>NW_006711161.1:3006-603006 GCF_000167675.1 Trichoderma reesei QM6a | reverse complement strand
CCGAGAAGAAGGGGAAAGAAATGCGGGACAGCATGAATTGGGCGTACCGAAGTTGGCTCCGAAGTGAGCGGCTTCCGACCAGGCTTCTTGGGCACCTTGTCGGAAGTCTCCTGTCTCTTGGACTCGTTGCCAGGGCCGGCATCGTCCTCCTCGTCATCCGGATGGTTCCTCTTCTCGGGGTTGTCGGTCTCAGTAGAGTCGGACTTTGCGCTCATGGCGCCATCCTGCACGTCGCCTGTCGCAGCTGACTGACCGGCGGCATCATTGGCAAACGAGAAATCAAAGCTGGAGTCTCCAAAGTCGTAGTCGTAGTGGTCGAGGAAGGGGCTCTCCTGGAAGGCACCGTCCAGGCTCTGGAGCGGATTCGGCTTGAAGGAAGTCGGGGACAGCGAGAGGCCAGTCTTGGAGTTCGCCTGTTGCTGCTGCTGCTGCTTGTTCGCGTTGAGGGCAGTAAAGAGAAGGCTCTGCTGCTGCGGGGTCAGGAAGAAGTTCGGAGGCACTGCCGAGCCACTCCCAGCGCCGGTTGCTGCCATTTCTGCAGATTGCCTCGAGAAGTAACGAGGATTATGCCAATTCTGACGATGTCGCTGCCCTCAGGACGGCAGATTTCAGACTCGGGCGCACGTCTCTTGTCGCGCTCTCTCAGTGGCCTTGATCCTCAGTTCCAGCGCCCGTGGCCGCGGGTGGCGGGGAGTTGATTTCAAATGCTAGACGCTAGGGCCAAAACGATCCAGGGGGGGAAAGCAGAGAAAGAGAGTCGTCAGGAGCAGCGCTGCGACGAGAGGGGAGACTCTGGTAGATAAGGATAGCCCAGGGCGACAGAAGAGAAGGGATTCTCGGATGGCGCTGCACAGCAACAGAATGCGCAGCTCTTGGATCCAGGGCAGTGTCGTGATAGATAGTGATGATGCCAGTGGATGGTTTGGTGCAGGAGGGCAGGTGGCCGGGAGGCAAATTGAGCAGCTGGCGTGCAGGTGGTCTGGTAGCGGCTTCGCAGCGTGCGGCGTTCCTTCAGCAGGCCGGCCAGTGCAGTACAGTGGGGCGTGCGGATGACAGGGAACAGCGTCGACTGTCGTTTCTGTTGATGCCTGAGTCAGAAAAATCTCTTCTAGGCGGTTCCGTGCGGCCTGGGACAAGCAGAGAGAGAGAGAGAGAGAGAGCAGAGAACAGACGGGGGCTTCGCACTGTGGCCCAGCGTCAGAAGGGTGGTTGTGAAGCGATTGTCCGGCTGGGGAAGATGCTGCTGTACAGTAGGTATTTACTGCTGCCATGTATCGAGGTGTCCGCCGATGAGGAATCTTGGGGCATTTGTCAGCGGCAGAGGCCGGGCGGGGCAGCGCAGCAACAGCCCGTCCGGCTCTTCAGCCCTTTTGGCGTCCGCCAATGGCATGCCGCCGGGGTGCGCAGGCTCGCGCTGCCATTGGCCAGACCCCGGACGCCCTGCTCGGCCTGACCGCTGTCCGCGCTGCCGCAACGCCTCGGTGTCGACTCAGACGTTCGACACAGTGTGTAGGACACGGCCTGCTTACGGATACAGCAACCAAATGCCCTTGAACAAGGAATCTGGAACTCTTATTGTAGCATTACTATTAGTAGGGTACCTACCATCGAGTTCTTGGTCCGGCGGTAATATCAAGCAGCTCAATTTACTACATGTTTCGTGTCCGCGACAGACAAGCCCGTCCCTAGACGAGTGCCTGTGCCTGTGCCTGGGTCTCGTATCGACAATACCTTCTACTACATAACGCCTCCTTGATCCCTTACCTTCAAGCGTCTTCGGCATGCGTCCCGACATCTGCAGAATCCCCCTACCAAGGTAGCAAGCAGTTCATGTTCGCCTGCCTCCGCTCTTCCCCGTTCCACGCCCTTTCACCAATGACACACAGCTGTTGGTCTTAGTGCATGATGGGAGCATCGCTGGCCAGCATGAACCGGGGATACACGCCGACAACCATTCATACCCCATTCATACAACCAAAGCACCTCTTTCGGCGTGCATGCAGGAGGCTGACGGGTCGTACCGACCTTGTACTGACAAGTAAATCCTACCCCGAACGGTGCACGAGTCTACTGGTCAAGCGCAAGATAACTGACGGTACAATCCGAGGTGGTGTCAGCATCGAACCTCTTCGGCAATTGCACTGATTCCGACCCGATATATCCAGAGACTGCCGAAGACGAGCATCCAGGGACACTGTGCGTCTATACAAGGGCGGAGAGCTGGCTCTGTTTCACCTCTCGATATCAGAAGTTCAAGAACAACAATCGACGTCAGGAAAAACACATGATGAGCGCATCATCAATCATCAGCTTCTCTCCTCCAACGTCAAACGGCCCGTCGCCCCAATGAGGTGATTTGCCGCGTGGGACTTGACTGCGGTGCTTTTAGTGCCGCCCACGGGCATGGCAGACATGTGCTAATAGCTCCCTTTTACACGGACCCTCTGCGTTGCTGCGAAAGGCCGCACTTCCGCATTGGTTGGCACGGCACGTTGAGGTCAATGGCTACAATCTCCGGGCGTCGAGTGGAGTTTGCACCCAAACTGGCGAAGTCCCGCACCCGGAAAAAAGACCCTGCTGTTCGTATCGCCGACACGCCCTACGATGCTGCGTGCGTGTCATACGGACGACCTGTTTGCAACGACGAGCAAGCACGTACCTTGTCATTGTGCACTCAATCACCATTACTTTTGACCATGGATTGAACGAGGTATCTCGCGATTTACCTGCAGCCTGTTTTTGTATGGTTTTGAAGCTACTTTATCTATCCAAGGCTCAAGCATCCCAGGCGAGAACGACATCTCAGATACAGCTACCCCGCCGAGCCAGTTCATTCATCGGTGTCATCAAAGCAGCCCTACTATTGACGCCTGGCTAGCTGAAAGAGGTCCGATTCGCATCGTCTTCGCCCGTAATCGCTCGTTTGCTAGTATCCAGCAGTCAACACCCTGTGCCCATGTGGTCGCTAGTGTGCGCAGCGATAAACCTGCCATTCGAACCGAGAAATACGACCGAATAACTCCCCCCTGCGCCCGTCGTCAAGACATCAATTTGCCGACGGAAGTAGTTGTTCTTGGCAGGGTTTGACAATGATTCGACTTCAACGAACCGCGGCTCCAAAGATCAAGGCAGCAATGTGAAATTACCACGCATCGCAAACATGGCATTCAATTATCAACAGCAGCAGAAATACAACCAGCAGTGTAAGTGGACAAGAAATATGTGAAATGTTCAATTCATCAATTCATGCCTAGCGGCTAATGTACCCGTTCCCTTTGCTCTGATCCGTGCAACGCCTTCAAAGCATTCAAATCCCAATCCCGCTCTAGTTCTTGGCCAGCTCCTTGTGAGCCTCTGCCTTGTTGTTGTGGGCAGTCTCGTCGATCTTGTCACCAAGAGCGTCCTTGGTAGCGCTCAGGCTGTGAACATTCCATATTAGCGACACGCTGCGCTGCAGATAGCGACCGGATTGTTTGCTCCAACTTACCGAGTGCTGACGGGGACTTCGTCGTTCTTGGCAATCTCCTTGTTGGTCTCCTTGCTGGCACCGGAAGTCGCGCCCTGGATGGACTCGGCGACGTAGTTGAAAGCCTGCTTAGCGGTCTCCATTGTGGTTTGAGGTGGTAAAGGTGGTTTTGTTTGTGGTTTTGTGTGTGTGGTTGAGAGTTGTGTTTGTGTGTTGTGTGTGTGTGTGCAAGTTGTGATGATGATGAGAGAAGGTTGGTTCAAGAGAGGAGAAGTCGAAGGTTTAAATAAACGTTGAAGGAGCAGGTGCACAAACCTGATCCTCCTGCGCAAACCCGCATTTTGGCTTCCTGCTCGACATTTCGATGTCATTCAAGAGCATCTTCTCCATATTCTCGTGGCCAAGATCGCCGTTTGCCAGGCACCTCCGCGACGCAATTGGCAGCACATCATCTTGGAAGCGGGCCAGAACGGGGGTAGCCAGCCAATGAGCGCAGCAAATACTACGTCATTCCGGCTTGTCAAGGACAAAGCTTAATTGACGTCGAGCCCCACAGATTTCCCTTCTGGGGAAGCAATGACGCAAGTAGCCGAGGGACCACGCCTTGTTTCGATCGCAGCATCGTAGAATTTGATGACGATCGAGAAACTTGGCCGGAATCCGACGTGGGAAGGAAGCAAGGAGCCGAGTCGCTACTTGCTAGGAAGGGACAATGCGGAGAGAACCTGACGAGGACGGGGACTTTCCGGGAGCAGGCAAGGCAGGTTATTGATTCCCAGGGTCTGAGGAGAATCTAGATCTTGGTTTGGGACCTCAACTCCACAGCGCATGATGACGGCATACCAGTGTCAAGGAACGGCCTTTGTTTGCTTGGACCTGTGATCAGCTGACGGCAACAGAGTGGTCAATAGAGGAGTCTGAAGCGAGCAGACAATGCTGCAATTTCAGAATGCACCAGGTGAGACATTCCAAGTGTTGATAGCTCTTCCATACGCCTCGTGGACGCTCTCACACAGATGCCATCCAACAAGGCCGTTCTCATCTAGCCAAAGCCGGAGCCTCGGCGCTTTACCAGATGCACTACATTAGGGAGACGCAACGTGCTGGTATATACGTCGGAATACACGGCGAATAATATTCACAAGAGCAGTGTTAAAGAAGCAAGCAGTGCCACCATATGAGCCGATTTGGGAACTTCTGTGCACTTGGTGTAACGGTGCCCTGAATATCCCTCGAGGCCACGACGCCACGTACATCACGCATGTCGAGTTCTTGGCCTACCCGACCTTGCCGACTCCTTTGAGTCACGAGGCCGGATAGTGTTGAACCTCTACGACACGAAGCTTGTCGTGGAACCTTGTTTGCCTCGACTCGGAGCTGCGGCAGTCCATAATAACAGGAACAACACACGGCGTTGGCCGCCATCAACGTTTCAGGCACAAATGCCAGGAACCGGGCTACCATGGTCGGTACAGTTGAATACTACCGTATCAACCGAGGTAATCAACGTTTCCTTTCAGCCACCTTTGTTCTCAGCCGTCTTCACCAGTTCATTGAATCATGCCATTACTAAGGCCAACATTCGTCTGTTCTTGTGAGCATGGCATGAAAAGGATACCTCGTTTGGTCTGACGATCGGGTTTCCCTCTCCGGTACTTGTAATGCAATACATAGTCTCAGTAGTGCCAGTTTGATGATTGCAAATAGCAGGCATCTCTGGATGAAAGATTATTCAGCGTAGTCCGTAACTGTGTGTGTTTTTGCCCGATTCACCACCACCGTTTGGCACGGCTTTACTCAAGAGAACGGGTATTTCACGCCGAAAATCCGCATTGGCCACATGCATCCAAACATCGCTATTGCCTGGCCATAAAGGTACATGGAAACCCTTAGCCAAACACGTTCTACCTATTCATGTTGGGATTTCCTAGGTTTCTGGCGTTCATATTGAAGCTGCAGGGTAGGAGACACTTGTGATGAAGATGCTCACCCAACATTCACGTGACTGCGAATGCACTCCCCGCCCTTCTAACGCAGGAGATCCGCTAGCCTCATGAGCCAGCGCCAGCTGAGCTGCCGATTTGCAAGTCCACCTCCTGAGAGCAAGTTCCGAGGGTCGTCTTGGAGCTTCAATAACGGCAGCGGAGCCGATCCCTTCTCATTGATACATCTCCTACTACGGCCGAACCGACGTCCGGACGCAATGGATCTCGCTTACGACCATATCCAAGAGGAGACCATCAAGAATGCTGGCGAGGGAGGAGAGGGCGCGAAGCAGGAGAACACTCTGAACAGCGACATCCAGGAAGCCTACAAGGCGTTCTCAGCCAGTCCATGGGGCGCCAAGATTGGAGGTTTCTTTGGTAATGTGATCAAACAGGTATGACAGCCACCATCCCGGCGCATATTACCAACACCTGTAACCGAGGCTCATGGCTCTATTGTAGGGCGAATCGGTCTACACCCAAGCTTCCAAGGAGATTGCAGAGGTCGGCGAAGATGCGCAGAAGGGCCTTTCCAGCCTTCGGGAAACCATCGCAAACAGAACGCGCTCGCTTTCTCTCACAACCATCATCCCCGATCTGTCCACCACCGACGCCGACGATAGCCAGAGGACCCCGACCAATGCGACAACTCCGGCAGCGGGCGAAGCCTCCTCTACACAAGAGTCTGAAACAGTGCTGTCACGCTTAAGATCCGAGGCCGCGAAGCGCTTGAAGGACCTTCAAAAGGCCGAGGACGCCGCAGACGAAGCGCTGCTCAAATTTGGAACCAACATTCGAGATTTTTTACGAGACGCCATTAGCGTCGCGCCTCCTGATGAATCCAACCAAGGCAGCCAGGTCATGTTCGAGAGCAAGGACGCCCAGGGAAAGCGGGTGATTCATACTTCGCGGTTCGAGGCACAGCTGCATGTCATCCACACATCGCCGGAGAGCTTCACCAAGGACCCATCTGCCACAGAATACGAACAATGGACCAAGGGCTTTGATCTCGACAAACAGACGGATGAGATTAGCAGCGACTTGGCGAAGTACCCCGAACTGCGCTCGACCATGGAGAAGCTTGTGCCAGACCAGATTCCCTACGCCGACTTCTGGAAGAGGTACTACTTTTTGCGTCACGGCATTGAGACGGCTGAATCACGACGACGGGACCTTCTTAAAGGTAAATGATTGCCCATTAGATGCGTTTCGTGGCCTCGTTAAATTCTCCATCTATATACCGTTTCTTGCTGACGTTTATATTAGCTGCGTCTACGGAGGACGAGGTTGGCTGGGATGACGACTCGGAGGAAGAGGAGGACGAAGACTCTGAGGAAGAAGAGTCCGAAGACGATAACGACAAGCCCGCGAAGCCCGCCTCTACCGCTGCCGACGCCAAGGGCAAGAAACCCGAATCCGTTGCTTCCTCCACCACAATCCAGGGAGCTGCTGGCGCCAAAGAGTCGAAGCCTGACGAGGCGAGGAAATCCCATGATGAAAAGTCCGAGGCAGAAACCGACGCCAGCTATGATGTTGTGGGAGCGGCTTCGGGAAAGACGAGCCAGCTGCCTAGCCGGACACCCAATAGCCCCAAAGAAGCCAAGAAAAAGGGGGATGACGACAGTGACGATGACAGCGATGAGGACTGGGAGTAGGTTCTGCGCCGCGTCCCATTCTGTGCGTGTGCGTGTGCGAGTATGCTTTGTTTCCTAGAGCTTGGGCGGGTTGGGCGTTTAGGATTTCCATCGCCTTTTGACAGGTTTGAGCCGTCGCGGGCGCTGTATCGCTCTGTTTTGGATCATGCTGAGTGGGAGAGTTCCTCCGGCAGCGATAGCTTGCCCTCCCCTGATTCTCTTCCCGATGATCTACCTCTTCTTCCTGGTGACCTTGGTGAAACCGTCATCGTCGACCTCTGGAGCGGGCTTTTCCTTGGGGACAGATACCAGAGGCGGGGCTTCATCCATGTCGACGTCGCCTCCGTTACCCTCGTCGTCGTCGTCGTCCTCACCACTGTCTCCTGACTCCCAGTCGGTATCCTGGTCCTGGTCCTCGGCCTTCTTGAACATCTGGTCCACCTTGGTGCCCTTCCGGTTTGCGAAGCGCTCGCGCAGCTTCTTGACCTCTTCGTTGAACTCGCCAATGGCGCATTCGGATCTCGCCTTGACGATGGACCTCGCGACCTCCAGGGCAGAGTCGTCGTCGATGTTGACCTCGAACTCGTCGACCATGACCTGCAGCAGCACCGTCTCGACATCTTCCATATCCGGCTCCTCGGCGGTGGTCTTTGCCGCCTCTCCGGGCTGGGCGTCGGTGAACTCAGGAAAAAGATCGACAACGGCACCGGCGAACCAGTCTCGCTTGTCAGCAGAGTCGGGCCCTCCCCAGCCGTTCTGAACGGCCAGAGTCAGGGCCGGCCAGAGGTGCAGGGCACATGCGACTGCTTGTTCGAAGTTGGACTGGCGGGTAGCTGTATCACACAAAGCCCACGAATTAGTATTCTATAGCATGATTATTATGAAAGCATTTTCTTCCACTTACCAGCCGGCGGCAGCTGCGCGGCCTCTGTAGACGCCATTGTGCTAATCTGATGCTGATGTTGAAGCTGGAATTATAGCGGGGATATGGAGGGGCTCGAGATTTCGAGATGCCTGTAAACTCTGCACAAAATTTTTGGTGTTTTTTTTCTCCCACGATTTCTGTGCCAGATTGGCTCCGCACGGACCACTGCCGTGAACGCTGCACGGGCATCTGGGGCTAGTACTAAAGCGGTAATATCTTGGAACCTCGTCGACCTAACCGACATTCGAAGGATTGGGAGCCAAGATGATCCCCCTGCCGGAGAGAGAGCATGACATCATGAAACCCCTGATGCCAATACCAGATGCCTCGACCTCGCTGCCGCTTCCACGACGGGGTGCCGGTGTCTTGCAGTGCTCCGTATCTTTAATTAATGTTGCCTCTTTGCAACGAGATCCCCTATAAACGAGCGATCCGCACATGCCTTTGTCGACGTCGATGGGGCCCGGAGAGCAAACGAAATCGCCATGAATAGGCTCAACACGACATCGGTGTCGCTGGCCGTCACGCCAACGGTGGTTTCCACCTTGTTTTCACACGTATGTCGAGACCCATGGGAGGACAGACTGAAAAGGCACGATGTCTTTCGTTTACAGAGTAGTCGTGGTGTTTTGGTCGACTTGCATCCCAAGCCGTACGGTTTGCTGACGGGAGACGTGAATCTTGTAGTACCTCAACAAGAAGAACTTGAAAGAGCACCCGACTACTCATTTGTCGTACGACGAAGGACTGCACCTGATCCGATCGTTCCTCGAGTATGCCTCGCACCACACCGTCGAAGAGATCCAGGCATTCACAGCACAATGGGTTCCGCACCCGCAGTGGGTGAAGCTGGAAAGCGTCACCATCCCGGACGAGCACCTCGGTCGAGCCGCGGAGTTGATCGAAGGCGAGCTGGGGCCCGACGGCATCCGACAGATTGGCGGCAGGAAATGGTGGCACTGGCGAGGGCCAAAGGGGCCCATGGAGGCCGAATGGATCGAGATGCGGGCGGACGCCCACGAGCGCAAGAAGAACAACGAGCCGCTGCGCCGCGTGATGCTGTACGTCCACGGCGGCGCGTACTACTTTGGGAGCGTGGACGAGCACCGGTATCAGATGCAGCGCCATGCGAGGAAGCTCAAAGCTAGGGTCTTTGCTCCTCGGTATCGCCTGGCGCCGCAGTTTCCGTTTCCGTGCGGTCTGCAGGATTGTTTGGCGGCGTATCTGTATCTGCTCACTATTCAGGACCCGAGCACGATTGTGTTTGCTGGCGATTCGGCGGGCGGCGGCATGGTTACGGCGATGCTTTGCCTTCTTCGAGACCAAGGCATTCCACTGCCGGCTGGTGGTATTCTCATCAGCCCGTGGTGTGACTTGACGCATTCGTTTCCGAGTCTTGCTGGGGATGCCCCGTTGGACTACATACCGACGTCGGGATTCCATCATAAGCCTTCGAGGGCGTGGCCGCCACCGAACGAAGATGACTTGAAGATGCTCGAGGAAGAGGTGGAGAAGCGCAGGAAGGGAATCAAGAAACCGGCTCCCCCGCCGACGTCTGAGCTGGAGGAGAAGCAGCAGAAGCCTGTGGTTCCGATGAGTGATGCCGACGCTGGGGTCCATGTTGATAGTACTGGACTTCACACCGAGACGGAAAAGTTCTTGACTGTCACCATTGATGGAGAGCTGATCACCATGAAGGACCAGATTCAGGTGAGTCTATGACAGCTCGACCGAGAGAGGATGAACTTGGTTAGGGCTAACCTTTGCTCTAGATGTACACCACGAACGCTCTTCTATCGCATCCGCTGGTGAGCCCTGTCAAGCAGCCGACGCTCGGCGGACTGCCACCTCTTCTGATTACCGTGGGAGGCGGCGAACTCTTGCGCGACGAACAGATTTACTTGGCTCACAAGTGCGCCAACCCAACGAAATACGCACCGCCGGACGCAGACCTGACGGAGCGCGGAAGGGAATTGCTTGCCAAGTACAAGCCTACCTATGTGCAGCTTCAGGTCTGGGATGATTTGTGCCACGTCGCCCCGACGCTCAGCTTCACCAGCCCTGCAAAGTACATGTACAGATCGATAGCCCAGTTTGGTGCCTGGGCTTTGGCGCGTGCACAGAACAGGGACATTGAGATCATGGACGACGATGCGATTTCGGTCATAACGAGCTCTGGTTCTGACACAGAAGCTGGGGGACAGGAAGAGCAGGGACAGAACAAGGACAAAGAGCCAGCAGAGGAACCGACCTTTACGGAAGTTGGAAGAGCAGGAGACCCGCTACCAAAGTTTAGAAACTACATGATCCGGCAGCGAATAAGCAGGAACGGCCTCATTTTCCCTCTCGCGCCAGAAGAAGAGCTCCCCGGGTGCATCATGAAGCCCGAGGAGATTGGCGTTATCAAACAGGGTCCCGTGAAGAAATGGTTGAATACGAAGCACACATGGGACACTAAATACGCCAGCGCAAAGGCCAAAGTACACAAAAAGATTGTCAAAGAGATGCTTGCTGGGTACCAAGACTTTGGCGAAGGTGAGCATCCACCGCCAACAGCATTGGCCGGGCGGATCCCCGTGGGCAAAGAGTTGCAGCCAAGAAAGAGGAGGAAGAGTTTCGGCCTGGCCATATGGTCTCTCTGGGGCTCCAAGCATGACGAGATGACGGTCGAGAGGGAGCAGAAGGCCAATTACGAGCCCGAGATGCAAGCCGTCACCCCTGAACTGCACAATGGAGAATCTTCGAATACCGAAGGCGAGAGACTGGGGCACAACCGCAGACCCTCACACCAGCGGGTCGTGCGGGATGAGCACCAGACGAGCAGCGAAGAGGTGAACGAGGATACGCCCGTGGCGCAGCTGCTTGCGATGCGGCGGGAGCAGGAGGCTGCGCACGACGGACACTCGCCTGAGACGGGGGTTGCTGGGAAGAGGCCTTTCCTGGACGGCATCGCGCTGCCGTTTACCATTAAGAACGATGCGGAGACTGCGAGCATGATTACGCTGAATTCGACGATGACGCCGGGGTCGAGGCCGATGAGCTCAGGGGCTGGGACGGGGCTGGGTGGGACGGAGTTGAAAGCTGGTGCGGGTGATGTTGAGAAGACGGAGGCATAGCGAACATGGCGGAGTCAGGATGATCTCGGGCGACAAGAATATTCAAGGTTGGGGTTTTACAAGAGATGGAAAGCAAGGGACAAGAAGGCAGACGTTGAATACAGGGAATGACAGCAAGGCAAGCAAGCGAGCAGCATATACCAGACAGCGATATCCCCTCCACCTGTATGGTGGTTTCTTGTTTGTTGAGTTTGAATTTTGGCATTTTTTCCCTACTTTGCCCTGTGTATAGTGTGTTTGGATACCATGGCCAAAAATCACATTGTTGTGATATGTACTCTTGTCCTCCATTCGCCATTCCAGCTTTTTTTCATACATGATGATGGTACAATGTTCGTCGGGTGCATATGTACAAGGCCAGCAGAATACCCTTGACTTCTGCTGGATCTATGTTCTGAGACTTCCAACATCATTTCGAATGCGCATCGTCAACATCTGCTCTATGATCCTCGGTTCCTCGTCTCGATCGGAGTGAAAGTGTTAGTTTGATCCATAGGAAGCGTTTAATCGACGCCGTTGTATCGCTTCCACTGCTCGACGTAAAAGTAAGGATCCTGGGGACCCTTGTTCAAGCCCTTGTAGTCACCAGGCTCTTCGCGAACCTCTCTGCTCACAAAGGGAGTGAGCTGCATTGCAGCACAAAAAGCCCCATTGTCAGCTCTTCTTTTCATATTTCTTTTCAATGCCCCCTCGCCAAGTTGTTGCGGCATCATTGCCCGTCGGCGCCGCTCTGCGAGGGCGAGGGGGATGGATAGCAGAAAGGAACGTACCTTGGACTCTGCGAGGTTTTGAGGCACGACGTATGTGCGTACTTTGTTCCACTCAATCAGGTAGCCTCCGTACTTTGTGTGTCGACCCATGGATCCCGTTCGGTTGCCCTTGTAGAAGCCGCGGCCGACGTCCTTTGTTGTGAGCTTGAGGTGGCGGTATTTGCCCACGCCGAGGATCTGCGTAGGTCTCATGGTTGCTGCTGTGATCGATCGAGAATGAGTGAGATGGTAGGGACTGTAGGTAGAAAGGCGAATTGCACCGCTGAGCGGCTCGTTGCGGATTGGCGATTTTCTTGTTGCTGGTGGTTTTGGTTTGCTGTGGTGGGTTTGATGACATTGAATTGGCTAGAGATAATTTTTGGGGGGGTTGCGACTGGTTTGGCTTCCGGCGTTCTTCCGGTGCGGGCCTTGTGAGCGAGCTCTCTGGTGGTTGCCGCTGTAAGTACTTACGTGCTAGGTACCTAGCTGGTGAGCGTCACACTCCAGAGCTCCTCGGGCTTACTACTGGATACATATTGTGTGGTTGTTTCATCTCGTTGAGCGTCAAGTCGAGATGCGTTGTTGATTGATTCCCAAGTCACCGCTTGAGTACTTGATTCCCGGCTCTCACAACTTCTACACCAGCGTGACAGCCTTCGCAAGTTCCGTCCTCTGAGCGCTGCAGGTGGGCTGCTTTGCGCAAACGAGGGGCAGCTTTCGCTCCGATATCGATTGACTGACTGACTGACTGGCTGATTGATTGATTGACCGATCTCTACAGCAACCAGAGACTCCGTCGCGCTCGCAGTCTGCATGCACAGCTCGAGCGCCCCGACCAGACGCCTGGCACATGTCTTCTCGGCGCCCAACTAATCACCATGGATGGCTACCCTTTGGGAAGCCTCGATCATAACGTGCCGCTGCTCGTCGTGTCGGGCTTGAGCTCCAGCCACGACCAGCCTGAGCCGCCGCCCAAGGCCAAGGGCAAGGCCAATGGCGAGGGGGTGCTGCTTCGATCCGATCTGCCGCCCCTCGAGGGGAAGGAGGCGAGCTTCTTGGAGTCGTTCTTTGAGAGGGTCAACGAGCGCGGCAAATCATGGACTGTGATGACGAGGGAAGAGCCCTACCGCGTTCGTGTCAAGACCGTCGGCAGGGTAAGGCGATTCTGCAGGCTCGAGGGCCACCATTTTTTCAAATGCGCAGCATGTGCTGATTGTGAACTCATAGACCTTTACGCTTCCACCTCGACGAGCGACGCTGCCGGAGACAATCGAACCGCTGACGACGGCCCCCGTTCTGCACTCGCCCTTCTCGCCGCTCAGTCCGTCGTCTGCCCTGTACCCTGATGGGTTGATGAATGCGGAGTGGATCAGGAAGCATCAGGAAGAGGTCCCGAGCGTCTTTATATGCTTTCATACTCTGACGAGCGACCCCAAGACAGCGACGCTGCAGGACAATCGACTCAAGGCTGACCTTAATGGTATAAGAGCAACCCTGTTGGAGTCGGGATACAAGACGCGCCTCGTTGTCATCATTCTCGGCGATCAAGAAGCAAGGGCTACCTTGACTGCTGAAGTCATTCAAGACCGACTGGAGTACATCCGAAGGGGGACGGGGCTGGATCCTAAATCGATCTTCTACATCCCGTCGCAGGACACGCAGGTCGAACTCAAGAGGGTAATGGACAGCATCCTCACTCTGCTGTACAACACGGCCATTGAGTATTATCGTGATCTCGGGAGGCATGCGAGAAAAAAGCGATCCCGGGGAGTTGTGCCCCAGCCAACGTTGCCGCCGACGTCTGGAACGTCGCAGACATTGTCGCTGCCCGACTGGAACTTCCGCTACGATTTCAAGTCTGCCATCTTTGCCGAGTTTCGCCAGGAGATTGATGCCGCAGTTCGCTCCTTTGAGCAGGCGTATGAGATCCTGCTGGGACAAGATGTGCTCGACATCATTCCCAGCTGGAGCCCTCGCTGGAACGAGGCGCGGCTTTTGGCAGACATCATCTCCATACGCTGTTTGCGGCTGCATCTCTGGATGGGCCAGACCAGTTTGGCAGTGAGGAGATGGCAAGCTCATCGCGACCGCATCGGCGACTTTGTCGACAGACGAGGACGAGGCACCAACAACTATGGCTGGCAGGCCTGGGAATCCCGATGGGCAACGGTCATGGCCAACTTGATCGAGCTGGTACAGGTTCCCGGCTTGGGACCTATGACGATGACTATCTACCTTCCGCCGGAGAAGGCTCTTTTCGGCGAGCGCCTACAGCCGTGGGAGCTGCTGCACCATACTGGTTACTGGTATCGAATAGCTGCGCGCCATCTCGGAGCGCGGAGAGCATTGGCCCATAGGATACCCGACGATGACAGGGGAGCGCCGGACGCTTCGCCCGCGTCGAGGGTGGCGAGCAAGGCCATTCGATACGATACCTACATGTGCCCCCCGCCTCACGAGGAATATCCACTGGACGGGACGGGAGTCAACCATGCGCAGCTCATTATTGACTGCCTCCTCAACGCGAGGTCGCAGTTCCAAGCTCGGAAGCAGCACCGGATTGCCGCGGAGATATCGCTGGAGTGTGCGAGAGAAATGGCGACAATGAAGTCCTGGAACGAGGTGCTCGCGATGCTCAGGCCGCTGTGGGAAGACAAGTCGTTTCGCTCAGAGTGGTGGTTGGATATCTCTGAAGATATCCTCTGGGTGATGAGACGAGCGGCAGCCGAAACTGGACGGGCGGATATCGTAGTCGCCATTGACTGGGAGCTCATGGATAAAAGTAGGTCCCGTCTATATGCGCGCTTGGGCTCCAGCTAAAACATGACTTGTAGGATATACTCGAAAGCAAAACTGGCACTACGACCTCGGCAAGTCTTTAGATGGGGTGTCTTCAACAGTGAAGCCGTTTATCACAATCTCGGATGACCTGGCCTCATCCTTCGTTGCGGCATCCTTTGCTTTCCGCTCAAAGGAGGGTCGAGCTGGTGAAACTTGCCTAGCCCAGCTGTCACTCAAGTCCGACGCGCATCAAGTGGCTACTCCGGTCACCTTGGCCTCAATCCGGATCGAGTTTGAGGGCCACCTCAAGCCCATCACAATCGTTCACGACTCCTCTGCGCCATCGACGAATTCATCGGGGGAATCTCCCTCTGTGAGCGCCGTGTCTTTAACTGAGCGGCTTCCTGAAAGTGTCAAGGAGGGCGATGAGAAGGAAGATGAAGATGAGGACAAGGACGAAGTTGAAGTGAAAGACGGGCCTCAAAACCAAGGCAACGAGAAAGACGCCTACTTGACTGGCACATGCGACCTGACGCTCAAGCCCGGCCACAGACGGGTATTGGAGATGGACATTCCCTTGCGGGAGCCAGGCCAGGTGTCCGCATCCCGGGTGATTCTGACTTACAAGGCTGATGCCTTTGAGCTGGATTACACGCTGTCCCTGTCAGAGCTGGGTAAAGTTGGAGCGTGGTACGTCCATGGCTTGGCGAAACCGCGATTATCGAGGCCCGACGGCCATATTCTACAGATACAGCCACGACCTCCTAAGATGAAGCTGGCACTGGTAGAGCCGATGGACCAGTACTATGCGAATGAGCCGATTCCCCTGCGAATCAGCTTGCTCAATGAAGAGCATGATGCGGCCAATGTGAAGCTGGACGTTCGCATCGTCGGAAAGACCATTCCTCGGTTCCGAGTGGAGGCCGGTGAACACAAACGAGAAGTGGACGCTGCGGAAGAAGAGTCGCAAGTGACGGGGCTGACGCTCGGTCGCGTAGCCAGCTCGTCGTCGATGGAAGTGTCAATCCACCTCGACCCTGCACCAGCACCTACGGTGTACGACATAGAGGTCCAAGCGGACTATCACTTGGAATCAGACGCGGCAACACCAATTTTCCAAGTGCTGCCCGTTCATCTGAACGTGGTGAATGCGTTCGAAGCAAACTACGATTTGATGCCGCGACTGCATCCTGATGCCTGGCCAAGCCTGTTTGACTACGAGGATGTGCAAGACCTGACTGAAGGCGAAGTGATCCCGGCCAAGGGCCTTGCGCAACAATGGTGTCTGGTCTGTCACTATGCATCATTTGCTACAGAAGAGCTGGACGTGGTAGGGTTGGATCTGCTGGTTACCGGCGTAACGCCTGGCGGACGATGTCAAGTTGTGAACCAGCCCGAGTTCTCAGCAGACGGCATGCCTGTCGCCCCACAGAAGATGTACGAAGCTCGATTCGATCTCGTGGCGCAAAAGGCCACGCTGGACGATAGACATCCAGTCGCCATAGATCTGGCGTTTGCAGTCCGCTGGAGGCGACGACAACGACAACGACAACAACAGCCGACAGGCGGAGAGAGCGGCACGGTCAATGTCACGACGATGACGGTTGGGCAGTACATGGTGCTGGGGACGGAGCCCAGGGTCCTGGCATCGGTGCTTCACAGCTCGCCGGAGCAGGCTGGGCTGGTGCGACTGGACATTACGATTGAGAATCCGTCGAGCCATTTCCTGACGTTTGGGCTGGCGATGGAGCCCAGCGACGCGTTTGCCTTTTCCGGGCCGAAGCAGACGACGATGCATCTGCTCCCCATGTCGAGGCGGACCAAGACGTACCGGCTGCTGCCGCTGGTCCGGGGCGTCTTCATCCGGCCGGGCCTGGTGGTGAGGGACAAGTACTTCCAGAAGGTGCTGCGGGTGATTCCGACCGAGGGGATGAAGATTGACAAGGACGGGCTGCTGGTATGGGTTCCTTTGGCGCCGGAGGGATGAAAAGGCGAGGCCGTATGACTCTCTATTCTAGACTACTAGTAGATGGAAGAAGGAATAGTAATGACATTATTGACGTCTTATTCTCTCTGTCTTGTCTTTCGATTGTTTATTGCCCCATTTTCCTAAACCCCCCTTGCGTGAGAAGTATAGTAGTATGTATGTATTGGTTTGTAAGTGAGGAGCTGAGCGAAGGGTAAGGGTATTATTAGGTCATGACGTGGTTGATGTTGGTGGCTGCAATAGATTGATGCAAGGCATGGCGGCTCGGTAGTATCAGAATTTGCTCATGCTTTGTTTGTATCCCAGAAAAGAAAAAGGGGGGGTTTGCTCTTCGGACATAGGGCGCTGGTTTCCCGATCTCAAGCCTCGACTGCGGTGCCTGCGAATCGGGGTTCGCAGTGGAGCCAGGCCGAAGATGTGCGGTGCGGCTTTTTGATGAGATTGGGGGATGATATGGAAGGGAAGGGAGGGCTAGAAGAAGGCTGGGTTGTTGATGATGAGGTTGAGAGCGTCTGTGGGGATGATGTGTGATGTGATATGATGGGGATATACGGGTATACGAAGCGTGGTACGCGTATGGATGGATGAATGGACGTTGTTTTTGCAGGTGAATCCCATGTAAGCACGGCTACTACAGTATGTACAGTAGAGGATCGTCGCGGTTTGTCTCCAGTTTATTGTGTGTGTGTGCTGTTGAAACCCAATTCCAACTACATGTATATACTGTACCTTGTGACGGATGATAGGTATCACTTTGAACAGTGCACCTTGGGGAGTCGTCGTCGTCATGCTGAAACATTTTCCGCAATGCAAAGCAAGTAAGTAAATCAATTACAGCTGAAAAAAAAAATGATAATAATAACATACCTCAGCCGCCCAACGCTTCTATTCACGCCCCCTCGGACATCGGTCAACCTCCAAGTCCGCGTCTGACACCCAATGGGAACATGGCAGACTAACTACTAAATCTCTGTACCTTTTGAACATGGGGAGCTTCAATGTTCGGTCTTTTCTAATTCCAGCGACTAAACCTCTTTCTTCCATTGTAAGAACAAAGAAGAGGAAAAAAAAAAAAAAAAAAGAAAAAAAAATCTGAGTCATGGGTGGGTCCGTGAAGGATCTGGCCGGGAGAAGCCTATATTAGTGCTTGTTTTTGCTTGTTTGCTTGGCGATACTACTAGTATCACTCTAGTACTATACCGACCTGAAGCGCTGTGATGCCTTGTGAAGGTTGTTGTTGCGGAGTTAAGACTATATCCCTAATGTACAGTCAACAGGGGGAGAAGGATTTTGCGGAGTTGCGATAGTAGCAGTTCTTGGTGCCTGATAGATAGTATGTAGGACTCTTGTGGTGCAGGACAGCCTTGGGCAATCTCCGTGCAATGTCGTGAAGGATCGCATCAAGTGGACTCTCTTAGGCCGAGATTCGTCGTTTCTTTGGGGGGTGTTAGCTTGGGACGAGAAAGAGACAAGTCCGAGAGTTGTTTGCCACGCCTGCTTGTCTTTTCCTCCCCTTTTCCCTTTCCACCCCAGGCGGAAAGCCGTTTGCCGTTGGAACAATAAAAGCTATTCGCTGATACCTAGGTACTGCTCCTGCTCTTGCATGTACTCTGGAGAATTTCACGGCACATGGCTTCCACTAGTCCTTGGCACAAACGTGGAATCGAATCAATCCGATGGCCGAGAGATTCTAATCCAGGCGGTCTGATACGATCAAGGTCCTGACAGGGGGGGTGTGTGAATGCGTGTGCGTGTGTGTGTGGTAGTACTAGTAGGTATGTCTCTTCGAGGAGCACTCCCCTGTATAATAAGGCTGAAAAGGTGTACGGACTCGCGCCATCCTGCCTGTCATGAGTGTATCAATTGGCTTTCTCTTCTACTTTCCGCGCATTTGTAATAACTTCCTTACCTAGTCTCGAATCCCCTGCATCTTGCATTGCCCACGGGCAGGGAAGCAAAAGAGCAGCAGCAAACAGAAAAACCGAATACAAAAGGCGAACACGCAGTCAGCGAAAACGGTTCTGTTGTGCAGCACTAGAGTATTTTTCTCGCCGTTCACGTTTTCAGCCTAGAGCCCTCAGCTGCTGGGCCTCTGGCCGATCCGATTCGTTCAAAAGGACTATTGTTATAGTCGCGCCCTTTGGATGGGAGGAAAACTGCCGACCTGGTAAAAGAGAAGAACATCAACTTCTTCCTCCTCTTTTTTCCCCTTTCTCTTCTTTCCAACTGTCTGTCTGTCTGTCTGTCTCTCCAGCCCTCCCTTCATCCCATACCCAGGGACGGAACAATGTCTTCGACATCGCCAACGCCGCGCCTCTCGTCGGACAAGACAGAGCGCGGCTCAATCCCCCTGACCCGCGACGATGACGCCGAAAAGGAAATCGCCGTAGCGGGAGGCGAAAAAGAGCCGACGGCGACGAACAACGCAGATGCCAACAACAAGGACGGCGCCGTCATGGAAGAGGTCGCAAAGACGGCGACGGCAGCCACCGATGCCACCGTCAACTATCCAAAGGGCATCAAGCTCGTGTCCATCATCTTTGCGCTGTGCATGGCCATCTTCCTCGTGGCGCTGGACCAGACAATCATTGCGCCTGCGCTGGGCACCATCACGGCGAGGTTTCAGAGTGTCAAGGACATTGTGAGTGCCGACTCTTGATTTCGAAATGCATCTGATCTTGTCCTTTCATGATCCGCTGCGTCTCTCCTCCCGTCCATATGCAGTCCAGGCACCATGCTAACTCGTCCACAAAGGGCTGGTATGGCTCAGCCTACCTCCTTACCACCACGGCACTCCAGCCAATGTACGGAGCCATATACAAATTCTTCAACGTCAAGTGGACGTATCTCGCCGCCATCTTCATCTTCGAAATCGGCAGTCTGCTCTCGGCCGTGGCACCGTCGTCCAAGGCGCTCATTGTTGGGCGAGCCATTGCAGGAGTAAGCACCATTATCATCGGCAACGCCTTGGTATCAAGGAACCCGATGCTGACTGAGGGCTAGATTGGAACGGCAGGCCTCTTCTCCGGCTCCATTGTCATCATCTCGCTGTCCAGTATGTCCATTGTACCTCTTTGTATCGATGCATCTTCCCGTTGGCTAACAGTGTCTGAAGTGCCTCTTGAAAAGCGCCCCCTTGCCTTTGGTCTCATCGGCGGCATGTGGGGGATTGCCTCCGTCGCCGGCCCTCTCCTTGGCGGTGCCTTCACCGAAAACGTCTCCTGGAGGTGGTGCTTCTACATCAACCTCCCCATCGGCGGCCTCGCCATGCTCATCGTCGTCCTCATCCTGCACGTCAACCGCAACTCGGACGCCACGCTCAACATGTCCATCCTGTCCCGCATCCTCGAGATTGACATCCTGGGCACCGCCATCTTCATCCCCGCCATCGTGTGCCTGCTGTTGGCCCTGCAGTGGGGTGGTGCCGAGTACGCTTGGAGCAATTCCAGGATCATCGGCCTGTTTGTTGGATTCGGGCTCATGATTGGCATCTTCATCGGCATCCAGCTGTGGAAGGGCGACAAGGGCACGCTTCCGCCGCGCATGTTCAAGGACCGCAATGTGCTCTGTGCCATGCTCTTTAGTCTCTTCTTCGGCGCCGGATTCTTCCCTCTCATCTACTATCTCTGTAAGCTCCCTCTTCAACTGCGTCCCCAGCGTCCCGAGTGGACATGGTATCATTGTCAATCTTGAACACGTGCTAATTCACTGCCCAACAGCCCTCTACTTCCAGGCTATTCAAGGCGTCAGCGCCGTCACGGCCGGTATCAAGATCTTGCCGCTGCTCCTTTCGAGTGTCTTCACCTCGATCCTCACGGGTGGCCTCATCTCCGCCATCGGTTATTACAACTTCATCGTCTGGCCATGCATGATTCTGTACACTGTCGGAACTGGCATGATCACGACCTTTGCCGTCCACACTCCGCTCAAGGAATGGTTCGGATACCAGGTCCTCGCCGGCTTGGGTATCGGAGCTGGCTTCCAAGCCAGTGTTCTGGTGGTTCAGACGGTGCTTTCTCAGGAATGGGTTCCCATCGGCACTGCTTGCGTCCAGTTCTTCCAGGTCCTGGGAGGTGCAGTCTTCGTTGCTGTTGCTCAGACCCTCTTCCAGAACGGCCTCATCGACCAGCTTGAGAAGGACAACCTCGGTATCAACCCCCAACTCTTCATCAACAGCGGCGCTTCCGAGATCAAGTCTGTGCTTGCAGGCATCGACCGGCTGGATGCCTTGGACGCCGTCCTTGAGGCGTACATGCTCGGCCTGCGTCACACGTATTACATTTCCGTCGCATGTGCAGGCTGCGCATTCTTGTGCTGTCTGGGCTTTGAATGGAGGTCGGTCAAGAAGGGGCCGGATGGTAAGAAGCGCGAAATAGCGCCGGCCATGGTGTAATATGTGTGCGCGTCGAATTACATCTCCCCTCTTCTGCCGTCTTAATTCGAGCCTTTTGTATTGTTTATACCCACAGGAAACTGAACATATGTGTATAGCCCTGCTTGCTTCCCCAAGCTGCATAGTTTTAATGAATGAGCAATGAGCAATAGAATCCTGAGCGACATGTAATAGAAACATATGTACTCACATTACTGTGTATCATCGGGAGGCTGATCCCACGATTTGCGACTGGCGCGCTTCCGGGTGACTGCTCCCACATCTCTGCCGACAAAGTGAAGAACCCACTCTTTGACGAGCCTCGCCTTCTCTCGCTGGGGATGTTTCGCGGCGGCCCGTCTGGCGAGGTCTCTTGTGTGATAGTAACCGCCGCCTTCGCTCCGCCACAAGAGGCTCACCCGCGTCAGGTTCTTGCGCAGGCTCTGGCCGTAGACCTTGCCGCGAAAGACGTGAAGTGCCACGTTTTCCATCAAAACAACGTCTTGCCGGCGTAGTTTGCTCACTTGGCTGGTTGTGGCTTGGTCACTGGTAAGCCAGAAGGTGACGGCGAACCCCGATCTCGTCTCATCGCCCACGAGCACCTCCACCAAGGAGAGCGTTGTGCCCCAGCGGGTCGTGACAGTTCGGGGCTGGGCGATGGAAATGACGGCAACAATCAAGTTGAGCGTCACTGTCTGGGGGGCCAGAGCGAGGATGCGCTTGGCTGATGGGACGTCTTCCAGGTCTGAAAGATGCGATGGCACAGGAGTCGGTAACGGCCGGGTGACACCTTGTTCTTGCAGGGAGACGTCGTTGGAAGAGTCAGTCAAGAAGGATGTTGTAGTGGTAGTCCCTTCAGTCGTGTCCATGCTGAAGTTACCTGCCTGTAGCTGGCTGGACGGAATCAGTTCATGAGCCGCGAGAGACTCCTCGCAGAACTGCGTTAGAAGTGCCCCCCCATCGTCACCGCCGCCAATAGGCCGGGTCTCATCAATGGATTGGGCATCTGCGGTGGTGAAAAAGTCACGATGAGCTTGAAAAGAGGTGTCGAACAGGATGCTGTGGTTTTGGCTCAGGCCAGTGTGAAGAGGGCGGCGGTTGAGTGGCACAGAGCGCCATACGGCGTGTGTCTGTTGCGATGCAAGTTCCACGTCTGAAGCTGGATCTGTGTCCCGTTTCTGTAGCTGATGGTTGTTGTCGAGATCAAGATGGCCAAAAAAGCTGCGGAAAGGCTCCTCGAAGCAGCTGAGAGTGCAGGATTGAGGGTTGAAAGAGGTCGGCGAGGGAGCCCCAGCAAACAGGATGATGCTCGGTGCCGGTGTTGGCGCAGGCATGTCTACCGTTTGACGACGATGATATCACAACCGATGTTGCATTGTCCTTCCACCCCAGATTTGAGACCAGTGTCACCCCAGGATGAGATGCGCTCCCTCGTGATGATCAAGTTGTTGATATGGTGGAACAGAGGCGTCTGAACTCCATCCCCATCACCCCCAAAGAACTCCTGCCATGCCCGAGTTTCAGTATGCAATCATGCGGCAAATGGAAAGATGAAGCCTGGTCCCTTGTCCAGATGGTGTAGAGGACTGCAAACGAATATGGGCCACAAATCTCTGCTGGCTATCCAAAAAAAATTTATCTGTGAGATACTCGAGCTTTTGCTTTATGGGAGAAGGGAAACAGAACCTTAGCTTCCATTGTCAAGATGCGTGACACTGGCGTCAAAGCTCACCTTCCCCGGTTCTGAGACAGCATCTCACGTGTCACCCGGGCACCATTACTAACCTCCATGGAACCCACATCCATGGATCAATGGATGGCATACAGGCACCGTCAGCACCTAAACAGGGAGCCATCCGCCACTAAATCCAGGTCCGAGCCGCCATCCTTCAGCGCTCGAACCGATTCCGAACATTAGGTGAGCCTACCTAGCCTCTTGAGCCGAGGCTCAAACTCCACTCTCGACTCCAGGAGGGCAAAGAGACCGCCGCCGTGATGCCGCGTAGAAGACAGACATTGCACATGCCGCGAAGCAGATTGATGCTCTCAGTACTGCCCTATCTTGGAAGGCCAAAGCCAGCCTGTTGAGAGCCGACACGGGTCTTTCATCTTGACTGCTCAGCATCGTATGCGCGAGCCTTGGAAATAGGATCGATATAGAGATATATCTGGACGACATCACAATGGCCTCCTCACCCTCATCCTCATCCACCGTGTTCGACATCCGCGAACACACCTACCAAGCCTCGCACATACGCGAATATCCTCGCGCAACAGCCGTCTCCCAAGACGAACCTCTCCTCCTTCACGTCAAGCAATACACGCCCAAGCACGGCGGCCCTCCCCGCAAAGGCGACATCACCATCATTGGCGCTCACGCAAATGGCTTCCCAAAGGTACCTATGTATACCATCCGTCTCACTACCTTACCCATCAAGACGATAAGATACAAACACAAAAGTCGGGATACAAAGCAGCGAATGCTAATCGGAGAAATAGGAGCTATACGAGCCTCTCTACGAAGAGCTCCTACAACAACTCCAAAAGCAAGGCCTCCGTCTCCGCAGCATCATCATCGCCGACGCCGCCCACCAAGGCCAAAGCGGCATCCTCAACGAAGCCAACCTAGGCAATGACCGTACGTTCTTTCCCAAATCCCATAATCCCTTCTCTTTTCACTCCAATTCACCATTCCATCTCCACATCAAACCTCTCATTGACATTCGATGCTCTTCAAACAAAAAAGCGAGCTGGCTCGACTACGCCCGCGACATCCTCCACCTCATCAACACCCTCCGCCCTCCCCGCCCCCTCATCGCAATGGGCCACTCCTTCGGCGCAAACGCCCTCGCAAACGTCGCCCTCACCCACCCGCGCCTCTTCGCCGGCATGGTCTTGCTCGACCCCGTCATCGCCCGCTTCGCCTCCGTCAAGGACCACCTCCCCAGCTCCCCCGAGACCTACGCCTCGCCCGCCTCCCTCAGCGCCATCCGCCGCGACACATGGCCCTCGCGCGAGGCCGCCGCCGCCGCGTTTCGCTCAAAGCCCTTTTACCAGTCATGGGACCCTCGCGTCCTCGACCTCTTTATCCGCTACGGCCTCCGTGACGTCCCTTCTTCCTCATCACCCTCATCATCCTCATCCGCATCATCATCATCATCGCCATCCTCGTCATCATCAACCCCCGTCCGCCTCACAACAACAAAGCACCAAGAAGTATTCACCTTCGTCCGCCCCCTCTGGCCCGCCCTCGACCCCTCCACCAACCTCCTCACCAACCCTTCCCTCGCCCCCGACGCCGACATCGACCCAAACATCCCCTTCGCCCTCCCCTTCTACCGCCCCGAAGGCAACAACACCGCCGCCCGCCTCCCCCACCTCAGGCCTCCTGTACTCTACGTCTTCGGCGCCAAGTCGGACGTCTCCCTGCCGCACCTCATCCGCGAAAAGCTCGAGACGACCGGCGTCGGCGTCGGCGGCAGCGGCGGCGCAAAGGCCGGCCGCGTCAAGCACGTCACCCACCAGCAGGCCGGTCACCTCGTGCCCCTGGAGGAGCCGCTCTTTTGCGCGACGGCGGCCGCCGGCTGGATCAGGGCCGAGATGGACAATTGGTGGGACGAGGAGAAGGAGTACGAGCAGTGGACGAGGAAGCCCCTCAAGGACAAGTCGACCATTGACGACGAATTCCAAAAGCGCCTTGCACTGCCCAATCGAAAGAGCGACAAAACCAAAGCGAACCTGTAGGAGTTACATGGATGCCTTTACTCACTGCCCATCCATCCTTTCGGCCTGTTGTATTCCTATCCACTCCATGGGGATTCTTCTTCACCCTTTACCTCTAGGTAGCTTGCGATTGCATACATTTGACACCCACTTATTGCTCCAGATTAGACAGACGACGGCGCGAGATGGCAGCTTTCAGTTTGCTCTTGATTGTATCACGTCTTCAGCTTTGCAGGTCCGTTAGAATGTCAAACTTTTACGCCCGATAATCGAGAGCCGTCAAGCTGTTTTATCTTGTAATTCATTCCATCATAATGCTACATAGCGCTGATAAAAACCGCTTTTGATACCAATCTAGTAGATGTCGCTTTTGAACCATGTTGCCGTCCTTCGATCCATGTGTAGAAGCCGCCGCGCGTCCAAGCGCTGTCTTGCGTGACCAAAGGCATAAATATCCGCACACATGCCACAAGAGAGTGCAACGCCATATACCGCGGCCACGCCTACTTCGCCGCCATCGAGCTCAGATATAGTACATGCTATTCCTGAGTTTTTCGTGCACCTCGGCGGGTATTTTTCGGTATTGTTCCTCCGGCTTCTTGCTTCCTGCATTGCCTCCAGACTTACCGTCCGAGTCGCGCTCCCCAAACTTGTCGGGACGGTGTGCACGAGCACGTTCGCAGACAATATCTGCATAATACGCGGGCGGGCATATACTGACGGCCTTGGTTGCTCTGCCGTAGAGGTAGCACAAATCGTGTGTCAGCCGCTCCAGTTCGTCGGCCGCTTTGGTGCCAAATCTCGGTCGAAAAATTTCGTCGAGAAGAACCGTGTAATGAGCAGGCCTGGCGGTGCCCTTGAGAGCCTCGTGTGCCGTCAGGAAGAAGTCCCAATACCTCGCCAGGGTCACGCCGCGGTCCACCACTGTACCGTTGATAACGTTACCAGAATTGGACATATCGTTTGTCGAGGTAGGGTAGAACCGAGTCTGGTGCCGCTTCACGGAGACTAGGATGGTGAGCTTTGGCTGGGACCTGGCCTGGTACTTGAGGCGGCAGGCTTCTCTGATGCTGGGCAGCTCCTGGTCGAGGACTTGGCTAAACTGGCCCTCGGAGACGCCGTCTCGGTAAATAATGATGCTGTCGGGTAACTGGCCTTTGTTGTGGTCGCGCCAGGTATCCAGCCGCGTCTTGAACACATCGGCAAGCCTTTCGGTCACCATCTCCTGCTTGGAAGTTTGCTCCCAAGCCAGTGCAGGCCATTGGCCGAGGTCCCTGTCGATGCTCGAGACGAACCCCACCAGACTGGGAGGCTCGTTGCCCTTCTTAATGGGCATGTTCGTCGGGTGGGTTACGTCGTAGCCAACAATCATCGACTTGCCTTCTTTGACGAGGCTGGATTCCTCTCGTAACTTGTGATTCGTGCCTCCAGCCTTCAGGTTGATCTTGAGCCCGACGTTGGCGAAATAGGCCGGGCTTGCCTTGGCAAAGTTTCTCCCCACTAGACAGCTGGTATGGATTCCGTAACCACAGTCTCCAAACGCCTTGATCTTGCTGTATAGGCCAGTAGAGTCTTTCTCCGCAAGGATGAAGACCATGAGATCAATCTTTTGTTCTTCAAGCCACGTAAACATTCTGTGAAGAGTTTTATCCGTTTCCGAATCATTGACATCAAGTGTGACGTGCTGCGTTTTGGGCGGAATGGGGCTTTTGTTGATGGCAATGCCCATGTTCACCAGGAACTCTCCAAATTGGTCCACCACCGAGCCGTCCACTAAGAACGGACGTTGGCGTGGCGTCGACACGTTGACCCAACACCAGCGCTGGATCTTAGTGCCCGATTTGAGGACCCTCACTGCTCTCATATTCCATGATCCATTCTGCGGCGACACATCGGCATTCTTTGGTCTTCCGTCCGTACCAATACCGTTGTAGCTCACCGTTGGCGCCTTGAGAATTCTTCCCTGTACAGTCAACAATTGCTTGTCGACAGAGACGCCGAATTTGCCTAGTGCTGCGTCGTCGAGACCAAGAACTTTCCGGCTGGCGGTGCTGATCGATAAGGCGTTGGAATACGGTGACCGACAGGCAAAGTCCAGCATCGCTGTGGTCTCTTCCATGGTTAGAGCTGCTTTGACCGACTGCCCAGGTTGGATCTCGATCATTTCGGCCGGGACGTAGTTGAAAGGCTTCTGCTCAGTACCCACATCGAGCAGGGGGTAGTCACCAGGTGTAATATTGTACTCTGTAATATTATAATGTCAGCTGATCACGTACTAGGGAGAAAGAGATCGTATGAGAGGGAGAGGGGGGGGGGGGGGGGGGAGAACAAGAGGCTCGAGAGGGGAGAGGCAAGTTTAGGGACGCTGAGCATGACTATCAAGGCGGCAAGCGAGAAGGAACAAACACTTACTCTGTCTGAAGTAGTCAAAGACTGTAACGTAACGGCCCCCTTTCCCTTTGTCGCCGTCCATCCAGAATTGGACATTCTTGGGTCCTGCATACTCCATCCCACCATCGAACTTTGGCGGATGGGCCATGCCTCGGCCTTTGACTTTGATCTCAAAAGAGGAAGCAAGAGATCGTATAGACTTGGAGCGGCGAAAGGTCTTGCCCTCGGAAGTCTTCATGGTAACCCAAACACGTGTCTTGGGCAGGAATTTGGCAAAGGCCCTGAGTTTCCACCCCTGGCTTTTGTCTTGGTAGGCGGCTTTTAAACCTAGACTGTCAAAGATCTCCGTCAGGCGGCCAGCGAGGCTGAAAACGCCGTGTGTGACGTTGACGTTGAGCAGCGTGCGACCAGTTGCAAGGCGGGCGGACTGGAAGTAACCACGGGCCGCCGTCAGAGCTCGCCAATTTTGGGTAAGTTGCTCAATCACCTTGTCGTTCCCCAGGGGGAAAAAACGCGATGACCCAACGGTGGCGGTTTTGTGAAAATCGCTCCGTGGCCCGTAGCCCAGGATGATATTGAGCGCATCAACAACTTCAGGATAGCGCGGAAAGGAAATCTCATCGGCGGTACCCGGCGCATCGATCATGGAGGTCAGATACTTCTTCATGTCGCCCACGTCAATGTCGGCTGGCCCGTGGAACTGGACCAGATATGTGTCAATGAGGTCGCCTCCTTCGTCCTTGGGCACCTCGACCTCGAGAGGATTCTCAGTCAAGTCAATCTTCTTGAGCGTAATGAGCTGGCTCTTGAACTCGGTGGCAGCAACAAGCGTCTTATCTTGCGCCAAGAGCTTCGCGAGAGCCGCCTTGATGGCGAAAAATAGTGCTCTACCCTTGACTTCCCTGCCTTGATCGGGCTCGTCGGATTCGGGAGCATCACCAGCCGGTTTTGAGGCAGCCTTACCGCCCTGCTCGGATTCTTGCTTCGATGATGTCGGCTTCCTGGAGCGCTTCTTGACATCAAAAGTGTATTTGAAGAACGAGTCCTTGTTGACGTTGATTCTGAAATAGTTCGCCCAGAGAACGACAGGTTTCCCCTGCGTTCCAAAGGCCGGTCGAGCAGGGAGCTGGTCGTTCATCGGGGTCTCGGACTTGCCCCCACCGGCGCCGCCAACTTTGCCCCCCTTTCCCTTGACGCTCATAGCGGCCATTTGTTTGGTGATGGTCGCCAGCGAAGCGGACTGACGTGCAACAATCTGGTTCTCAAGTTGAGTGATCTGTGCATCAGGCGGAGGAACCGCACCATCGTAGCTACATGGCGTCCCAACATGTCAGTCTGGTGTTGAAACCGGTCCACAGCAGAGGATACAACTCACCCGAACACCTTTGAGATCCCGGGAGAGGCGTCACGGCGCCCTCCCCGTCCTCCTCCGCGGCCACCTCGGGGACCGTCTCCCCGGAAGCCACTGAAGCCGCCACGAAAGCCACCGCGATCTCCTCCGCCCCGGCCACCGCCATAGTCTCCTCCCCTACCTCGGCCACCGCCATAGTCTCCACGGTCGCCTCCCCTGCCTCGGCCACCGCCATAGTCTCCACGATCATAGCCGCCTCGGCCTCGACCACCGCCGTAATCCCCACGATCGCCTCCTCGGCCTCGACCGCCACCTCTACCGCGGTCTCCACCGCGGGAGCCACCGCCACGATTTCCCCGGTTGCCTCTGTCGGCCATTTTTGAGGAGCTCGATGCAATTTGAAGAGAGCAAGACTGCGCTCGAAAGGCGGGTGTAAAAGAACGACTTCAAGATGAAGCGACGGAAATGGTGACCCAGAAGATAAGTGATATCGAAAAAAAGAGAGAATATTGCCAAAAGCGAGAGTATAGAGATGCACGTAGATGGCACCAAGAAGAGTAACGATGATGCGTGTGAAGAGGATGAAGATAGATGATAAGCAAGCAGAAGCAGAGGTGTAAACTGAGAAGATTGAGCCGTGCTCAAGTAGGTAGGTAAACAAAGGCTAGAGCCAGAGCCAGAGTGAAGCGAGAACGAGCAGAAGCTGGAGCAAGATCAAAGGGCCCAGATTGGAGTGTCGTGCCTGCCCGAAGGAGAGCAGCAAGAAGAGGTCAATCAACGCAGGAAGGAGCCTTGCGGGGCATGCAGAGACACTGGGAAGGAAGTTGCACAAGCAGGAGCGGGAGCAGGAGCAAGGGCAAGAGCAGCGAGGTGTTGGGAAGCTGCCCGAAGCTGTGCGTGCAGAGCGACTCGTGAGAGACGAGAGTTTGAGTGCGACCCGAGCTTGGAGTTGAGGGTCCGCACAGGTAGCTTTTAACGCGCCGAGCTCGAGTGGAAACTCTCCACCGAAGCTGCCGTTGTCCGTTTCGTTTAAAGATGGATCGGAGAGAAGGAGCTTGTCAGGGTTCTGCGGGGAAGGACGAAGCGAAAGCTGCAAGTCAACGGTTTGTGTCAGCTTGCTAAGTACCTATCAAATAGATAGAAAAGAAGAGCTGTGTGCGAATTGGATTCGGGGTGGATGGAGAGCTCCGAAGGGGGGGGCGTCTGTTGGAGTTGCTTTGATTTGCTGGGAGCTGGTTGGTGCTGGAAGGGATGATGTCGCCTACCTTGCAGCTGCGCGCTGTCGGTCGTTGTTGGATGCTCAAGGTGAGCACGGTGATGTACTTGCATGTACTTGACACGGCCTGCCGCTATGCCGAGATCTGGAAGCCTCTCAGAGTACCCAATGATACCTTGTGTGGGACTACCGCTTGCTCCGTATGAACCTGTATAGCGGGATGGGTCGGAACTTGGGAGATAGATGTTCAATAGAGGAGGCCCGAGATATATATATTCTTTGGCGAAGACATTCAATGCCACCCTGAAGCCGCAAGATGACTTTGTGGCAACTCGCGCGTCGTTGCATCCAACTTGTATATGCGGCTTGCATGGACTCAGCTCACTGATCCACGCCCACTTACCAGCCAAACAAAATTTCTTCCCCCCCTTCCTTGCTTGCCCCCCATTGTCGGCCTCCCAATGGATCCTGTTCACTTCGCTGGCCTCTCGAGGAGTCATCGCCCGATCACTCGAGCTCTGCTTGTATTATCGTACAAACGCGGAGCGGCGAAATAAAGTGATTCGCTCGATCACAGAAGAGAGAAAAGTGAGGCATCACAGCGCTTCTTTTCTGCCTAGCTGCAACCGTCTGCACGGCCTGCATCGACTCCTTCGTGGCCCATTGTCGCCCCAGCCTCACGTTTCACAGCATATCTGGTGTACGGACAAAGGAGGGTGGCATGAATCCTGGCCGGCCTGCCGCTGACATCCTGTCTTCACGCCACCTCACAGCGCGTCGGCCTGTTGTGATGCCTTGCTTTCGCTCCCGTGGTTGAGACGCGCTGCTCGCCGCCCAGCCTGTCGGACACCCTTGGCATCTCGGGGCATATCAGCATCATCACGGCGGGCCTCTCGCATGGGTGAATAGATGCGAAACGTCATCTTGTCTTCCTGTGATTGGCCCTTCTTAGAGAGGAGATCGACTGGTGAGAGAAAGTGTCCTTGTGGATGCAGGAGTCACGTACGAGTACGAATGAATCTCCAGACAAAAGGCTTGAGACGAAGTATGTACATACGAACAGCTTGAAAGTTCTTCGCCACTGCGGGGGTCGTGAATCCAAGCACCTCAGTCCGCACGCTGTCACAGTATCTCGGCGCCTAACTGCCCATTACCTCCAGCTCCATGGAGCACTTGTCTGTAGACAGTCCGTTAATAAACTGCATGCCCTTGTTATCAGCGCCGGACGCACATCGTCTACAGCCGCAGCTGAGACTGCAAATGAGCATCGCATCAGCATAGCCACTTATGTATCCATGTACCTAGCTGCCTGCCAAAGGAGTCTGCTTTATTTGATAAACGACAGCTCTGGTGGTGCGTTGAAATGAAATTGTAAATAACACTCTTTCAAGGCGTCACACTTCAATGTCCTGGCCTAGGCCAGCGATCTGGCGAGAAAACAAAATGGACGCAGCAGATTGAGACTCGAGAGCATCCTCGACAAAAGTCCCAAAAAGAAATCGAATTCCGGCGCCGGGAGTCGAACCCGGATCGCTGCGGGACTTTCTAGTGAAAGCGCAGTATGCTAGCCACTACACCACGTCGGATATGCTTGTTTGATGAGTGGAGTTTTTCTTAGCATAAGCTATATAAGTAGCGGCATGTAGTCGCGGCTTATACATACCAGCAACATCGTCAGCTCGCCTATGATGAGAACAAGATCTAGGTAGTCAGCTTCAAGGCATAACCAGATACGCGGCATACATATACTGCTCAGGTATTCAACAAAAGAGGCACTCAATAGATCGAATGCCCACACCATAGTTTGGCAGCTGGCCCACATCAAGTTCTACAGCTCATATTGCCGAGCCCGACATGGCTGAGGATCCGTTCAGTTCCTCGTGAATGCATGAATTACGGGAACATTTTCTTCCACCTATCCACACAATGTATGATTCTCGAAGGCCTACGTGACGTCTACCCAGCATATATCCATGCAACACGTCGTGGCATCCACTCACACATGCTCAGCATTCCCCGTCCTGGGGTTTTCCTAGATCTCACCCTGTTCACTGCTCCTTCTACCAAGCTATTCTCTGCGTATCAGCGGAACTGCCCACGGGACAAGACAGCTTGCACTGGTTACTCACCTCCGGACTACCCCTATCAGGCATTTCTGTCGAGAATGTTGCAACACGCTGGATAAACCTCCAGGGACGTCCAATCTAAAGGTCTAAGGGCCTGGCAAGTCAGTCCCATATGACACCTAGTGTCAATGTGCACTCTTCGTGATGACGATATCCCATGAGCTTTTACAACCCCTTTTTTGCAGAGTAAATCTATCGAAATTTAGTTTCTATGGATGATATTTTCCTGGCTAAGCAAGCTTGGACTCTCCACAGCATGACTGGGAGCTAGGGCGTTCGGGAAGGGAAGACTTGTCGACGGTTCATCTGCGAAAACATCAGGCTCATACGAGGATACATCTTGAGAAGCGGGCATCAACATGTTTGTGACACCATTCACAGTTGCATTGCTGGCCGAGATTGCACTGGAAAGGTTGACTTTGACATCAACATCTGGTGATGGCCCAGGAAAATGGCTTGCTCCCCCAACTGCCTGGACTGCCTGGACTGCCTGCTTCGCTCTTTCGTTGGCTCGGTTTATCGCCTCGTCCCTCTGGAGCTTTGCCCAGTCTATACCATTCCGATAAGCAGCAGCGCCTTGTCGAAAGTTCTCAACATCGGCGGTCAAGAGATACTGTTTGACCTCTGTTGTGACAAACCCCGGCTGTCCTCCCGGATGCAAAGGCGGAATCGGATGGCTGGTGTATATCCCAAGAACGCCGCCCATGTAGTAACATGTGAGGGTATAAGCCTTATTGTCGTACACCTTCTCTGCCTCCCCGTAAGACTGAAGGCTCTGGATCCCTCTGGCTCCCAGCGCGCCGTCGTAGCACACTTGTCGAGGTGCAACCTCAGCGGACGCGCCGGGGCCTTTAACTTCGAGGAAGAAGTTGGGCGCAATTGGGAGCTCCTCCTGCGCGGTAGGGACGATCTGGCCGCTGAGCGCACTTCGAACGTCTGGGTTGAGCTGCTCTGGGCGAGCGCCATAGTACAAATCGGGCTTGCCTGGCACAAGAGTGTCATCGGTCAAATGCTCCAGGTTCCGGAACGCATTGTCGCGTGCCGCATTTCGCTTGTCTTGGTCCCCTTCTAATATTGGAACAACATCGGACAAGACCGCGGGCTCGCCTTGAGCAGTCCTATGTTGCCGCTTAAATCTCCGAAAGTCCTCGTTCGTAAATCTTGACGGAGATAGAGATGCCCTGCGACGGGCCAGCGCTTGCCGGATCTCCTCCATATTCTCGGGCTCTGGCGGTAAATGACCGTTTGGATATTCATATCCATCGGGCAAGACATGGTGGTCGATGAGGTGTTGTTGGAAAGCACGATCATATGGACTGGTGCTTTTGGTACGAGCCGATGGGAGCGTGGTTTTCCTTGTGCTCCTTGAAGGATATGGCGACCGCCTGCTCTGTCGTATGGATCTCCTCCTTGTCACAGGACTCGTCTGGCTGGAACTCATGTCGTCCAAGGCTTGTGTAGGTGCCGGGTACTGAAAAGGTCAAGTTGTTAACGTACGCGGAAGAGCATCACAGACAGCTGCCTGAAGAACGTACCCCTATCAGATCACGTAGGTCTGGACCTCCGTGGCTTGAGAACCGCCTGACGTTCTTCAGGTGAGCTGGCGAGAATTGGCCAAGAATCTGGCCAGCAGACTGTTGGTGATGATTCTCCTGGGCGAGCGAGCGTCGTGCGCTTCGTGTAAGCCTTTGGACGCTCGGCTGTTCCTGGTCTGCGTTATGGAAGGCGATCTGCCTTCTCTCTTGTCTCCTGTCTAGTTCTCTCAGTGCGTTCCGTGTGAGCGGCACTTTGGACAAATTGTCCCAAAATCTCGAGGGGATCGTTGATGGATAGTGCGGCCTGTGACGTTTGGGTGAAGACGATGCCTCCTGGGATGCCTCGCTGGGCCGCTTGCGCGAGGAATCAGATGCTTTCTGATTGTCACGATTATCAACATCTGCCAAGGAAACCATGCTGAAGCGCTGGACGTATTAGACCAGCAGGAAACCGTCGTTATATAGTCGTGGTAATGATATCTCCAATCTGTATTCGCCAGTCTGGCTACTGTGACAATGTGTATGAGAACAAGAAACATGATGCTGCACAAAGGGTTTGTATAGAAAGCTGCAGCTGGACTTGGTTCTTGTATTCGCTGGCATTACACAAAGGTGCCCTGGGTCATCGGATGAACTAAAGCGCGTACGCATAGACTCATGTAATGTATGCTGTGAATTGGTGCCTGCGAAGCGCCTCTACTTCAAAAAAGGTCATTAAAGAGAAAATGTGAACTTGCGGTGGGTGATAGACAAACAATGTTGAAGCACGCGGTTGTATAACCGTGACCTCCCGCCGAGCTCAAAACGCGCAATAGACATGTTTAGCACTTGTGTACCCGATTAAAAACCTCAATACCTATATATATTGCTTCAAGGAGCATTCCCGGGTCATCGCCATTCGGCAGCCTACACACACGTTGCGTGACCTGCGGCGCCGCCCGAGTAGACGAAGGGGGAAGGGGGGAGATAACTCACCCACAAGCCAGAAGCCAAGGACATTACGACAATTTGAAATACACGCGGGTTACACGTAACTGAGAAAACGAAGCGTCATCACTGTATATAGGCCAGCTGATAGAAAACAGAAAATCGCAGTAATGCCCAAAGAGCCGCCCATTAAGCCATGATAGGAAGTCCTTCCTTGGTAACATTGTATAGACGTAGCACCGGCATTCCATCAACCCAGTCGTAAGCCTTCTTTGGTCAACCGCTTTACAGAATCGTCATAGATTCGACAGGTAATCGACCCTCAATAATATCATACCCCCCATATGCATTTGCCGCAATGGAATGGGCTGGATAGAATGCCACTGGATTCTCGATAACGAAGACGCCCACTCTCCTGAACCCGACTGTGTCGCCCCTCGAGTCGTACACCTCGTCCAGGAGCAATCCTTCTTCCGAAGTGAGGCGAAGCGCCGTGATACTCGAGGGTCTATTCGTTGCCTTGCACTCCATGTCAAAAATGCCCGTAGCGGCGATATTGGGCCAGTCCAGGCTCGGATCTCGTATGCCCCTGATCAGCTGCTTGGCCTCCTCCGCCTCCAAGCGAAACGTGTGCCGGTTCAAGCTCTCCGTTGGATAGGGTACGATGTTTCCCCATGCGCTGTATTCGGCATGATCCCTCGTGCTGTACTGCGAGATGCGTAATCTGCGCACGTAGCCGTAGATGCCAAGCTCGAAACTATCAGGGGACTTGGAGTACTCCACCATTGGACCTGGCCACTCATTATCACTCCGGGGTACGCAGCATGGGACTCCCAGTCTACTAAATCCCCTGCTACCAGCTCGGTCTGTGCTTATTCCCTGGCAGATGGGCCCGACCAGAGCCATCCAGGACCACGATGGGGCCCGTCTGATGATACGCCCTTCATGGGTAGGTCTCTGAAGTGCCGGCAAGTCTGGATCCAAGATTCGACTGCTTCTCCAAAGCAATCCGCTGATTATGTCCATCTCCCACAGGCCAGCCATGTAGCCGTCTGAGCCTGGTCCAAATCTCTCCACGAGCACCGTCTGGAAGAGACGAGCAACACCGGATATTGCCGCGTGGTTGTCGGTAGGGTCATAGAAGCTGCGCTTGGAATATTCCGCTACCATGGCATACCACCTCTGTAGGGCCGGATCAGAGCCCGCTCCCAGCTCCCATGGACGGCGTTTGTTTCCGAAGCTTGGTACAAGGTAACGCGTTGACCGTCTAAAAGACCGAACCTGGTTACACGGCTTGTGAATCTCCTTGACTTCTGGAAGAGAGACACTGTGTCGCGATGGAAAGAGTAGGTTGTACCAGGTATCCCTTTGCCCAACCATGTTGCATTCGCCGTCTTCAAACTCGTGGCGTTCGCGACACTGAAAACTCAGCTGCTGCTCGCCGTAGATAATGGCGCGCCTGGACATCAATAGTTCCTGATAACACCATCCGCGGTCATTCGTGGGACCAATATCTCGAGTGCGTGCCTTGCCAATCCGACAGACAGTTGAGGTGAAGGTGGTAGAACACTCATAGGGAAGATGGGCATCTGGGGTGTCCGGGCTGTATGTTGGTTCCAGAAAGCCTTTGTCTGCATCCTCGCTTCTGCCGGCCACGATTGTGAGGTCGGCATTGTTATAGATCTCGGGCACCAGGGATGCCTGCAAAGCCCAGTCTTTTTTGTCGTCCTGCATGATACACAACGCGTCGATCCAGATGCCATGATAGCCAAGTTCTTTCGCAGTCTGTATCGCCTGGCGATGTGTCAAGCAGAGCTTAGAAAGCGATACTCCTGCCAAGAAGGCCTTTCTATTGCTTCTCCGAAGCTTGAACATGTTGCGTCCGGCGCTCCCCCAGGAGTATGAAAGTGCCACATAGACCTCGACTGCATCTTCTCCCGGCTCAATGAGCCTTGGCTTCTTTTCTTTGATGTAGATTAACCTCGAGGGACAGGGTTTCCGCTCCCTTCCACAGCAACGTTTGTCGAACCTGTTACATCGATCGAGCCAGCCTCGCATTATAGATATGGTCTCCGTACGATTTTGAGGCTTCGCTGACTCCCTAGCGCTTCGTCCCCGTATCTCGGGTGTCGACCCTGGAAGTCACTCGCTTGGTTAGGCAGCTGTCTTTGAAATGAGGAAGCACGAAGTTCGTCGCCGTTTGGCTCACCATAAGGTACAGAAATGTTGACAAGCCCAAGGAAGCCACCTCCTGGGATGTCTTTTGATGCTCTCACAAAGTAATTCAAGGATGGAGAATCATAATTCAGTTTGCAGGTAGCGTTCTCCTTCCAGGCCGACTTGAAATCGGGTTCGGATGGGCCCTCATATCTGCCGTCGTCGGGCGGTGGCTCCCTTCGATAGAGGCAGAGATACAGCGTGGCATTCTCCAGGTCGGGATGAGTTTTCCAGTTGTGGAGGAAGTGCTGAGGCCGAGGCTTGTCGTTGACAAGATTGTCTTTGACCGCGGCCCAGATCAAGCGGCATACCGAACAGGGTTGTAGAAAACGCTCCGCACAAGATTTGAGCGCTTGAAGGCTCTCATGATGTCGGTATAACAACCTGTCTTTGCGGACCTTTAACCCGACACAGACGGAACATAACCGCCGATCCATGTCGCTTATACTTTGAAAAGCAAGTCTCAACTTCGAGATATTAGATAGATGAAAAATGCCATGATATATTGTAAGTTCGTACTCATAACTTATAGTAATTGAGACAGACATGCAAAGGGATCATAAGGCCAAAGTCAGTACATAGCCGGATCCTGCCCCTGCAACAAGTGTTACTTGCAGGATTCAACAAAACCAACAACATGCAATATATCAATGTGGGAAAGACGCCCAGCGCTTAACCTATGGCTGACAATTGCCAGCTTCTGAAGCAGTGCCACTTACCTTCTGCATACCCCTGTCAGGCTCTGGATTCTGAAGGATCCAGCCACTTGCTCCGCCCCTCATGAGGCTGAATTGAAGGGGCAGTTGACATTTTGACGGAGGATATGCCGTGTATTTTGTAATACAATGTTACAGAATCAAATGAAGCGGGGATGAGAGAAGCGCTGGGGCAGACAGCTGATGCTGCCTGCTCTTAGCCTTCGAAATACTTGAAATTCCACTTTCTACGACATCATTCATGAAAGCACATGATAGTTGAAAAGCGAAGAAAGAGACAAGCACGAAGTAAGCCTACAAGTCATCCTTATGCACCATGGGCTCACGACTGAACCCAGCTCCAGGCAGTCGACAAGCTACAAATACTGATTCGCTCTACAGTATCCCCAGACATAGCATTGAAAGCAAAGCGCACCATTCAATTCGACAGTTCATCTCTTGTTCCACCATCATATCTCCACAACGTCAGCAATGGCTGAGGCCTTGGCTGCCATCGGTGCCATCGCGGCGGGCCTCCAGCTTGCCGAAGGCTCTGCAAGAGCTCTTATAAAGACCATCCGCATCATCAACGCACTTCGAGAGGTCCCTCAGAAACTAGCAAGATACTTCCAAGAGATCGAAGCATCCACGACCCATGTTGAGCATCTTTGTCGCAACCTATTGCAAGACGAGTCCAAGTTCTACCAGCAACTCAAGTCGTTGAGTCACACGGACGGGCTCATAAAGACATTGGCCACCCTCCACGAAGCCACAGAAGAAGTGAACGAGTTCCTCCTCCCGTTTGCCGAGTTTGCGCCATCGCCAACAGCCATAGCAAAGCCGGGTCGCTGGTTGTGGAAGTCAATCACCTCACTGAAGATGGAGAAAGATCTGCCGCACAAGTTAAAAAGGCTGGAGCGGCTCAACGGCGAGGTGATACGTGAGCTCACAGCCGTGGGATTGCAAGTCCAGATGGCGACACATAAACTCATGGCTGCGAACAACAGTCTCTCTATTGAGGGATTCGCCAGCATTGGAGCGCAGCTTACTGAGCTCGCGGTGGGTGTTAGGACTCTCAGCCTGGCGGTTGCGCAGTCTCAACCTGTCGACATTCGCAGCAACAGCTTCGACCATGTCTCGGCCACCAGCTCCGCAGTAGAGCTCCTGGATGACTGCGATACGTGGTCGAACACTTCGTCTGAGACCTTTTCCGAGTCTTCAATGTACAAGAGCTCATGGCAGAAGGTGCCGTCTCAGTCTTCGACCTCACAAACAGTTGCCCAACGCAAGGAACAACTCCGACTTCACTTACAGCAGGGACTCTCGTCGAGTCTGACAGTCACTCCACGGGACACTCCTACTGACGCCCATCTACACCTCGCACTACTCAGCATACGGACCTTTTACACCAAGGGCAACTTTGATCCAGAACCGCAAGTCCTGCAGCCGCGCTTCTGGAAGGACTGCAGCAACAGCATCTACTTCTTCAAGATTTCGGATTTCCCAAAGGCTCGCATGTTACTCCAGCAATCGACTGCCATGAACTCTGACGACATTTTCTTGAAAGGATCAGTCACCGCGCTTATCGAGATTTTGAGTGTCCTGTCACCAATCAACACTGTCACCAACCCTGATGTTCGCAAGACCATGCTCCGTTATCTTCATGCTTTGGCGTTGCAGCAGCTGCCTCGTCAGAGTCCTATCATGGTTGTTCTGTCGAGGCTGCACGAAGGGATGGATAGCACAGATTGGTCAATGACAGCACTTACGTGCATCGTGGATCGCCTGTGCGCCAGCCTTGCTCCATCTAATGAGGTGAGGCTGCTGGCCCAAAGACGCCTCATTGCCTTACTGCGCCGTAACAAGGATTACGACGGGGCACTGCGCGTTTGCACCAAGGCCCTAGACGATATCAGAAAGGCATCTGGACCAATGTCTCTTCAGGAACGGAAAACAGCACGCTTGCTGGAGCACATTTACATGGACCAGGAGGACTGGGTGTCGGCTCTGGAGGTGTGCTTCGACATTGTGGAGCAAAGATTTGATGAGACGACTGGGTTCAACCCGGATCCTCAATGCCATGATGAGTGCGCTGTGTGGACAATGGAGGATATTGCAAAGATATACGAGAACAGCGGCAACCTGGAGGCTGCGATAGCATGGCTGAAGCAGGCACGGATTAGCGGTGGCATTTGCTGGGGGCCGGACGTGTCGCTGGGGCATATCCATGATAAACTTGTGGTGTTACTGGAGAGGTGTGAGCTGCATGATGAGGCGAAGCTTTGGAGTACTGCTTTTGGGCCGGCTATGGTATAGGTGGGAGGCGTTTGTGTATTGGCATATGTTGAGCGGAGCGCATGCATTTGGATCACGGGCTTTGCGAATATATACAATAGACTACTACGATAGCCTTACGAAGCTGATGATGATCTAAGTGAATCAAAGTCTTCATAGAGGTAGTAGATAATTTTGTTTCCTTCATTGTGGGCATACAAGTATGAGTATCAGTTTCTACGATGCTGTTCTTAACCTTCTTCGTCCCCTTCCTCGATAGACTGAAGATCTCCTATTTCTCATAGTTCACCTGTGCCAGTACTTATGGAGCTTCTCAATTATTGATGAATACCTCCTTTGCGTGGATTTGTGACCAACCCATGACCCCTGTTTTCAAGAGGATATGGTCGTGAATTGTCTCAACAGGCGCTATGTGTTATTGTTTCCACGACTGGGTTCGAGATCGCTTATAGTCATTGGATTCCCTCGAACTCATCATTGATGACCGTGAACAGTCTTTTAATGAGAACTAGGCTGAGCAGACGACTTTACGTGGGAGTGTCTGAAGCAGAATCTCCCAACTTGTTCCTCGCTGTTGGGCCTCTTCTCTCTCTTCAACAACAACTTTTCGACGACTAGTTGAGACGCAGGTTAACTTTTGATCACGGCTTTGACAGCCAAGGGCCGACGCGAAGAGAAAGGAAGACGGGTCGGGTAAGCCCGTCCTCATCTTAAGCGTCTCAGCAAGCGGAGGATGAGAATATTGAGTTGTGTCGCGATATCACGACGGAGAACCTGTTCCGAAAGGTGAAGTCGTTCGTCTTTGATGTAAATGTTGCAATAATGAAGCTGCAGATTTTGATTTGGAAGGGAGGCTTGGTGAAGAATCGAAAGTTGCTCCAGGATGTGGTGGACAATGACTACCTACCGTGGATTCACATTCACGTATTGAGTCGGGAAGCGAGGCACCTTGTGGGTTGTGCGACGGCCATGCATTGCATCAATAGGAGAGTGTTTTCCTTTTATATTGAACTTGGTTTGTCTATTTGCTAAGTTTGTCTGTACGACCTTGTCTATAAAAACCATGCATTGCTCCTATTCTTGCCCGCCATTGTGCTCATTCTCAACGCCGTCGGATTCGCCACTTCAGTCCACTCATTCGGTTTCACGGTAGAACTCGTTTGCAAAAAAACCAAACCTGAGAGACAGACATTCACTGTTCGATCTATAAGAGTGAGTCAACGAGGTCTCAGGTCACCAGTGGTTCATGATGTATGTCCCAACGGTTGCAGTCAGATCCTGCTCATATACACCACGCATATGAGTGAAGCAGTGCTACTACCCATAGCCATATCAACACCACTCAGTCAACGCAAGTATCAAGTATCCAGGTATAAAATATCCCCTTTGCCATGAAGGCATCATGTGCCTACCAAGCTGACCAACAAAACAAGAAAGCCCCAAAAAAGAGACAAACCTACCATTCTCAACACACACAAAGAGACCTACCACAATGTGCACCAGAACCCGAATCTTCGTCGTCTGTCCCTGCCGCAACGCCGGCTGCGTCGACTTTGGCAACGTCTGCAAAGGACTCGGCCACATTGTCGAGGTCGACACCCACAGCCGAACCGTCTGGGACTATTGCGACTGGTGGTTTGCCCATGGCCCGCCGGAGCTTGTCCTCAACAGCTCTGTCACGCCGCGGTGCAAGAACCTGGGCTGGAGTGATTTGAAGACAAAGTTGCCCGAGATTTGCGACAGGTGCAAGAGGCAATGCCAGTGACGAGGGAGTTGTGAAGGGAAGTTTGGGGTTTCTTGGTGGATAAATCTTCTGGAGAGAGACATGGTGGCATTGCCACTCGGATCTCGAGATGCTTTGGGATAGCGACCTTCCCATAGAATAGACATAAGGAGCGTTGAATAAAGTATTTTCATCAGTCCATATTCTCGTAGAACAGCTATTGCTGCACCCTCTTGATTGTGATGGGTCAACGGCCAACATCTCCAGGACGATGTCATTCAAGTCACCTGTGCCACATTGTCCATGCAGAGAATATAAGCCGCAGAGATAAAGATTCAGCGGGCAAAACAAACATACCTAACTCAGATGAGTGAAGATAGCAAACATAGAACCTCGGACGTAGGAAACCCGAATCACATATTATCCAAACTTATATCAGAATCCCAAATCAATCTTCAAGCTGTCCAACTGCCCAATAACACCACCTCGACCTACGCTCCGAGTATCTCCCTTCTTCACATACTCACTCTCTGGCGGCCCCAAATACGTGTACCGCAAATCACCAAGATCAAGAAGCAGCTTCTCCAGACAGACGTTCTGGCTCCGGATCCGCACCTCAATCGTATGGCTGCCCTTCTTGACCGTCCCCACGTTATGCCCCTTCTTCCAGACGCAGTCCATGACGGCCGTGGGCCAGCCCTTGGGGAGATTCTCGGCGTTGTTCTCGTCCTCCGTGAGGCGATATGTCTTGATGGGTCCTCCGTCAAAGCGCACGTCGTACTGCATTCTGCTCGTCTTTTCGGTTTCGAGCGTCGTGTTGAACTGAAGCTCGAGATTCGTGTTGTCGTGCTGAGAAAAGACGTAGATCGGATAGCGCAGGAACGGAAGCTCGTCAGGCTTGCTAAAGTCAGTATCAAATGGCAGAGTAACAGCTCCTGCGATGGGCCGGCCAAGAGCAGGAAGCTGAATGTATGGCGCCGTGGCCCAATCGCCAGCATCAATGGCCAAGTGCCCGCTCTCCTCGACAAAGCCCTCAAAGTCTGCAGGGACCCGGCTGTTCCTGACAGTCATGTGGACTTGCTCGTAGCCATCACGAGTACCGATGATTTCAATCATGACCTTTGCATCAAAATCAGCGGGCACTTGCGCCCAGTCAATGGTGATGATGACTCTGATGTCGTCATCTCGGGGGTTCAGGTGGCCTTCGTACTGAGAGAGCTTGATCCACTTATACTGCGGTCGGGCTTCCCAGGAGAACTCCTTTGTGCCGCGATGGAAGACCTCAAAGTAGCGAGTCTGTTCGCCATAGGGAGTGATGAACGGAAGAGTCACTCCGGGCTCGAGGCCGCCGCGCGAAGGGTGAGTTCTGTCCGAGTCCTCGTTGATATGGCCGGGGTTGATTCCCTCGATACCCTCGACGGCTATTCCCATGTGGCCAACGCTGGGGTTCGAGTCTTCTTGTGTTTGCACATAGCAAAGCCCATCAATCATGTTGCGTGACGGTTCCGCACCGGTATCGCCATAGCCATAGTGCGGCTGACGCAGCATGAGGTTCCATTTGCCGTCCGAGATGGAGTTGTACTCTTCGTACAGATCGTGATCGGCATCCATGAGGCTGATGCACTTCTTGAGCAGGACGTTTGTCGTGTTTCGGCGCTGCTTGGCAAAGAGCTGATTCGTGAACTGGGCGACGCGCACTTGAGTGAAGATGTAAGACGCTTTGACGGGGTGAAGCACGAGCTGGAAGAAGGCAGACTTGTGCTCCTCGTCAATGTGAGAATAGACTGCCTCAGTCTCGGCCAAGAGTTGCCGCCATCGTGCAAGGATTCTATCAGTCTCGTGGTACTTTTGAATGACAAAGGTCGACGCGTCGATGTGGTCCTGCTTGCGCAGAGCGACCAGCTTGTTGAAGTCGTACCAGGATTTGGCAATATGGCCTGCGTACTTTTCACCAAACTCCCGCGTAGCAAGATGCTCAAAGTAGCGCGGCAGGGTGGTGGCCGTGATGGAGTTGATGTCCCAAGCCAGATCAAACGCAAAGCTCATGGGGATCTCAACGGGCTTCAAGTCGCCGACATTGAAGATCCAGATGCGATCGGCACCCCGGTAGTGAGCGAGCTGGAGCTGGTGAAGGGCCTTGCCCAGAGTGTTGCTGTTGATCCATCTGTAGCAGCGCGGGTAGCCCGTGTACTGGAAATGGTAGTAGAAGCCTGAGCCACCGGACCTCTTGTTCTCCTCTGCTGTCGGGAGACGGCGCAGATTCCCAAAGTTGTCGTCTCCAAACAGGAGCGTCACATCATCGGGAATCGCGAGTCCTTTGTCGTAGTATCCCTGAACCTCTTTGTAGAGTGCCATGAGCTGCAAGACGCCGTCTTCCTTGCCATAGTTCTTTTTGATAATGTCCCTCTGCACATCCAGCACTTCGGTGAGGATCTTGACGGGATCGCCTCCTGTCATGGGCACATCGCCTTCGCCTCGCATCCCCATGGTGAAGTAGGACTCGTAGGGCACGGCCCTCTCGGCTCCTTCTTCGAAATACTGTGTGATCTTTTCTTTGTTTTTATCCCAGTTCCAGGTGCCTTCGGGCTGAGTAGTGGACCACTCGTTCATGGCCCTCTGCATCGGCTCATGGTGCGAGGTGCCAATCACAATGCCATAGGTATCGGCCAGCTCCTGGTTCTTGGGGTCATCCACGAAAAAGGATCGTCCGGGATACGGATATCCTCGCCACATGGCCGGCCACATGAAATTCGCCTTGAGGCGCAAGAGAAGCTCAAAGACGTAGTGGTAAAAGTTGGCATCAAACTTGGGACCAAACTTTTCATGAACCCAGCTGTCCATGCCGGGGCACTCGTCGTTAATGAAGATGCCCCGATACTTGACGCTGGGCTCGCCATTGCATGTGGTTACAGGTAGAGCAAAGATTTGCTGTTGCTTCTTGGGAGGCACATCAGCCCACCAATGCCATCTATTTAGAAAAGTTATCAGATCATGCTTTCCCATATGTCATATAAGACGGCAAACACTTACGGCGACACGCCAATTTGCTCCGAGAGGGAATATGTTCCGAAAATGGTTCCTCGTTTATCACTCCCGGCAATGACCAGAGCATTGTCATACCCCTCAAAGGGCTCCTTCACAGTCGTCGTGATCCAGGATTCCCATTTCCCCTCAATCTGGGTGAGATCAATCTTGCCTTGATCTCTCAGGAGCTGAATCGTGGGTGACTGAGTGAGAGAGCCGATGACGATGCATGACCGAGCCGGAGGAGCCGAGGGCCGAGCTTTGACAATGGGATTGCAGTGCCGGCCAGTGACCCTCGTGAAGTCTGTGGATAGATTGTTTGCCGCGATGGAGACGCCGGTGTAGTCTTGGTCGTCGACAAAGATCTCGGCGCCGATGAGGCTGAAGCCGTCACCGAGCTCAAAGGAGACGACCTTTTCTTCAAGCATCGTGCTAGCTGTTGAAGACGGACGTCCCAGGTTTGTTTGAAAGTGACTGGATTAAACAACAGCCGATAGAGATGATGGAGGAGATGACGGAAGAAGTGAAGGCTATTTGTACGTGATGAAGCGATGCATGGAATGAGTGTCTCAACCGAGTACACGGAGCATCAGCCCATGGACGGCTTGTAGCTCTCGCCGTGACGACGTCACGAGGACCTGGAGTCTCGAGGCGGGTAATACAGCATATAAGCTTCTCCTCACTTGCCGGACACCACGGGATCGGGTAGAAACCCGATGGGAGGGCGGATAATATCTGTGGAGAGCCGTCTTGAGCAGGGGTTCGAGCTGGGATGATGCACTAACCAGAGGCGTCGAAGATGGCGATCAGGTTGAAGAGAGTCGTGAAGCTTTGGGTTGTAGCGTTTGGTGATTTGTATGATAGTATATTCGAGTTCTAATGAGTTTATAGATAGGTAAAGGAAAGGATGGTGCTCTCAATTGCTGCTGTTGTTCAATTTGATGGGAATGATGATTGTGCCCAGTTTCTGTAAATGTTGGAGGAGCAGACCTGTTGATCTCATCCCATCTCAGCAGCCACCGGGTTGGTTCATCAGCGGTACAACCCCGCGTTTACTGCACCCACACCTATCTTCGTCACCTCCAGGTACCTGCAGTACATTTGAGGTCAAACAAGCAGCACATGCAGTAGAGGCAATTGACTTCAATTGTCCATCAAAAGATCCGGGTCTCGAATGAATATCGTCATGCCTCGATGCCTTATACAAGGTTCAAAGTCTGCATGTAGTCAATGTCTGACTTGCTAATAAGAGGCACACGCATGTAGCCCTTTTCGAGTGAGATAATGCTCATGCATCTATAGCAACTTGAAGTGAAACAGCGATCAGAAACACAACATGATCGAGAATCTCTATAGTCTCATCTGTCTCAATCTCAACGCTGCCGTAGTAGTATTGACATCACGAGCAGCAAGTCAGCTGGCTCATGTCCCAAGCAATGATCCCCCCTCATACAAAGAACCAGCATCACGACGATGTGTGACCAGCCGCCGCCACCGCAAGGATTTCCTCTTCGAACCCAGCCACATATTCGACCTCAACACCGCCCTCTTCCAGCAGCTGGCGGCCCGGGTTCTTCCCCACGAATGTCTCGGGCTCCAGGACGCCCACATACACCTTCTTGATCCACGACTTCTGGCGCAGAATCCGCTCGACGCACGGCAGCTTGCCGCTGAGACGCTTGAAGCAGGGCTCGACGGTGGTGTAGAGCGCATGCGGGCTCGTCATGACGGCGTCAAGGCCCTCCTCGATGGTGGAATGCTCCTCCGCGAGCTTCAGGAGACAGCACTCCTCGGCGTGGGTGTTTCCGGGGAGCTCCAGCGTGTAGCCCTCGGCAGAGACGTGGCCGTCGTCCAGCCTCTTGAGCAGGGCGCCGACACGGAAGTTGGTCGGCTTTGGCGGGGATTTCTTGGCCAGCTCCAGGGCCTGCCGCATGGCCGCCTTGTGACTTGCGTCTGCTGAGGAGGCCATCTTGTGTCGAGATCTGCCGCGAGATGCAGTTGGGCAAGGCGGTTATACGTAATTCATTCTGTGCGTGTGCGTGTGTATCTGCCAGGTTGCACCAAACCATAAGGTAGGTAGGTATATATTGGCACAGAATTCAGTCGTCAACCAGCTCAATTGCCTGAAGGGGTCAACAGCTCCGGTAATAGGGCGGCAGCTCGTTAGTAGGTAAGCAGTGGAACCCCGGCTGCCGCCGCCATTAAGCTTAACGCGCTGCGACGCGTGACGCAGCTGCAGCTCGAGTCAATCCATCAGCCTACCCTCCCAGTTCTTTGTCCTCTGCAACCACACCTGCGCTGAGGAACCCGCAGCGTCGCATCGAGTCGTGAACAGACATGTCGGACCACGAAGACGTCGTCGATGGCGAGCCGCCCTCAATAGACCCTTACGAGGTCCTCGGGCTCGAGCGCACTGCAACTGCTGATCAGGTCAAGAGCGCATATCGAAAGGCAGCGCTCAAGAACCATCCAGGTGGGTTGCACAGACGGGGCGATTCGGAGGCATCATGACGATGGACCAAGTCCGTAATTCGCTGACGATGCATTGGTTTTTGCAGACAAGGTCGCCGAGGAACACAAGACAACGGCTCATGAGACCTTCCAGCGCATCGCATTCGCCTACGCCGTCCTCTCAGACCCCGCGCGACGAAAGCGATACGACACCACCGGGTCAACGTCCGAGTCCATTGTCGACTCCGAGGGCTTCGACTGGAGCGAATATTATCGGGAGCAGTACAAGGATGCAGTGTCCGAAGACGCCATCAAGAAATTCGCTGCGAAATACAAGCACTCCGACGAGGAGAAGGACGACCTGCTCATCGCCTACGAAGAGTGCGAGGGCGACATGGACCAGGTCTACGAACGGGTGATGCTCAGCGACGTTGTGGAGGACGACGAACGATTCCGAAAGATTATCGACGAAGCCATCGAGACGGGCGATGTACCCAGCTTTGCAGCCTACAAGCAGGAAAACAAGCGGAAGCGCGCCGCTCGCGCCAAGGCCGCAAAGGCTGAGGAGGCAGAAGCAGAGGAGCTAGCCAAGGAGCTCGGTGTTCATGACAAGATCTTTGGCGGCAAGGCAAAGGGCAAAAAGGGCAAGGGCAGCTCAGAGGATGACTTGGCAGCCCTGATCCAGAAGAGACAAAAGGATCGTGAAGGAGACTTCTTCAGCCGCCTTGAGGAAAAGTACGGTGCAAAGCCCAAGGGCAAGGGCAAGAAGCGTGCTGCGCAGGGAGACGAAGAGGAGCCATCGGAGGAGGCGTTTCAAGCTGCTGCTGCCAGACTGAAGAAGGCCAAGACTGCGAACAAGGACGACGAGCCTGCATCAAACGCTGGCCGTCGATCAACAAGGTCTCGCCGATAGTTCATGAGGTGTATGTCTGCTTTTGGGTACTTATATGATTCAGGTTGGGCTGTTTTGTGTCATGGAGCTGGGTATAGGATCGGATTTGGGATACGGCATCAGGGCGTCACAGCACATGTAGTTTAGGTATTTTGATAATTCGCCAACATTGAATGTGTCTCAATGAACAATTCAGCCACGAAGTTGGGAACCTTTCTCCATCAACTGCATGAACTTGTCTCATGCCGTAACCGTGATGCTGTGCATACCTACTAGGTGGGCAGGTAGCTCACAGGTACAAGGAGTATGTAAGCTCCCGTGAGCGACAGCGGGGCGTTCAAGCTTGTGACGCGCCACCCAAATCAACAGCCTTTTCCCAGAACCGCGTCCTTCTCCAACCGTGTTCCTTCTCCCCTTTGCATTTCCTCGACATACCAGAAAATGAACGCAGGGCCAATTGCGCTCGTACGGGGGTTTGCGCTTGATTCGCCAGTGAATCAAGGCACCAAGACGCACATCCCATGAACGAGGCCACACGAGCTGTCGGAGCCACTACTACACTCTATCCGCGGTACTGCTTCCACCTCTCGCCCACCGCGAATGCATGGTGTCTGCTGCGCGCCGCCGAGGTTCATGCTCTCGACCAACATGCCGGCTTTGAAGGTACGCGCCTCTTGAGCTCGTCTGCCATGATATGCGGCAGCTGGGATGCTTACCGTGCGCTTCGAAAGGGGAAAACTTCTACTTTTACCGAAACCTCCCCATCAAATGGGTGCGAGTCGTTGGCATCGTAGTTGCCATCGAGCAGTACGCTCAACGACGAATCTATGGCATAGACGATAGCAGCGGCATGAACGTTCTCGCAGTGGTCACATCCCCCGCTCCCATAAAGGCAAAGAACGACTCGGCGCCCAACGAACTACGACCCAACAACGATGCGCAACCTACAGTCGCGCAAGTGCCCGATCCCTATGCGGCCATTGACGTGGGCATGGTCGTCGACGTAAAGGGTGGCGTGTCGTCGTTTCGCAACGAACGGCAGATTGACGTCGTGAAGATGGTCATTGTGCAAGGCACGGCGCAGGAGGTTGCGCTTTGGGAGAAGCGGACCAAGTTTCGGCGCGAGGTGCTGGATGTGCCGTGGGTGCTTCGCGACAAGGATGTGCGTCGATGCCGTCGGGAAGCAGAGCGGTCCGAGGCCGAGGCCAGGGCCGAGCAGAAGAGGGCAAAACAGAAGAAGAAGGCGACGAAGCACGGCAGGGACAGGGACGAGGGCAAGGAAATGGGCGTCAGAGACGTCAAGAAGCAGGATGTTAAACACACTACGAAGGGTTCGAAGAGCACGGGCCTGGTCGATGAGGATGCTGCGAAGAGGGTGCAGAGGCTAATACGGGAGGGCGCGTCAAGTGGGAGATTTAATGCTCTTGGATTATGATGTGACGCTGGGGCGGGCAATGGCTGCAAGGCATCGGATAGGATAACGACCGCAGGGACTATGATAATTCCAATGAAAAGGCACAGGTTCGAACAGCTCAAGCCTTGGAGCCCTTGTTGCGAGCTTGCTCATCTTTGCTTGAATGACGCATTGCACAGAGGCTATTCGTAACACCAAGCGACAACACAAGATGCAAAGGGTATCATGAACCAAACCAATCACAGCAAATAACCCAACCATCTTCCTAGTAACCAGCATCATTTCCAGACAAAAACAACCAATACCTTCTCCTACGCGAGGCCCGAGCAGCCTAGCACCAAGTTCAGCTGCTCCACCAACAATCAACGAGGTTGCCTCAAACATCCGCCGCCATGTGTGTTTGTTTACTTGGACAAGCGTCAAGTGTCGGGCCCAGCTCATACCAGCCGCAAACACCCGCGCAACACCAATGACCCCTTCACACGTCCGTCTACCCTGAAGCGCCAATTGCTCCCATCTTGTGAGCTTCAAAAAGCAAGGGATTACCTCATGAGAAGAGAAGTTCTCAATCGTGGAAGGTGACCCGTGACCCACTCGCTGACGTCTTCTTTCCTCACCAGATTCGAGCAAAGAAAGCAGGTCACACCGAGCTCCGTCACTACCAAAGAAAGAGGCTGTCGCCAATTATCGCCAAGTGCGCAGCTGACTTAATCAGTCACCGTATGGGGGCGGATAGGTAGGTAGACGTGTAATTGAAGCCTTCCCTCTTGAATCTTCCTCAGTACCTCTTTCCAAAGGGAAGAGCTCTTTTTTTTTTTTTCAAGGATAAAGAGGTAGCCGAAAGGTACCTGTCCAGGAGGTACTCACTCAGACGCGAACCGCTTCTCCCTCTCTTTTCAAGCATTCGCCAAACCACCTCCGAACTTCATCATCGCGTCCCAGTCGCTCTGCCTAGATAGCCCTTCCTATTCTGCATCACGTACATTTACCTTTCTCTCTTCTTGGTTAAAACTCCTTGCTCTTTGTCTCTCTCTGCTATTTTCCCGGTGATATACCTTCCAAGCAGACTTTTATACCTCAATCACAATCAAAGTTGCTTCATCCGCACTACCTCCTCGACACCTCTGTCGTGAGCATCTCCAGCTCCAAATACGTCTGACAAAGGTATGTCCAAGGCAGACAAACCTCACCACTGATTGCCTCTCTTCTGTGGCCCGTCTGCATTCCAAGCCTCTGGGATTCGGGGTCAGTCATGCGTGGATGTGAATCATTTCCCCCCACAAGGCATCTCCTGGACACCCATTCCTCCGTGACTATGGGCAATTCCAAGTCCACGCGAAAGCATCACCTGCCTTTAATATGATGGCATGTCTCGCACCCGACATTCAAGGGATTTCCCATTTGGAAGGTTCCAAGTCTAGACAACATTTTCCCGAGCTCATAAATACATGGACAATTTCGAACCTCTACCTCTAACATGGCTTCACCCCATCGGATCGCATCATTGCTTTGCTGGCTGACACTTACTTCAGGAACTCTCGCTCGACCAAGCTTGGATACCGGTCAGAATCACGTTATTTCTCCAGAAAAGGCTGCCGAATCGAGACCCCTGACTGGGACTCAGTTGGATTTCCCTTTCCCTAGCGCCCTGCTGAACGAAACTCTGGCCTCTAAGGCGACTGTCTCAAACTCTACCCACGCCGCGAAGTCATCCTCTTGTACTCAAAACCGCTTCACGACGACAGTCACGGTTACCGCAAGTTCTTCCCAAAGCGGAACGGCAAAGTCACCTCAATCGTACACCAGTTCCATAAGCGAAACCGCGCCAGCGGCGGAGACTACGATACAGCTCAATACTCGAATAGCCTCCACCAAGACGGCCTTCACTAGACCAGGAGCCACCATGGTGTCAAAGGATATCTTCGCGGAGCCCATTGATGTGAAGCTGCCGCCTCCCCAAATTTCGACTCGCAAGGACCATCCTGTCCCTCGAAAAGGAATCGCGGAGAACGCACCCCTTCAAACCAACAAGTTCTACTCCAATTTCTTCTTGGAAGATCAACGATGTCCGACCTTCACGTTCCCCTACTCGCTCGCCTGGGCCGGAGGCAAGGGCACCACAGCCAGCTGGGGCATGGCGTGCTCTCACACGGAGGCAAGTCAGCGGGTTTTTGGTAAGGAGAAGTTTAATGGTGCTTCGTCCTATTACCTCAACCCCGTCGGCATCCAGTCCCTGGTCCTCTCCGCCAAGGAGCTTGGAAAGGAGACGAAGCTTTCCATCGATAGCATGACCGCCTTCTCCGCGCGTGTCCACCTCAGCAAAGATGACGCCTCTCCTCCCGCCATATCTTTCCCCTTGGTGCAGGGTATGGCGTACATTACGGCACAGTACAGCGGCGCGACTCCCGTCATTCAATCTGGTGTTTTCTTCAAGACTATGACTCGAGTTACACGAGATCTCAAGAGAGACCTGGCCAAGTTTACCTTCCATCTGGAGGACGGCTCGACTTGGCTGCTGTACGCCTGGAGGACAAAGGGGGATCCACTAGATCTCAAGGTGACCAACAATGGTCTTGCTGAATCGAAACAGCCGTTCTACGGCATCATCCAAGTCTGCAAGTGCCCAAGGAGCCAGCAGTCTGAGAACATCCTGGATGATGGCGCAGGCATTTTCCCCGTCTCACTTGAACTGACAGGTACCGCTCGCGGTTATGAAGGCAGCTACTCGTTCAACTTTGTGATAGACGGACATCAGTCTGGCAACCTTTACATGTATGCCCTCCCCCACCATGTCGACTCGTTCGACCAGGAGACGTCGAGGCGCATACAGAAGGAGACGCAGCTGCAGTCGACCACCAAAGGCCTTGCCACGCTGGTGAAGGGAAATCGCTGGACCATGGTGGAGCCTGCAATGCCGGTCGACATGTCGTTTGCTCCCTGGGATCCCGAAAAGGGAAGCATCGAGAAGCTGTCGGACCACGCAAAGAGCATCATTCGCTCGGCAGCCGCGAAGGAAGTCGCACAGAACATGATATCACAAAGCAATCTTGATTCCATGTATTTCAGTGGAAAGGTGAGACCTCGTCATAGGGCCCGTGGATGCAATGTATGGGCTTTCAGCTGACAGCTTGTCTTCCAGGCTCTGGCCAAGTTTGCAACCATTCTGTACGTGATCAAGGATATGCTGGGCGACAAGGCCCTTTTGCAGACTGGCTTGGGGCAGCTCAAGGCGGCGTTTGCCACGTTTGCGGCCAATGAGCAAAAGTTTCCCCTTGTCCACGAGAGTGAGAAACTCCGTCCCTTCGTCGCAACCTCGTGATTGGTGCTAACTCGCCGGCCTGCAGCTGCTTGGGGTGGTATTGTATCGTCGGCAAGCTATGTTACCGGAAACTCTGGCGCCGACTTCGGGAACACGTACTACAATGATCACCACTTCCACTACGGCTATCACATCCTTGCTGGCTCCATGATTGGCTATCTCGACCCGGACTGGCTGAAGCAAAACAAGGACTACATCAACATCCTCGCTCGCGACGTGGCCAACCCCAGCGCCAAAGACAAGCTGTTTCCCATGTGGCGAAACTTTGACTGGTACCACGGCCACAGCTGGGCTCACGGTCTCTATGCCGCTATGGACGGCAAGGTATGCCAAAACTTCACAATGAGACATCGTTTGATACATTGCTAACAGCTGGCAGGACCAAGAATCGAGCTCGGAGGACATGATGCACGCATATGCCCTCAAGATGTGGGGCAAAGTCAGCAAGAATGCAGATTTGGAGGCAAGGTAAGGAAGCTATAAGACGTTCATACTCGCTGATGCTGGTGCTTACATTTGTGCTTGCTTGCGCCCCTTGGTTTCCCCTTTTCGGTGTACGAGGAGAGAAGCAGGCTAGCTAACGCCAAGAATAATAGGGGTAACCTGCAGCTCTCCATTCTAGCCCGGAGCCTGCAGAACTATTACCTGTACAAGAATGACAATAAGGTGCAGCCTAAGCAGTTTATTGGCAACAAGGTGGCAGGCATTCTGTTCGAGAACAAGGTGGACCACACGACGTATTTCGACCCCAACATCGAGGCCATCCAGGGAATCCACATGATTCCTATCCTGCCCTCGACGCCATTCGTGAGGCCCAAGGAGTTTGTTCAGGAAGAGTGGGATGCCTTCTTCAGCAACGGGCGGATTGACGACATTGGAAACGCCTGGAAGGGCATCATCTGGGCCAGCTATGCGTCGGTTGAGCCAAAGAAGGCGTGGGAGTTCTTTAGCTCGCGCTCGTTCAGCCCCCAGTGGCTAGATGGCGGAGCATCGCTGACGTGGTTCATGGCTTATTCTGCCGGTGAGTCTTGAGTGTATTTGTTGGAATTGGGAAATGTGTCAGGTGCTAACAGGCAACAACAGCGCTCGGGGAGATATGATGCAGAAGGGGGATGCCCCATTTGGGTTGACTACCTGGAAGCGGGCTGTTGGAGGCTTGGAAGGGGACCGGAGCCAAGGCTAGCTAGAGGCTGAAGTGTAGTTTAGGACCGGGCCTTGCGGGCATATCGTTTGTATATCGTTCTGTGGCCTTGCCGATGTGAGGCTGAGCACCTTGGCGGCGAAACAGGGCGGCATTGGAGGCAACATTGAGATTCACGGAGGCAAGAATTCGGCTGGAGATGGCATTCATTTCGTCCTTGTTCAACTGTTCGGGTTGTTCCATGTCTGAAGGCATGGGTTCGGCGCTGACCAACGCCGGGCTGACAACCGAACTGTGACGTCTTTGGGCATCTAGACGGGAGCTTCGGGATCGCTCACCGGGGACTGGCACGAGGAGTCGTTACCTGATATTGCGGCATTCTAGCTAAATAGCAATACAATATTTGCACAATTGCGAGCTCGGTTCATTTGTCATGCTGTTTGGCTGCAGGCCTGTGTCCCCGATGATTCCGCTGTTACTGAAGATTGGTCGAAGGGCGCTTGCGTGCGCAATCTGGGTACACGTACAACAGCAAGCAGCATGCGATTCCCACGTGCCAGCAATGCGATTAAATTAACGTGTTGCGGTAAATATCGATAACAGGCCGTGCAGGGGTGGCCGCGTGCGAGCCTTGTTTCATGGCTCTGAGACAGGCAGCACGAGCCTGACTGTGTACGACTTCTCTAGGATCACACATGACCCGGAGCGGGAGCCGTTCGGTAAGGTAAGGAGGTCGGGCAGTGGGGTCGGTTTCTAGAACAAATTGGGCTCCGACGAGTTGTCACATCTCAGAACATGCCAAGATGGACAAGAAGAAGGAGGCTAAAGCGTTACGACAGATTGGTACCCGACTACCTAGATGGGATGAGATACTACTAGTAATACATAAGGGTAGTGTGTCGGTGTGCCGGGGTCCATTGAGTGAGGAGAACGGGGGTGTTTGATTTGATGGATTAAGCTTAATTTTGTGGTGGATTTGGGGTTTGGGGGGCTATGAGGAGGCAGTGCACGGGGAGAAGTACTAGTAGTAGTACTTAGGTAGAGATGCTAGATAGTAGAAGGAGGTATTATGCTTGAGGAGGAGATGTGTGTGTGCTACTAGTGTGCTTTGCTTTGTGCGAGCGACTTTGGTGTTTGGATTCGTTTGGAGAATGTGGTGATGATGGGTGACTGGGCCCAGGGGGGGAAGGCACGTGTTTGGTTGATTGGTAGATGGGGGGAGTGTCTCTCTTTCTTGGCTTCCATGTTGAATGTTTTCTTGACATTACTGTAGTAGAGGCTTTAGTTAGAAAGGTTGAGATGTCGGTACTTGAGATCGGAAGTGATGGGTGAGTATCGAATTCAATTTGACTTTCTTAAAAGACGCCATCGAGGCGGCATTCTCCGTACCTCGCCTTGTGCAAGTTCGATAGAAGAAAGCATCGCTCTTTCTAAATCGAATGAGTGGTTCAATACCTACAGCAGAGCTGAATCGTGGAATGACGTCGTCGATGGGTGAGGGCGTTTCCCCACTTGAATCATTATGTCATCAAGCAACAAGCTTTCTGGATCCACCTGCGCATGCGCTTGGAGGGGACGCTAAATCGGAACGGTGTGACCCTGATGTGGACAGGGTAGAGGGACTAGTACAAGTACTTTCAGAACGGCCAGAGAAAAGGTTGAAGGAGATGGAGGGAGATGCCGTCGCTTCTCCGCACTTTGGGATGCTTCAATCGAGGGGCTAGGCGACTGGTATGGATACATAAACTATCATGGCTGATGTGCGTTTGCACTTTTACCAAAGGGTAAGGTAGTTTCTCCGCCGAAATACTTACGGTGAAGACGCGCGCGCATGGCTGTCCTACCAAGTACAGAACACAGCCTAATGCAGCTGCTGCAGAGGGGGGAGGAGGAGGCCTCCCAAGAGATATCCGAGAAATCCAGATCTCGTGCCAAGAGACCAGGGAATTCGTGCCTTGCGGCCTTTTTTCTTCTTCTTGATAATACTAGCCGATCTTGTTCGTTCGGGGATGGACAAAAGTAGATGAGGGATTGTCATCAGACAGAAAAGTACCTATGTATGCATGTAATACTACGCTTGAAAAGCAATCGGTCAGCCTGTCATCAGACAACCACAGCCTCAGTGTTGCGAACATATTTGCGTTTCGAGGTACAGGTACATGCTTTCATGCTTCAGGCACAGTGACGAATTGGCCTGGAACTGCGCTGCGGCAAGGTGCCTGGGGCAGGCACGTACTGCAGCTTCTTGCGCCGGCTTACCCACTCTTGCTCGAAACTTGCTCCTCCACTCGCAATCGACAAGCAAACAAACGCCGCCTTCGTCTCTCTTGTCTGTATCGTCCAATTCCGCCTATTGGTGCCTCGAGCGACTCGTACCACTACTTGTGCGACCGACTCGACATCTTTTCTGGTCGAGTCAGGCCCCGAATTGCCGTTTGTTGTCGTTGCCCGCCGGCTCCGGGAGAGATCAACCATTATTACCTCGGTCGACGTGACGAGACGGAGACAACTGCCGTCATAATAAGGTACCTAAGGTAGGATCTGTGCCTCTTCCGGCGCTTCCAGCCATGGTCTTGGGCCTGTGTAAGTTGACGTCTTCATCATCGTCTTCCTCTGCCTTACCAATACAATGCCCCAGTTCAGAGCCTCCTCTTCGCTTTGCGAATATCAAACAAATCCAATTACCACTGCCTCTCTCCTCCATCCTGCCAAGCCCTGCCTCATCGCCATGGTGCTGGACTACCTGCCTACCTAGGTCCATCCATACCTTAGCCCGGCTCTGTGACATACAAACCATCTCCGTTCACAGCCTAAAACAAGGCGCCACGCGCACTTCAAACAAACGCTTGCGATACAATTTGATTTTGCTGCCCTCATCAAACCCACCCTAGCAATATTCCCTCTCCCCCCCAGCCTTGCCGCCCTGACCCTTACCTTACATCAATACCTACCTCTTTATATCCCTGCCTCGCCACTATTTTTCCCAGTCTCCATCTTGCGACTGCACTACATCATAGCGCCTCCATAGCTGCAACTCTCACTCTTCATACCATCATCAATGGGCAGCTTGAGGTGATTGACTTTTTTTCTTCTCTAAATCGTGGCTGTCGTCACTGTTCGCTGTTCCTGCTTCCTGCCGTTCGCTGCCAAGAGCGCCAACTTGCAGACTTTCCCTCGCCTCACGCGCATATTCCAACCGCCATCTCTCTCTTCTGTTCTCGTCTGTTCTTCATTCTCTTCTGTTCTCTCTTTGCGCCGACGGCCAACACGAGCTTCGCCCTTGGCCGCGTCTTCCTTGCTCTACCTCCTTACTACAGAGCCAGACTCCCGCCTGCTGCCTCTTCCCGTCAACTGACCGCGCCAATTGGTGTCGCCCACCACAGTCAACCTCAACCGCTCGCGAAGCATCCGGGTCACGATGGCCTCTAAACCAAACGCGACCGTCGCCAGCGAGCGCACGCCGCTCATCAACGGCGAGAGCGCCTCCTCCAACGGCGGCCATCACCACCACCACCACATCATCGGCGGCCACCACTCGACACGATCTGCCGCCTACCAGTTCTTCTTCGATGCGAACCACACGCCTGGAAACGGCAGCGACAAGTTTGTCATCCGCAGCCTCGCCTACACCTGGCATGTCACCAAGGTGACGCTGCTGAGCAGTAAGTTGCGGCGGCATTGGAGCGCAATTGCTGTATACTAACACACCTTGCTCCCTCTAGACTATGTCAACTTCTTGCTCATCATGGTCCCCATTGGCATCATCGCCGGCCGCCTCGGCTGGAGCCCTACCGCCGTCTTCACCATCAACTTCTTTGCCATCATCCCGCTTGCTGCCGTCCTGTCCTTTGCGACCGAGGAGATCTCTCTCAAGCTGGGCGAGACGCTGGGCGGGCTGCTGAATGCTACCTTTGGAAACGCCGTTGAGTTGATTGTGCGTTGCGCAAAGCTCCCATATGTGGCGAGAAATGGCCATTCTTCGAGAACATGACGCTGACTCCTTGCAGGTGAGCATCGTGGCTCTCAGGGACAACCAGATCCAGGTTGTGCAGTCCTCCATGCTCGGTTCCATCCTGTCCAACCTGCTGCTAGTCATGGGAATGTGCTTCCTGTTTGGCGGCCTTCGGCACCGTGGCTCTACAGGTAACGGTACGGAACAGACTTTTTCGGCCGCCGTTGCGCAGACTACGTGCTCTCTCATGGCTCTATCTTCTGCCTCTCTGGTCATCCCCGCTGCGGTATGTTACCATTGACATTCTTGGGTGTGGCGAGCGGTATCTGACAACCATCATAGCTCTATGGCGTTCTCGACCAGAAGGACCCCAGCAACGGCGATAGGGATCGCAGCATCCTGGTTCTGTCCCGCGGAACTGCCATCATTCTCCTCATCTTGTATGCCCTCTACCTCATCTTCCAGCTGCGCACGCACAGCAACCTTTTCGACCCCGAAGACCCGGCCGGTATTGATGGCGAGGAGCCCGAGCAGCCCTCCATGGGTCCAATTGCTGCAACCGTCGTGCTTGTCGTTGTCACAGTCCTGGTCGCCGTCTGTGCCGATTACCTGGTTGGAAGCATCGACGCCCTTGTTGAGACTACAAACATTAGCAAGGCATTCATCGGTCTGATTCTGATCCCCATTGTCGGAAACGCGGCGGAGCACGTCACTGCTGTAGTCGTCGCTCTGCGCAACAAGATGGACCTTGCCATGGGTGTGGCGATTGGCTCCAGCATCCAGATTGCCTTGGGCGTCACTCCCTTCCTCGTGATTGTCGGATGGATCATTGGTCGTGAAATGACGCTTCACTTTGAGACTTGTGCGTATCATGCGTCATCCAAGAATTTTACTGCAAATTGCTAACACTTGTTTTAGTCGAGACTGTCGCTTTCGCCGTGTCCGTTTTGGTCGTCACCTACACCGTCCAGGATGGCAAGTCCAACTATCTCGAGGGCGCCATGCTGCTCGGCCTCTACATCATCATTGCTGTCGCCTTCTTTGCTACGCCAGGTGACTTTTTGGACAAGGCAACGGACCTCGTCACTGGTGGCAACTAAAAGCCGAGCGTCGACCATCATCATACAAGTCGAATACTACCATCCTCGGTTGGGGATGATCACTACCGACCCGAGAAGAATACGGCCGTGACCTGTGCCGCTATACCTAACCACATAACATCTACCACCTCATGGACGAATGGACGATCCATATTCACCAATCACACCACCGAGACGAAAGCTCGAGCCGAACGTATCCTGGCTTGACTCCCCTTTTCTATCTATCCGAGTCCTTGTACAATTATTTTCATGTCTCGCTGCAGACGCGAAGAAGCTATTTGATGATGCCAAGGAGGGAAAACTTTGCTTGCTTGATGTGACGGAACAAAACGTGTGCCCCAAGAGCGGGGAGACAAAACTTTCCTGTGTTCGTGCGGCAAGTCCCGAAGCGAGATTCGGGGAAATTGGGCAAACGGATGGCGTCGAGTCTCTGCATGTTTGATTAAAAAGCTACAAACTTTGCTTTAAAAGATAATGATGACATTTTTCTTGTAAAAAGGAAGAATTCCATCTGCATTTGAGAAAGTAGATTGTCTCCCAACAGTCAAAACTTGACTTCTATAGAGAACCATCCCAAGCATGCCACACCCCTTATATATAGAGGTACAAGGCAAATAATATAACAAAAAGGAAATGAAACCGCACACAGAAAACAAACATTCTGTCCACCATCGTTTGACAAAATCCAAGCAGCAATCTACGCAGTAGGCTTCGACATGGGCTTGATAATGCCCTGCTTGATAATGACCCTCGGCTTCGTGTTCTCCTGGAACGTCTCCTTGGTCATCCATTCCGGTCCGACAGGCAGACGCAAAGCCCGTTCGTACTGCTGTCTCGATTCGAATGGGAAGGGCAGCTGGGAAGCAAGATACCGGTCGTTCTAGATTAGACGCACACACAACGGTTAGCCACGAGCGAGAACAACATGCCATAAGAAACCAGAATCCAGATGAATGGGAAGAAAAATCGAGGGAGAAAAAAAGAAAAGAAGACCAACCTTTTTGACGCGCTTCTCGTTGATTATGACCTTGTCCAACTTGGCATCCTTGCGATCCTTCTTCTTGATGCCCTCAACCTTTGTCAGGAAGCGTCCCTGATGCCTCTTCTTCTCCCGCGCGCTGATGCCCTCGCCCACCCACGAGCCCCACCCGGGCAGCGTGTTGTCAATGATCTTGTCGTCGTCGGCTTCCGCAATCTCGTCCTTTTCGCGCTGGAACTCGGCGACGACGTCTTCGCCTGCAAAGGCGCGCGCCACGAGGGCCTTGTCGCGGATGGCCAGCGGGAGCCTGTTCTCTGAGTCTGCGTCCGAGTCGTCGTCGGATGAGGTATCGCCGTCGTCGTCGTCGTCGTCATTTTGAGGGCGTGAGGTCTTAGGAGTCTTGGGGTGGGAGGAGGAGGATTTTGTCTTTGGTTTAGATGGTTGGGAGGAGGAGGAGGCGGTGAGAATGTTGGCGTTGAGATCGAGGTCGTCGGCTCGTGCCGAAGAAGACTTCTTCCTACGAGAATCGCCCTGCGACCAAGCGCCCGCGATGGAAGACGTCGTCTCAGCAGGCGTCGACCAGGCTTGATTGACCGAGCCGTTCGTAACGTGAGGAGCCCCGTCGCCGTTTGAGAAGCGCACTTCTTCCCGCTCCTTGCGGGCCTCCTTGCTTCGCTTCTCTTTGGCCTCTCGCGCGATGCTGCTGCTGCTGCTGCTGTCCTGCGGCATGGAGAAGGGGTTGGCGGCTCCGTTGCCGTACTGCCTCCGGCCGATTTCGCCTCCCTTTTCCTCTTCGTCGGCAGACACTTGGGCTTCTTCTCCGTCCAGCTCTCTGCGAATCTCCTGGATGAGGTCGTCGTTTGCCTTTTTCCGTGCCGCTTCCGCCTTTTGCATGAATTTCATCTTCATCAGCCTCGACTGGGGCTCGTCGTCGTCCTGCTCCAGCTCGTCCAGCTGTCGCCGTATCTTGGCAACGTCGTCGTCGTCCGAGTCGGATCCCGAGCTGCTGGTCTCGTCCGAATCATCCCCTGCCGCCCTTGAGCTCTTGCCCTCCTTCCTGCGGCGCAGCTCCTCGTCCTTGCGAGCCATCTCCGTCAGGCCGGACCGGAAATCATCGTCCCAAACGGCGCGCTTCGCCTTAGACCCCATCTTGGCCCATTTGCTGTCCTTGTGGCGCTGGCCCACGCGCTCCAGGGCGCGGCGCCGGTCCTGCGCCTCCCTTTCTTCCTCGGAATCAATCTCGCCGGCCTCGGCCATGGCCTCCTTGGTGGCCATCTCGTCGCGCTCCCTCTGCTTCCGGTGCACTCGGTGGTAGGCCTTGCTCTTGATCTTCTTGATGCGCTTTGCGCGCTTCGCCTCTCGGGAATTGATCTCTCGCTCGATGCGCTTCCTTTCCAGCACCTGCTTCCGCGTGAGAAGGTTGCCCTCCTCATCAAACTCCTGCTTCTTGGGCTTCTTCTCCTTTTCCAAGGATAGCCCGCTCTGCTCCATGATGCCCATGATTGTCGACTCCAACTCATTGGCGGCGCTCTTCAATGACAGGGGCTGAAGCTCTGATCGATCAAGACCATATGAGTCTGACTCCTGCGGAAGGGGGAATATCAGGTGTTCGGCTCTGCGGTTCTGCTTGACAGTCTCTGTCCATCGATCAAGCGTCTCGTTCGTCTTCTCGTAGGCAACCGCTCGGTCCAGACGCCCCTGTTCTCTCCGCGACAGCGGCACAGCCAGCTTCTTCGCCGCACCGGGTCGCGTCTCCTTTGATTCCTTCTTCAGGAGCTTGACTGACTGCTTCATGAAGGGGTCATTCAGTCCAGAGAGTCCGAGATCGCCAAGGTCGATCTTCTGCTGGTTGGATGAAGGCTTGCTACTTTCATCATCGTCGTCTGCTTCGCCACCAAAACCGGATATGAGACCTTTAAGCTCTTTCAGTTTCTCGGGATCGGCCTCCTCGTCGCTGTCGTCTTCAACATCGTCGTCGTCATCATCATCAGATCCGCCAGACTCATCGGAATCGTCGTCTTCCTCCGATTCTTCTTCGGATCCTTCTTCGCCCTCTGGCTCTTCTTCGGATTCCTCCTCAAACTGATCCAGAGCTGTGGCCAAATCGATGGCCTCTTCACCAAGGGTCTCTCCTAGATCGTCGTTACTATCGTCCGAGTCGTCCGAGTCGTCATCCTATATTAACCGTTTCATTAGCACTCCTTACCAAACGCCTTAGCCACGAGAAAGCCTCCTCACCTTGCGTTTGCCGGACTTGGAGCCACGGAAGGTGTAGCCCTGAAACATCTCGTTGTCGCTGTCGCCAAACGCATCCTCACTCTCAATCTCGGAGTCATCGTCGTCGTCCGCCAGTCCGCCGAGCTGCCACTCATTTCCTTCGCTGTCGCTGCCAAACTCGACATCGCCATCCGTGGTCGCACCGCGTTTGGGGGCCTTGACCTTCTTTCGCCTAGGGCCCTCCTCTTCGTCCTCTTCATCCTCGTCTTCGTCGTCTCGCGCATGCTTCTTCTCAATCTCGGCGTCCAGCTCTCGTGCTCGAGGCGTCTTCTTCTCCTTTGTGGGAAACCTCTCCTGCGCAATGTTGAAGGCATTCAGCGCATTCGCCTGCGCCCTCGACTTGGACTTTTTGGGGCCGGCTTTGGCCTTGGGCTGGGCCAGAAGCGGCCTTCCATGTGCCTGACGACCCGGCATCTTGACTGAATAGCCTCTCTGTATTCGAATTCGAGAGAGAGTCAATAGTCGCCCGGTTATTTCGCGACTCCAAGCTGTCCAAGTGCCGTTGTCTCCAGCCTAGCTTGCTTCCCTCTCGCTCATTTTTTTTTCTTGTTGGCCCAACTTTTCTGCCGCGTCTAAAAAATTTGGCGGTGAGCGCAGTCCAGCGGGGTCCCCCACCATCCTCCCACCTATCAGCGCCCCTCCAATTCGTCCCGCCTTTCGGTGCTCTGTAAGCTCCGAACCTCCATAGTTAACTAAATGACTTCGAGAGAAGCCGCCGAATTATCGTGCCATCTTTTCAACGCCCGTTTCCCGTCATTGAACCATTGAGCGCTACGGCCGCGCAAAAGATCACACAAAATGTCCTTGTTCGCAGCGGGAATGCGGAGGGCGGCGCTCCAGATGCCCTCCAAGTTCTTCGTCTGCAACCAATGCCTTCGGCAGGCGCCCCGGCGCTCGCCTTCGTCCATCCTCAACATCATACGATCACGAGGGTACGCCGATGCGAAGCCATTGGAGAGCCTCGCCGCCCAGAATGCTTCGGCCCTGGCTTCTCAGGCGCAGGGACAGGCTTCGAAGGCGTTTCCCAAGAAGACCACCTCCAAAGCAGTCGCAGTCTGGCTCTTGGGCAGCGCTGCCAGCTGCTTCGGCATCGTCGTCTTTGGCGGACTAACAAGACTGACTGAATCTGGGTACGTCTCACTCACGATGACCTGGCGCATGAAGGATGAAGACAAGTCACACACAAAGCTCAATCCCACTAACATTGGCTTTCAAAATGTAGACTCAGCATAACGGAATGGAGACCCGTCACCGGCTCTCTTCCTCCCATGTCCGCCGCCGACTGGGAGTCCGAGTTCGAAAAATACCGTGCCTCGCCGGAGTTCAAGCTGCTCAACCCTCACATGACCCTTGACGAGTTCAAGAAGATCTACTTCATGGAGTGGACGCACCGCCTCTGGGGCCGCTTCATCGGCCTCTCCTTCGTCCTCCCCTCGCTCTACTTCGTCGCCCGCCGCAGGGTCTCGCCCCGGATGGCGCTCAACCTGCTCGGCATCTCCAGCCTGATCGGCTTCCAGGGCTTCATCGGCTGGTGGATGGTCAAGTCCGGTCTCAAGGACGACCTCTTCGCCCCCGGCTCCCACCCGCGCGTCTCGCAGTATCGTCTGACCACCCACCTGGCCACCGCCTTCGTCTGCTACTCCTGGATGCTCCTCTCGGGCCTCACGATCCTCCGCACCCGCCGCCTGCTCGCCGACCCCGTCGCCGCCTCCGCCACCATCAAGGCCATCAGGAACCCTGCCCTCAACGCCTTCAGGCGCTCCGTCCTCGGCGTCACCGGCCTCGTCTTCCTGACCGCAATGTCTGGCGGCCTCGTCGCTGGCCTCGACGCCGGCCTCATCTACAACGAATTCCCCAAGATGGGCCTCGGCCTCACCCCGCCCAAGTCCGAGCTCTGGGACAAGTTCTACTCCCGCAAGGAGGACGGCTCCGACCTCTGGTGGCGCAACATGCTCGAGAACCCCAGCCTCGTCCAGCTCGACCACCGCATCCTCGCCGTCACCACCTTCTGCACCATCCTCGCCCTCTTCGCCTACGCCCGCACCGGCCGCGTCGCCGCCGCCCTGCCCCGCGACGCCAAGAAGGGCACCACCGGCCTCGTCCACCTCGTCTCCCTCCAGGCCGCCCTCGGCATCTCCACGCTCATTTACATGGTCCCCATACATCTGGCCGCCACGCACCAGGCAGGCAGTCTTGCCGTTCTCACGGGCGCCTTGGTGCTCGCTCACCGACTTCACGTCCCCAAGTCGACTGTCCGCATGATTGAGCAGAAGCTGAAGCAGATCAAGCCATGAAGCCGGACAGGCCACTGCCCCGCTCATCGGCATGTACCATATTGACGATGTATCACCTGTAGGATGTTGCAACAAACTACAAGAGAGAAGCAAGTCCCAGCACAAGGCCGTATGTAAGAACAAAACTCAACTCCAGAGACATATATAGAGGTCAAGGCGAGGGAGTAGATCCCATACAATGTATATTTCCACCCATCAACGCCGGATCCTTGCTTTGTATTTCTAGTCAAATGTCCATTAGTAGTTTCACATAATTCTACACCTCCTCATGCTTCCTCCCCTTATACTCAGCCATGCCCCATTCTATAAACAGCACGAAAAGCAAAACAACGAAAAGAGGATCAGAGGGAGAACCAACAATGACTCTGCCTAGTCTCCTAAACGCCCTTTTCTCCACCGTTCTATATGTTTCTTTATCCGACCCAATGCTGCGCTTTCTAGAAACCAAACACATTCTGCAGGCGAGCAAAAATGCTGATTGTTCTTTTTCTTTTTGTTGAATGATGAAAACAGTGAGATTGCTGTAGGAAAATTGGAAAATAACAAAGATCTCCTTTGGCAGTGAAGAAGATTGCGCTCGCAATGATGGTCAGTTCCACGGCAGTCAGTATGAGACCATTGGTAAAACAAGAGCAACACAAGCCAGGAGACGTCCCTTTCTGGTGACCGTCCGAAAATACGCCGCCTTTCTGATTCGACATCATTCCAGATACATGTCACCACGAACCCCTTGCATGGCCATGCTGATGTCTGCTCCATGCATGGCACCGGCCTGCATTGCCGCCATGTTCATGTTGGGCATGACACGGTTCATAGCCATAGCCGCTCTGCTTGCGGGACTGACCGCTCCATTTTGCATCATGTAGCGCATGTCTGCCGTGTTGCGTTGCTGAGCCTGTTGTTGTTGTTGTTGTTGTTGTTGTTGTTGAGCCTGCTGCTGCTGGACTTGCTGCTGGACTTGCTGCTGGACCTGCTGTTGAGCCTGCTGCTGAGCCTGCTGCTGAGCTTGCTGCTGAGCTTGCTGTTGAACCTGTTGTTGGACCTGCTGTTGGACTTGCTGTTGAACTTGTTGTTGGACCTGCTGCTGCTGCTGCTGCTGCTGCTGCTGCTGCTGCTGCTGCTGTTGCTGCTGGGCCTGTTGCTGCTGAGCTTGCTGCTGTTGCTGCTGCTGGGCTATGGGAGCGCGAGGTCGAGGGATATCAAGCTGAGCTTGCTGCTGCACGGATGGTTGGGCTGCCTTGGCGGGAGACTGGCCAATCATGGCAAAGCTGTCGTCATCTTCCATCTCGGCATCGGCATCTTGATCGCTTGTCTCCTCGAGGGAGGGCGGGCCCGTGTTGGTCGTGGACGATGCGCTCTGCTCGCTCGTCGGGCCATTGGTGCTTGCGGTGGAGAGCCTTTTATCGAGCTGCGGCGGCGGCGGTTGTGTCAGCTGTGGTGTCTGAGCGGCACTCTGAGGTTCTGACGGACTGTTTTGGTTTCCCGCAGCAGGGGGCTGAGCCACTGTCTGGTCGAGAGGTCGCTGTGCAGACATGCCAGCAGCGGCAGCACGACTCGAGACGATCACGTTCTTCCAACGATCGATCGACTTGGCCACAACGGTGCTCAAGTCCAGGTGCCGGTCCTCAATGTCGAAGCCTACAAGCTTGGCTCCCATAGCACTCTGCTCATAGGCGTACGAAAGTACGTCCCGTTCCAATGGAATGGTGGCGGGAGGCAGCACCTTGTACTCCCTCGGCTGCTGTAGACGGTTGAGCTGGTCAATGTGTGATCGGAGGTTAGTGTTTTCTTGCTTGAGCTTGTGATGCTGCTCCTTCATCTTTTCCATCTCCTTGTGCTTACGGCCCACTCCGCGTGCCAACTCGAGAATCCACAGCTCATTTTGCCGTTGAAGAGGCAAGCTGTTCCAGACGGCATACGCAGACTGCAGGTGCTCATTGACATGCTTTTCAAGTGACTCGGCTACCCTCTCAGCCTTCTTGACGGCTTCTCTCATGTCCCTGTGCGGTCCACCAGTCGGAGGGTATGCCACCTCCTCCATCGCGGCAGTCGTGGCTGAAGCGCATGTGATCTTCCACGCCTTGAACTCTTCCTTGAAAAACGCCTGGAGGGCGACATATTCACGCTCACCAGGTGATTCCACAGACCAAGATGTCGATGTAGGATGCTGAGTGGATGAGAAGAGAGTTGGTGGCGGCAGAAGGCACTGCAGAGTCAGGGCTGGAAAGTCGAGGGAGAGGGGGTCGAAGTCAAAGGGTGTCGTGAAGGCGTCAACCTGTTGCCTAGCAGTGCGGCGTTAGTCCATGTCGTGCACCTGCCGGGAGGAAGAAGACTCACTTTGCCGCTCGCCAAGAGCTAAGCAACTCCCTGAGCGCCAGTTCAGCAGCTCGGGCAGTGTCCATGGCGTCTGTCAGCTTTTGTTTGACGTCAAGTTGAGCCTTCTGAGCCTGCTGCCTGCTACCGTTCCTCGACAAACCAGCACGCTTGGCATCATGAGATGCATTGCTATCCCAGGCAGCCCTACCCTGAATATCATTGATCACGCCAGTGGCCTCCCAGGGAGTAGCGTAAGGGTATTTGATGGCGCCTGAGCCAACAGCGTATGGACCGTCCCTCTGCATGGCAGACTCTTGACCAGGGGTCAATTTGCCAGGCGTCGGTTTGGGAGTGCCCGCGGGCGTCGAGTTGTCCCTTCGAGCACCCATTGAGCTTCGAGGCTGGCGTCGAGTGATGTTGCCGCGCAGCTTACGGATGGCATCAACGTCGTGGATACCATCCGGTGGCTTGGGGTTCTTTTCTTTGATGTAGAGATCAAGGTGTCGGCCGAGGGAAGACGACGTGAAAGCCTGGCCGCAGTACTCGCAGTTCTTGTCCTTTGCAGCCTTGGGCTGGTTGCCCTCGGCATTGGCTGCCGGTGTTTCAGGCATGGCTGCGGTATTCAACGAGGAGAAGTGCAAGGCAGGCGAGAAACAGGCAGGCCGTGGCGGTAATACGCTGAACAGATGATGATTCTTTCTTTGTCTTTATGGTTTTCTTGCTCGATGGAAGCGATCGATCGGTTGGCGAGGGGCACGACGGATCTCGCACTGGTGCTACGAAAGAGCCAGGCGGAGGGTGGTTTAATGGACAACGACTTAGGGCAGCAGCTCCTTTCGTGGAGCAAGAGATGTAATGGTCATAGGGAGCGTGAGCAGCAGACCAGGGGCGATTCGGAAAACGAACGTGGGTAGCGAATGCCCTCAAAGGGGGGGGGGGGACCGTTCACAGACGTCAAAGCTGCTTCTTCAAGCCACAGCAAGCTCTGGATCCAGACAGAACAGGGCCAATGGACAGCCGGACAAGTTCCTCTTCGACAGACAGCCCGGACGCAGCTCGACTCGAATCCCCTCGGGACAAGCTTCGAGAATCAGGAGAAGCCGTGGGAAACCTTTAATTATTTTTTCCTAGGTGGTCGAGTCCGGCTCTCAGGGGTGGACCTCGAACGGGACGCACTCGAGCATCGATGGAGCCATGGGACAAAAGGAACCCCCCCTCCCCACCGGGCCGGGCCCAGGCGCCATAGGCGGCTCATGGCGGGCAGCTCAGGCGCTGGCACTCGCCGTACAGGAGCAGCAGCTGGAGCCCCGAGCCCACCGCTAGGCGCTGTGCGTGTCCGCCAGCCTGACCCCTGCACAAGCCCAGCCGGGCCCCCAGATTAGCGCTCCAGCAGCTGGCCCAGCTGTCAGCGACGCCGAGCGACCGTCCAGTCACGGTGCGGATGGCGGGCAAGAGGCGTGCCGATCGTGACCGCAGTTTGCTGGCGGGAACCAGGGCTTGCAGTGCGTTGTTCAGTTGCGGTGCGTTGTTTCGGTCAGGCGAGGCCCAGCAGGCGCTGCCGCCGAAGCCGGTTGGATGAGGTTGATGATGGTGATGATGAGTTGTGAGAGGGAAGAGAAGGGCTGAGGCGGGCACCTTCGAGTGCTACCTAGGTACCTCAGGCTGGTATGTAAACTTGGAAAATTGGAAGGTACGGATAAATACCGAGTACAGGACGGGTGCTACAGTACCTCTGAGTATCGTGAAGGTTTCGCCAGGTACTAACCTACCTATCGCATCTTTTCTGAGAGGTGCGTGTGCAAAGTTGGGTCGAGGCAAGAGCAGTTCAGGGTTGCCGCACCTTCAGAAGGTACTGCCTAGTAGTAGGTAGGTAGTAAGGTACTGGACTACTACCTTAGTATTCGTGGCGTGCTCAATGCCGCTTACACGCATGATACCTAGCACAGCAGCAGCACGACCAGCGTCTTCGTGCAACGACCAGACATGCAGCCACCACGGAGCTGTTCTGCCGTTATTGTCTTTGTGGACTACCTACCTACCTAGGTACCTAGCCAAGGTAGTCCGAGCATCACAAGATACTCGGCCTCGCAGTCCCGCGAGGTACCGTTCCGTACCTCCTGTACATGTGCTCCCACCTCCTGGAGGATGGTTCAGAGGCGGCAGCGTCGGTATCATGCAGGAGCAAAGGAGGGTCTGTACATACTCGTTCCAGGAACTCCAGCTACCATTTGGTGCCGCTGAGGTACCTACTACTACATACTACCTAGGTATCGGATTAGCTGTTCCACGGGGCGCTGCTGGAGGAAGGAGTCTCGCACGAGTTTGTCATGACATGACTGCCATCTTCGAAGCAGCCCTCCATACGATACCTAAGGTACCTTACCTATATAAGGTACGAAAGAATTCAGGTATCTTATCCACCAGCATTTCTTCCGGCTTCGTCTGTATGCTCGTGTAGAGTACCGTTACCCATACAGCAGGGGACGTGCTCGGGCTTCTTACTTTGTACACGTAGAGGGCATCGGACGGAGTAACTCCCATCATGACCCTCACTCAGCACAATGGAGACGCAGAGCGGCCGTGGGTGCTCGATCGGACTCGCAAGGGTACCAAGTACGCACCTTGTCGACTCCCAGTCGCCCTGTCCGGGGCCTCGTGCAGAAATGCCCGGATCAGTTAGTACCAGCAGGCTTCCCTCTTCCCTCCACAGACAGCAGACACGGGGTACAAGGTGCGGCATCAGCTCTCGACGGCTGCAGCAGCTGAAAAGTCACTCTCTAGACGTTCACCACACGAGTCGAATCATACCGGACGACAAGCCATCGGGCAGCCAGGCAGAGCTGGCAGAGCTGGGGCGAGTCCAGACAGGCTCGGGATGTGGCTCGATAGGCTCGATCAAGACTCACCAGCAAGGGTGCCCGCCATCGGGGCCGTCTCAGGAGTAACGTGGACGGATCCTACGAGGTACCTACCTGCAGTCCAAAGGCTGTGCCCATCTGGTCCAGAGTCGAGGGCCACGCCAGGTGTTTTCTCGTGGCGTTCTTGAATCCAATCGCTTCATTCTTGCAGGCGAACTGCACGCGATCCCACCTCTCCTGCGCTCGTACCAGCCACCCTACATGTGTCTACCTCGCATCGGTCGACATGGGAATGCCGCCAACCAACGGAGTGGGCATCAGAGGATCAAAGGCTTGTATGCCTAGCGGGCTCTGCACTTGTGACAGGGTCTTTGTGATTCAGGCAATTTGCAAAAAAAGCCACCGAGAGAGCCAGTTGGCTGGTTGGCATGAAGTACTCGGGCCATGAAGACGAGTCCGCGTGGTGTGCGGACATCCATGGACGATCAAGACGATGCTGGTGAGGTGTTAGCTGATGCCAGGGTTTGCAACTCAAACCTCCTCCTCGCTCGACAGCTGAATTCACGAGCCATGGCACTAACACGCTTCCAAACATAGGCCAGATGAGAAAAAGATCCGAGGCTTCAGGGGTGGTCGATTCGGGAGATCACCCAGGCTGTCCAGGGGTCGACGCTGTAGTCAAAGTTTGCCGCAAAAACGAAACTACTACTACTACCCTCGTTGGACCAAGCTAAACGGCAGCCGCTTACTCCCTAGCTACGAGTATGACGGAAAATGGGACGAGCCTCCGGAAGTGCCTGATGAATGCCAGCAAGCTGGCAAGCTGGCAGCCGAGGAGCAACACGCACACATGTCATCACGTCGAGCATTCACCCCTTGTCCAGCCCGGGAGCTGTGCCATCACTCCCGCGCCGCCATTCATTCGACCGGTCGTCAACGGTCCAACTGCGTGTCTGGCCTGGTTTTACTGCATGGACATGCTTGTACGAAGCGGTACTACTCGTCATTTGTACAACGATGGAGCCCCCTTGTCACAATCCCAACTCATACTCTGGATCATCTCTTCTGCAGCTGCAAAATGATAGGACTCTATGGTGTTTGCGGCCCCGTGCCGTGTATGGGGAGGAGCGGGAAACTGCCCAAAACCTGATTCCAATGCAAGCCACTGAGGGGGAATATTTGCAAGGCAAACGCCGGACGCGCTCGATGAGGACAGCATACCTGTATGGCTGAGAGCATCCGTCAACGATTAGCTCATTCCTTTCTTTTACCTACAGCAACTGCCTACCGAGGCAGTGGGCAACAGCTTGGCGTGTGAACCGGTCGACCAAGCCCCTTGGTGCGATTAGCGCAGAGACAGTGGAGATGCCATCAACATGGGTTCAAACAATCTGCACAGGCGCTGGTCCGTACCGCTGCAGCTGAGTAACAACCATTAAATGATACATCACAGGACAGTGTCCACGTACAAGTCTGTATGCAGCAGTCCCAAGATAGAATACCTTGGCATAACCGAAAACTGATGGCTGCTCAGACTCCTTAGCAAATAGCCGCAGAGGAAATTTCAAGTGGGAGACTTCATCTACGTAATGCCCTCTGCCGGTTTCTCGGCTACGAGTACATGGAGAGCTCCGGTGATTCAACAAGCAGCACGGAGGGCCTCTCCGCAGCCCACACGTTGGTGGGGGTAGCAGCAAAGACTGTCCTTCCCCTGAACCACCGGAATAAAGCAAGACGTTGCCGGCAAGGCTTCCGTGAGCCGGTCGCGGGCTTGTCTTGGAATGTCTTTTGTTTTTCGCAGATGCTTTGGCTCCCTTCCTGGCCGCTCCTCCATCTCACAATCGCTGCGGCTGGGGCGATTCAGCCGAGCAATTGCAGTGCCTGATTGTGAGCGTCATCAGAGCTTATTGGCGTGAACGAAAGAGTCGCCAATGGGGTGGCTCTATTGTCTTTTCCTTGCTTCGGGAACGACGATAGCCGACCAGGTACGTAATAAGCAGCAGCTGAATGGACAAAGCATGGGGGGCTGTTGTCGAACAACATGTGGTACATGACCGACAAGGAGTGTCACCTCGCAATTCACTGCAAACCCAACATGAATGAAGTTCGGCCGGCGGATGTTCCGACTCGACAGCCTCAGGCAGAACCATTGGCAGTGCCAACAGCCGCATATCGACCTTGCCGAGACGACTTCTGAGTCGTTGACCGGCACCGGGGTACCATGAGCTTTGGCACGCTGCCACTGGAAACTGTTCACTCCAGCACCCCATCTCTCTTGCAAATGGCATATCGATACACCCATAGCTGGGTTGATCTACTTTGGCACTCGATGGGACAGGAACAAAGCCACAAGTCCCGGAATACCACCTCACAGCGCTGGCTGCCACACGAGGCATTAAGGTAACCAGAGTTACCAGGCTAATTTTCACGCCTGTATTCCGTACATCGTGCGCTTGACTGGGTTCCCTCCACGGGAGACGCTTGCAATGCTACCCTCTGAGCGAATCGCTTCCGCTGTTTCAGAGCAAGGACCCCAAGGCAGCATCGTTGCACACTTGAGATTCCGGCAAAGATGCATGGAAGTCTCTGCGATCTTGACCCCTGGCTAGGCTAGGTCCCTTGTTGCCGGTTGCGTGCATTGTCTGGGCTTCTAGCGGGCAGCAGGAAACGCCAGCCGGCCTTCTCGAATCGGCAACGTTTCGCATCTTGCCGCGCTGGTTTCTCTCTTTGTTTCATTTTCGGATCACCGGGCCGTTGGCACTTTTGAAGCTGCCAACCAGGGGCTCATTGTGCTTTTGAGTTGCATCGGTTTGCCCTTGGCGCCTGCTGGCTCAAATAGCTTTGTGTCTTTCGGCCTTTTTGTCCTCGGACCCTTCTGCTAGTCTCTCTCAAGAGGATTTAGCATGTTGTTTGAATGGCTTGCATCACCGGCCGTGTTTGCAAAAAGCCTTGGATACTACAGCTGGTCTGCTTCGGAGATTGCACTTGCGGCCCATTGCTACTACAGAACGGTAGGTGGGTAGGGAACAGCATGTGATGCCGTCGAGAGCCGGCCAAATAAGCTTGATATTACGTACGGACTACGGAGAATGAACCTGGCAGGGCGGGAAGATGCCATGTATGGATTCACTTGGCGTCGCAAATGCTTCCTAAACTGTATAACCAACAGTCTCCGAGCTCAAGGCTACATACGGCCAAACCCACGAGCAAACAAGCAAACGAAGGAGGTAGAAGACCGTTTGACGGGACCATGGCAGCAAGCGCGGATCAGCGGAATACGACGTCCTACCAGCTGCCTTCCATCACAGGGTTTGGCCGCAAAAGTGCTCGCCCAGCGCCAACGGCCCTCTGGCGGCTCTTTATGCAGGCCAGGCTGGATGCAGCCGTTGAGATGGGGGGCGTGGCGTGAGCCTTGCTGTTTCCCCGAGCCCGTTCAGACGCCGCGACGGTCGGCGTAATTGCAGATTGCAAAGGCAGGACATCGCGCTTTCATGTCTGGTTCGTTTCAGCATCCCGAACGCAAGCGGTATAGCCTGTTTCGACGTGCTGCCGAGACTGATGGCCATCTGGCTGCCTTTCGCTCTTTGTCCCCTAGACATCAAAGGACGGGGTGAGTGTGAAGAAAGAAGGGGCTTGTAGGGTTGGGTCGACCCGAGCTGGTTTTCCCACACAGCAAGCCGAAGGACAGACAATGCAGCCATTGAGGGGAAAGGGGATGCTCTCATCAACAAGCTCATCCCCTGAGAGAGGTATGTATGGATACACGCTCATGGGTATCGCTGTGAAGCACACAGTCAGTGATTGTATTAAAGGCCCTGCTACACATGATGCGCGTCCAAGCTGCGCCAAACATGAGAAGAGTGACAAAGGCTTTGGCAATTGATGTCAATCAGCGAGCTTGAGCGCAAATTCAAGGCAAAAGCAATGAAAACAGCTACACCGTCTGCGTGCTTTCTGGTCAGAGCAGCATCTCGTGGTGTTTGTCGATAGCACAGACCTGAAGCGAGCAGACAAAGAGATGAGATGCTTGCCTTGTGAGGCGAGAGGTTTAAGCAAGAAGGCGGTGGAAGCAGGCAGCCAAACGTCCAGCTTGGTATAAAGTCCTCGGTATCAAGTTGAAATGGTGCCTCATCATCTCACCGTCAACCACTGAACGGCCGCATTGTTTCCTCCGCTTCATCGATCCCGATATAGGTACTAATAGTCCAGCCCAATCATCGAGAGCCAGAATCACCGCTTTGGCAAGTCAAGGAAGACAAGAGTGGAGAGCTGCCAGCTGTCTCAGATCGATAAGCAGCGATAAGCCCCATCCCCAGGAAAAAGTCGGCTCACGTGACCCAGCGTCACTCGGCAACACCAAAGAGCTTCCGCCTGTCGCGTTTGCTTATGCCCGGACAAAGCGTCAAGCGTGCGACCAGGTTGCGCCGCCGGGACCTGCGAACCAGCTCAGCAATCGCCAGCCGACCCAAGAAGACCGCGACAATGCCTCCAGGTACGTGCCCTGACTGGCTGCACTCGGGCCAATCCCCGTCCATTCCATGCCCCCCCTGGCCGGCGTGATTCGCGCCAGTTCCGCCAGCAAAATTGCAAGAGGGAGAGCGAGAGCATCCGCCCTCCTCCTCGAAAAGTGTTGCCGGCGGAGCCAGCTGAAGCTGAGGACCACGACTTGGATCCGATGATTGCTTCTGCTGCTCGAACTGGCGCGTCATGGCACCCACGGGACGGAGAGGAAGAGCGATTGCTAAGAATGACGCAGCACTCAGCGATGAAGAGGCCTCGGACTTTGAGAGCGCGCCGCCCGTCAAGCCGTCGCGCAACTCGGCGTCCAGGTCCGTGAGCGATGCGGACGACGCGTCGACGAAGCCCCGAAGGAACGGACGGGCCGCCGCAAAGAAGGATCTGAAGGAGGTGGACGACGATGTCGACATTGACGATGACGTTGACGTCAAGGATGCGGACGAGGAAGACGAGGAAGACGAAGAGGGTCTCGAAGATGACGTGTATGGCGAGCCGCCCAGATGTTGCGTGGCATGAAGTCAGAATCTGACGGCTGTTTGCAGGTTCATTGTCGAGGCGATCAAGAAGCACATGATTGACGAAGATGTATGGACAGATGACGCCTCTTTTACTGGTTTGACAATGGCTAATGTGCGCGCAGGGAACGCTGAAATTCCACGTCAAGTGGGAAGGCTACGACAAGAAGTCGGACATGACATGGGAACCCGAGGAGAACCTCGTGTATGTGCAACACCGGTCACTGCTCAACAAAAAAAAAAAGAAGAGAAAAAATACCGGGGCGACTGACTTTTGATGCGCTACAGGGAGTCTGCGGGCGAGATCCTCAGCGCCTACCTCGAATCCATCGGCGGGCGAGAAAAGATCTTTGAGGAGACGCAGGAGGCTTCGAGGGGCAAGAAGCGCGGCCGCACGACGAGCGCAACGCCGGGCGCGACGAAGCGGTCGAGGAGGAACGGAACGCACCCTGCCGACTCGGCACCCCCGGCGACGGCGGACAAATGGAGCCCCCCCGCGGGATCGTGGGAGGACGAGATCCAGACGATTGACGCGTGCGAGGACGAGGGCAGCGGCCGGCTCGTAGTTTACCTTGTGTGGAAGAATGGCCGTAAGACGAAGCATGACACGAAGGTCATTTACAAGAAGTGCCCGCAAAAGGTAAGGCGTCATGGATTTGGCCGTGGACTGTGTAGCTGACTTTTATCGCAGATGCTGCAATTCTACGAGCGCCACGTCAAGATCATCAGGGAGGAGAACAAGGCCTTGACTGAGTAAAGAACGACCTCTGAGACGGTGAAGCACTCTTCCCCATTGACTCTACCGCGTCACTGAAAAAAACAAAGAAAAAAACACTGCTGCTGGGATCAGACACGGCACGGAGGAGTGGATTCGTGATTTCTGCGACTGCTTCATGTCCTATGGTCTCAAGACTGGCGTATATGGATCGCATCAAGCCTCGATTGTTTTCTTGGATTTCTTGATATAATTTTTTTTCTGCCCTTATTTCTTATCTTCCTCTACTACTCTTTTAGTTTCTCCTGCGAGGAGCTCCGAATCTCTGACGGGAGCAGTGGGTTGTCCGGTCGTGTTGTGCTTGGGCTTGGGATGTATCTGATGGGAAAGGACGGGCAGCAGTGTGTGTATCAACAGCTACGAAGTACGAAATCAGTATTGTTCAGAGTGGCCTGTGTGTTGTGTGTGAAGCAGCCCAGCTGTATCAGATTGCTTGTACGAACAATGTCCCTCTGTCTGATCTTTACCTACCTTACCTATGTGTCAAACAAACCGAGCATATCATTACTGAACTGTGAGCCCACCAGACAACCTACGCATCTCAGCTGCTCTTCTCTTCATGAAAATGGCGAGGCTGGGGAATCCATCCATCTAAAGCCGGCCCCGCTGAACAGCAAAGCCAGAAAGCCTGTGAATCCCTGCAACAAACGCGGCGCAGCTGCAGGGGGGGAGAGAGAGACAGAGAGAGCACTGAGGAGGAGGTTCCGTTCCGTACTTGTGTGTTGTGTGTAAGCCACATGAGCTGCCTAGTGCAGGAACAAGCATTGAGTGATTCGGATGGGCGTGTCTGGTGCTAAAATAGCTAGGTGAGAGCCGATTGTCCCCCCAGCCTTGCCATTTTTTTTTCTAATTCAGTGAGAAGCGATCGTGTTGGAGAGAGAAGAGAGAGCAAAAAGCGGGTGGCGGGGCAACGGCGTATACTATAGATATAGACCAGGGTGTGTGTTGCCTTTTCCTGTCGGCGCCTATTTTGTTGTGCTTTCTCTCTGGTAATCATTAAAGGCGTTGCGACGACTCAACGAATACGACGACTTGAATATATTTCACGGGGTTCGAATTTCATTGCGATATCTGTTTTAAGACTGGCTGGGATTCATTGAGCGCTTTTCTGTCTATCTGGACTGATTGAGGCGAGCGGTGCTTCTTTTGGCGCATTTGTTTTTACTGCGGTGACGAGATTTGTTTACTTTTTTATTTGGGTATGTCTTGATTTGATTGCGCTTCAGCCGCGGTCGCTTTTCCGGTGTGATTGCGCTGGAGTAGAGACAACGAGGAGAGGAGCTGAGTGGAATCTGACCTTGCTAATCGCGTCGCACAGTCAAAATCACGCGATATTCCTCGACATCAATCGCTTCGAAACGGCACAGAGTACATGACAACGAAGAGAACAACAAGCACGCTCCAACACAAACTCCGAGCCTCTGTCTCTCTCACCGACACTCCTCCTCCCTCCTCCTCACCATATCCCGCACCCAAGGACCAAGAAACACACCAAAAGCAGGCATACAGCACACATAACTGCCCACCATGACGCAGCGCAACCACGTCATCGCCATCATCATCATTGTCCTCTTCGTCGTCCTCGCGGCCATTTCGTTTGGCATCTACAAGCTCGTCCACGGGGCGCGGCGCGAGCTGACGGTCACGTCGGCGTCGAGTAGCAGCAACTCGCACAGCCTGGCAGATTAGCAGCAGCAGCCAAATAAAAGACGGAGAGAGAGAAGAAGACGAAGAGGAAGAAGACGAAGAAGACACAAGAGAGAGCTTTCTTCTCAATCATGGCATTGGTTTCTTTGGTTGTCATTGAGAAGAGAGATTTTCTCCGTCATGGGGACCATATTTGTCTGCTTTCGTTTCTCTGTTTGTTATGAGGCGTTATGTTTGGTTTCATTTGTGCTTGGATGACTTGTTCATGATGTTGGATTTTATGGCCATGAGCTGGTTTTACGAGAAATTCTTCTTCGGAGCCTGTTTGGGGAGCACCTCATGCATTGGAGATGTTTTTCCTCTTCTTGGATATTGTGTACGCGGTGTATATGCGCTTGATGAGAATGAATGGGATGGTACCTAGGTATGGAACGAATGGGCGAGGATGAGACGTACATTGGCGGGATGATCAGGGGCGATGAGGACGTGTGAGAGCATCCCATCTGCGGCTTATAAAGGATCTCGATATGGAACATGATGAAAGATGACAATTCACATACATCGTCACACAATCTATGTTTTCTCGACATACAACGAGATCAAGCTGTGATGTGCAATTCTTTTGTACTCACGTGTTGTAAGTCCACAAGCATCTCACCCCCCTTATACGTGATTCAGACACTCCCCAGTTTCTCTCTCCTTCTCTGATAAACAACGAACTACACTTGCTCTGGTCTGACAGACTCCCGCAAAAACTCTGAATCACTGTCCTGTCAAGCAGCATAAGAAGGCATTCCGCCGACGCCACGCCCTCTCCTGCTGCTCTCCTCTCCCAGCTTCCTCCCGCTCGACACCTTTGCCAATACCTGCTCTCCTCAACCTTACAACTCACTTACACGAGCTTGAAAACCCGGATGTAAGCTCGACTTTTGCGTTTCTGTTCAACATCACGCAAGACCAATCTACGTCAACATGACTACGCCGCCATCCGGATCATCATCAGGTTCCTCGTCCTACACATCCGACGCAACCCTTAACGAAGTCCCCGAAGAATATCTCATAACATCAACTTCCTCCCTCCCTCCCCTCTCAACCAAAGCCTTTCCCTTCGCTTCTCAACGCCCATCATCCAGCATGCCGACAATCAAACCGCCCAACTTGTCCTGGATTCCGCAGCAGCAGCAGCAACACTTTCCCCCTCAACCTACTCCTCCTCCTCCTCCAACAACAACAACAACCACCACCACCAAAGCCACACCCTCAGGTCCGTCCTCCTCCACCAAGCCCAGCCAAGCATCCTCATCAACAGCACACCTCCTCCACGAGCAGCGCCTCTCAACATGCCTCAACATCCTCCGCCACGTCCGACGAACCCTCCACCAGCGCCACGACGAAGCAACCACCCACCTCTCGCAGCTCTCCGCCCTCATCGCCCAATCCACATGGGACCTCTTCCACCAGAGCCCCCTCGACTTTATGTGCCACGAGATGGACATGCTCACCGACGACGCCACCACAACCGCAATCCTGACGGACAAGTCCCCCGTGGGCATCGGCAGCAGCAACAACAACAGTAGTAGTAACCATCTTTCCACTTCGCAGCAGGACAGCGACGACTGGATGAGGAAACTCGACAAGTTGCGCGACATGAGAGACGACGAGGACGAGATCAGACAGAGGGTCGGCAAGATATCGCGGCAGATGGAGACGGCGAATGCCATGATGCGCGTGGGCATGGCGGAGCAGAGCGCCGTGCTGGCGAGGAGCGATGATGCCCTGGTGAGGAAGGGGTGTCATCAGCAGTATCGGTATCGGTATGAGAGTGCTTTCGGTCAGCTGCCGACGATGCGTGTGCCTGTAGCCCTGGCTTCGTCTTTTCGAAACGCAGACGTGAAGATGACGGTCGGTGCGAGCACCAAGAAGAAGGCGGCGGCGATGGCTCCGGTTGTGAAGAGTAGCTTCTTCAATTGGCCTGTGCCGGCGACTTCGTCAAAGGGGAAGCAAGTGGCTGTTGAGCCGGAGGAGGAAGAGAGCAGCGGTACCAGCAGCGGATTGGATTCCCCGAGGGAGTGCCAGGGGGAGTGCTGTCGCCATCTGACTTCTTGAGAGTGGTGGTTGGATTGACTCTGGATATTGGCTGTTGTTTGGAATAGGGGGGAAGGGGGGCCGAGCTGGAAATGGGGGGTCATCAAGCTGAGCTCGAAATCGAGCAAGAAGAAACTTGCCTCATAGTCGTCAGTTGTCCGTATATTATAATAGAGTCTAAACATCCGGGAACAAGCCATATATCCCCCCCCCCCCCCCCCCCCCAAAGTAAACCACCCTCACCAACTCATCAACCCCTTTCGCCTATCAAACCCTCCCCTCAACTGCCTCTCGGGCTTCACAACCTTGCCCTTCAAAACCGTATACCGCACCAGATTCTCACAGTCTTCCGGCCTCACCCTCGCCAGCCAAATGCACTGCGCAGCACCCACATCTCCCTTCTCCTTGACCTCTCCCTCCGCCTTCTTCTTCTTCTCGCCACCATTGTCGCCGTCGTCGTCGTCTTCCCCCTTGGCCGCAACAGCCTCGTCCACGCCCTCGGGCAACGGCTCGTCGTCCTTGCCAAACGCATTCGGCCTCCGATACACCATGACGTTCGCCGAATACTTGTGCCCGCCCACATGGCTGATGAAGTAGATTCCCACGCCGCCGGGCCTCTCGTCATGCAAGTCCCGATACAGGCCCAGCGGCCGCAGATGCCGCTCCAGCTCCTTGCGCAGCAGCGGCGCGCTCTGGCCGCAGCGCGCGTCGCGCGTCCGCTGGCTGCACATGAGGATCACGGCGCTGTGCGGGCACGACTCGAGCGTCAGGGGCGGCAGCGACGAGGAGGAGGAGGAGGAGGCGTCTGGCGGGCTGGGAATGGTGGAGGGGATGAGGGACTGCCAGGGGGTCAGCGGGGACGAGGTTGTGGGCGCGCGGTTGACGACGTCGGCGATGAGCTGGGGGACGTTGCGCGGGTGGACGTTGTGCACGAGGGCAAAGGCCGGGAGGAGCAGGACGGTGGTGGGCTCTGAGTAGTCGGTGGTGTCGTGAGGCGTCGGGAGGTTGGACGCCGACAGCATGAGTCTCTGTGTGTGTGTGTAAAAGCGTCAGCAATCTCATCTCATATCATCTCATCTCGTCTATATCATGTCATATCATATCATATCATTCGCCATATCTCATCTCTCATCTCATCTCATCCATCTTCTCATCTCACTCCTAATCTGGACACAGAGTCAACTCACCCCATTCGTAACCCCCCCAGCCTTGTCAATCGCCTCCATCACGCTCCCCTTCTCGTCCGCCACGTCCCGCACCCAGTCCGCCTTGCCCGTCCCGACGAGCACATGCGTGCTCCACCCCTTGACGTGCCCGTACAGCACGTCGTCCTCGTCCACCTTGAAGCCCCGCGGGTACTTGACCGAGCAGCTCTCGCAGTCGCGCAGGCACTCGTCGCCGTCGGCCTCGGGCCGCGTCCGGGCGAAGAGCGCCTCCATCGGCGCCGGCCCCGTGCCCGATGCCGGGCCCGTGATGATGGAGCTGGCCAGGCCGCCGCCGCCGGGCACCGCGCCGAGGACGGAGCTGACGAGGGATTTCAGCGACACGGCCATCTTCTGCTTGACGGGCATGCGGGATGCGCTGCTGCTGCCGTTTGTGTTGTTGGTCGTGGACATTGTGAGAAGAGAAAGAGAAAGGAGAGAGAGAGTGAAAGCGCCGAGGAAGAAGACCAAAGTGGATAATTAGAAACCCTGATTTTTTTTCGCCGCTGATGTATTTTCTCTTATTAGTGACTTCTTGCCTCGCAACCAGTATAAACGCAAAAGCAAAGTAAAGAAATCAAATCTTGAACAAGTAAAATGATGGGAATATATATATCAAGTGTCTAAAAGCCCAGGGATATGCCAACCATTTAATCCCTTTCTTGCTCCTCGAGCTCGGATTTAACAAACGACCTACAGCCTCCCCCCCCCTGGCACAAACACCAATCCATCCCACCTCCGACTTCCTTATCAGATCCGGCGTCTCGCCCCTCGGATCGATCCAAACGCCCATCGGAAACAAGGCCCGCTAACTCTTACTAGACACATACCTGTACAGTACACGTATTTACGAACCTAGCCAGTCCAACCACCTTTCCACTTGGTAATATTCACATGTACTACCTTATATAGTGCTCTCCAGCTCCCGGCTTGCCTTGCCGGTACTGCGGAGAATGGACATGGCCTCGCCCCCCAAACGGGGAATTCCAGTCATCAAGGTGCAATCAGCTGCCACGCAATAGGTACCTAATAAACCATCAACTAACTATTCCAGAAATCCTTCCCCCTTCATTTGCGCTCGTCATTGTCATCTCATATTCCAAATGCTTTGTCCAATCAGACACCCAATGGCCAATGAGATACACGCCATTGTTTCGATTTATTCGTAATCCTACCTACTCCTTCTCAAAAAGTAACAAAACTCCCCCCACCGGCTTTTCGCCGACATCTCCGAGCTCGACAACCCAATTCGCCGACCGACATCCTCCTTCCTACCTGACCTTTTGTTCAATTTACCATACTTCCATTATCGCAACAGAAATTAAGCACATTCTAGCCTCGACATGATGGTGATTAAGGGAAGGGTACGCAAATTTGTCGTATATAGCCTGTTGTGCAGATACGTCATGGTAGCAATTGCTCTTACACTTGCTCGAGAAACACAAATCTACCCCATTATCGGCAACATACACCCTACCCTATATGCATTTCGAAGCCAAACCTTCATGGAATATTTCTAAATCTCAAATCCTCACAATCATAGAAGAAGATCCTCATCTTTACTGGTCATGCTCGCTGTTCCATGTTCGTGTATTAAGACTCCACGAGATGCCTATATGCGCGCGAATCACCTAACAGACCGACCCAAACCTCCAGGTAAAGCAGAAGCGAAGATGCATTGCAGCGCACATCACCCGCACCGCGTATCGCACTCATTAAGCGGGCTATTATTTTCCCCTTCACCCTTCCCTAGTCTTTCTCCCATCTTCAGATATTCTTCTTCCTCGCCTCGTTATAGCCATCCTCATCGCTATCAGACTCGTCCTCATGCGCACCCGCCTCCATCTTGACCTTGTCAGACTTCTTCCGCCTGTCCTTCATCGCCTCTCGAATCTTGCGGCTAGCCTCGTTGAATCCCTCCTTGGAATCCAGCGTCGTAAAGCCGCTGATGTGGAACCCGCTGGAGCCAAAGCCACCGCCCGAGCTGTTGGAGCGGCTCCGCGATCGCGACGGCGGCCGCGTTGAGAAGATGCCGACCCTGCCAATGTTACTGAACGAGTCGTTGCGGGGCAGCAGGCGGCTGGACTGCGTCGTGCTGCGCCGTGACAGCGGCGGCGGCGACTCCGCATCGGCGCCCGCGCTGGACTGGTCGCTGTCTCGCCGGGCGCGCGCCTCTGTTGATGACGCCGCCTGGGTGCCTCCCGTCTCAACCTTGGAGACGTCGGGCACCAGCCGCGTCTTCTCAAAGTCGGGGAACATCTCCGGCCCGAGCGTGTTAATCAGATCCGTCACCTGGGCGCTGAGCTCAGCCCGCCTCTGCTTCAGCTTGTGAATGTTGAAATCGGAGGCCGGAACCAGGCAGAGCACCAGCGGCCGCAGCGACTTGAAAATGTCCATGCCGACCTCGCCGAACCGCAGCGCCGCAATGGATATGACCATCCACGCCACCCATGTCGCAAAGTACACCAGGATCAGGGGCATCCATTCCGGCAAGTAGCCCCAGAGACGGTCGTACCATGCCCTCCACACGACGATGATCGAGTAGAAGTGGTACAGCGTTGGCGCCAGTCCGCAGGCGACGAGAATCTTCCACGTGGCCATGACATCGCGCCCGCGGATCTTGACAGTCGAGCTCGCCAGCGCCGCCTTGGCCTTTTGCCTGCTGATGATTTTCGTGGCCACGAAGACGGGCGAGAACAGGAGGAGCCCGGGAACCGTGCAGAGGAAGAGGATCAGCAGCTTGATGGAGCGGTAGATGAAGAGCACAATGACCTTCCAGATGGACATGGTGGCGTACTGCACCTGGTGGTCCCTGAGGTTGAGATAGCGCAGCTGCGAGTTGTACTCCTTGACACTCTTGGACAGGCTGGTTATCCTCTCGTCGTTCTTGTAGCGCTCGTAGCCCAGGGCCAGGCGGCGGTTCAGCTCCACCACCACCGGCAGCGGCAGCTTCTTGCCCGTGGGGTTGTAGAGCCGCCGCGCCGCCTGGATCATCATCAGGGTGTCGTAGTCCGGAGCTGAAACGGTGACGGAGCTGAGGGCTTGGTAGACGGTGTCGAGGACCTGGCCGATGGCCTCTCGGCGCTGGTTGTTGCGGTACATGTCCACCAGGTGGCGCGGGATCTCAAACGGCGCGCCAAACTCGATGACGGCGCGGGACCGGAACTTGTGCGGGTGGAAGTAGTTCATGCCCACGGGCACAATCTTGAGACCGCAGTCGGGCGCCTCGGCCAGCGCTCCCAGCGCCATGATGGCCACGCCGGCCTTCAAGGGGAGCAGCTCGGAGCGATCGTGGCTGCCGCCTTCGGGGAAAATGCCGACACAGCCGCCGTTCCTCAGGCGCGCAAAGACGGCCTCGTACACCTTGGTCTGGTCGGTATGGGGCGCGAGCTTGAACTTGGTCCCTTGGTATCCCGGTGCCGGGCCGTTGATGGACTTGTTGGTGAAGCGGCCCTCCTCGTCAATGTCGTCGCGCCCTGTGAGCTGCTGAAGCGCCAGCTGCGTCTTGAACGGCCGCTTGATGCGGATTTCCTCGGGACTCAGGACCTGGTCAATGTGGACGCTCTCGCCCGACGTCTTCTTGCCCGGCGGCAGAAACAGCATGCCTTGCGGCTCGCCCTCGCCCTGGCCAAACTTGGTACCCACGCCGCGGATCAGTGTCGGGTCGTTGATTGGATCTGGGAGGTAAATGAGGCCCTGTGCGGGCTTCGCGGCGTCCTGTGCTCGGCCGACGGGGACGGAGCCGACCTGGCGGGATCCCCAGCCGATGAAGCCGTGGACAGACTTTTGCGCAATCAGGAGGGATACTCGGCGGTTGGCGTCGAGACGCAGCGTGCGCTGGAGGAGGATGGCGTCCACAAACTATTCATGACAAGCCATGTAAGTAGATAAGCTTGACTTTTTGCGATGTGCCCTCCGCTCGGCGCAAAGCAAGGCATCGCACAAATGAACCTCATACCTGGTTCGCATGCGGCGCAGCGACAAAGAGCACCGGTCCGGTCTGAGGAACCCTCCACGAGCCGCGCGGCACGACTTCTCGGAAGAAGAGGTTGACGAGGTTGCCCATGAAGTAGAGGAACAGGTCGTATTTCCAGTTGACCATGGGATAGAGCTCCTTTGCGACCTGCTGGTGATGATGTCGGGTGTCCTGATTCTGCTGCGACAGCTGTTTCTGCTGGTTCTCCTGGTTCTGCTGGGACTCGTCCGGCGACACCTCCTTGGGCTCGGCTTCCGCCGCCCTGTCTGCAGCTTCCTGCGAAGCCATGGCTGCAGCGCCTTGGGTATTTCCAGCTCGCAGCTGTTGCTCTCTAGGTAGTCGGGCTTATCGGTTCGTCTCGTATAGCTGCCGGCGTTGCTGCGCCCAATCCCGGAGTTTTCCTGGTCACGAATGCGCGAATAAAGATGCTCGGCGCCGTGGTCGGAGCGCTGAATGGAATGATGAAAGAACCCAGAATAGATCTGCGTGTCGAGCTTCAGAGGAGAAAAAAAAAAAAAAAAGAGGCACACGAGGTGGATGACGAGAGAGAGAGAGAGAGAGAGGAAAAAAGTGGACAAGAACAGATCACCCGCAGCTCGAAGCTTTTTAGACCAAAAACAGGAATGGATGACGATTCCGGCGCGAAGCGGAAGAGGGGCTCTTTGCGCCAGCAAGGATAAGGTAGGTAAGATAAGATGCCCGCTTGTTGAGCTTGTGAATATGTATGTAGACGAGTCTTTAAGAAAGGAAGAGAGAAGGGTGAGTAACCTGAGTAGACGAAAGAGGTTCAGAATAAGAAGGAGTCAAGACACAAGGACGAGGCGAGGAAGAGAAAGAAAAGTCATTTACAGCACCATAGGTAGGGAAAGGAAAGGAAGAAAAAGGAAGATTAATCCCCAGTGCTACTTACTACCTAAGCCGGGGGCATCACCTCCCCCAATCTACCTCGAGGTACCTTTCCAAGCTCCCTTTCCCCCGCTCTCGTCTCCCCCTCTTCCGTGTCTGCAAAGTACCGGCCTCGCTCTCTGAATCAGCGCATCAAGAGCGCGCCACTTACAAGGACTAATCTCACCATCGCCAGCACCTTAGAATATGTTACCAAACCTCAAGTTGCCTATCTAGGTAGGTATTTACGGAGGTACTGGTGGTGGGTATCTCTACAAGGTCGAAGAAGGGAGCTCAAGCTCAAGCTCAGAATTTCTCAATGGCAGTGCTAGCTGAAGGCACTTGTAACCTCGGACGGATCAGCGGCAGCAAAGAAGCACGCCCCTGTACGTCTTCGTAGGGCTGGTGAGAACCAGACAAGGGCATGGATGGAGCTTAAGCTCAAGAATTGATGTTTGTCTTAGCTCGTAGTAACAATGTCTCAATGTCCATGCGGGGGGGGGGGGGGGGGGGTGGAAGAGTAGAGTCAAACGAAGAACAAGAAGAAATTCCAAGTAAAATATGTAATACTACGAGAAGTCTCATGTGTTGTCTCTTCAACGCAAGGAGACCAAGAAGGATTCGAACCAGGTCTCTCATCACGCAAAACGCAAGATTTCCTTTCTCAGACAAAACCACAACAAAACAATCCATGCTCAAGCTAAACTCTAATTTGCATCCTCTGAAATTGATGCTTTTATACCTGAGGTATTACCCACCGCAGCTTACCTTTCTGAATGCAAGCACAAGCCAAGTTTCACGCAGCTTCTCGTTAGATCTGCCGTGAGCTCTAGGAGAAACTCAAAGCAATCCCATCCACACCAATACCATTTCCATCACGTAACCAGTCAAGCAAATGAGAGGCCAGCTCTTTCTGCTCCCTTCACATGACCTTTGGTGATTCAACCAGGGCACAGCATACTACTACGAGTACATGACTGTGCCCGGCACCGACTCCGAGACTGTTTCACACTCGGCCACGGGAAGTTTGTATCATCACTCTACACGCATTCCTCATTCACAGGCAAATTATTCTACCGATACAAGTTGATAGCAATCCTCTCAAAGAAGCTGCTGTGTCTCAATACCATCACTACTACTAGTAGCCCTATGCAAAAGAAAAGAGAGACCGACATTTACTTCTTCGCCTTCCTCCTGTTGTTTGCCCGCTTCTTCTTCCCCTCTGCAACACTCATCGTCCCCCCCTCCAGCTCCCCCTCCTCAATCTGCCCCTGGCTCTCCAACTCCTTGAGCTTCTCCTGCCCAGAGATGAACATGGTCAAATCCCGGTTCATCTCCTTGAGCTCCGCATTCTCCGCCCTCAGCTCCTCCAGCTGCTTGCGGATCGCCTGCACATCCGCGTCCAGATGCTCGATGCGCTTCATCAGCCCCTCGTTCAGCCGCTTCTCCTCCTGCAGCGACTGGCCGAGGTTCCTGGCGAGGTTCTCGCCCCGCTTCGCCTTGGTCCTCTCGCGCTCGAGATCGCGCTCCATCTGCGGGAGCGTCTCCCGGCTCAGGACCTCGTATTCCTTTTGCAGGGCAGCTTGCTGTTCCCGCGCTTCGGACGCCTCCATGATGGCCTTTTCGGCCTCGGCTGCGTACCTCGACGCCTTGCTGGCGCTCTTGCTCACCATCTCTTCGTAGTAGGCCCGTTGTGACTCAAGCTGGCTGCCTATCAAGTGGGTATATTCGAGCCCAATCGTCTCCAGCTTGGCCCGCGGAACCATGTCTTCATCTGCCCCTTCGCCATTGGCCGTGTGACTGCCTCTCCCGGGCAGCTCAACAACCTTGCCATCGCCCTTGTCGCGGATGAGACGATGCACCCACATGTCGCCCGCATAGTCCCAGACGTGCTGCGTCTCCAGCTCTAGAGCAAAGCAGTGCGCGGTATCCTTCCAGTGGTCTTTAGCGTGTCCTCCTTTGTATCGACCGCAACCCAAGTAGCCACATATCAGGCAGATCCAGAGATCGTCGGCACAATCACAAACACTACACAGGTTCGAGACCGACCCTCCAAACGGCTGGCTGTAGGGATTTGACGGGTCTCTCTCCTCCGAAGGGTTCGTGAAGCGACAAACTGGGCAGCCGGCTCCTTTCCAGCGTTGTAGGCATGTGCAGTGGAAGACATGCGAGCACGGGACGGTCATCAATCCGCTCGTCTCGTCCATTCTCTCCAGGCAGACGGGGCATGTGGGCAGCTCCACAAGATTCGGAGTCGGAGGTGGGAAGGGCTTCAGGCTATGCGAAACGGCAGCCGAGGAAGATGGCATGGAGTAATCGTGGCCCCCAGAAAGGTTTGGTGTTTCGAACGTGATGCTCTTGACGAATACTACGTGGCAGGCTTGTGACTGTTTACAGGTCAGCACATGTCAATTTGAAACAAGAAATGAATGTTCCCAGGTGATCTGTGACATACCCCCATAGAGTTGAAAATCTTGCCATCATATTCCCTCCTCCACAGTTTCGCCCGCTTGCTATCCCGAAACTTGAGCAGCACCAGATATCGATTCATCCGCGAGGTCATAACCATGCGGCAGTGGCTGATGTCTCTCTGCCATCGCTCTCCCAGGAACCCCAGAAAGTCTGCCGGCGTCATGTAAGCCGGGACAGCAGGGATACACAGCGTGGTGCAGTCTTGCTCATTCTCGGTCTCTTCAGCTACCTCGGTGATGGAACCAAGCCCAGGCGTCTCTTCTGCCTCTCGGTAAAAATGTACTATGCCCCATCCGACCTCGGTGTTCTTGCCCTCGAGCTCGACAAACTCTGCCTTTGTCGCCGTCCCTGCGCCGCTAAACGATGGCCCCAAGGCAGGCGCGGCAGATGGTCCGGCGACAGCAGCAGCGGTAGATTTGCTACCTTCGCCAGCCATGTTCCTATTGTATAACCAGTCGGGGTCCAGCGTCTCGATATTGATGCGTCCGAACCTCCAGTCTCGGACCGCAGTCTGCGGTTTCAACCCAGCTGTCGAAGACGGCGGTGGGAAGCTGTTCACTCGTCCCAGCGACTGTCGCTCTGGCAAGGCCTTGGTCTCCCGTTCGCCGTTTTCCGTCGGTGGGCGCGGGGTGCCGCAGTCGATGACTCCGGGCTTCGAGGTTGCGCCAGTCTCCGCTCTGCGCTCCAACGCAGCCAGAGCTCCAAAAGAGATGCGCCTGTTCCTATCGAGCGCCTCGGTGTTGCGCGCTGCCGAGCGGGGAGGTCGAGGATGGGCGGGTAGGTCGTCAAAAACGCTGGTTTCGGTCGATGGCAGCCAGATATCTCGGCGGCTCTGCGCCTCAGATGCTTGATCGCCGGCTGCAGGGTTCTCGGTCGGATAGAGCTCGAATTTGATGTGGAAGAAGTATGAAGTCATTTCCAAGATACCGATCGCGACATCCTCGCAAGGCTGCTCCTCTAAGGTGGTGAAGCTGCCCAAACAGTAGAGATGGGTTGGAGTAAGTTGCGAAAGTCAACGGTCGCGTGCGACAAGAAACTTCCTTCTGGTCAAGGCGGAAAGAGGTGTCTGATCGGAGGCAAATGATGTGGAAGCCAACAGTCAGGCATGGCGGCGCCTGTCGAGCATATATTCCAGATCAGAAGCCCATTTTCAAGGCTGGGGTGGGTAATGGTTATAAATTGCCGGAAGCTTTGGGAAGTGTGCCGAAGGTGGCGGGTCGAGATGTCGTTCTCCACTAGAGGCATGTGACGCATTATCCCAGAGCACGTTGGCATATCAGAACATTCATTTCACGGCTATAGACAGAATTTCACAATGGGAGCAGATTTTGCAGTTCGTGAAATAGACCTCATAAGACGGTCAAGAGTCGTATTGAGGCGTGCCGCAATCTAGGCAACGCCAAAGTGTGCTAACATAAGATATTGATGACCACTGCAAATGGCCAAGTTCCCATATTTGCCTAGAATTCCCAAAAACGCCGAGTCGTCCAACCAATCATAAAAGTGCCATCGTGAAGAGGAGGTGCGTTTACTGGCCGCCACGGAGACGGAGAACCAGGTGCAGAGTGCTCTCCTTCTGGATGTTGTAGTCGCTCAGGGTACGACCGTCTTCCAACTGCTTACCAGCAAAGATCAAGCGCTGCTGGTCAGGCGGGATACCCTCCTTGTCCTGAATCTTTGACTTGACGTTGTCGATGGTATCAGATGATTCCACTTCCAGGGTAATCGTCTTACCCGTCAGTGTCTTGACAAAGATCTGCATACCACCACGGAGACGGAGGACCAAGTGCAGGGTGCTCTCCTTCTGAATGTTGTAGTCGCTCAGAGTGCGGCCGTCTTCCAGCTGCTTACCAGCGAAAATCAGGCGCTGCTGGTCTGGAGGAATACCCTCCTTGTCCTGAATCTTGGACTTGACGTTGTCGATAGTATCAGATGACTCGACCTCCAGGGTGATGGTCTTTCCTGTGAGGGTCTTGACGAAAATCTGCATACCACCGCGAAGACGGAGGACAAGGTGGAGTGTAGACTCCTTCTGAATGTTGTAGTCGGAGAGGGTTCGGCCGTCCTCAAGCTGCTTGCCAGCAAAGATGAGACGCTGCTGGTCCGGAGGGATGCCCTCCTTGTCCTGGATCTTGGACTTGACGTTGTCGATGGTGTCAGAGGACTCAACCTCGAGAGTGATCGTCTTGCCGGTCAGGGTCTTGACGACTGAAGAGAGTTGTTAGCCACTGGCTGCTTGGTGGAGAGACAAGGCTGAGAAACTTACAAATCTGCATACCACCACGAAGGCGGAGAACCAGGTGAAGGGTAGACTCCTTCTGGATGTTGTAGTCGGAGAGGGTTCGGCCATCCTCAAGCTGCTTTCCAGCGAAGATGAGACGCTGCTGGTCAGGGGGGATGCCCTCCTTGTCCTGGATCTTAGACTTCACATTGTCGATGGTGTCGGACGACTCGACCTCGAGGGTGATGGTCTTGCCGGTGAGGGTCTTGACGAAGATCTGCATGATGGCGACTGGGGTGCTGTTCGCTGTTTGGGACTGGAGTATTCGAAGATAGAGCAAAGAAGATGCGCTGTTAACGGCTATTCCTTAGGGAAGAGATGGAAGAGAGAGGTGTGGGAGAGTATGGAGAGAGAGAAGAAGAAAAGAGGAAGAAGTTGGGCTGACGATGGGCAGGAGGAGGTCCTTATGTAGGAACCGAGGGGAGTGGCAGCCTGAAGGGGGGCGGTGACCGTCTGGCAAGTGTGAGCGGCGAAACGAGGGGAGCGCAGTGACCAACCGGTAACTGCACGGGCCCCGGCTTGCTCGCCTTTGGGCCCTGATTCAACTCGGCTACTCTCCCAGTCAGCCGGCTGAAAGAGATACCTCTTCCTGTGGGTCAGAGCAACTTGTACTTTTTACAGATCCTTGCAGCCTGGCTTGACCGAACCTTCCCTCTGCCCTCAGGTAACAGATACCCTATATTACAGAGCCTAATAGCTATAATCTAGGTAACTGTAAAGACAACACCTACGCTGCTTATTTATAGCTGTATGCTAGGCACCTAGGGTATTATAGGTAGGTAGCTGCTGCACTGATAGAAGTTGAAGGATCTTGTAGAGCTTGTGTAAGTTGCAGCGACAGCGAGTACATTAAGTGCGAGTACAGAAGCTTGCTGAAAAGCGTGAGTACAGACACTTTTTTTCTGTACTTGCTGTCTAGCAAATTCCATGAATTCTCTGTACAACTCTTGGCAACTATGCCTATGAAGGTCAAGATCGTGGCTTTTTATAACCCCTGCTAGTACGGTACATTACGCGCAGGGGTTGCGAGCGCGCGATGCTCGGTGAGGTCTCTTAACTCCGAGTTGTGCTGTAAATCCCTGCCAAATTGAGGATAGTGACATCTTTATGCATTCAGCAAGCTTCTGTACTCGCAAAGTAGCCGAGTTGAATCACGGCCTTGGGGGATGTCACTGGCACGTACTGCAACGGGTGAGTGGTGGCAAGTGCCCCCCAGTCATTGATTCATCAGCCAATAGCCCCGAGAATGATCCAGAACCGTCCGGGGAAAGCGCGGCACTGCCGGTACCTCGTCCGCGCGCAGCTCTGCGGTGGAACGCAAAGTACCGGTGGGCCCGGATCCGGATAAAGCGCAGCCAGGCGCTGACTAGGTAGGGGCGCTACAGGTGCTACAGGTGCTACAGGCGCTCACTGGAAGGTGCCTGGCAACCTGACAACCTGACCACAGCGAACAGTCAGCCTGTCGAAGCGCGGGTGGGGCTTATCGCCGCGGCGGCTGTCCAATAGGCGGGACCCGCTGGTGTGTCATCCGGGCAAGAGTGAGCGCCAGAGCGCTGTTTGACTGGCAATCGTGGCTTGTTTGCGCAGCTTGCGGCTCATCAGCGTGGCGATACGAGTACTCTAGACACATGAGGCGAACAAAGAGTGCGAACAATAATTATTAAAGCATTGCCATCCCGCCATCCTCTTGTCCCTGTTCACTGTCCTGGCAAATTCTGATCATGTATGTGTATGTTCGACTTGCCGCCTTTCGACCGAGATGCCGCACCTTCTCTTCCTTCGTCCTCGTACCATCGCGTTATCGGACCAGCGGTCTGCGTCAGTGACGTAGTTGCGCCGCCTATGTACTATCAGTTGCAGCGAAACTTCCATTCAACATCAATCCCGCCCTCCAAACCGTCACTGCTCGTGCGTCGTTGCTTTCAGTCTAGTTAAGAGGTACCTCTAGTTCATCGTCTGCTTACCTGATGCGAAATCGCAATTTGGCCCAGCCTCGCGCTTTTCCTTCGAGTCCAGGAACAGGCAGGAATCTTCCGTCCGAGTCAGGCTGTCGTCATCCGAGCAAGGGTCGAATGCAGCAATTGCATCACCTCCCGCGATTCTCACCTCAGGAGGGGCCGAGACAAGCGTCCTGTTTCTGGTCTTTAGTTTACCTTACTTAAGCAATAGAGTACATACATAGCAACCGGACTGGTGGAGCAGTCCTGCAGCGGGGCCGCGCTTCACGATAAGCCATAAAGGTGCCCGCCTCTGCACCGTGGAAGACCCCTACATTTCCTCTGGTCTAGTAGGTGGTGTTGAGGATGCCCAAGGGGATGGTGTTGAAGATGACAAATGCAGGAATTCTCGAAGCCAAGGGAATATGAGCCATTTACTCAAGATGCTCGAGCTGCTGATAAGAGATGGGCGAATGTTGGTCGAGGCTGGCGATTGTCTGGAAGCGTCCCTGGCTCGTCTCTCCATCCTCTTTCCGACAACGAAGCGAGACGATGGAATCATATCCTCTTATCAGATGTAACATCAATGAAATGAAGCCAGCACATTCGGAACAACAATTTGATTAGCGCGGTAGATCTCTGGCATTTGTCGAGGCTAAGCAGGAGTTGCACCTGGCGATCCTACTCAATTCACGTCTCTCATCTCAACGCCAGAACGCCCTACTAGGCTGTGGAAGAAAAACACCAGACTAGCTTGTTTACTCTACCTACCTAGCTGGGTATATACATGTAACCTATTACTTCTATCTGCTATTACTACTGATGTTTATAAAAGAAACAGGTCTTTAGTTTCTGCTACTATCGCTGTGTACTTCTAGTTTACTGGAGTACCTTGAATAAATTCCAGTTGAGGTACTATGTCCATACCAGGTAGACTGAGGTACAGAAATCTGGCGTTAAACGATTTCATTCCCGTCTTTTCTTTCCACCGCATGTCTAGTAGCTCTACCGGTGGTAATTAGCTGAGATGATCTGATCTGAAATTGCCAGGGGTTGTATTTCTTTAGCAGCCCAAAGGTGCCCATTAATATAGACGGGAACGGAGCAGAGTATCAACGTTGGTCCATCGCAGCGTTGTGGTAGATCTTATAAACACCAACTTTACGACTGTGTTTGCACTCAATCCATGAAACCGTAAAGAAAAAAGACTCGGACGGCCGCAACTCTCGCCTCCAGAGAGGAGCATAGAGAGAACAAGACCATAGCATATGGTGCAAAATGAAATTATCAGAAGATGAATAGCAGATTCTCCCAACTTTTCGACTCCGTCCCTGCCGCTTCCCTGTGCTACCATTTTGCCTGTTCAGCAGATAATAGCATTCAATTCGAGGCCCTCCAAGCATGTACTGCAGGACCAGCCGTGCCCGATTCAAGTCTTTCTTCCCTTGCACTTGTAATGTCCTTCTCCGTCCTGAATTGCGACTGCTGCGGCCTCATTCGCTTATGCTTCTGTGGCGCAAAATAACCAGTGGTTGTAATGCCTTCCAAGCCAAGCATACCTAGGTAATATCAAGTGAAATTCCGTAAGTAATCGCAGTTTTTAAGCTGCATTGTGCCATGTGCGTTCTGAGAGACATTGGCTGCAGATATGCCTTTTTAGACATTCACACAACGCCGTCTCTTCTTTGGCTGTAATTTCTCTTGAACCTCCTCGTCACTTTCCTCTTTGACGTCATTTCCGTCAGTCTGGTCGATATGAAGCTCCATGAACCGACGAAACTGATGAGTCACCCTGGTCTTGAGAAGGAGGCTCTCCAGATGCCGACACTTTGTTCGCAGCATGAGATAAATGCGACCCGACTCCTCGGGGCTGTAACTTTGGATGTACTGGAGGATGCCCAACACTAGAAATATCGCGTCGGCTGTTTCAGCATCGTGAAGCTCGGCCCTGCCATACGGATGGGCGTGCTTCAGATCGTGGTAGTATCTGACTTGGACGCCAACGAGTCTGTACAAAGTTTTCATGGTTTGCTGAATATTGATGAACTTCGGTCCGTCTTCGCAGGCTCTCGTGAAGAATTCAAACGCCTTCCAGTCAGAGTCGTCTTCCTCGCAAGCCTCCTCAACGGCCTCGCGTAGAGCCGACTTTGATCTCTTATGCGCATGAGTAGCTCTCAATTCGGTCCGTAAGGCTTTCCAAGCAATGTGAGTCGCCTTCGGTAGGCTGTCCAGGATGGAGATGACCGTGGAATAGCTTGTTGCTGGATCCATACTCTCCAATGGCGCAACATGAAAGAGGCTATCCAATAGAGACGAGTGGATAGCTTGCTGAGCACCAGCATCAGCACCAGCTTGAAACAGGCGTGGCTCCTTGCGGAGAGTCTCCTCTGGCACGATTTCATCTCCATCAGCGCACAAGAGGCCATGCTCGTTGAGACGGATGACGGAGGTTTTGTTGATGGTGATGTGACCCTTGGCAACAAGATAATCGAGGGCATGTCTCTGGTTGTGGACGTAGGCCTCCATCGTGTCTGGGTCGAGTTTGTTTTGCATGGAGAATCTCATTGAAGGATCCGCCATCTTGAGAGTTGAGCTGGGCGCAGTTTGAGTGGAATGAATACACAGAGATGTTGACCAAAGAGGCTACACTTGAGAAACTTATAGAGTGATCAAGAGAAAAGATGGGATGAGATGAGTGAAAGGAGTGGGATAGAAGAGAGAAGAGAGAAGATAAGGGCGAGGGAGAAAGTGCCTGGAATATATAGGCGTGCTGAACAGCTGTGTGGCCTGAGGAAACAAGAGATCGGGCATGAGAAGGCCAGCTGCGTGCACTGCAGGTGCACGCATCACATGAAGTGACCTTGCCGCCAGCTGCCGAATGAGGGTAACAACAAGTACCTAACGGAGTCGATGCCTCTATGCTTCTCACAGCCTTGCCAGCCGCAGGGTTTGCTCTGCTACGAGGACTACTGCGGAAGACATCTGCTCCAAACGAAATTGGGCAAAGATGAAGCTATTATTGCTTAAACAACGATTCTCGGAGTCCCTGAGTGTCATGTACAGATGTGAAGCATATAGCCCATCAATCGCTACGCTGCTATCCTGATTACCCAAGTTCTCCATGTCTCATCACAGCTTCAGGAGCTTTCTCTCCACTGCTTTCCAGTATCTGACCCAACTTCCGTCTTTGCCTGCTAAGCTCAAGGATTTTGTTCCTTTCGATTCCCGGTCGATAGATTTAGAAGAGATTAAGTCTAGTCGCTACGTTTCAAATAGATTGTATACAGTCTCAATGTTCAATAGATATACTTTCTTTGCGATTGAACTAGGCCTGCGTGCTTCCGAGACTGCCCCCAGCCAATAGTATATGGCATTTTTGTTCTTATTCCTCCCCGACAAAGCTTCACATGGTCTCTGCAACTCCTATCCGGCACTCCGTTTCTTCGCCGTGCTAGTTTGTGTGTGGCCTCAAGGCTCATTTGGTAAACATCTCTACTACTCTCTACCAGCCAATATGGCCTAGGACGCCAACTCGCCACTCGCACTCCCTCCTTATCCGCTGGCCAGACACTTGACAGGATAGTGTAAGATGCGGCGACTCAAAGAGACGGAATCTTCAAAAGAATCGTGGTCAGTACTTGAAGAACCAGCTGTATACTACGCAGACCTCCAGTCACGCCATGGGCCAACCGACTTACACAGAATTTTGTACAGACACATTCATCACACTCGAGACGGCACCCTGAGACACATTTGCTTCCATTAACAATAGTCAAAGCCTTTTTTATTCGTGGCATACCCAGCCATCGCACCCAACTGCCTAACTGGTCAAGGCATGTCAAATCATCCCGCTCCATCCGAGGCCATGTCGAAAGCCGTGGCCCAAGGCGCCTTATACCATGCATGTTCGTCTATGCTGCATAGCCACTCGCCGTAGATTTCAAGCCACTACATCATGCAACATTGAGAACATAGTCGAGAGTGTCCGCCTCTCCGCCGCAAAGAGCAAAACTGAAAGATATATCAAACCGCAAGATTCCCGTGTGTAAAAAAATCAAAACCCGATGAGCTGCCAGAAATGGAGAAAGAGTCCTCCGGAGCAATAAAAGATGCAGAGAGTGAGAGAGAGAGATAGAGAGGATGAAAGGAGAGGTCTTCTTCTTCAAGTCATACATTCGTGGAAGAAAGTCATATCAAGCTCGTAAGACATTTCGCAATAACGTCGTGTTGCATGGCGGCGGTCAACCGATGAAGAGAATAGGAACGCTAAGGTGAAGCAGATCGCGAGCTCAAAAGTCGTTCTCAAAGATTTATGAAGAGAATCTTATCACAACGCCGTCGCTGAATGACCGTGAATAACATGTTCATGTGAAAGGAAAGTCGTGAAGGAGTATGAAAATGATGGTGACGAGCGCGTCTACCGGGCCAGTCCCCAAGGAGACGGCGATGATGAGAGGTTGAAACAGACAAGAAAAAACGATTAGAAATTAGTTGGCCCGGATAACAAGCTTCGACAAGAACTTGTTCGAAAGCGAATCAAAATCGTAGCGGTCAAACTTGGCTTCTCTCCGGGTTCGCAGGTAAGCCTCTGTAAAACATAGTTTGTTAGCATACACTTTCGTCAACTTTTCGGGTCATGTCCGACGGGACACGAAAAGGTGCAAACTTACCATGCTTGAGAACATGCTGTCGCACCTCAGTCATGGCATCACAGACGGCAACATTGTTGTGAAGCAGGTGGCCGTGCTCACGCGTGTCCCAGTCGGTGAAGGCCGGGAGCTTCTGAGAGATGGCGTGGAAGAGGCCCACAATAACACCGACAGGGGTCGTTTCCATGTCGTTGCAGAACTTGTTCACCGCCACGGGGTCTGGCACGCGGTAGTGGCAGTCAAACTGCATCTCCTCCCACACGGCGAGCAGGATGGACGCCAGAAGGAAGATGGTCGGCCAGTTCTTCATCTTCTCGCCGCTGTAGACACCCGAGTAGAGGGCAGAGAGCTCCTCCAGGATGTCCTTCTGAAGCTCGCGCCACATGTCAGCCAGAGCACACTTAATCTGGAAGTTGATCATGACAGGCGCAACGGTGCGGCCGTAGTACTTGGAGTCCTCGTCGTCGATCTGGCCGTCAAGGGGCATCTCGGATCCCTGGCTCTCGACCATGGTGATGTGCATGGTCAGGTTGTAGGCAAGGACCAGCTTCAGGGCCTTTCGGATGACGGGCATCTTCTCCTTGACGTAGTAGCGGTGGGCAGTCTTGAGGATCTCGGTGATGAAGGGAGTGCCCTCGAAGTGGTCGTCGATGAAGTCCTCAAACGGACCCTCGATGTGCTTGTCGAGGTACTCGGAGAGAGCGTCGATGCGAATGCCCTCGGCACCGACATCGAGCTTCTCAGTCCGAGTCTCAAAGTCGATGGTGTCGTTGGAGGCAACGTACGACTCGACCCACTCGACGGAGAAGCAGCTGTCATCGGCAACAAAGACCTCGCGGACCATGACGGGCAGGGCAAAGCCGTAGCCGTGGGTGATCCACATGAGCGTCTCCTTCTGCGCGAAGCCCTTGACATTGTAGACGGACACTCCACGGTCCATGTGCCTCTCATAGTCGGCCTTCCAGTCCTTCATGAAGTAGCCAATGTCCTTGATGTCGATCCGCGTGCAGGGGACCTGCCAGAGGCGGGCGTGAGACGGCTGGCATCCAGCGCAGGGCTCTCCCTTATCGCAAGTCTTCTTAAGGAATTTGCATCGCAGGCAAGCACGCAGCTTTCTTATCTCGCTGGCTTGCTTTCGCTGCTCTGGCAAAAGAGGGCCCTTTCTACGGCCCACCTTCTTCTCGACAGATCCATCCTTCTTTCCATTGGAGACGCGCCTGACGACGGTTTTGGGTGCCTTGGCAATCGGGCTCTTGCGAATGCCAGCACTTCCGGCACTCCTCCTTGAGGTGGTGCTGGACGAAGAGGGGGATACCGAGCCCGCTCCGCTGCCAGGGCTGTGACGGGCAGACGACTCGCCCTTGAGGGAGACTGGGGCAGTCACCGCGATGGGACTGTGGACGTGGCTGTGACTGTGACTGTGACTATGGCTGTGGCCATGGGTATGACCATGGCTATGGCTGTGATCATGGTGGTGATGATGGCCATCGGCCGAGTAGCAGTTCCGGTGGCCGTTGTTGTGGTTCTCGGCTTGGCCATCAGAGTCTGGTGAGAAGGGCGAATAGGGAAAGGGGGCAACTTCCTCAAAGCTACCGATTTCGACCGAGTTGCGGCCGTCGGAGGAATCCGAGTTGGTCCTCAAGTGCAGTGTCTGGGAGGGGTTGAAGATGGCGGCACTGGGCGTAGGCTGGAAGAGCTCGTGGCCGGGATGCCCCCAGTCCACCATGGCCCAGCCATCGCCAGAGGACGAAGACGGTAATGAGAGCACCTCGAGGTAGGTTCCAGTGGGCGAGTTGCTGCCAACGGTCTGCAGCCCGTCCAGCTGCAGGGTGTTTTGAAAGTCCTGCCAATTTCCCATGCCCGCGCCTCCCCAGTGCATTGCGTGTGCGGTATCATCCAGAGCAGGCATCGAGCTGAAGGGCGACTCGAGCAAATGCGTCTGCATCGCAGCCTGCGTCGTGGCCGGTAGATAGTCGACATGATGGTATCCAGAAAAGGTGTTGTTGAAGTTCAACAGGGAGTCCTGGATGTACTGCGTCAGGTCGTGGGCGGGCAAAACCTGGTGCTGCTGCGCCGCGGAAGCAGCCTGTTGCTGGTGGTGGTGAAGAGCCCAGTCGGTCAACGGGTTTGTGGGTTGCTGGTAGGGCGAGTGCTGAGCCGGTGAGTGGTGGCTGTGAGGGCTGGACATGTGTGAGAGAGGCGAGTTTGGGTGGTATTCCTCCGGGGAGCTGCCTCGAGCTCCCTGAGACGAGCCGGCGTTGGCGTTCATGTCGATGGGCAGATTCCACGAGCCGGTGACGAGGTTAGACGCAGGGCCAGGACTCGAGTGAGCAGTGGTTGATGTCGAGTAGCTGTACGCAGCAGCCCGGTCCCGCTGGTGTTGTTCGTAGGTCAGATCGAGTAAGGCATCGCCCCCGCCGTTGACATTGTAGTCGAGGGTCATTCTGGGGGAGAAAGAGAGGGAAGAGAGGGAACAATTCAAGCGGAACGCTTGGATGCGGGCAAAGGGCGTCTGTATTGTATCAAGATCTGAGGCGTTGACACCGCTCTTTCGTGATGCTTGCTGGCACTGGGCGTTGAGAGGGATGATCGGGGATTACGGCGGGGAGAGAAAGGGAAAAAAAGGAAGAGGGAAGAGAAGCGTCCGGGGGTGCGAGAGAAACGAAACGGTTTGCTGCAGGCCAGCTGGACGGCGCTATGGAAGGCTTTTTCTGGGTGCCTAGAACGAGACACGGGCGCCCAGTCAGTGTGTCTGTGAGTGGGATAAGGTCGAGAGACTGATAGTGCTGTCGATGGATGGGACAGTCACACACAGTCAGTCCGGGCAAGCAAGCAAGCAAGCAAGCAGCATAGAGCAGACGAGCAGTGCCGTTTACTGTGTATGGCGACTGTATGGCGACTGTACAGCTGCGATGCGACTGTGCGTGCTACTCTGGCGGTGGTAGTATTATGGCGTAGGTAGGTAGCAGTAGGTAGCAGTAGGTGGTAGTAGGTGGTAGTAGCAGGCAAGCAGTCAGTCAGTCAGTCAGTGAGTGACTGAGTGAGCAAGTGACGGGATCGATATCACAAAACTGAGGACTGGAGATGGAGGGACGCTGGCGGTTGGAGTGGGTGGTCGGCGGGTTGGCATGATTTGGAGGCATCGCGGGCGGGGGGGCGTCGCAGGCGTGAAGAGGCGGTGAGCCCAGTCGCCCAGCCCCGGCCCGGGACGAGCAGCCAATGGGCGCCGCCAAGGCACATCTGCAGCTGCACGGCGGCGGGGCTGCCGGCCGGCGATCCAGCGAGGGCCACAGCGAGGGCCCCAGCAAGCTACAGAGGGGCCACAGAGGGCCACAGAGGGGCGCGGAGGGGTCGCAGCGGGCCCCCAGAGGGGGGGCACAGAGCGCTATAGCCCTCCAGGGCAGCTACCTAGGTTCCAACAATGCACTGTGTCGCCGGGCCTGGAGGGGGGGCTGGCGCATCTGGCACTGTGCACCCAATGCTGCGAGCCTATGGCACCACCACATTCCTCTCCAGTCGAGCTCCACCAATGGGCGCAATGGTACCTACTCTCGTATGCTGGTGCTGGTCCTGGTGCTGGTCCTGGTGCTGCTGTTGGTGCTGGTTGCTGGTGCTGCTGGAACCGTCACTCGCAAGCTGCATGCCGCACTGTGCTGCGCTGGCCGTCTCTCGAAGATGTACAGTGTCGGGGTCTGCATGTTCGCACGTATCGGAGCAGGAGGGGCACCGGGGGGGCGAGACACCGCAGGAGAGAAAGGATCGATCCGAAGGGTCCTTCCTTGCCAGCAGCTCCCAGCATCTCGACTGGGGCAGGGAGGCTGTCGCTTGTCTGTGCTGCTTGCTGTCATGATGCTGGTCCTGACAATACCTGCGATAGCTGCATCCATTGCCGGGACACACAAGTACATATTACACACCTCGCCTACTGTACTGTACGAGAACCAGCAGAGGAGCACGAAGCAGCCGTTTGAGCGTCTGTGCTCTTTCGTGCTACTGTACCTAGGTATGTACATGTATGTACTGCTGCTGGCGCTGGTGCTGGTGCTGGTGCTAGTAAACGCAAGTCCGAGCTGCCCGCCTAACCTAATCTAGCGGGGATCCCGTTCCCTTCGACTCGCGCGACGACGACGACTGAAGCCATCACGGCCGCAAAGAAGCGCTGCAGTAGCATCGTTTCTGGGCGCGGAAAAACGGAGCGACGCCCTGCATCATGACTCTCCCTCAGTACATACTGTACGAGTTCTACTATCGTCATGTACGTACACGCACATAGTACGTACTCGTGCAGAGACGCAGACACCAAGGAACGGCGTTCCATTCCGGAGCCCGTCGTCTCTGGCGTGCGGCCAGATCTGGGCTGCCACGTCTGCTGGCACGTTTCCACATCCGAACAAACGCCTCATGCTGCACATGCGCTCCGTCCAAATACATGCGATGATACGTCCATACGAGGGTTGCTTCAGACCTACATGCTCGTACATACCATACGTACGTAGGTATGTACATGCTCTGAACAGCGCATCGTATATCGCCCCCGTGGCCCAACCGGCTCTACGCGATTCGAGCGAGCCACATCAAGCTCCAGCTTCTTCTACTTCTTCTTTTTCTTCTCCTCCATCACGGCCCCCTGTCAAGGTTCCATTGCAGCAAGGGCCATCGGAACGGCAAGGAAAAACTCAAAGCAACAGAGAAAGAGAGATGTGAGAGAGGGAGCGCGAGAGACTGCCAGGCCAGTGGATACGAAACGGCGTCTTCTGGCTTCGCAGCAGATTCTTTTGGGCTTCTGGACAGGGAGATGCCCCGGCCTTGCCTGTCGACCAAGCATGATACTACTACTACGAGTACAAGCACTGACTGAGGATCCAATAGCATCGCGCCATGGATCAGCAAAGAACACAAGGAATCAAGAACTGAGAACAGCCGGCTTCCCTGCTTAGCCGCCCCATCCGTCCCCAGAGTCCCGGGATCCCCTCGTACACATGCCATCCTCCCACTCGCTGGCCCCGTCGCCGCTGATGCATTGCCTGGTCGAGCGCGGCAGAGGCTTGATGCGCTGTCAATTTGTGGCGTGCACACCAGAGCAGCTAAGACTCCAGCTAGACCCTTATCACCGACCAAGGCCAGACCCGATGCTGGAGATCTGCTGCTCTGCTACTCGTACGCGGAGTCCGAGTGGTACGAATCGAGAGCCAAGTGCTGTGCCAAGTAACGTACGCGAAGTCGTGCCACCATCATTCGGACAAAGATGGGCTTGCCACGGCGCTCGCGTCAGCCGTGAACCAGTCGGGTAGGTATGCCAACGACATCACCTTTGCAAAATCGTGTGTCCTCATACATGCACGAGGAGCAGCCTGCCGAGACTCTCCGCCCTGTGGCACACGAACGTCGTGAGATATTACACGTACCCGTACATATTCGTACATGGTCATTAGTCTGAGCCAAACCTCTTCCCCCCTCCTCCTCCTCCAGACTCGCCTCCCTTTGCCTGAGGCCTAGGCCAGCTACACCACGCCTAGGCAAAGTTGAGTTCGAGACATGCATAGATCTCATTTTTGGCTGTGGCGAGGCTTGCAGCAACAAGGTGAGCCCAAGCAGAATCCAGCTAGATCGGTATTCACGTACTTTGGTGATCGATCATCATTGAGATATGCATGCGGGAGTTCCATGTGCCCTTATTACAGTATGTACAGAGTGCTTGGTCTCAATTCCTGCATCCGGCTAACCCTTTGGTGGACATTGGCCGGACCATTGCACAGCAAAGCAGGGACTCGGAAACTTGATGCAGAGACAAGGGGAGCGTTTGACGTAGGTATTGGATGCTGGCCTTCGGGCAGATACCGTCGTCATCTGCGTCGTCTGTCCTTCTTTGCCGGCGTGACGATGCAGGCAGCAAGACCTATTCGACCGAGTATATGCCCAACGGATAATACACGTCCAGCAGCGCGTGAGCCGCCGAAATGCAAGTACTCGTACTTGGTCGACAGCTGCTTATTACTTGTACAAACGAATGCACATGTGCCTCGGTGACGGCCGCGTCGTTGCAATGTCCAGTCAGCAGCCATGCTGGATCAGTCTTCATTGTGATAATATTACCGCTACAATATGCTGACAAGCAACAAGCACAGGACTACGAGTAATATCGAATGCTTGTTCTGACACCATATTGCACGAGGAGCCTCGCCAACTGGACCCGCTGGCCGACAATCAACTCATTCGACATAGAACTCCGTAACGCCGTTGCCGATGGTGCTCCATCCAAGGACTCGTACACGAACAACACGCGCGGCGCGCGTCTGTTCTAGTGCTGGCAGTTGTCATGCATTCGCATACGATATGGCTCCAACAATGCCGCGTTTCTGCCGCTCCTCGCCTGACTTTTCCTACCAGAATCTTGCTCCCTCGCCACTCGACTTGCCCGCAAACGCTCCGCTGCCCAACCACTATGGCCCCCTGCAACAGCGTTTGCACGATGCGATGCCCTGCCCTGCCCTGCCTCTGTTTTCCCTTGCTGCCACTAGCTGCAGCGCCTCTTCAAACAAACGTGCTGTTCTTGGCCAGACTGGAGCGCACGATCTCGTCCTATTTTTTGCTACGATGCCCTGCGCCTACTAACAGGGTCTCCCCCTCCCTGGGGAGGCGAGGACCCATCGCCAGCCACCGGAGTCGGCAGGGTTAGAGCGCCAACGCCAACGCCATAACCCTTCTTCGCTGGGCGATAGAGACATGGATGAGAAACGGACCCTCTGCGATGCTTCAGAAAGGGCCCTGTTAATGGTACCAGACTAGCCAGCAGAAGACTCTAAAAGCAGTCCTCGGCGCGAACGTGTCCCGGCCTAACCCCGCCTCAGGCTGATGATGAGTGAGTGTTACATTCTGCCCTCGGCAGTCTGAGACACAAGATCACATTACCCACTCTGAAGATCTGGGAGAATTGAGAGAGAGGGCGATGGAGAAGCCCGCCCAGGAGCCGACTGGGGGGTCCCTGCACAGACGACAGGTCTCGAACCCTGTGCGGCTGGTGATAGGCGTATCAAGCTTGTTGAAGCGCGTTCGACTCCGACTCACCAAAAGGAGAACTGATAGGACGCTCGGTTGATCCATATCTTTTGACAAAGGGTTTTTCTTTGTCCCCTGGTGATGTTGCCACCGGGCTATTTGATGGGTCAAGGGACTTTTTCCATCATATCGTGGTCGGAAGAAGCAACATGTGAAGATTTGTTGGCAGGGATGCTGATGCTTGTCCCATGACAGCTTTTCCAGGCCAACGCACATTCCGATGCCACTTATCGGGTCTTGATCAGAGCTTGACAACCCGAAGCTGCAGTTGTTCATGACGTTTTTCACATGAATGTCATCCCATTACAACTAATCGGAGTATCAATTCTGGGAAGGTCCGGTATACTAGTACTTGTCAACCCTTGCTCTCAGTTCACTTGGGCGAGCTCGTGGTCTTTCTCGGTCGACGTCCAGTCCTGCTAGTACTATTACAATTACCGGCCGCATCGCCTCCTGGCATTCTGATTCCTGACATCGACAGCCCTCGAGGTTTGACTGGCCCCACAAGCATCATGACTCGAAACGGGCTTGTTCCCTGTTATCCGTCATCGTGCGACTCGGCAACGGGAATATCGTTTTGCTGCCTCATCGCACAGAGCAATGTGGAAATCCGGATGAGTCCGGCCACTGATGAGCCACAGTCCATGCCATTCTTATTAGTGTGGAGAGACGATCAGCTTGTCGGCGGACGATGGGCTGACTTCCAGGGTTGCAAAGTCTTCTAGAAGGAAAAGTAGCATCAACTACAGTATCACCACCAGGATATGCAGCTTCCATGGCCAGGATAGTATTCCGCCGGCGGTTTGTAAGATCATGATCCTCGTTGAGTGCCTGGCAGCTAGTAGCAGACATCAAGGACAGGCATCAAGTTGCTAACTTTCCAGCCGTCCGGTTCTCCCTTGACAAGAGGGCTGAATGTACGTCGACTGGCTTTACTCGCAACAGGGATATACACCCACCCAGATGACCATTGATCGAGTGTCAGAAGTGTAGTCATCACCACTCGCCGGTTTCGATCCTTGAATCAAATTGAGGGTTGCTCCTCATGTATTTGATAGACGCTCACAGACACTACAAGCGAGCTTTTCAGTACATGTCAACTTCGTCTCGAATGGGAAGAATATGAGCGAGCCATGCATGATGAGGCGCAACCGGAACGCGAAGAGAATAGATCTTAATCTTCTAGCAACGGTTCTAACCCCAGCCATGTCGCAAACCGTTCAAAGCAAATCTCATTGAATGGCATTCAATCAGTCGCCACTAACGTTAAGCTTCGAATGCTAAAGCCACAAGGCATCCAACGAATGTAGATTCAAGCCATGCCTCCAAGCATTCAGCTGGTGAGGGAGAGGGAGCCACATGCGGCGACTCTCACCGGGGTGGTGATGGCGCAACTGACAATGTTGCTGTTGCCCCGAGGCGTCACATCTGCTCCGATCCTTTGGTCTCAGCCTCACCAGGATCTTGTCCGCTCTTGAGCGTTGGTCCTCAGCCGTGGCCGAGCGAGGAGGTTACATGTAAGCTCCCAGAACAAGTCGCTACCAGCATCTAACAGAGAGAGCGGTCAAAGTGGGCGTGTGAGGGGAGAGGGGCCGCGCTATTTCGCTACCCGGGATATTGCCGGCAACAATGCCAACGGCCTCGACCTCGTCTTCCCATTGTTCTGTTGCTCGTCCGGGCCTGAAGCTGAAGCTGTCCGTCTAGTACTACCATCTGCTACCGTGAGAGCCGAGAGCGTCGGGTGCCTTTTCCCGAGGCAGCTTGTCAATCGGTAGCTCCAAGCGCCAGCAAAGGTGGGAGGATGAGCGGGGTCTGAAACTGACATTTGCCTGTCCTTGTCCAGCTGAAAAGGATGACCAGACCCTGAAGTTCCGCATGATGAAATCTCGAGCACCTTTCCGCAGCCGTCCTCGAGTACTCTTCAAGCATCAACTGAGAAACAACGCCAACATGGCCGCAGCAGCCGTGGGACAGCAGCCGGGCCCGGCACATGCGGCTGGGCCGTCCATCCCCAGCCTCTTCACGCAGCCGCCCGTGATCCGCGACGAGCTGGAGACGGACTCATCGCACCTCCAGGACGAGACTGTCGACGAGTGTCTGCCCTTCCTGAGCGGCCTGGAGCACGACAAGGTCAACGCCCACGGCGTCCCGCGCCTGGACAGGGAACGGCACGCAAGATTCTTGCGGAAGCAGCTGGGCGCGCTGCCGGGCGCGTACGTGGGGGCGGATCCAAGCCGCCCCTGGATATTCTACTGGTGCCTCAACGCCTTGTCTCTCCTTGGTGAGGACGTCGAGCCTTATCGCGCCAGGCTCGTCGAGACGGTGCGCTCCATACAGAACCCGACCGGAGGGTTTGGAGGCGGTTTCGGCCAGGCATCGCACCTCGCCACCACATACGCGGTTGTTCTTTCGCTAGCGTTGGTCGGCGGGGAGGAGGCCTACGACGTGGTCGACAGGAGGAGCATGTGGAAGTGGTTGTGCCAGCTCAAGCAGCCAGACGGCGGGTTTCAAATGGCCGTTGGGGGTGAGGAAGATGTTAGGTATGTTTCTGAGCTCTCACACGCCCACGCTGTGATGTCAGGGCTTTCCAACTGACGTCTCGCTCAAGGGGTGCTTACTGTGCGTCTGTTGTGATTTCACTACTCAACCTGCCCTTGAATCTGTCACCTGAGTCTCCCGCTCGTGCCGGCGGCCATACCGATCTTCTGAGCGGACTAGGCGAATGGGTGCGACTGTGTAAGTTGTCTCTCTCGGTCGTTGGCCGATCTCTGTCTTGATCGCCATTCTTTCTTTCTCTCATCCTCTCTAACAAAACGACGCATTTCAGGCCAGACGTATGAGGGAGGTGTGTCGGCAAAGCACGGTGTTGAAGCACACGGCGCATATGCATTCTGCGCTCTGGGATGCCTGTCCATCATTGATTCACCGCACCGAAGCGTTCGAAAGTAAGTTTTTCGCTCCCAGGCTGCTCGCTTTGTTGCCAAGCACTGCGTTCTGACCCAATTTCTTCATGGTAGGTATATGGATATGCCACGCCTCATCTCCTGGCTCTCATCTCGCCAGTATGCCCCAGAGGGTGGCTTTTCAGGCCGCACAAACAAGCTTGTCGACGGCTGTTATAGCCACTGGGTCGGCGGATGTTGGCCCCTGATCGAGGCCAGTCTGAGCGGTCCGACTGCTAGCCCTTCAAGCCAGCCGCTTGAAGCCACGGAGGAAGACGACAGCCTGTTTAGCAGGAATGGACTCATCCGGTACATCCTCTGCTGCTGTCAAGACATGTCCAAGAGAGGTGGCTTGAGGGACAAACCCAGCAAGTAGGTGCTCGCTCGTAGGGGGAAAGTCCTCAAGGACAATTCACTGATATCTAGACAGATACTCTGACGCGTACCACTCCTGCTACGTTCTGTCCGGCCTCAGTTCCGCGCAGACCAAGTGGCGTTTTGTTGCCTCTCGTGCCGATGAGACCCTCCTGGGGGACGATCGCTGGGAGGCGTCACCTCACACGGGCGGTGTCCAGATTTTCGATGAAGAGGACCGCATTGCGACCACCCATCCCGTCTACGCAATCCCTCCGCATAGAGTCAAGGCCATTCGAAGCCACTTCCTGTCAAAGGAGGGCTTCTAGCGTGACGCAGAAGGCGATTGACCGCTAAAGGTGTCGAATGTCATCCTGACAAGTGGTGGCTTGTACTAGCAGAATGGTCGACGAGGAGCAGCTCGTTCGACGCAGTGCATCCAGGGTTCTTTGTCTCTCGCAAGCACACTTGCGCGCTGATACAAGGTTCCTGGGTACTACGACTACCTAGTACGCGTTTGTCAGGTGGTTGGATACAATGCGCGCTCCTGGTTCATGGAAACAGGAACGCGTTGAGACGCCAGACGAAGTGGTTTAGCAGCGAGCCATCGACTGTTACTCTCTACCACGAAGCACGGAGTATCACCACCACCAGCAACTCCATCGAATATTGCGAAGACGTACTGAAGGTGCTACTGCAACATGGAGATACGTTGTATCTGGAGCCGGGTGATGCAAACTGAGAGACTACGCGCCAATGTATTGTGCGATCACGGAGGTCCGTTTCCATTGGGGACGCAGTCGATTTCACAATGCTCGCAAATCTTTCTCTCATATTTTTTCGGTGTACAGATTCTCATTTTATACTCATGGCAAGAAATATACCTGCGTTCTATATCTTTCCCTAGGACTTGCATGTATGTTGGCGACCCAACTGGGCGATTTGAAGACCTACAACCTACCGTGCTTTGGTTCCCTACAAAATACCACTCCTATCGTAGAATAAGCCATACCCGAATTTTGGACACACGCCCCCTTTTGGCTCTGGTTCGAGGTGATCCGACCCCAGATCATACAACCAGCCTTTTGGAGAAAACGTCTGGAAACCCCCCTCTCTCCAAGCAGCAAGAAAACGGGCACCATTTCAACCACGGTTTTGGCTCGCCTCTCATAAGCTACTCGTATATTGGTCGCACAGGAGGTCATGCTAGCTCAGGCGAGCCAATAGACACCTTGTCAAGTCCATTTGTGAAGCTTGCCTCTTCTCTCTTTTTTATTTTTTTTTTCCTTTATTCTATTTAGTCTGGTCCTTGTCCCGGCGATTTTGGAGGAGTGGATTGGGTGGAGGGGAGAAAGGCCCGAAGGCAAGGGAAATCTGTATCCGGTTGGTTACGGCAAAGGACTCGGGTTGTTTTGTTGATACTAGGTACTAGGTAATAACAAATGACAACCTAGTCTGCTGGAGCTATTTGGACTGATAAGAGGGGGGAGTTACTGACAGGGACTTCTCATTGCGAGTGCGGAGGAGGTGGATGGATGGGTATACTGGGTATGTACACGCTCAAGAGGAGGAGATGGCGCAGGAGGAGAATTTCGAACAAAAGCAGCACAAGGGCCAGGAACACAAAAGAAGGCAGCTCACGCCTCTTACAACACGGTTTGTGTTTACAAAAAAAAAAAAAAAAGAAAAGAAAAGAAAATACTGTCATAGTAGGTCCAGTCAAACCGGCGTACGAGGGGAGGAGTACTGACGGGGAGAATGAGTCCTGAGAAAATGACTCTGTCGAATTCGCCAGCAACTTGGCTCGCTTTTTTTACCAACATCGCATTGCCTTACCCAGGGAGTATCAGTACTGTAGGTGATACTCCGCATATGTCTTGCGTGCAAAAACGACCTCTTGTTTCGATCAAATTAATTTTTCAAACGTTTCTGTATCAGAGTTCATCATTCCGGAAGCAGGGAGGCTGAGCTTGCACGTCTCTACGCTTGCTTACGTTTGCCCGACTTGAGCAGATGTTCGGTGCGGTCTCATGCTGGTGGGCATTATATAGATTACAGATCAGTGTGGCAGGCTCTCGAGTTCTTTTCCAGTGTTTTGCTCTTCCTGTTAGTCTCTCGATTCCTCGATGACTTGTCAAGATATCACACACAGCCAGGTTCCACTGAACGCTGGCCGGATCTCCTCCGAGCAAAAAGGCGCACAGAGAAGCAAGCCAGACGGCTATCGCCATGTAAACCCCAGTGGAGACGTGTAATATCAAGGCCGAGAAGGCTAGTAGTAGTTGGTTGCCTTAAGTCGCCGGCTATACTAGATCATCTGATGGGATTTGGGGGCCCCTATGTACGGACGGACTTGACGCGGAAAAAAGAAGGGCCCCAGCCATGCTGGAGTCTAACAGTAACAAGCCGGTAGTACTATTCACTGTTCGCTGTGGGCGATGTTCTTAGAGAGCATATGAGGGTATGAATGTGAAGTATAGTAGGTATGTATAGTACAAAGTATAGTATGTGTTTTCAATCTCGACGGTATGCCGGAGCAAATTCTGGTCGTGAGCGAAATACCTTGCCGGTACAACGAGTTGCGGGCTGTATGTATGTATGTATGTATGTGGCAGGCATGGCGGATTATGCCGAGATCGCCTTGGTCACCCGTCGTCGTCCCGTCACCACGGGGACCCAATAGAATGTTGTCCAGGGGGGTCCGAGGAGGAGGAGGAGGAGGAGGGTGGCCAGAGGGGGCAGGGGAGGGGTGATTGTAGACTAGGTAGGTAGGTACAAGTAGATTCTCATCACGAACGAGGCAGCATCTGTTGCCGCTGCCGCTCGGTATGTGCACACGAGGTGGTTGTTGGGTGTCGCTTGTCAAGCTTGTTTTTCTTTTTTCTTTTTCCCTCTGAATTAGTGCATGTATGTCTCACAATTAGCCTTGATCTTCTCCATGCTTAGCTTGACCGTGCTGTTGGGTTAGGGGATATTACAATCTAGGTACTAGTAGTAGTATACAGAGGTCATCCATCACTTGAATGGGGGCGTGAGAAGGGGGACGACGAAAACTGAAAGAGAATTAACCCCCCCAAGAACAAGAGAGACAGAAGCACAGCATACAGTAAACCGAGACGTTATGACTCTCAGAGCCATGGAGAGAGAGAAAAAAAATCTTCATAGACGGGTAAAGTCATGCATCGACCTACTGTACCTTGTCTAGCAAAGGTCTCGCGGCAGAATTGATAAACGGCCGGTTCTATGTATTAGGGGCGAGCGTACATGAAGAAGCGCTACTTACTGTACGGCTACTGTACTACGACCTACCTAAAAGAAGCAGTAGACTGCAGGCAATATGATGGATTGATGAGGTGAGGGTGGTCATGGTCATGGTCATGGTCATAGCCGATTGGTAGACGAAGAGTGTTATTTCCAATAGACTTGCGCGCTAGGCATGCATCAGCAAGCGGAATCGGTATACTACTACTACCTACATGCTGTTAAGTCGTGCAGCACAGAGGGCTGTTGGATGTGTAGGTAGGAGGATGTCATTCAGTCATATCTAAGCGAGGCATGATGGACAGAGGAGACAAAGGGGAGCGAGGGGAGAGAATCAAAGAGAGTACTAGTATAGCGAGGGAAGAGAGTCTGTGATATCTTTGGGAAAACGACTGAAACATGTGATGAGATGGAGGATGAATGAATCGTGCAGTGGTTGCGTCTGAAGGAGGGGGAGGGAAATAATCCGTGCCCAGAGAACTAGGTAATACCTCTATCGTATCACATACCCAGTGGGTAGGTAGTTTAAATCCCCCCCCCCCCCCCTTCCTGTGCGACATTCGGTCTGCCTCGAATCGGAAACAGAGACGAAATAGCATGTCATCAGGCGATTGCCAGACGCAAGTAAGCGGCCCTCTTCTCTTCCATTACCTCGATGCGAATAGTACTAGTACAGCATGTGCCATTTCGATACACAATACTACTACATAGTACTACTAGTACCAGGAATGTGCTCTGTGAGGGAGTGATGGGCTAGTCGCTACCGTAGCAGCAGTACTGGAGACTCGGTAAGGTAGGTATGGAATGGAGAGCCATTCTGGACTCATCGTGCGCCGTCCCGGACTGGCTAAGGTAGGCAGAAGACACCAGTGAAGACGAGTGACATCGCGCCATGCACCGAACACCGAGAGATGCCGCACCGGCGCCAGGGCGAGGCGTCCGCGAAGAGATGGAGAAGGGGCCCCTGGATCCTGGATCGGAGGCCAGAGGAAAAGATGGAGGAGCGTTGAAACGGCCCGGATCGGCGGTCGAGGGGCTGGCGTTTTTTATCTTTGAGCAGTGTCGACTGGCGACTTTTGGCTCAAGGAGATACGAACGTACTTACGAGCAGGGGCAAAGCCTTTTCATCTACCCAAGATACGGCTTTTTCTTTGCTCAGCAATGGACTGAAAACCTGGAACTTGAAGGCAGCAGACTTGGAGGAGAGGAGCGAAAGGCTTTGAGGCTTTTGAGTTACATAAGGTACTAGGTCTGCGGAAAGGCACGGCAACCACCACCACCATCAGGCTCTTGCACGAAGGACCTGAAAGTACATCCGCGTTGTAGGTTATTTAGTGCCACCTGCTGCACGCCGGCGACCTGTTGTGGCGCAAACGACGCCATTCCCGATTTGCGCGGCCTGCAGCGGGCCTGTCCGCCATTGAGATAAATGGATCCGTCAGGCTTGGGGGGGGGAAGAGGCTGGGCTTCGTCATGGCCATGATGCATACTCGCCTTTGTTCGATTTATAGTATATCTTCTGGACAACTTTTGCTGATGAAAGACTGGCTTAGCGTAGAGAAATCTCTGGGTTCAGCATCAAGCACTGCCAATCTTTGTTCCCCGATTATTGGCCTCCTACTTTCTTTTTCTCTCTCTTCCTGAAAGCTGACAAACGGCCAAGGTCTCAGCGACGCCGTCAGCGGCAAGCACAGCCGAATGTGGAAGCTGGGACAGGTTCTCGGAGGGAGGGGACGGCGAGGAGAAGAGGGAATAATACGATCAAATTCCTTCCTTGTATTACTGTACTATCAGTTTTGGGGGCCTTTTTTTTTTTTCTATTTTCTTTTTTCCTTTTTTTTTTCTTTTATATTTTTTCTTTTTCCTTGTTCATTTCCTTCCGGCGAGACGGACAATTGGGGAGAGAATAAGCGGCACGTGCCAGCAGATGGATATTCGCACGTCCGTGGAGGCACCAAGGCGTGATTGGCAAAACGGATGCAGCGCGGAGTTTTGTGACGGCTGTTGACGGAGCGGCTCGGCGATGCTTGTGCTTGGCGGGTCTGTCTCTGTCGGATGATGATGATGATGATGATGATGATGCTGTTGCTGTTGTTGCTGCTTCCCTTGATTCATCTGATTCTGCTCTGCTTCATCTGGTTTCTGCTCTTCGAATCTCAGTGGTGCAGACCCGCGGCTGTGGTCACCAATGATGCCAGGATACTACCTAGTACCTACTAGTATGTACATGTGCAGTACCAAGGCACGACGCGGCAGTCTCGTCTCGTCTCGTCTCCCCCCAGCCAATCTTAGCATTCTGGCCAGTGCGCTGGTGGCTTGCACATCAGATGAGCCGTTCGTGCACGCCTTGTCATGGCCCGCGAAGCCTCAAACTCGTATTTCGTTCCCCTGCCCTGCTCTGCTCTGCCCTGGGCATTCTTTCCCTACCTCTACAGGTATTAAGAACCTCCATGCTGTATGTACCTGTGCAGTACTTGAGAAATTCGGCCCCAACCAGCGCAAATGTTTAACCCCCAGCCGGCGCGCCTGTTTGTCGAACGAGGCATCGTCACCAGGGTCTAGCCGCCGGGCAAGGCTTTGTCCTTGTCGTTGGGGGGGGTCCCTCAATCGGCAACCAACCAGCCCTCACGTTCGAGACAAGAGAGACCGCTTGGTCAGAAGACCTCTTTTTGTAAACTCTTTTGGTTCCGCTCCCGCATCTCCTCATTCCCGGCGGACATCATGAATAGCAGTACTGTAGCGCGTCGTTTGTTCGCAAGATACATGTGCTCAGCGTAAGAGCTTGTCGTCTGGGAACTGAGCAACTGGGCGTTGAATCCCCCTCCCCAAAGCAGCACCCTGTCAGCAACGCGAGGCGCCAATTGGCTCGGGATGTTGTCTGCTAGGGATCATGTAGCCGCGGGAGATCAATCTGGAACAGGCTGCGTGCCTTTTCGCGGCAGCGTTGGTCCTGTCCCCCCGTCGAACGAGAAGGGTGGTGTCTCGGGCAAGGGAGATACTGGTACTAGATGCTCGTCAACCCGCAGAACGTGCGTGCTATTACTGGTTGTTATCCCGCTACTCCGCAGCATGGCCGACCATCTATCATCTCCCTTGCATCATGAAGGGTCGAACCTGGCGGGAGGGCTCGTCGTATGTATATGTGCATCGCCGATGCGCGATTGCGACAGGTCGGCATGTAATATTACCTCGTGCGATCGAGATGGTTTCTCTCAGCGAGACAAACATGTGCCAGCAGCGGCAGCGGCACAAGGCACCTTATTTACTAGGTACTATCTAGGTCGGTAGGTCATCGATAGTTCATCCGCAAGGTACGAAGCACAGCCAGATTGCTCCTCTCCATGTTTCCCGTCCAGGCCAGGCTGGGGGCGGGAGGGGCGTGTGCCAACATGGACATACTACCTACTACATACTCGTACATGCTCGTAGGTACATACACACAACCTGGTTGATGAGGTAGGCATTCGTCTGGTCCCTTGGGGTCCAACGTGCGTCTGCGGCAGTGCCGGCCGTCAGCCAAGCCAACTTCTTCAGTGGCAACCAGACCAAAAAGACGACGACGATGACCGACGGGCTGCCCAACCCGCGTAGCATTTTTGCGTTCCAGACAAGGCAAGGCCCGCTGCAACGGCTTTTGCAGCTTTCGGGTGTCTTTTTTCTAGCCGCTTTAGCCAGGGCCAAGACGGGCGTTGCGGCAGTAAGACGAGAGAGAGAGAGAGAGAGAGAGAGAGAGAAAGAGAGAAGAGAGACGGAGAGGCGGAGAGAAGAGGCGTCTGTTTCTCGCTTGTTTGAGAGCGCAGGGGCGCATGCTGTGTGCCCGGGACTGCAGTCTCTTTCGTCATACATGTTTCGCCCACGCCCTGTGCGCATTGCTCATGGTAGGTAGTATCTGCATCAACAGGTACTAGGTATGTACATACATACATAGGTACTACTACCTTGTGTGCTCCATGCACACATACCTACTACCTCCATGTTATCATGAAGTTGACGATGTTTGGCTTCGACATGACGGGTCCCGCGGGGGGTCTGCACCCCGTCCTGGAGTTCCAAACGGCTGGGCGTCTGGCTGTCCGGCGTGGCTTGCGGCCATCAGAGCTGGACGGCGTCCTCTGTTGCAACGGTTGATACTTGTGTCCTATTAGAAGCCCAGTAGAGCAGACTACATGTACGAACAAATACCTAGTGTATCGCTACTCCGGTCCGGCGCTGGTGGCACAGCAGAGCGGCTTGCATCCTATTCCCAGTCCCCTCGTTCTGCAACAAATACAGGAGAGTGTTCATGCTAGAGGCGAAAAGTCGAGATGCAAAGCTCTCTGTTACTTTGGTATCTAGCCCGCGGAACAAGCGCAGAAGAGAAGAGCAGGGTCAGGCACCCGCTGACCTGAGCACGGAATGTTTCAGCATCGACGGCTGGAGGAGGAGGAACGCGGGCCTCCAGCACGGTCGCTGGGAGATGCCGTCAGCACCGACCGCCCCCCCCGAAGGATGCGGAGGAGCCAAATTACTATCATCAACAGAAAGCCGTGAAAGCTGGAGCAATTATGCTTAGATCTGCTTCTACCTGAAAGTTGATGAGCAGCGGTAGACAAGCGTACCTGAGAAGGCGTCAGGGCGAAACCGCCTCGTGCTGCGTGTAACGAGAGCTGACCGGTGGCCATGCAATTCCCATTCGCGGGAATGTCGCACGCACGCTCACACACACACACACACACACACACACACACACCCCTCCAGTCATGGCGAATGCCCAGACCTTTTCCCTCTTCTTCTGCATCTGCTGCTCTTGCATGTAACACCACTTGTCGTAAGTGAGCCAGCGTGCCAAAGTACATGTACCTGCATCACCTCTCGCTCTCAACTTCCAGGAGTAGGACAGGTACAGGTACCTTCATGTTGCCTCTCGGTAGGTAAGGTAGGCAAGAAAAAGGTACCCGTTGTTCGCGGGGCAAAGCAGGGCAAAAAGGAAGGACAGGAAGAGGCAACCGAATTCCTACATTCCGCCCCACGAGACAACCCTTTGACGAAGCCGTGCTGGTTCGCGCCTTTGTGTATGGATGGGCTGTCTTGATGCCTCGCACAAAGAGCATCATCAGCCCGTAGAAGCGCTGGTTTGCGGCGACCGGACCCGAATCAACTGCCCACAAGCCTGGCATGATCTCTGCATGTGCGTGTATAGGTACGCCCCGTTGATACAGTACTGTACATACTTGTGCTGAGGCATGCCGATGGCGACGTCAGCGGACATTTTTGCCTTGCAAGGCCAGCCTCGACGCTGCCCACCTTCAGTTATTACATGTAAGCGCATCGGGCAAGGCGACGGGCGGGAGGGTTCACCGGGCAGGCCTGCATGTACGAAGTATACCTACCGACCTATTAACCTATGGTACGGTAAGGTAGTAATACGAATCGACTTACGAGGAGGCACCCCGACACCTTGGCCATGCCAGTCTCTACATTTCGTCCAAGTGCCCGCGGGGAGAAAGAATGACGGTTGCCTTGCTGCGTCATGTCAGCAGGGCATCGTGTCGTGTACCACCTAAACTATCTACCTCTGAAGTCTCGCCTCTTCTCGCCTTGGCGCAAAAGTTGGCGACTCACCGAGCCCACGCAGCGCCGCCAGTACATAAGGTAGGTAGGCCTAATGATCATGCATACCAGGAGAGGTAGAAGAGAGGCACATTGGCCTAGGATGGACGCGGGCACAAGATGTCATGGTGCAGCGTGACGCGAGATGCTGCCTCTGAGTGGTGGGCGGCTGAGACCTGGGATTTGGACTTGGAGAATCTGTGCTTCATGCCTTACGACCTCGAAGGATGCACGCACTTTTGTGCGCAAGTCGAACATGTGGGACGGTAGGAGGTGTCTACATATTTGCAATGGCCTCGTTTCCATCCAATGCAAGTCGAGATATGAGATTGTCGTGCGTTCGGTTCAGTGTTGTTTTGTCCTCACTTACCCTACAAACACGAGGCGTGGGGAGTGTCCTCCGGCTTCCCTCGCACGGCATGGCATTGTCGACACACCAATGCTCGCTAGTATAGCTGATGGGGTCAGATAGACCCGAAAGGCATCTTCCCGTCCGTCTCGGTGCCGTCTCAAGTCTCGTTCAACAGCCCATTCCCCAAGGATTGTCGTTTCGGTAAGGTCCAGCATTTCTCACAGGGTTGCCTCCCAGCTAATCTAGACGGCGCTGGAATAGTCCACCATAGGGCTGTCGCTGGCAGAGGCGCAACCCAATCCGACACCCCCCTCCCTCCCCCTTCTGCCCATTTCCCTCCCAAGAAGGCGTCCATTGCATCGTGATTGGACGCTCTTCCCGCTTACACAGAATTGTCCAATACTGCGGACGCGGCTGTCAGGGAAATTCCAGGCGACGCTCATCAGGCGAATCAGGCGGCATGGGCGGCCAACTCGGTGTCACAGGACCTACTATGCAAACCCGCAAGTGGAAGTTGCCCAGGCTGTGTTTGCTGCGTTGCGGAGAGTGATCCGATGGAAGCAGAACCGAAGACCGGAGACGTCTCTAGTCAAGAAATGGTGCCCAATTTATACTTATCAGACCAATCGATGTTCGATTATGGAATATATACCTAGGGATGAGCTGCGAGTTTGTTGTATGGAATCTGTGAGATGGGTTTGTCATTGAAAGCAAGCATCCAATGTACTTTGTACCGTCATGCTGGTTTAGCTCCCTGCTCCGGCGATCTCCATACGGCTTAGAGGCTTGAGCGAGGCAGGGACCGGCAGAGGTGAGTACCTACCTAGGTAGGTACCTAGAGTAGGAGGAGGTACTTACAGGTACAGAGGGACAAGGCACAGGGACTGACATCCGGGTGCCTCGTCATGTGCATGTCAAGACTCCATCCAGTCTGTGGCACGCACGCAAAAGCTTACCGGGACACCACGGTGCTCAGCAGACGCAAACCGAATACTACCAGATAGATACTATCACCTTGCCTAGATATCGTTCCTCTGCAGAGCATCATCGTCATCATCTTGGGCGCTCCTTTGCCTTTGCCCCATTGGCGCTGCTCGACTGACCGGGACAAGGCGCTCGCTACCTCACTGCTGTGCGACTGTGGCTGCAGCATGCACGTACAATCGACAGCGTGCTTCGCTTCACCTCAAGCCACGACCGCCCGCTGGCGAAAAACGGGGAAGGGGGGGCGTGGCTGGAGTCGACATTGATTGATGTCTGCTGGCAAATGTTACCCTTACCCGGCCACAGAGACACCTGCGCGTGCAGTTCTGGTATCACGGGCACTTTCAATTGAACCCGTTGCACCAGAATCCGGATGGCCTGGGCCACATTCGGGTTCCATAGCCGTTCTGCCAGAGGAATTGCCTTTGGGTAGGTTGCTTTTCTGGAGCAATCTGGTGCTGACAGGGCCTGTGCGTTGCCGTGCCTGATGAAGGAACAGCAGTCCCGCACATTGAGGACGACTCGCTGGACTGCGTCGGCAGCTTCTGATGAATGTCTGTGGGCTCCTGGTGCACTTAGATAAGATACAGCCTACCTTATGTAGGAGAGCAGCAGTCAAACTCGAAGGGTAAAAGGGGGGACATCCGGTGGCACTACAAGACGCATAGTAGGAGGTCAAGGAGAGGGGACTTGACGGGAAGGAAGCACACATCTGAGATGGGGCAAACTGCATCTGGCCCGTCGATGGATATGGAGCGGTATTACGGAGAACTTGCACCTGTTGTACCTTGAGAGGTGAGTCGTTTCTGAACAGGCGCCAAGGGGGCGGAGTGGAGGGAATGATGCAACGGTCGGCTGTGAATCGCAAATGCTGAGCTGCCGACCGCACTGGCCTGAGCCCGAGTGTGTGAGCCCGAACTGAAGAGCCGTTCATCACTTCTGCCGCGCCGAGGCTGGGCTGCCCTCTCGCCTTACTCGTGCACCAAAGTGAAGTTGGGTGCATTGTCTCTGCCAGTACGAGAGTGGCTCACTCACCCGTCACGTATGTCGGCGTGTATCACACAAGAAACAACTGCGCTCGGCGCCTTATTTTGGCAGCACCAGTAATAGGACATGGAAGGGCTCCGAGCCATTGAGGCCAGCCGACTTCCAGTGGAATGAAGGTTACCCGACCCCAGCGAGGTACCTCGGGGTACTTGGCCCTGGTCCCGCGAGGCTAAACTCTGCCGCGTTAGGCTGGGAGCTCCTTGGCCTGGCGGCGCTGCCCTGGCCCGCCTTTTGGCCTGTCGTCGAAGGTACCGGAAGAGGTCCCGTAAGGTCGACCCGGTACGCTGCAGACCTGGATGCTGGGCGATTGGGAAACAAAGTGGAAGGGGACCCGACCAGATCAATGTCGGTCAGCTTGGGGCCGGGCTCGCAGCGCTGCTGGGGGCCGCCAGGACGCGGGTGATTTGGACGCTGGCAGCCTCTAGGTACCAACGCACGGCGTTTGGCTGCGCACTGCAGGACGAGGAGTACTTGGAGACTGGCGGCCGGGTCGCGGTGCTGAAAGTACCTGGGCCTCTAGCTCCGGGTACCTCCTCGTGCTGGGCCTCCACCCGTCCGGGGCCCTGTCGATGCCCTGTCGATGCCCTGCCTTGGCCCTGCCCAGGCGTGCGCCGCCGTGAGTTCTGTAGCGCCTCGAGGGGGCTTCGCAGTAGCGCAGCAGGTGCTGCGAGCGAGTACCTGTGAGTACTGGCCAGACGCAGGCGTTCGTGCGCGCGTGACGAGTATCATTGCGTATCGGCCAGTGGCTGCAGCCGGACTGGCACCGGTAAACTCACTGGTTGCCTTCATGTTACCTGTATACAGCACGGTACCTCTAGGACGACGAGTACGGGCTGGGGACCTCCAGAGAGGGCTGGCTTGATGCCGGCACCCCCCCTCCTTCAAGTTTCCCACAGACGGGAGTCCCCCAGCAACAGCTGCTGGTCGGAGGTACTGCTGGGTACATACTGCCTGTACCACTGCAACCAGCACGCCCTGGGTACCTGTTCCCACCCTCCCGCTCGCCGTCCGCCATTGTCTCCGCTCCCCCAACTGCGCTGGACTTGACTGGCCTTGCCTGGGCTCTTCTGCCTCCAGTCCCTTCTCCCGTTGCTGCTACCTACTACCTACTACCTACCTCACTACCTACTGACTCTCCACCGCGAGAGCTGCATCATTGCACTCTTTTCCCTCTCCCACGCAACCTCATCCGCCCGCCGTCTTTGTGCCTGCGATTGCCTGCCACCGCGAGCCTCAGTCCTTTGGCGCTCCTCCGCCGCCTTTCTGGCTATCTGCACACAGCAGGCCCGGATCGACAAAGCACCCAGTCCCGTCCTGTATTGGCTGGCCCACCGCGCTGCCTGGATGTGACTCGCCCTTTGTCTTCCCCCATTCATTCACTTCGGCTTCGCTTCACCTTGGCCTCACTTTGGCTTCGCCCGCCTCGCACCCTATTGTTCACTTCCTGGGCGCCACGAACCTTCAATCGATCATGTGGCGTCCGCCTTGCCATTCATAGAGTTTGTTTTCCTCAGTTGAGTCTGATTGAAACAAGCCCTCGCCCAAAGTTCGAGCTCAACTGCGGATCCTATTTAAACGCAGCACCCGTGCTGCTGCTGCTGCAACCAAACTCCCACATCCGAACCCTCGTCTGCAAATTCCCGGTGTTTTCTTCTCTGCCTCGTCTGCGGACTGGGAAGCTGCATTCTCTCGAACCTCGCACACGCACCAAGCAATCGCCAGTCGCCGACATGAACTCGCTCAAGGTCCCGGAAGGCGGCCTGCGGTTGACCGAGTCCGGCTCCGAGTCCAACGTGCCGCCTCAGGCTTTCCACGTCCAGCTCGACAAGTCGACTATCGAGTCCATCATCCAGTCGTCACGCAGCGGCGAGGATGTGCGCCTTTCGCTGGGTTCAACTCCCGTAAGTTCGGGACCGTCCTCTCCCTCTCCAGCTCAGTGTCTCCCACAAGGGGGGGAAACCCACCATTGGGCCAACTTGATGTGCTGACTGCTCTGTGCTCCTTGTCTGTTTTAGTCAATCCAATACGGCTCCAAGACGCACCGCATCGCTCCTCCCAACGATTCTGCCGATTACGACATATACCTGACCCGGCCCTTCGAGTCCACCCGCCAAGCGGAGCGAATCCCATACACAAGCAATGTCTTTGCGAAGCCTGGTAGGCCCTCCCGCAAGGCGTCTACTCCTGGGCTAGATTCTGACATTGAGACTTTGCAAAATGGTTTAGCCGCACATGAAGCAGCGCGAGAGAGGTTTGTGCTATCTGCGTGTCGCTGTTGGTGTTGTGTGTGTGTTAACACCCCTTTGTCAGAGCTCGCATCGCAAAAGTGCCCGAGGCCAAGGCGTCGGCCAAGTCGAGGGCGAAGCCAATTTCCGACTATGGCTCCAAGACCGCCTCTCTGCCCACCTCGCCCAGCCTCCACGACATCACCTCGCCCTCGTTGAACCCGACACTCACTGCATCCCAGCAAGCTATGGAACGTGCCAAGGAGCAGCGTGTGATTCTCGTTCACGAGTTGGCCGCCAAAGACCGGTCGACCGAATACCTGAGGAAGAAGTGGGAGGGCAACGAGCACGACTTCCGGCCGACCCTCGAAAAGGTGGCCGAGCACAACGCCGCCTCAGATACTTGGACCATGCGCAAGACGTACTGGAAGGAGCTCGACGTATGGAGCTACAACTACCCCTCCCAAGAGGAGCGGCAGAACGCCATCGACAATGCGATCCGCCAATACGACAAGCAGAGGCTCTCTTCCTCCGAGGCTGTGTGGCAGAAGCTGCTCCCCAAGGAGGAGCGCGGCAGGGGCAAATGCCTGAGCCGGCTGCAGGCCTCCATCGCAATGGGCGCGCCCAAGATCAAGGTGCAGAAGGCTGACGACGGATCCACGTCCGACGATGGCATGGCCGCCGACAAGGCAAAGGCTGGAGGCGAGAAGATGTCACGATCAGCCTCCAACCCCCTCCCAACCAAGGCGAAGAAACCGACCAGTCAGGAGGCACAGGTCAAACGGTTACTCGCTCCCTCCAAGGGCGGTGTCGCCAAGGCCAAGGCGAAAGCCGCTCCGCCAAAGGCTTCCCCCACCAAGGCCAAGGCTGGTGCCTCCAAGGGCAACGACAGACGGATACTGTCCCAGGAGATCATTGTCAACTCGGACGACTCTGGCGATGAGGCCCCGGCTGCGCCTCCCGTCGCCAAACCGAAGCCGAAGCCTGCGGCCTCCAAGGTCAAGGACACCGTCATCGTCGCCGGCCGGCCGCCCGTCAATGCCCCAGCCCGCCCGTCGGCGCCCGCCAAGAGACCCCGGGAAGAGGAGGACTCCAGCTCCAGCTCCGGAACGCCGCTGTCGAAGCGCATCAAGCCGAGACAGCAGGCACTGCCCGCGCTCAAGCACCGCCCGTCGGACGCCAGCGTCAACTCCCGTGGCACGGCTGTGTCGTCGTCGTTCAAGAGCAAGAACACGTCGCCGACCAAGTCATCTCCCCTGGCTTCCTCGCCGCCCACGAACGCGTCCGACCTCGACAACGACGCACCGCCGGCCCCGAAGATGAAGCGAAAGGCGGATATGGAGTCCAAGCCTCTGGCTGCGAAGCGGCGCCCGGCCGAGAGCGTCTCGATGGATATCGTACGTAAGGCTACTAAGTTTAGGACTTACTACCAGCAATATGAGGCGTTGCACCACGAGATCTCGGCGCTGGATAATCCGCCTCGCGAAAAGCTGTCCGACCTGATTGATATGAGAGGCCGACTCGAAGCCCTGAAGAAGGAGATTTACAGGGAGTGCTCGCCCGCGAGAGATTAAGCACGAAGGGCCCTCCGACTACGACTACGAGCACTGCACATTGAAACGCACCTCGAACTGAAACTGCAAGGACTGGGCTTTGCCAGCGCCCACGTCCTCGAATACTACAGCGAGAGAAACTCCAATGCCCCCAACGTACAAGGGAGACTTTACGATTCACAAGTTGAAATGACGATTCGATTTCGATAATAGCACCAAAAAGGGACCGGCTGTTTTTGCTTTTTCTGTTGTTTTTTCCCTTCTTTTTCTTTTTACTACTTGTGGCGTTCCGGCAAACAATGAGCACCTGTGCATTTACCCCAAGGACATTTGGGCAACGGATTTTTGCATCTCGCAGCGAGGCCTTTAGGATAGGCACGCTCTGGCGCAGGCAGGATATGGCTTGATACCATTCGATTTTAGAGTCTCGAGCAAGGAGACGAGCAGAGGATGATTTGACTGAATTGCTTGATGGAATTTTTCACCCGCAAGGCCCTGGCACAGAGTACGCGGGCGACGATTATTGAGTAGGTAGTGCTGAAGCGCCTCTGGCTTTACACAGCCGGCATGGAATACCTGTTATAGGTGGAGGTACAGCAGTAGATGCCAGATACAGAAAAAGCCTTGTGCGCGCAACGAGGCCCCAAAAAAATGAGGAAACCTGTTCGCTGAATGAAGTCTTATTGTTGCATGCCCGTGACGATGGTGCTGATGTCATTCTGCCGCGGCTTGCGCGAGGGATGGATGCAGCCGCGCTGCTAAGCCATGGCATGCGAAGGGGATCAACATCAGCATGAAGATCTCTCTGCTGATCAGCGGCTTTGGCCGGATCGGATGCTGCTGGGTTCTAGAATGTGGCTGGCCGCAGGTATGCGCCAGGTACTGGTAGGGTAGTGTAAGGTACCCAGGTACTACCTTACACACTCTCTCAATACCTACCTACTACTACCTACCTCAAGGCTATTTACCTTAGTTCTTGTACCTAGTGACTGGATTCAGGTGCTAGCCGTGGGCCGAGGAGTCACGGAACGGAGTGTAAAGGGCTTGCAGGACGTTGAAACAACTCGGGTTGGATGTTTGCTGTATCGCGTTTTGTTTCATGCTGGGGCTTGTTTGATTTGATGGATACACTAGGTACTAGGAATAGCTGAATACTTTTGCACTACTATTGCTTTGCACTAAGGTCATGGGAGATGGGGATGGAAGATGGAAGATGTGTGGGAGCTACCCTACTAGAGCGTGCAGGTCCCCTTTTCCTGATGGTCCTGCTAATAATATGCAAGATACTGAGTGCTATTTGATGATTTGATTGATGGATGGATGGATGGATGGATGGATGTGATGTGATTTGCCACCTTGCCGACCCCATGTTGAGTACTGTAATTTATCAGATTGGCTTCAAGGACCATACGATACACCTACGGTAGGTATTGAGGTAGGTCAGCCCGCGATGGAGCGTCCGTGTGTCTTGTCCTAAAATAGCACCGTCTGGCGGATGTAATCTGCGCTCTGTTTGTTACTGTTCCAGGTTCTTCTTTCAAGGCCGCGTTTCCACCAGTCGAGTCCTTGTTGGTGCATACTATTGCTTTATCGTTTTTATAAGGTAGGTACTTTTCCTTTCTGCTGCTGCGTGCGCCTTTGAGGTAAATAGGTAGGTAGGTAAGTAAAATACCTAAAGTACTAGTAGGTAAGGTAAGGTGAGTACTTGCATGTACATCAGGTAAATGGGCTTGGAAGGTTCTCCCCACGTGGGGTGTAAGGAGGTTCCACTTCTTTTGGTGATTCCTTCCACTCGGAATCCTGGAGTACCTTTTCCCTATTGCTTACATAAGTCAGAGGGTCCGATTTTTTTTCTTCTTTTTTGGAATTTTGTCATTCTTGTGCGGTGACATTCTGTATGTGAGCTGAACTTCTCTTGAAAAGGTTTCTTTATAGGAGCCCTCTTGTGGTTCTGTGAGAACAACGCGACTGCTGGACACTTAGAAGATATATCACGATATACGACTTCATCATGATAGCCATTTAGAACTTTGCTCTCGGCACGAGAGGCTTTCTTTTTCCTTCTTTTTCTTGAGATTGGTCTCACGGCGTCTTTGGCATCTCCTTACCGCTCGTTCATCTATTTCTCTCTCTCTCTCTCTCTCTTTCTCTTTTTCTTTTACTTTACGACTTTGATTGGCTTTGCGATTTTCACAACGACCTCATCATTCATCATGGCGTCTCTCGCACCGGAAGACTTCCCGCAAATGTGGCAGCGGCCGAGCTACGAAGAGCTCCTCGGCATCCTCCAGAGCCTGGAGCTGAGCCCCCCCGTCTGGAACCACAGGCAGCGACAGGCAGACATCCTCGCCCAGCAGGAATCCCTGGCGACCCAGCGCAAGGCCGAAGTCACGCGCTACCTCTCGTCCGTCATCAAGAGCCCGCTGGCCTGGATCGACGACTACGACAAGCAGGAGGTCCTCTGGGAGCTCGCCAGCAAGCGCATGTCGGAGCGGTGCGGCAGGACGGCCATGGGCGAGGTGACGAGGCGGTGGCCGTTTGAAGGGGACGGCGTGGCCTGCGAGCCCTTTGAGCTCATCATCAAGGAGCCCGCGCTGACGGGCGACTCGCTGGGCTTCAAGACGTGGGGGTCGTCGTACGTGCTGTCGCGCCATCTGCCGCGGCTGGCGGCCACGTCGCTGTTCAAGCTGTTTGACGAGACGCTGGGGCAGCCGCCGCCGACGGTGCTGGAGCTCGGCTCGGGGACGGGGCTGCTGGGCGTTGCGGCGGCGGCGCTGTGGCAGACGCATGTCATTCTGAGCGACTTGCCCAACATTGTGCCCAATCTCAAGGACAACACGGAGAGGAACAGGAGCCTGGTGGAGGCTCGCGGGGGATCCATGTCGGTTGGGCCGCTTACCTGGGGTGGAGGGGAGGACGAGATTGACCAGGACCTCTTTGGAGAACCCTTTCAGTTCAAGGCAAGTTTATTATTATTCACTACCATGATCTTCGTGTATGACTGCTGTGTCTAATGCTGTTTGTTTTTTTTTCTGCCGAATAGCTCGTCCTCGCTGCTGATCCCATGTACGACGATGATCACCCGGGCCTTCTCGCTTCGGCCATCTGCCAGAACCTCGCGCTCGGCTCTGAATCCAGGGCGGTGGTCATGGTGCCCAAGCGGGATGACACCACGCGGAGGCTCCTGGAGGCTTTCAAGCAGGCCATGCTGGATCTGGAGACGCCGCTGTTCTGCGAGGAGGAGAGCGAGCTTGCCGGGGAGGATGATTGGGGCGAGGATGAGGAGGAGGGCCAGGTCAAGTGCTGGTTGGGCATCTTTTCGCGGGGCGGGTCACCTTTGACGACGTGATATCATGAATCAGTGATGACGAGGATGAGGAGTGTCGGTGGGATATAGACGATAGACGACGGATAGAAGGGAGGGGGGAAAACAAAAGGACCTTGATAGACTAGAGCTTGGAGACCTTTAGACACATGGACTCATATAGACACCCCCGCTAGAACGATGATGATCTATGATCACGTACGATGACGGACACGAACATCTACATGGCCCCTAGACCTGCATAGACCTGTGACGAGATACACTCGCGCGGCTATATTTCTTGACGCCCACGCACCTAGAGCACACCGTCTCCCGTTTCGAACTACATGACCTCACCGGCCCGCGTGAACCCCGTTTGCTGCCTCGCACTCGCAATAGCTTCCGGAGTCTTTCTCCAACATGATACGATGATTCACCATCACGATCCGGAGCAGCAGAAGACGGGGAAGCGGCAGACGCATTCCGCTTCGATCTCAATCCACACGCCCAAGCCGGAGCGCCTCCTATTGGCAAAGCAGAAGCGGTCGATTCTCGGCTCCTCATTTGTTGCGTTATTGTTCGTTCTGTGGGCACAATAGACAAGGCTGCATGACGTGGCACGTGGGCATGACTCTTGAATCTCTCTCGCGGCTGTACTCTGAATCAGAATACACGCTCCAACGACCGGGCCGTCTGTTTTTCTCTTTCGTTATGTATCCGGGGAAAGCTTCCTGTCTTCTCTGGTGTCTCTTCTACTTACCTTCCCCCCCCCCCTCTCTCTCCCCTTTTGCCTCCCCGGTTTGGCTTCTTACTATTACTACTGCCTGCTCTTTTCCCTAGTACACTCCCCCCCCCCCCTTTCACCCTCGATTCTTCCGTTTCCCCGGGGTTCTGAACTTTGAACGATCTGAGGATCACGACACTTTCTGAGCATCGATCGTCTTGGTCGCTTGGGGCGGTTTTTGTTTGTGTCGACGCAAACAAGCGCGTTGTTACTTTGATTTACGGAAGCAAATCTTGCCATTTTTCACTCACGAGTGTGAGGAGAATCATCGGCATCAGCAACACCACAATCACCGTCTCTCTGCTCCTCATTCTCTGCGAACCAGAGTTTTCTCCGCAAGGCGGCGAGAGCAAGAGAGACAGCCGCGTGATCGCGGGAAAGAAAAAAAAAAGAAGAGGCTGCACAGGAAACCCCGGGCGTCAAGCGTCTCCATTTGCCGCCTGGGAGATCAGGCCTGAATCGGACACGGACTTCCTCGCCGACGGACATTCAAGTTGGAACTCATTTTTTTTCTTCTTCCTCTTCCTTTTCCTCTTCTCTTCTCTCTTTTTCTCTTCCAGGAATTCTACAACGCCTTGCTGATACTCTACAGAATTACCCCTTACTTGGTTCCTTTTCTTGTTCTTGGCCGTGATCTCGGCTTGAAGCCTACCTACTCCGAATATCTAGGTGCCATCTGTGTGGATTCTCGTCCTCATATTGACAGCAACCTCCCTCCGCCCCCCCCCTTTTGTGTCTCTGTTTACTCTTCCGAAACAAGTGTTTGCAGATCTCGGCGGCTTATTCGGGTCTCTTCTTCTTCTTCTTTCTCTCTCCCGTTGCCTGCCTTTTTTTTTCGCGTAAACAATCTCTTGAACAAAGTTACCAAACAAGGACGCGAAAGGTGCCTTTTTCCAGGCTACAACCAAGTTCCGTTGGAAGCGTACAAAGGTGTTGTGAAACCTAGCACTCTCCAGGCTTCTTGAGCACCTCCCCCAAAGGGGAGAACGCTTTCGTCTTCTTGCGTCTTCTCTTTTGGGATACTACTCGATATAGGAGAGTCTGCCCAAGTCGTACCTTGTCGTACCTTTTGGCTTTGGCAATTTCTGCCTCTGGCTCCCAAGGAGAGAGAGAGAGAGAAAGAGAGACTCTTGGGGAGACGTGACGGTGTCAAAGCCTTGTTGCTTGCACCATAGCAAGACGTCACGCATAGCTCTGCGAGAGCAACAAGACAAGCAGAAGCATAGCAGCCATGGTTGGCGCGGCGCAGTACTTGGACGATGAGATTGACTGGGTTCTCTCCGCCGTCGTCGGGAAGAAGAAGCAGTCGTACATCCAGACGCACTTTCATGAAAAGTTTGGCCGCCACCTGAACCATAACCAGATTCGATATATCAAGAACAAGTACGGCAAGGATCCCAGGTTCAAGTACGTCTCCCCCCCGACCCCCCCCCCCCCCCCCCCCCCCCCTTTTTCCCCCTACTACATACATACTTCTACTCCACTCTTTATTCCGTGAAGATTGGAGTAGTTTGTATAATAGAGGACATAATGTGCATGACAGAAGCTAACATGGCACATCTTTCCCTTCTTATAGCAGCCCGTTGGTGAATGCTCGACCTCCAAGGGTCGCCGTATCGCCGAAGCTTGGTGGTGGTGGTGGTGGTGGTGGCCGCAAGGAGCACAACGACGAAGGTGAGCAAGACGACGAGAATGACGTTAATCTCAGAAGCCCCAGCAGAGCAGGGCCGTCGTCACAACACAAGGTAGGGGAACGGAGACGAGAGCTAAAGGACGAAGCGGCGACGACGACAACACCACGGATGAAGCGCAAGAGGAGCGTCGATGAGTCGAGCGACCTTAGTGAACGGTACGTGTCATTTCCCCTAGCCCTTTTCTCATCCCTATCGGTATTGCAAATGTGCGTAACATCAATCTCCTAACGTGCTGCTTCTCTCCCAACCCAAAGGCTGGTCAAGAGAATCACCGGGCCACAGCGAGCAGACTCTCGACCTGAAGCGGCTGCCTCTCGAGAGTCTACCCCAAGGGCCGCTCAAGGCAGGACGCCGCTGCAGCAGTGGAAGAGGAGCACGAACACGACAGGTCTCCAGCCCTCTTCGCTGGGCGTCCAATCGAGCTCTCCGCTGGCGCTGTCCCTGGCGGACAACTACTTCGACACCACCCTGCAGACTGGGGGACACAGCAACTTACCTGCCCAGCAGCAACTCGACACACTGCCGTTTCTGCACACGACCGACATGTGGACGGCTCCTGTGCAGCCGCAGGACACCTGGCCAGCAGGCAATCTAGCAGCTCTTCCGAGTGGCGGCGACAGCGCGGTGCCCGATGCCTACATGTCTGTCTATCCAGCCTTGCCTGCTACGACGATGGAGGACCTGTATCGTCCTGTTGAGCAGACTGCCGGCATAATGTCCCAGATGCCCGTCACCACGCAGTATCAGCTGCAGATGCCGTCGAATCAGCCAATGCCCTATTCTACTCTGCAGTTCTCGCCTGCTTTGCCGGACCTTGCCCCCTCCCCCTTTCAGCACCATGTCGAACAACAGCAGCTCCAGCATCCGAGCCAGAGAACTCACAGCGGGCAGCATCATCAGTATCCCGTCGACGCCTCTTCCTTCTCTCATCTCCCCGTCTCCGAGACACAAGCGACCCCAAACCTGGGCAACAACAACAACAACAACAATAACAGCAACAACCACTCCGTCATCACATACCAGCCCATGCCGACTTTCCAGGAGCTGTCCACCGGGACGCCGTCAGCCCAGCACATCACCAACCTGCCCATCCTGACGGTCGGAGGCGTCGCAGAGAACCACTAGAACTGGTCTCAGATGACGCCCCCTTCGCCATTCGACTTTCCCGCCTTCACCCCCGTCATCTCGCCGCAGTCCGCCGACTTTTCCTTTCAGAACGCCCACTTCACGGCCTCGGCGGCGGCGGCAGCGGCGGCGGCGAATTCAACTGGCCACAGCTTCACACCGTCGCTCATGGGTCGTCCGGAGATGCAGCCTCATCACCACGCTCATCCCCCGACACCCTTTGAGCAACAGCAGTCACAGCAGCAGCAGCCGCAGCAGCAGCTGTACATTGATACGCAGCTTCACCCAGAGGACTTCGCCGGAACAATCGATCCGAATATCCTATTCGGTCCTCACGGCGAATACTCGGCGGCGGCTGCGACAGTTGCGCTTCAACCTTCTTCGGCGCCCGAGGATGCCGTGTGAGGGATTGATTGACCGGAAGAAGTCAGGAGAGGCTGAACTCACCATTGTTGATGGCATTGGTATGCTGCTCTTCGAAAACAAGATTGAGGCTCCTACTCCCCGAGGGTTTCCCCTTATCATTAGCTGCCTCCCCCCTTTTTTCTTCTTGTTTCTCTTTCTTTTTTGACTTACCATGCCTTTTTCTTTGCTTTCTCTTCCATTTCCCTTTTGTAGTCACTGATTTTTTGACTTGTCTTGTTGGAGTAAACGGAATGGAATCTCTTTCTCGCTTTTCTTCGAAGCAATGGAATGGCTTGATACGTAGGGATGGAGCGGAATGGATTACAGTTCAAGGAAAATGATAGGTACTCGTTGGGAATCTACATCAGAGGCACTGGACAGGATGGAGTCGTTTTTCTGCTTATCTACTTTCTTTGACCTCTCCTCTTCGTTATCTATTTCCTTGTTTTTTGTTTTTCGATACCGTACCGAGCACAGCAAAGAAGTCCTTGCCTTGCTCACAGACTGCTCCTCAACATATACCCGCAGAGTTCTTATATTCATAGTCTATTGCAAGCTTCAATCACACATCCAGTGACCCCATTTCAGTACAACGGGAGGCAAAGAGAGAAAAAGAAAAGTGAATCGATTAAAAGTAGACTTGCACCCCGCCCGCTATGCTTGACAAAAGTGCTACGATAAATCTGACAAAAAGAGTATTCAACTGACAAATAGCCTCCAAGTTGCAAACCCAAGCAACATCTAACTCTCTTGCCTTGCGGCGACGTATCGGCATCAAACATCATGATCCAAGAAAAGAATGATTGTGTACCGCTCTACCCTTCGACAAATCCATAATCCTCTGACTGCACACACAGAGCGAAGCCTTCCGCTTCGTACCATGGCCGTGATCAACGCAACGTATAGTGTAAAGGGGGTATCTGGAGCGTAATGACATAGGAAAGATGGTTCGCCAACCCTTCATCAATATGTGTCCCTTCCTTTCCTTGCTCTGGCTTCTTTTGCGTTGCTCTCAATTCATTTGTTTCATGTTTCCTTGGCACATGTGTGCCTCATAACGTATAAAGGGTCTTTAGACGGCAATGCTGGTGTGTCGTCGAGCATCAACCTCTTCAATGGGAAAGTTGAAGACGAATCCGAAGAGATCACGTAGGTAGGCATAGCGAGGCGAGCTGTTGGCCAAGGTCTGGATGCTCTTTGCCATATCCACCGCCGGAACCCTCTTGCCGCGAGAGGGTATTGTGTTACTCCGTGGGATGAATGCGTCCATGAGCACCGAGTTCTTGTATTGTTGAAGGAGCGTCGTTTCCCTTGGCGAAGAACCAAACGCGTCTGCGGGAAGGCTCTGCACAAACTTCTGCAGCTGGGCTGGGGCTGTCTTCGGGTCGGTGATGGCATCACGGTCGAATCCGAGAGTCATAGCGGCTCGAAGGACAAGGATCTTTGCACGTGCGACATTGGGGTCTTCGGTTGCTGTAGTTGTCGTCGCGGTGCTCGAAGTCCTGTTGCTGCTGTGGGAGTAGCTTGACAGGTTGGATGCGCTGCTGGACCATCTGCCGCCTCGGCCACCGTCACTGGAAGGGCCAAGCACCAGCAGATTGGGCATCTGGGGGGAGCGGCTCTCGGGAGAAATTGGTGTGTCTTCGAATTCCGTAACCGGGGTTTCGGGGACCTGTGGAGGCTTTCGCGGCCGCTCTTCCTGATGAGTGCTCTTTATGCTCACTTGCTTTGAGTGGCGTGACGAGCGATTTGACTGTCGGCTTTCACGACCAGTCTGGTCGGAAGAGTGGGAGAAGAAGCTCTGGGATGGCCGAGGAGTGCTCCTGTCCGGGTTCACCTTGGCCCAGCTGTCCTTGAATATGTCGCCCAAGCCCCAGCATGCCTGAACTGCAGAGAGGAGCAATTCGCCGTCCGGCGGCTTGCCGCCCAGTCTGTTCTGACGCAGACTGAAGAGCATCTCGGCGAGGGCCCAGCAAGCTCCTAGGAGCTGATCAGTCTTGCCAAGGAGTTCACCGCGCTGCTTCATGAGACGATGACACAGGGTGATGTAGAAGTCGAGAGTCCGTTCCCGGAACTGTTCTGGAAGGTTTCGGTTGTCTTGTGCGCTGTATAAACTGCGGGAGCGATGAGGTCAGTCGAAGGGAAAAACACTGACATCGAGCGTGGCAAGTACTCACTGATTGTTCAGCTCAAAGCTAACCCTGAGGACAGAGTCTGCCAGCTCGTCCTTCTTATCGCGGACATCGAATAGCGCTTGGCAAAAGTCACGACAAAGATCCAGGTTGAACTTGACGCTCATGTATGCAGGGTCCTCATCCTGGTTGTCGTAAAGGCGATGGCAGAGCTTCCAGCACGCTTTCCAGGCTCTCTCAACAGCATCAGGAGTTCCCGAGTCCCTAAAGGCTCGTGGTCGATGCATCGAGCTTAAATTGGCCAGGGTGTTACACAGCGTCCAGGACTCATGAAGGAGAGTCCGTAAATCGCCAATCTCATCAGCCACTTGAGGCACGTGAGGAAAAGGTTCGTCGTCGTCACCCTCGGCTTCAGTCTGCTCGTCGATTTCTACCCTTTGTTAGCCATGATCCGATGCCGTTGACGCTGGAAGAGAAACCAACTTTCAAGACTGCTGGTGCTGCTCGAACGCAGTCGGCTACCATCTACGAGCATGTCCTGCAAGTCTTGTGCTCGCGGTGTGGCACTGTCTAGGCTGTATCGCACAGGCTTGACATCAGTAGAGATGGGAGGCCGAGCAGGATGGCTAGGAGGCTTTTCACATGACGACTGTTAGCGAAACACCTATCAAATCAACCAGAGAGAATGAACTCACACTGTTGAAGGTCCCAGTAGAGGATGGCTGGCTGGCGCCATCGGCTCGGGGAGATGATCTCTCTGTTGAGGTGACTGATTTGGCAGAAGGCTCGCTGGATACCTGCGCAGGTTTAGCTGTCTTGCAGTTTCATACCGCACTCGTCGCATCAAAATTACTTACCCAGCTGGCGAAGCTCTCCGGAGCATGGATCACGGAGACGGCTTCTTCAGGGTTACCTTGACGAACGATTTCGGGGAGGTTTGTGGTAAGCAAGAGATTCTATAATCCATATTAGCGGAGTCCTGATGCACTACTGAGCTCTTTGTAACTCACATCTGAGTGGCGGTAGGAATTTCCTCCCGCTCCGTGATCCTGCTCGACATCGTCGGCAACATCGTCCTCGATTTCCGTGGTCTCGGTGCCGTTGGAGGTCACAGGAGATGGTCCGACAATATCACTGGGGCTCAACAATTGCATCGAATGGGACAGCCGATGATGCATTGAGTCAGGCCGAAGAGAGGAGGAGTCTGTGGCTGGCGGAGGGGAAGACCTAGAGCCGACATGTTAACAGGACTTGCTTGGTGCGCAATTGCACTGGACTTACATGATTCTAAATGGTGACCTGAATCCGTCAGACTCGGACGTTGCAGACATGTCGCCTTGGTGATTGAACTGAAACTGCAAGCTTCCAGTGGATGATCGTAGCGGCGCTTCGAGGGCCATGATATTGGTCTGGCGAATGCGATGCGCAAGAGCCGACGACTTCCCACAAAGCGCGGCGTCTGAGCTGCTTTATGCAGAATCTGTGACCTGGTTTCGTCGCGAGCTGTTTCTACACAGCAAACAAGAAGCTCGAGATGCCCAGCTTGACGGCTGACGATGCAGATTGCCTCTGAGTACCCCACGGGAAAAAACGCCTAGACGGTCTCAATCGCAGGCGTGGCGAGGCGAGTTGTAGCGCTCGCGATAGTATGACGAGAATTGAATGGAGGTTCGAAGCACTAGCAGAGGCGGTCGCGGTCGCGGTCGCGGGCCTCGATTGACAGTCAGCGTGCTTCCAGAATAGAAGCAAAAGCTGCGACTCGAAACGTCCCGGTCGTAGATCAGGCGAGGCAGTTCCAGGCACGCTGGACGGATGGCGGGCTGGGCGGTTTAAGAGACGCTGCGGCCAGGCAGAGGGAACAGGGGTCGAGGCACCCTTGCCTAGTAGGACATGCAGCGACCCAGAGGCAAGACGCAGGACGCAGTGCAGGCTGCTGGAGCTTCGCGCCTAATAATCAGCCTCCGCGGGTGCTAGGAGTAGTAAGGTGGTGGTTTGGGAGTTGATTGAGCGGGGGGGAGGAGGAGGAAGAGGAAGAGGAGGAGGAGGAGTTCGCGCTGGATCCGGCAAGTCGATGGTATTTCCGGTGCCGTACGGAGGTGAGGATGTACAGTAATGTTCGTATTTGTTTTGTTGAGCCCTGGGCGCGTGTTGATGGCGTGCGAGAGAGGGAGAGACAAGAAGCAAGAGAGGAAGACGAGGTTAAGAGAAAAGAGGAAACGAAGGGGCTCGTCAGCAGTCAATTTAGTGGGAGAAGACGCAGAAGACACACTGCAGCAGGTTCGGATACTGCTGGAGAGGGGATCGTATGTATGTAGGTATGTAGAGGAGCTTCCAGACCGGGAAATCGCACGCAAAGAGGCTCCGGGAATGGAAAAGGTGACGGATCAACAGTGTAGGTATGACGAGCCTTTGGTGTGGGAGGAGGAGCAGCTGGTTGTGATGCTACCTACCCTCGGTATTGAGGTACCTACCTACCTTATGGAACATGAAATTTGAGGGATCGTGTCCGCAAGCTGTGCGACCTGTAATACGGGGGCAAGCTGTGATGGCTGCTAAGCTGATGGGTGAGACGCCAGCGCTGCTGCTATCAGGAGTACCTCGGAAGGGCTGTACTTGTAGCAGCAGTAGTAGGTACCAACCTACCTACCTTACCTTCAAGTTGTGCCTGGCCTTGTGGGAGCACCTCAACGCATCACCTCGCCCAGCTACGAACGAACGCACTCAGGTTTGTACTACTACTACTACCCTCCGATTCATCACCCAAACTCTACTAGTTCGTGCATGCAACGCGGCAGCCTTTCAAGATCCTTCCAGCTAATGTACGACGGCATGCACCAGGCTCGAAGCCCGCGGCTACAGAACGGCGAGGCGTCGTTCATCTGCGCTATCAGAAGTGCTGGGCTGGTGAACTAGGCAGACGAAGCGACAGACAGACGCCAGCCGCAGGAGCCAAGTCCGTCGCTTAATCTGCTGTGCTGACAGTACTTGTCAACTGATGATTGACCAGATCAGACCGTGGATCCCTGGACATGGCGTCCTTCGAGTGGGCTCGTACATCCGCTCAAAGCAGAAACGCCAGCCAGGAATCTCGTCTGGTGGACAGCCGCGTCTTGCGCAACGAGTGCGACCAGGTGCAGAACGACGGATCGGCTATCGAAGTACATATTACGAAGTCTATGAGTACGCGAAGGAATGCCGCCAGAGGAGGGTTGGAGAGCTGATCAAGTCACGACGGTCCAGGCTCTACACAATTCAACGGCATATCTCATACAATCCATGACCTGAGCATTGTTGCCCTCAAACCACCGCATCCCCAGCACACACATACACGCACTCGTACTGTCGGTGATCAGCAGACTCCTGTCGAGAGGTCCGTGGTGATCAAGGACCACCTCGTCAATTACACCTACAGTACATACAAGATACAATCCATCTCTCTCTCTATTGTCGCCTTGGAGAGCTCATCAAGAAGCCTTGCCAGATTCCCAATGCGACGCAGCCGTTGGCCGTTGGAGGGGCGGGGGAACTGCTGTGCTGCACCTAGTTCTTGAAGAGGAGCTTCTGCAGAGGCCCGGCCACTCACAGACTCGATCGGTAGCGCAGTGGAAACAGCCTGCATGGGAGTCGACAGGCGTCGGCGCTTAATTCAGGTGGATGACATGCTTGCATGCTTTTCCCTGCCGAGTCACGATTCGTCGCCGAACTAGGATGCGACGCCGTGCACACAGGACATGCGAGGTTGAGTCGAAGAGAAGAGAGAAGCATGGCGAAGACTCGAGGGCGGCGTGCTCGTGGCTTTCCGCGATGCCACTTGACCATCATGCCAGCATGCATGCGACAACGTGGGCTGTTTGTTGAAGCCACCACTACCACTTCTCAGCTGGCGCGGACTACCTAGTAGTTGTACGTGCCCGACCCTCGAGTCACGACTGAGTAGCCTTCCCTGGATAACTGCATGGAATCCGTCGCGAGCCATGTTGTTGGTCGAAGAGCAGCAAACGGACTTGTTACCCAGCTGGCTTCCAACAAGCATCTCGATGTGCCGCGAAGAGCCCGACAGGCTCCAGTTTCCGACGGCCAGCACAGCAGCAGCAGCAGCAACCAACGACAGTACCAACACCAACACACCAACCACCATCCCGAGGTTTTTCGCATCAATTCGACTACTAGACCCGGACCAAACGAAAGCCTCAGTCTTCTGTCACAGCGCCTATTGCTCGGTACGTGGCCCGCCGTGCCCTTCAGACCCCCCTGCTCTCCCGTCCCAGAGCACAGAGGACATGCTGGACTCGGTCAACCCGCGCTGATTGGCAGCGTTCGACCCGACGATCTGGTCCGGCGCCTATGCCCAGACGAAGCTGGTTAGGCCCGGCCACGGCCCACTCACTTCAACCCGTCTGTGGACCGCCCGATATCTCCTCTCTACTCTCCCCGAGGGTGGGCGGAGCCGGCAAGATGCTCTCTCTCTCTATCTCTCTCTCTCTCTCCTGCTCGCTCGCTCTCCCCCCTCTCCCTGTTTCATGGGCACTTCCGAAGCATGAGATGCGGTACTACTCTTAGACATCCGTATGTACCTGTGTCACATGTTACGTTGACACTGACATATTGCAGCCAATCTCATCGTGTTGAACAAGCCGAGCTGGAAGGGATATAGGTCGGGCATATCTGTACGACTAGTACTCGGTTGCACGCGCGCTGCCTAAGCCTTGCTTGTACGCCCTCGTTGCGTTGCTTCCCGTTCCAAGGCCTGGCGTAGGATTTTCTAGTCGACCTTTTCTGCAGCTCCGTGTGACATCCACGTCTATTGTCGTGCTCATGTTTGTGCTGAGTTTGAAGGACATATTTCGTGATGCCCACTGCATTAAGTATCCTCGCTATAGGTATAAAGTCTCTGCAGATATGCCGAGCATGCACGTACACAGCTTCGAAAAGCCGGTCATCGTCGTAGAACCGAAATCTTATATGGGTAATAGTTGCGCCGGCGATTTCTTGTGAGGGTGAGATATATTTCTGTCGAGTAGAAGCTGGGCAGTCGGCTTCTACTCATGGCCTCTGTGCAACTGTGATGTACATAATGTATGGAGTAGGTAGTACCTAAGTGCCGGTACTCCCAAAGGCGCAGTTTGTATCACTTCTTCTTTTAGATCAGACATACATCATGAAGATGTCAACTCCGAACGTCGTTCAACACACCTCAGGCTCATCGTATGCCTGCAATCGGCAATCTGTGCGTCTGACCCTGCTCTGGGCCAGCATCGTAGTGGCGATGATGCTGTTTGAGGACCGGGCCACGACAGGCGCATGCATGCTCGTATAGATGCATCTACGGAGTGCACGGCATAAACGCCCTTTGCGTAGTCGGACGTCAGTTTCTATCTCTTCATGTTGCGGCTCGCTTGCTCTCGCCTCCTTTGGCGTGCCCGGGAGGTTCTACGACATATGCTACTCGACGAATGGAGCAGGTTGGGAAATGAAGATTGAGAATAGCACTCGTCGAGGACGCCTATTGCTTCCATGCCTACGTACAACCAACGACAACAGGCTAGATACACCCCCTTTGACAGTCCCACTCGATATCGCTTAAGAATCAAGGTGTCGGGAGTGGCTTGCCTGTATTGTGTTTTCAACGTTGGGGTCATTATGGAGCTGTTCCTCGCATCATGTTCGGAATCATTGTGATGACGCACCACCACCCCGGTTCATCGATCTTTGTTAACATGTGTTGGTCGATAAACATCTCACTGCTTTGACCCGCCTGTGTTGAAAGCTGGCAAAGATTACCACATATGCCAGGCAAAGCTCACCCACAAACACGGAAGAGGTCAGGAGCTGCAAACTGTGTTGTAAATAAAAGTGGTTTGCTCATGCTAATCCTAGCCAAACTCGCTTTGTGAGATGCGGCAGCGTAACACTATTTTTGAGATGTGCTGATCAAGGCCAACTGGCCGCCCATACCAGTTTGAACCTCAGCAGGGCGTCGACATCAAAGTGATGGCACGGCAAACTCCATCTTGGTTTTACGCGCATCAGCCCAAGTGTTGGTATAGGTCACCGCATCCAATCGCAGGGTGGTAGGTTCGTCGCGGTATTCGCCAGTCGACAACGCGTAGCGGAGTGATCTTCGTCCCATTATTGACAGATATCCCGTGAATTCCGCCGTGATCGTTGCGACATGGTTGTGATTCTTCCTTGCGCCCAGTTACAAAAAGGTGAAACTTGAATCCAAAAACGCCAAACTGTGCATTGCATCGTTCTCTTTTCCCAAAATCAAATCTATGCCGACTCGTTCAATCTCTGCTTCTTCTCGTTTCGTCCGTCGGGGGTGTACCTAGCAGAAGGATTAGCAATCAGAATCAGGGGCGTTTTCGGGTTCGGTAGCAGCGCCCATACTTGAGAAGCTTCTCGATGAGGTCGACGTGGGTCATAATCATGCGTCGGCAGCAGTAGCGCTTCAGGCCTAGCTCATCCATAGCATCGCTTTCGAAGGTCAGTCTCGAGTTTCGCTTCGGAGGATGAAAGTCAAGCATAAGCATACCCATCTGTCTTGCGCGGATCCGCAATCAGCTGCAGATAGCGCTCCCAGAGGTCGCCAGTGACCTGTCGTCGTTAGTACGGGCCTGAGTAGTTTCATTAGATGAGGGCCTGATGCCTACCTTTCCACAAGAGAAGCAGCGGATGGGGATAATCATCTTGGCGATGCGATGGCAAAACGTAGTTTTGGAGTGATGAACCGGGTAAAGAGTTGGATTAAGCTTGGGGGCGAGCGCGGAATGGCTGAAAAGATTATGCCGCCGAGGTTCTGCCGGCCAGCTTTCGTTATCTTATCGCTGATAGTGGAAAAAGTTCATGGCGGCACCAAAATTTCTGCGGCGCATCGCTCTTAGCACTTTTGGAACCAAGTCGCTGGGTGCTGAAGCCTGCCATTCATTCTTTTCAAATCTTCTTCACTTTGCCATTCGACGGACCACGACTCACAATGGCGGGCAGCAGGCTTTCTAAGCCCCAGGACGAAGCGACCAAGAAGAGAAAGAGGGATCTGATCGAGGGCGACGCGCGAATCAAGAGGTCACGGGCGCAGCAAGGCGTCGCAGCGGACGAGCACGAGCAAGCAGCTGATGGAGACGTCGAAACCGACAACAGCCTTCAAAATGGATCGCTGGCAAATTCAAAAAGCAATGGTGAAGCTGTGGCCAAGCGCTCGTCAGACGGAGAGGCTGGCTGGAGACTCTCCAAGCCCATGGGTGGCAGAATGCTCGACATTGATCCCATCCTCACTCAAGATGACCAGTAAGACAACCAAAAGTCCCTTCTGTCTCAGAGAAGCACCATTCTCATTGCATTCATACAGGTACCTCATCTTGACATACAACACCTCCGTCCAAATCTACACCACCAGCGACTCTCTCCTCCTGAGACGAATCCCCATTGGCGCCGTCGATACCGCTACGTCAGACGGCTCGTCTCCCGCAAACATCGTTGCGACCCGCCTGTCTATTCAGAACCCTGAATACCTCTGGGTTGCTTGCTCAGATGGCCAAATCTACCATGTAAAGTGGACAGAGGCCGCTGAGACGCACCAGAGCTTCAAGACAGTGACGGGTACCGCCAAAGCGATGACAGTGACTTCGACCGAGGCCTCTGGCGCCAAAGCCGATGTCGTCGTCGTCGTCGAGACAGCCAAGTCCAATAAGACGGAGTTGACTGCGTATGGCGGCGATCTGCTGTCGTCTCCAGTCTCAAAGCACATACTGAGCATCAAGAAGCCCGGCAATGGCCTGCACCTGATTGAGGCCACTCAGGATGGCCTCGTCCTGGTCGGTGCTGTGAATGACTCTCTCTTTATTGGCGTAGCGTCACACGAGCAGACGACCAATTTCGAAGAGATCCAATACGACTTCTTCTCCTTTGACGTGCCAGACATCATCACCACGCTCGATTTCAGGGTATACCAAGCCTCTGCTCTGCCCGGCGCTGGAAGCAAAGGACGACGCGCCTCCGACAGAGTGGTGGATGTGATTGTTGGCGGCGCACGAGGAGGCATCTATCTCTACCATGACGCCCTGGCTCGAAGCCAATCACTTGGAAAAGCCGGCATCCAAGCTCAAAAGTTCCACTGGCACCGAAAGGCAGTTCATTCAGTCAAGTGGTCACGAGATGGTATGCTCCCCGTTCTTGATCGTCTCCTCGTTCACCCTTACTTGTGGCCTGTTATCCTAACTCTCATCATTAGGCAACTACATGATCTCAGGAGGCTCCGAAAACGTTCTTGTGCTATGGCAGATGGACACAGTCAAGAGAAACTACCTCCCGCACCTGTCAGGCAGCGTCGAAAACATTGTTGTTTCTGCCAGCGGATCATCATATGTCGTGCACCTTGATGACAACTCAACAATGATTCTATCCACTGCTGAACTGACTCCGACCACATACATATCCGGCATTCAATCTGCATCGGTTGAGGCCACGACACCCAAAGACTTGCTCGTGCAGCGTGTTTGGTCAGTAGCAGACAAAGTGCGCCGACCTATTCCCGCTGCCATCAAGGCGAACCAGCCCTCCAAGCTTCACGTCTGTGTCGGCAATGGCCGCCAGGCAACGATGACGGGAGACTTCTCAGCGCCCCTACTGCAGTCCTTTGATCTTGAGACCTTCACGAGCATCTCCAAGCAGGCACTGGCCCGGACACAGCCTACGGACGTCAATCTGTCCAATAAGGGCTACGCCATTGAAGAGCCTGTTGTCACGCACATCTCCTTTTCTTCCGACGGAAAATGGCTGGCCAGCGTCGACGACTGGTTTCCTTCAACCAGGGACATTGGCGCCGTTAGTGGCGACGCTGGCGACCAGTTCTTGAAGGAGAGGCACGAGTCATACCTCAAGTTCTGGCAAGTCAATGACGAGGACAACTCGATTGCCCTCGTCTCCAGAATCAATGCGCCGCACACGTCGACCCATCCGGAGACGATACTAGATCTTGCCTCGGACAGTTCCTCAGCCTGCTTTGCCACCATTGCCGGGGACGGCATCGTGCGCCTTTGGCGACCAAAGGTCCGCCAACAAGACGGTTCACGACGCACAGATGGCGGCGTGGAGTTTACCTGGGGTTGTTCCCGGATAATCCCCATCGGCGATGGGCTCGGCCGAGATGCCATCGCGGATATTCCCAACGACTCGGCTGCTCCTGTGAAGCCTCAAGCCCGCATTGCCTTCTCGGAAGACGGTTCCACGCTGTTTGCTGCCTTTGGCGCTGTTGACACGGGAGCCGTGTATGTGATCAATGCGGCCTCTGGCGAAGTTGTCAAGATCCTGGAGGGCCTCTGGAAAGGACAGCTGCATTCATTGCGAGTGCTGTCGCAGTATTTGATTGTGCTTTCCGACGAGCTGCACGTCTACGACGTCGTGAGCGACGATTTACGGTACGGAATCGTGGTGCCCAAGGCTTCTGACGCCGACGAATTGCTGCAGCTCGCTGTCGACTCGGTGTCCGGGCATTTTGCAGTTACCCTTCCTCTTGGAAACACCTCTAGCATCGGCATCTTCAGCCCGAGCGAGCCCGAGCCGCTCATCGTCCGCAACACGCCCCATCGGATCGTGAGTCTCATTTCAGTGCCCGGCACCAGCGGCTTTGTCGCTCTCGATGATGTGGCCCAGATCTGGACCCTTACCGAGGGCTCCAACGCCTCCACCATCCTAGCCGCTCAGCCGCTGCAGGATCTGCGGCTCGACAATGCCTCCCAGGAAGCCGACAGCAACAAGCTCGCCATCATGCTCAACGGAGATGCTGAGAGCGACGATGAGATGGAGGAGGCGCCAAACGCAGATGATGACGTGGACATGGAGGATGACGACGTTCAGGCCAATATCATCCCTCAACAGTATCTCGCAGACATCTTTGATGCTGCGCCTCCGTTTGCCGGGGCTTCTGTGGAGGACATGTTTTACAAGGTCATTGATCTTCTTGCGGCCAAGCCCCTGTCGACTACGACTTTGTGAGGATGAAGAGAGGAGCTGTACATGTTGCTTTTTGTGGGAGAGCATGGGATTCCTGGCCAGGGTTGTGTACCAAAGAGTTGTGGCTTTGTCGTGCGATGGAGACGGGGTCAAAGGGAGGAAGAAGGCGAGCGAAACGTGCTATTTGGCGCTGGCGGTAGATCGGATGTCGGAACATTGCCTGATTACATGTATATATCGTCCAGAAAGATTCATGGATAGTGTCGGAGTTTAATATCAATTTGCATTGCTAATGACCCGTATCATTCTTCAAGAAGGCAACCGGTGAGTGTACCTGCTAGGCTCTGGCGCTCATCTCTCTCAACTCGTTTCCTTCATATCCAGCGTAGGTATCTTTCTTGAGACCTTGGGTAGTTTGATGCAACTCATCAAGATGCAGATATTGACAATACAATGTCAAAATACCATGCTGATATCAAGAGATTTGTCATTTATCTCCGCCGTAAAAGATCGGTATTATATGGATGGTGTGTTGCGTTTTTCGTCGATAGGGTAGCACCCGATGATCTCTGCCACTCCCAAGCTGCAAGCTGCACCAAAAAGAAAACCTGGTATCTTGCATGACCGCACCCTTGTCGCAGAGAAAAACCGAAACTATTATTCTATTTCTATTGACCTCGATATTGGTTTCATGCTCGAAGCGCGGCAGCGGCTAAGCGGGATGTTACACTGCGAGAATAGTAGTAAGAATTGAGCGGCGTGTATCACAAAGGGCTCAAGATAGAAGCGCATAGGCTTTTCTTAAGCGCCGGTGAGAGGGACAAGGGGAACTGAAACGAGGCCAAGGTACGACAATGGGGAGACCTGAAGCCCATTTATTGATAGTCATGGAGCCATGGGGCATCACGAGCATGCGCTTCGGAATGTCTTTGTGGTACATTGACATGGAGAGAGCTGGGCAACACTGATGGCCTGGATGGCCAACGATAAGGTAGAGGGAAATTCCGAGCAGAAATTAGGTAGCTGCGCAAGACGCCACATGTTCCATGACCCGAGAGAGAGTTACACAGACTCTGGCTGTAGGAGAGATTCCAAGAAAGAAGGTAAAGAGAGAGGAGAAAGAAGGGAACAAAAAGAACATGGGAGGGTTGGGCAAATAAAGGCCGTCGGCACAGCGGCGAATGACAGCCAGTCAATTGAGGCTCGATAGCGGCGGCTGCAACACGCCCCAAAGAGGCAACGAGGCAGTACCTTGGTATTACTTGTCGTCGACGGCGATGGTCTGCGGACAATGGTAGGCCCAGAGACGGCTGTTGAGTGCGGCGCTTAAACAGAGGCGCTGGCTTGTGGAAGTACCTGCCGGGTACCCGTGAAGCCGGGATCTCTACCTACCTAGTACTAACCTTGCTTGAGCAACATGAACATGAACATGATGGGACGCATGCAAGCAATTCGAGCTGCGCGCAATCTGGGACCAGAGATTGGGCTGCGAGAGGTATGGTCAGCGTACTTCCGCTGCAGGAGACGGGCTCACAGCTACATCGGCAGTACTTGCAGCTCTACCCGTACATCTATCTGCCAGATCTGGTCCTGCAGGCGCCGCTGCCGCAAGCCGCGGCTCTTGACCGTCGTCGCCAATCCGCGTCGATGCATCACCGCCCGCTGAAACACCAGCATTATCAAGTCGAATCAATCCCGGCGTTGCAGCCTCTTGAAATCTTCTCTCTTCTCCGTGGCCTCCAGCAGGCGTCGTGGCCAATGGACCGGCCGACACGGCCTTCATTTCATCAGCCGCCGCGCTGCCCGTCATACAAACGGCCGCCCAGGTTGAATGGTCCTGCGGCTGTCTCATCGCATGACCTGGGCCTTGTCAAGCGGCCACTCTGATGCCGTGCCTCTGCCCGGAGCCATGCGCTCGATAGGTTGCCGTTGAAGCCGAGAGGCGTCAGCTAAATACGGTTCTTGGTCCCGTCGCCTCGTGGGGGAATCGTGTGATGCTTGCTTGTCTGTGAATCTTGCTTGTTCGTCATATCTTGCTCGGCCTTCTCCCTCCCTTCTCTTGCTCTTACATACATACCCACCATCCATCCATCCATTCATACATACATACAGAGATTACGTTGCTCTCTTTCCTTGCTTGCGTGGGCGGCATCTGTTTTATCTTTGTGCCGGTTTGCCTTTAGTGCGTGCTTGATTGTCACAAGGCTTTCTGATTGTGCCAAACGTGGTGAGACGAATCTGACGATGGCAAGGTGAAGAGAGAAGACAACTATTTCCTTTTGTTCTTTTCCTTTTCTCTTTTCTCTTTTCCTTTCTCTCTTCTCTTTCCTTGTCTCTGGGAGCCATCACGACTTATAGAACGACAACTCTCCATCTTCTTCACTAATTCACCGGGCTGGAACGACGCTGGACGTGATTCACCCCTCCCCCCTGAATATCCTCAAGCTGCAAACCCAACTTCAACGACGACACTCGACTGTTACATGACCGGCACGAGTTCAACAAACACGACATAAAGGCAATTCAATCAACAACGGCGTGGCATTCGTTTGGAAAAGCCCTAATTGGCAAAAGCTGTTCACACACCCAATAATTCGAAAGAAATCAGTCACTGCCAGCTGTTCACCAGCTGTTCGCCGGTCCGCCAATTATCGCGAACACACGCGCGCACACGCCAGAGTCTGCTGGCTTTCTGCCACCTGGCAACCCATATTTATTCTCGTTCTCGCGTTCTCTCACTTTCTTTTTTTCTTCCAAACAAAAACAAAAACAAAAACCACCAAATCTTGAGCAAAACAGCGCGCACGTCAACCTCACCATCAGTCTTTTGGTTCAGCTTTTTCCCTCCGCGAGGTCAAAAAGCATTCGTTCCCTGATATCCCTTCTTGACTCAGTCTTTACCTGCTCGGCAGCTCGAGAAACACAATCTCATCAGCAAGTCAGAACACGCCAGAGACGCGTCTCGACCGTGAGAAATGGCTTCCACTCCGCACGTCGGCCTCAGGGCCACGATGGTTGCGGCCCTCGCCACCGTCGCCAACGGCCACTCCTGGATCGAAAAGGCGTACAAAGTCGCCCCCAACGGCACCATGATCGGCGCCGAGGGCTACGCTCGCGGCTGGGTCTCTCGCGACTCTACTGACCCCCCCTTCCAGGACATCATCCCGCAGTGGATTCTTCCTGCTGCTGGCCAGGGTGCCTACTCTGGGGATGAGGTGCTCAACAAGTACAAGCTGGATGAGAACCCTCAATTTCCTATGTTGGAGGCCGCACCGGGCGACCACATAGCCATCATCCACCTTGAGAACGGTCACACCACCCTTCCCCAGAATCAACCCAAGAAGCCCCTGAACCGCGGTACTGTCTTCCTCTACGGCACCAGCCAGCCCAAGGAGGAGGAGCGCCTCTTTGACGTCCACCTTGTCTGGAACAAGCAGGGCACTGGTGGTGACGGCCGTGGCCGCCTCCTGGCCACCCGCAACTACGACGACGGCCAGTGCTATCAACCAAACAGCGGCGCCATCAGCATGGAGCGGGCTACCAAGCTGGCTTCTCAGGGCGCCTCGCACGACATTGAGCTTGGCTGCCAGTCCACCCTCCAGCTGCCCACCGACCTCAAGCCCGGCTCCATCTACACCATCTACTGGTACTGGGACTGGCCTGACCTGAACGCCGACTCCATCGACTTCCAGGCTACCACCAACGGCCTCTACCCCTGGGCTGGCACCTTTATGCGTGGAGAAAAGGATCCTCACGGCTTCACCATGGCCGCCATTGCCAAGAATGAGAGTTACGCCAGCACCATCGACATCAAGATCACAGCTCGGGGCGACCACGCCGCCGGTATGGGATCGTACGTCGATGACCAGAACATCTACACCAAGGCTCTCAAGTCTCAGATGGACAGCAACTTTGAGGTTGCCATCGACGTCAACGGTGCCAAAGACGGCCCCGGCGCACCTCCTGCCGCTCCTATCCTGCCTATCTCTTCTGTGGCCCCCATTCAGCCTCCTCTGGGTGCGCCGCCCATCAGCACTGTCACTTCCTTCACCACCATGCAGCCCACTGTCACGACGACACGCTTCGGCACACAGACAGCCATCAAGGGGCCCTCATCCGCGTCGTTGGACTTGGCCCAGCCTGCTACCACCGTCACCTCGTACATCACTGTACACGTGCCGGCTTCAACGCTTCCAGCCTCGACCGTAACTACCACCATATTTACGATGGAGACCTTTTACAAGACTATCGTGCCTGATACGCACGCAACCCCGACCGTCTTCGTGACGGTCCCGCCGGGCGCGCCCGCTGCCACTCCGCCAGGCAACACTCCGGCTGAGAGGCCGACCACTACTCTCCCGCTTCCGCTCTTGAGCTCCAGCTCGAGCGTCGACCTCAACAACGGCCGTCCAACTGTGACGCCGTTTATCCCAGGCCACCGTCGCCGCGACTGGGCTTTCGGTCGCCACTGAGCGCTTGCGAGATGGACTCGGGCTGGATGGTGTGTAGGGTGATCCAAGGGGGAATGCGGTTTCTCTCGTTTGGCAACTTTGTTTTCCTGCTTCATCACTCTCACTGCCTTTCGCCTGTCCTTTCACTCACTCATCCCCCCCTTTTCCTTTATTTTCTTCTCACAACGCACACGAATCTGGTTTCAGTTGGTTTGATTCATTTTCGATAAGGGGGTCTAGCAAAACCCAGCAGTCCCGCGTTTTTTTCTCTCTCTCTTTCTTTCATCTACGGTTGGTAGGGGTTTGGCATTTCACGGTAACGGAATGGGAGATACCAAAGGGAAAAGGGCATAACTCTAGGAGGTTTTTATTCCTGTCGTTTAGGTGGTTCACTGATTTCGGTCAAAGTCACGGTACTCTTTGAGGCCTCGCAATGGACAAGGATGATTGTTTCTTTTACTCTGTGTGACTGTCCTTTTTCGCACGATGGTGTCGTATATGCTGATACATGGTAAGATTTTTTGAAATGATTGATGACGTAGCGTCTTTCTGACATGTTGTTTGCTGTTCCATCTTCTCTCACTTTAGCAGTATAGTCTTGTAGTATTGACATACCTTACCTTACCTTACCCAGTCTCTCCCGACTATACTCGAGACTGGATGTAATGGACGCTCGTCGCACTGGTACAGCCAACAAATTATCAAGACGAAGATCAGCACAGCCTTACCACAAAATCTTTCAAGCAGAACTTTCATGTTCCGTTCCAGAAGGAATTCCACGGGCATTCGGAAAATCCGTTTGCAAGCGATCTGCGCCTTTGTGGCTTGCACATCAAAAACGCCACCGCAGACAGGCACCACGAGAAGGAAAAAAAAAAGAAAAATACTTCGCGGAATGTGTTGGGAATGGGGAGATGGGTGTGCCGATCAAAAAAATTTAATAAATAAATCCACAATATGAAGTTTGAGGGCCGTCTCGACTACGTATATGAAGACTATCATGCGTTGTCAGGGAATACATAGGCAGGCACCGAGAGATCCGGTCGGTGGTCAAAGGGGCTTAAATGTCGACAGCGAAATCGGTTGACTTGAAAATGATGTTGCTCAAGTGTGATGTAAAGGCTTGGTTGCTGTCACGGTGGCTTGGTAATACCTTGTTCGAGAAGCGAGGAATTTGTTCATGTAGTTGGGTAGGTACCTCAATTTGTTACTAGGTACCTTATCCAAGATGTATCGTCGTTAGAAGCTACGGAAGCACTGTTCACAAGATACGCATCTTTGTTGTTGGTTGATCATTCACGACAGGCTGCTCTCTGCATTGCCCAAGGTAGACCCATGACGGCAATAGACGGCCTGAACTTGGCATCAAACCACCAACTTGCCTGCATTCTGTTCAATGATTCAGAATCAGCAAGGGTGGTAGTAGGTACAGGATTATCCTCTGTAGGAGGATTGTGAGGTCATGCCACCAGGCTCCATCCCTACATACGCATTAGCACGCGGTGCAGCTGGATTCTCTGTCATAGCGTCCTTCATTAGCATTACTATTCAATTCTGCCGCAAAGCAGCACAGCCTCTCTCATCTTTTGTTCGTTGGAAGGAGAGTGGGGAGGAGAAGAAGAAGAAGAAGAAGAAGAAGAAGAAGAAGAAGAAGAAGAAGAAGAAGAAGAAGAAGAAGAAGAAGAAGAAGAAGAAGAAGAAGAAGAAGAAGAAGAAGAAGAAGAAGAAGAAGAAGAAGAAGAAGAAGAAGAAGAAGAAGAAGAAGAAGAAGAAGAAGAAGAAGAAGAAGAAGAAGAAGAAGAAGAAGAAGAAGAAGAAGAAGAAGCTGCGGACGACTCCGAGCTGATACCAGATGTAGAACGAGAACCAGCTCAGGTGAGCAAGATAACCTACCTAGAGGAGCAACGACATGGCTCGACAATGATTTTTCCAAGGCGACTCTCTCGTACGTAGCTGTCTCGATGTCACAACGGGCGTACGCGACTTCTCCTTGGCAATGTGCTCATGTGCAGGTAACTCTGTCCTGACGTGGAATAAGGCTGACGGGCACAGCCGCAATGTCTGGATGTCCCTGGACGGAAGACGGGAGGCCCGGGACGGCCGTGCGTTGACCCATGTAAGGTAAGGTAAGGTAAGATGGGATGGGATTTGCCGCTCAAAGTCCGTGCCGTCTGATGCTTGCAGTCAGAAATACAGGATTACGCGCCTCGAACACCTAGTAGGTAGGGCATAAACTATTTGTACATAGGTAGGAAACGAAGAGTGCTATAATTACATGTAAGTTGCCCTCGTGCGCTCTTCCCAACAGCTGTGTCGGGCCAACTCAACTCGGCATGATCCGACCGCAAGAAACCTGCAACATGACGAGCATCTCTCCGACCTCTGACAAATGTAGTAGTAGTAGAGTACTATTCCAAATCCCAAAAATTCCCCCGTCCAGAGGCTGAGCATCGGCCTTCTTCAACACAGCTTAGCGCTGTCGTCATTGCAGTCAAGGTCTGCTGTTCGTTCTCAGACCTCTCTGTATGTACTCGATAGCCTCGAGGTTCGTGCAGGACGTCCGCATCGACGCTATAGAACAGTGCACAGCAGGGGATACCGCGCACTGGTGCGACACACACACACACACCCCTCTCACGATGGAATAGTAGCACATACTCGTACTCGCACTATCATTACCGGGTGCAGCGACCTGTTTCTGTGTCCAACAATCCAAGGATCAATGATGAGGTGCCTAGGTAGCCGTTGGCGGCGCCATGCTTGCTGCTGGTGGTTGTCCGTGGCTCAGGGAACAATCAAGCCGTTGACGCGCTGGGCGGCGCTTTAAGGTAGGCAGAACAAACGGACCTTGCGACTTCGGCTGGGTCTCTTCTTTCTCCTATCGAACATCTGTCGAGATTGGGCTTCAGAAGGGCTTTTACCTGCAATTGTACGTACATATGAGACACATGCGGGCAGTGCCGAATGATTGATTGCAGAGTGATAACAGCACGATTCTAGAGGTCGTTGGAAAAGCATGGAGCCTGTAGCACCAGCCTTCAATGACCCCATGAGATATGTACCTACTTATGTACATGTACTAGGTGAATACCACATACCTAAGGTACCTTAGGTACCTATACTGGAATACTGAAAGAAGCCCGGAGAAGCGCAAACGCAGATACGCAGAAGCTGGATTGATGCAGCCTGTAGAACGCATTTCCATCTCAAGAAGCCCGTTCGCTGGCCCACAGAGAGCTCAAAGGATTGACGCCAAGTCGAGATGCAACTTTTTCTTCTCGAGGTGTTGCGGTACGTTCGGTAGTGGCGGGAGGAATGTCACCCTGCCCGCATCTGTTCAAGCAACTGCGCGCGCGCCACAAAAACTCCAGAGCCGGGGGGGGGGGGGGGGGGGGGTAACATGTGATGGACACATGAAGCAAGTCGCAGCTTAACATTATTTTCTATCACCCTCCCCCCTGGTCATCTCAACAGCAGGACAGATTCAAGTCTTCCTCCACCGCGTTCGATTCCGACCCTCGGCGGACGATTTCGCAAGAAAAGATGGAAACGCGCATAAATACCGTCGCTATTTGAAATCGAAAACTCACCATCGCATGGATACTGACGGATAATGACAGACTGACTGCATGGAGCAGGGGTGTCAGAATCGGAATCAATCCGTTTGTCGTCGGAAGCAGAAGAGAGAGATGCGCTCTGCGCAGGTCTGAACAGTCGATACTACTAGCACTTTCAGGCCGTGTTCCTCCTCCATATGAGGTAGACCGAGATCGCCACAGGGATTGACACGAGACCAAAAGCACCAGACCTCTGGCCGGACATCGACAACAGGAGCAGGGCAATGGGTCCAGACGCTGAGCGGGTAGGTATGCGTATTATACAGAGTGTCTGAGGCGGCATCAGGGCACAGAGGAATACTAAGACCAGACCATTAAGCGTGAACCAGTCACCCTGCGAACAATGCATGTCTCAAACATATGCACGAATTCGGCCGACTACTCGCAACAAGCAAGGCACAGCACGGGTCTAGTATGTAGAAGTGTGTTCAAAAATAGGTGCGTTGGGGGTGTGTGCTTTGCCCACTGCTTTGACTACTATATTCGCAATTCAACATTGCCTTTTCTTTTTCTTTTTGCCTCTGTCCTTCTTGTCTGCAGTGGTGACTGGCAAACTGAACGACATGATAATACATAAATACTGGCGTGTTGTTGGGTACCTAGGTAGGTAGGCTTCACGTGGTGCCGTGCCAGCCGTAGCCTCTGGGTGCGCCCATCCTCCATTACGTAGGCATCATCGATGAATGTCCAGCAGGCAAAGGCGACAAAAACACAAAAAGAGGCGCTGGGGAATGGCGTGGGCTCGCAGGTGGCCGGAACTGTGGAAGTCGGATACTGGACCCGCCGTGGCCGAAGCCGTTTCGCAACGGCGATCGGCGGCATCGTCGGCCTATTCCCGAGGGATACCTAGACAATTGGGGAGGATTGGAGGATGGGCAGGATGGAGGCAGTGGATGTCATCTGAAGCGAATGGCGTCAAAAACGGCCCTCAGACGTCGGTTTAGACTACTGGTGCGAGTGATCCACTGCCCCGGCTAATATATGAGCAGGGGGAGGAGGAAGAAGAAACGAGAAGGCAAGATAATATCATTTATTGTATGTGCAGTGAAAAAAAAAGGGCATTGATACGCAATGGATCTTGGGCGGATACTACTACTACGACTGAATGCGTCCAGACTGGAATTCGTCTCAAGGATCGCGAGGCTATTGATTGAAGCTCTGTCAGCCGCAGCTTGCCGGGGGGGGAGGAAACCAAAGGGATTCATTCACTCAATACCTAGATTGGACTGACTCTTGCGCAGAATTCTGGCAATTGACCAGTCTCATTTGTCGCATGCCAGTGCGGGCTGCTGCTGCTATTTGCGGCGCCGTTGTGAGACATTCATTCAATCAATCCCGTTGCCCTGGTGGCTTCAAAGCCTGTTCGTTGCTGCGTTTGCCTTTTTGCTTTCTTTTTTTTCTTTTTTTTTTCTTACCGTGCTCAGCTCTCCTGTTCAGCTCCCCATTTGCTTTTTTTTGCTCGTGTTGTTTCGCCCCTGCCGTCGGTAGTGGCGCCTTGCCTGCGGGAGTCGAGCTGTTGGTTCTCACTTTTGGCCTTCTAATTTCGAGCGATTCCTGCTCTCAATGGAGTCACACATACGTGTGTCTACTTACCTACCTTAGGTACACATGATAAGGTGCCTATGGCTCACATAAGTGGCAGCAGTAATAAGAGTAGTAATACGCTTTTATGGGCTTACATACTTAGGTATAGGCTTCCAAAGCGCGCCCATACATATATGCTCGTAGTAATTGCATGCAACTCGTATTGCTGATGCGCACATACATACGCACTCGTACTGCTCCTGGCCAACCGGCGATTCTCGTAGTACATACTCAGTTGCCGCAGCTGGATCCATCACGTCCACCCGCTGCCCACAGATCTCGCGCCTCTGCGATTCGACGCCTGGATGGGGTGCTCGACTGCGGAATCCTTGACTGCTCACGCTTCCTCTCCCTCCCCCACGGCTCAACTGCAACCCCGACGGCTCCAATCAATACGACCACCACCATACGATACATACCTTACTACTAGCACAAAAGGCCTCGTAGCGCGCAAGAGGCACATCAGCCAGACTCAGTGGCTGCAGCCCAGTGCATCCGTCCCCCAAGCCAGCGCGCCAAAGAGCCACTAAGCCACCCACGCCGGCTCCACCCCCAGCGCCCTCCAGGCCCTCTCGCAGGGGGCGTTTTAGCGCACGTTCCCCCCCGGTCGTCACAGTGCCCAATTGAGTTGCCAGGCTTCCGGTTTGCTGTCACCCACTGCACCCCCCCTGTACATTAGCAACCAGCAGTGAACAGTGGACAGTGAACGCAACGTGAACCCAAGGTACTTTGGGTACCTTACCTTACCTACTTGCGCAAAAAGAGGGGGCAGGCAAGTCGAAAGCGGCCGGGTCTCTCTCTGTTGCTCGACGACCTGCTCGACACGCCGGCAGCGCTGGGGGTCAGCACTGTGTCCCGTACCCCGTACCTCGCGCGCCGCGCAGCCGTCGCGGGCAGCCCGCAGTACCCAGTACCGGCCAGCTAAGGCCCGAGGGCGGTGGATGCCGCTGAATCGCCTCCTCCCTCTTAAGAGCCCGCTCCACCTGCTGCACTCCGCAGTTTCCAACCATTGACTCGTCCGTGCCGCTGCTGCGAATCTTGTCCATCTCTCTGCATCTTCCATCTTCCTCTGCCACTCTTTCACGATCTTCCTCCTCCTCCTCTTCCTCCTCCTCCCACGCGCTGTTGCTCGCCGCCCGTCGTGAGCCGCGCACCAGCCCATCGCTTTTGCAGCACATTGTTCGACAGCCGTGGTTGAGCGATCAAAGCTGCCGATTCACACGGGGGACTTGAGTTGTTTTTCTTCTTCTTCTTTTTTCCTCGATTTGCCCGTCCTTGTATGACGTGGAGACGCACGGCAAAAAGTAGACCACACCCTGGACGCAGCCGGAAAAGAGAACCAGGGCAAACACCAAAAAAAAAAGAACGACTCTAAAAAGAGAGATCGTAGGACGTGCACTCGACTTCAGCCTTGCATGGTGCACCTTCTCGACGCCGCGACGACTCCGAGCCTGCATCGCTCTGGACTAGAGAACCCTTCTACTGACGCTGACGCTGTCGCCGTCGCCGTCGTACGATCCATGCTGCCTGTCTTGGCGCCTGGACCATATCAGACGCCACTTTAATCACGGACTGCCCTCAACCTCTCTTCTCCCCCATAAAGCCAGAACAATGGCCATCCTCAACCACGCCTTCGAGGCCGCTCACATTGTCGCCCGCGCGACCATCACGGCCTCTGCGACCATCACCACCAGCCCGCAGACTGCCATTCCCTCCAACACGAACAACAGCAATAACAACAACAAGGGCGGCGGCTCTAGTTCTCCGCTGCTCTTCTTTGTTGCGCTGGGCTTTGGAGTTGTTTTTACAAACTTGTGGTATGTATTTTCAATCATCTTGAGGGACGGTTGTTGAAGGGCGTTATCTCAATCGATACCACCTCTTCCAAACCGTATCAAGTGCATCCTCGTCTAACGCAGCCACAGGATCATCGTTGGCGTCAAGTACTGCTTTCGATACAATGCCCGTAACCGGGCACGCATGACCAACGAAGATGGCGAGCCCATTACGCTCGAAAACATGCCTCGCCCTCACCGTAGGAGACGTGAGAAGAAGCTCATGACCATGGACGAGGTCAACGACAAGTTCCCCATGATGAAGTACAAAACGTGGGTTTCGCAGCGAGCCCGGGAAGGACTACCCACTGCGGGAGGCGTCGGAACCCCCAGCCGGCCCAACAGCATACACCACGCAGACGGAGCTATCCCCGATGTTGCTGCCAAAGAACGCACCTCCGCCGAAGTCAAGCCCGTTCAGGAAGACGCCTCTACCGCCACCAAGACTGAACAGGACAAGGAGATTGCTGTAAAGGGAGATGACGACAAGAAGGACACCACGACCGTCGCCGAATCGCCCGAGGATGGCCCCGTCACGCCCATCCACAACCTGAAGCGGACCACGACTGAGGAGGAGGAGGATGAAGAGGACGACGAAGAGGATGACGAGCAGATCAATGCCGCCCTGCCGCCGGAGCTTCTCAACACATCTGGCGACACCTGCGCCATCTGCATCGACACTCTCGAAGATGACGATGACGTCCGTGGCCTGACCTGTGGCCATACTTTCCATGCCGTCTGTGTCGACCCATGGCTGACCAGCCGTCGCGCATGCTGCCCGCTGTGCAAGGCCGACTACTACGTCCCGAAGCCCAGGCCCAACCCCGAGGGCGATGCCGCCGCGGCTGGCAACAACGCCAACCTCGATCCGCGCCAGAACTCCCGGATGAACCTGCCCGTGGGCTTTCCCAGGACTTGGTTCCGCAGCTCAGGCAATCGCAATGACAACAGCCGCCACACCGACAACAGCTCGAGGGCCCCCTCCTCTCTGCTGCGATTGCCAGGACGGCGACGAGCGCAGACGGCAGCAGTCAACGCGGCGACGGAAGCTCAGCAGAACCCAGCAGCTACCAATGCCTCAGAGCCAGCCCGGCCATCGCCTCCCACCACCATGCTGTCGTCTGTCCGGCACGCTATTCGCTTCGGACGGACTGTCGAGCCGCCTCCGAGGATGAATGCTACGGAGACGGTGACGCCTTCACAGCTGGAGTCGGGCACCCGGTAAACCGCCGCCGCTACTCTGAGCCAGCGTCCCAGCGTGTTGCCAGTGATCTTTGGCGTTGCGGGTTTTTCTTTCGCGCTTGATGCTCTTCTTTCCAGGCAGTGGCATTTCTCTCTCATTACCAACATGTGTGTTGAGCATACCCGTCATGAAGCTCGAATCATATCAAGCACCTGGTTTGGCATCTCGCTCGCATTATGACAGCATTTTTCTTCTTCTCTTTTTTATCTGTTTTCCTGTCGTGGTTTCATCATCTGTGTATTGGCCATTCTACGGCACGCTCACAACGGTCTTCGACGCGCAATTCCAAAGTATATAGGCGCCCAAGGAGGAGCAAGTACAGGTAAGGCGGCTCTTCTAAGTTTCACTACAATATGGTTCATCAAGGCAAATATGGATGATAGGCAAGGGAGGGGGGTGATGGATGGTTTTTTCCATGTATGAGGGTGAGCACATGTATGAATGGTTTCTCTGGAATCTTTTCCTGCTTTTGGTACCTCCCCGTGTTGGGGCTGGATTTCTTCTTCTCTTTCCTCACTCGACGGAGCTCCAAGCGTGTTCTAAGACGAAGGCGATATGGGACATGAGCGGCGGAGTTGGGAGGCTACGGTGGCTTCTTTTGGTAGCTCGACGTTATCAATAAAGGATCGGTGAAGGCAATCGATTGAAACCGGAAGTTTTTGTGGCTTGTATGATGTGAAACTGATGGTACACCATCATTGACTTGATCGTCGAATGGAGGTTTCCTCTCTACATATCACGATGTCTCTAGATCTTTCCAACGACCATCCGGGAACATGACACCAAGAGGACCAAAGATGGGCATGCCACTATAAAAACGACCCCTTCTGAAACCTGCCCCCAAAGTTGGCCGACTTGTTAATCAGCTCCCTCCTCTGCGTTGCCGTGATCCTCCCCCCCACCGCCATGTCCTTTTCCCTATCAAACGCCCTCTTGCTCGGATCGTCCTCCTCCTCCTCCTCTTCCGCGCTCACCACCTTGCCCCTGGACGAAGAAGTCGATTTCCTGCTGCCGCCTTGATGTTCCTCGAGGAGCGTCTTGCCTCGTGTGGCCTGTATACTGGCCGACAAAGCTTCATCCCTTTGCAGCTTCTTCAGCTGCTGCTCCGACATGCCAGCCTGCGCGGCGGCGGCGCCCGAAGAAGAAGTCCTTCCCAGCACGGAATCCTGCAAGCGGCGGAGTTTCTCCTCGGGTGTTTCCGTCCATATCGACGACGACGACGATGGACCTCCTGCTGAAGCATTGTTTGCTGCAGCGACGGCGGAGGGCTTGGAGGCGAATTTGCGGGCGCGGATGCGGGTTGTGTCGCGCTCGGAAAAGGTGTTTGATGAAGGTGGCGGGGCGAGCATCCATTCGTCGCGCTTGGGCGCGTCGTCGTCGTCTGTGGACGGGGGCATGGAGGGACCGATTTGGCGGCGGGTGGCGGCTGTTGGGAGGGAGGGGCCGAAGGAGTCGTCGTCTGAGGATTCTGAGTCGTCGGGGTTTGTGTTTGCGGTGGTTTGGGGAGGGTAAGAAGGAGGAGGAGGAGGGGGCGCTGGGCCGGTGTCTTCTGAGTCGGAGTTGTCGAGGGCGATTTCGTCTTTGTTGGTGGTGGTGTTGTTGTTGGCGAGGAGATGTGGTGGGAGAGTTGGGCCTACTACTGCTGCTTTTGGCGCGGGAGCAGTATTAGTGGAAGGGGCGGTGGTGGGTTGAGAAGGTGGTTTAGGCGGTGCGTAGTCGTCTTCGGAGTCTGATGATGAAGCAGAGGCGTTGAGGTCTATCTCGTCCTTGTTCGGGGGGGGATCGTCGCGGCGAGCGTGTTTGTTGGATGAGGTGTCGTCGGTGTCGCTGTCTCGTCGCCGCTTTGTGAGGTGGGGTGGTAGTTGGGGGCCTATTGACGACATTTTGTGTGTGATGTGTCCCTTGAAGCTCTTGGGATGGGGAGTTGAATTTGGTGGTTGAAGGGCGAGCTGGAAGAAATGCAATGGGAAGAGGGAAGATGGTTGAAGAGGTTGGCTTCAAGGGACGATGACATTTTTGGTGGAGAGGTAGGTAGGTAGTAGTATGGGTTTGCGCGGCACGTGTGATTGGTGGGGTGGATAACTGGGGGCTGTCAGGTACAGGTATCGTATGTACGGTAGGTACCTGTAAGTCTCAAGACACCCAACAGCATTCAGCATTGATACTGACAAGGTATCTCCAGCATTGGTTTCTTATTCTGTTTTCGTACGTCTCCGTCTATTCAATGGAATACAGTATGGCAGTTGTAATTTAGCTTGTGCTCTATGCAGGATGCCGTCATGTCATGATGCTGAAGCGCCCTCATCTACACTCTGTGCTCGCTCCTCCTCAGCCTCCCTCTCAGCTCGCCTCGTCTTGACCCAAGACCCCAACTGATTCCACACGGCCTGCTTCTCGGCCAGAGACATGGACGCCGCAAGCCCGCTCGTGCTCGTCGCAACAAAGACCCTGGCCCCCGGCCACTCGCCCGCGATGACGCCCATGTTCTCCGACTCGTCCTGCCACCCGTACTTGAACGCCTTGCCCACAGGCGCGCCGTGCCTCACCCGCCAGATGCTCTCCCAGATGCTCTTGCCGACGACGCACATGCTCTCGGGCCGCCACTTGCGAGCCTTGTCCTCGAGGATGGAGACACCGTCGTCCATCTCCTGCTTGCTCAGCTCGGCGCCGTTGCGGCTCGGCCGCGCGACAATGTTGGTCAGGCCGAGGCTGTACAGCTCCGGCATCCGCCTGTCCTCGCTGAAGTGGCATGGCCGGGGCGTCACGCCGCTCGAGTAGAGCAGCTTCCAGAAGAGATTGGACGGGTGGGCGTAGGCGTGGCCGCTGCGGGCCGTCTCGATGCCGGGGTTCAGCCCGATGAAGAAGACGAGCAGGTTGGGCGCGACGGCATCGGGGAGCTCGGGCAGATGGGCGTAAGTGGACGGGGGAGCGTAGCCTGAGCTGGGCTTGGTGCGCTTCTTCTTTGCTGGCGACGAGGGTGATGAGGAGCTGGGCGTTCGTCTCTTGCTGACGGATGACGAAGACGCTGATGATGCGGACCTTGTTGTACTTGATGCTGTCACGCTGATGGCTGAGGATGGCGATGGCGATTCGGACGCCGCTGCAAACCGGGGGCTTCTGCGGACCGGCTGCTGCCCGTTGTACATGAACTTGTTCAGCTGCAGGCGCCCCTCGAACGTTGCCGGCGTTGGAGCAACTGTTGGAACATTCTCGTCCGGAATTGCGACGTCCTCTCTGGAGCCCATGCTGGCTGGTGCAGAATCGTGCGTGAATCCGTGTAAGCTGAGGTCCTGTCTAAACTGGATATTTCACCGATGGCGCTTATGACAATGGGAGATTCCGCCTTGTCGCTTGTTTGCTGCGCTATAACAGGTTCAGACTTAAGATTCAAACAGAGTGAACGATGTTGTACAACTACAACAGATCTCACTCTCACCTTGAGAGGTGTTGTAAGTTAAAGGTTGTGAAAAGACTCGGTCTATATTTGCCTCCCTCTGACTAAGCCGCTGTGGCAAGGCAGCAGCCCTGCTGCAGCGATCGTGGCCCCTTTTCGCCAGGGTTTGCAGAGCGGGCATGGTTGTGATGGGCTAGACACAGCTCCCAGTATGCAATCGTCTGCGGCTGAAGCAGGCAACAGTCACGCTGGCTGTGATAGTCAGTACTCCAGCTCGAGGCCGTGATGGTTTGAACTCCCGCAACTGAAGTTCAGTTAGCGTTGGCGCAGGCCACCTCTTCTTCTGCCCCCCCCCCCCCCCCCCCCCCCCCCCCCCCAAAACACAATGCCAACTGTTGCAAGACGTTGCCAGCACATGAACCATTGGCCGGTGTTGTTAGAACTGCATGTGCTATGCTCAGAGGATATCAGACAATAGGAGCGACTGTGATGTGCTTTCTTTCCATTAGCAATACCTGCCGCTTCACAATGACGGGGGAACGTCCAACATGCCCAACCATTGGATTCTTTCACATTGGACTTGTCAGAGACCATCCAGAGATGAAGAATCATGCAGGGGTCAAGCCAGTGACCTATCAGTAGCAACAGATTCAGCATGTTCTGAGCTGGACAAGTTGCGGTGAAGCGGCCGCATCTAGATCGAGACTCTTTAGAAGCAACTGCAGAGTAGTAATAGTGCAAGCATCTGGGGATACCCAACGCAGGTAGGCATCTCACCTCCGGCAGTCAGAGCGCATGTCCACTGAATCGATTCAGCGGCCGGTGTTGTATCTATCCTGGTCGTACAGATGCACCACGCTCACAGGAAGCCATACAGGCATTGACACGATTCAACAACCGCAGGCATGAATCTGCTGCTGCTGCTGCAAGTCATAGTGCACGGCTGCTGTAGGTATGCCGCCCCTTGCCGCACTCCTGCTTTCGTGGCCTGATCAGTGGCCGATGCGCAGAGCTTGCCGTGCGGCTGAACGAAGCGATGCCTCTCTGTGTGCTCTGCTCTGTGGCTTGGTGCGCTGCTGCTGCTGATGCTGCTGCTGATGCTGCTGCTGCTGATGCCACACGGCATCCGATGCCAGCAATCATCGCAGGGGATGCGCACACATGGCCGGCCCAGATAGGGGGCACAGAGCGTCTGCTAGCCACTGCGACAGCACGCAGACGAAACCAATAGATGCGGCTCGAAGCACCCCCTGATGCTCGTATCCGGGGGCCCGTTGTTGACGTCTTTTCCTGGTGGGAGAGAGGGCCCTTGTCCATACGGGGAGATCGGCTCCCAGGCGAGGATAGCCGGATGTGCAGCTGCAGCTACTTTTCAAGTACGAGTACCCGTGCAGGAGACGCAGCACACTGCGGGAGAAGGAGTCTCAAGTGATGGAGAGGAACAAAGATGATGCTCTGTCACTTGTCAGGTTCAATTCGACATTGTAATCACCTGGTTGTCAGATGCCGAGATGATTTGTTTCCAGCAAGGCGTTTTTGTCATCTGGGAGTGTAAGAAGCAGCACCATCAGCCTCCTACTAAGGTCCCTTACCTTCAGGTACCTTACCTTCGGGGTGTTGTACTGTGACTGAAGGCCCAAGGACTGGACACCTTACCTCCAGCCTGTGGTAACCTGGAAATAAACCCGGGCACTGAAAACAGCAGGCTAAGGGCTAGGAAAATGGTCTTAGCTGTTGTACCTTATGTAGCTGACGACGTTAGTGGAGGACAGGCCCTACAGCGTTCCTGCGAGGCGGAGGGCTGACCTGGAGCTGTCGGGTCGGGTACCTTGGCTGTACCTGGGCTGCCCATCCGGTGGAGGCCAGCTGCCGCACCGCCTCGCTCGAGCTGAAAATAGAAGCACCGTCAAATTTGCGCATCAGCCTCGAGGTATTACGGGCTTGTACAAGTATAACGGGTAACATTTTCGAATGCCATGACATGAGGCTGGCAGCACTGTAGAGGCATGCATGAGAACTGACCAAATCGACCATTGTTGCTCAAGGGATATAGGCTAGATGTTGCGTAAGAGAAAGGTAACGAACATCACAATTCAAGGTGAAGCTCGGTCATCAAGGTGCAAAAGGTCCAGGTCTCCAAGGCTGTTGTCAACTCGACACATTCAGGTACCGCGCCAGTACCTGCACCATCGCTGCAACAGGGGCTGCGGCAGCATGTACCCGCAAAGTCGGCTCCTGCCCGGTTCAAGCTCCTCCACTCGTACTACTACCTAACAGTACCTAGGTGGGTATGTACCTGAGCAGTAACGCGCCCCCCTTCTTCGCGAGTCTTCTGCTTAGCTTCAATGGATGGAGGGGTGACAGAGGAGAGAAAGAAAGCACGACGTCAGCCAGGAGAAAAAGCCCGTTTGGCGATCGTAAGGAGGTACCGCCCCGATACCTCGCAACGACCCCGACAGCGATTGCTTCGCGGTGGAGAAGAGGCCCGCTTACTCGTACCTGCCTGTACTCGGCCTCGTACTGCTAAACCAGGCTTTTTCTCCTATTGATCCCTCCTTCCTGGCCAAGGCTTCGTCTCCTTTCCTTTCCTTCCCCTTCTCATACCTACATTACCGCTGCTTTCCCGGCTTTCCCTCGTTTCCTCCTCGTCATCGTCACTCTTCTCTTCCTTCTCTTCTCCTCTCCTCTCCTGTCTCCTCTCATCTGCTCTGCTCTGCAGCTGCTGCCCCCAATCCGCTCGCTTCCGCCTTTGACGTAATATCTTCCTTTAATACTACCTACCTGCCTTCAAATACAATGGACGCCCTCAAGAACGTTCTGAGCAAGGCCACCAATGACACGGCCACTCCTCCCCAGCCTTCCCCCGAGGCTGTCTCCCAGCTCAAGGAGAAGTACGCCAGTGCGGGACAGGAGCACGTCTTCACATTCTTCGACTCCCTGAGCGCCGCCGAGCAGGCCGTCTTCTTCGAGCAGCTCTCCCGCTTCGACCCCGTTTACATCAACGACATTGCCGACAAGGCCCTGCATCCTCCTGAAGATGACGACACCGCCGCCGACCTGGAGCCCCTGCCCGAGTCTGCCCGCGCCAGCATCCTCGACTCGAGCCCTACTGACATCAACAAGTGGTACGAGTCCGGCCTGGACCTGATTGGCAGCAACCAGGTGGCCGTCGTGCTCATGGCCGGTGGTCAGGGCACCAGACTGGGAAGCTCTGCCCCCAAGGGCTGCTTCGACATTGGCCTGCCCTCGCACAAGTCGCTCTTCCAGATCCAGGCCGAGCGTATCCGCAAGGTCGAGCAGCTGGCGGCCAAGAAGGCCGGCAAAGACAAGGTCGTTGTGCCTTGGTACGTCATGACCAGCGGCCCTACCCGCAAGCCCACCGAGGACTTCTTTGCCTCCAACAACTACTTTGGCCTGGACAAGGACAACGTCCAGATCTTTGAGCAGGGTGTACTGCCTTGTATCTCTAACGAGGGCAAGATTATCCTCGAGGCCAAGGGCAAGCTTGCTGTCGCCCCCGATGGCAACGGCGGAATCTACCAGGCCCTGATCGTCTCCGGCGTTCTCGACGACATGCGCAAGCGCGGCATCCAGCACATCCACGCCTACTGCGTCGACAACTGCCTGGTCAAGGTTGCCGACCCTGTCTTCATCGGCTTCTCCGCATCCTTGAACGTCGACATTGCCACCAAGGTGGTGCGAAAGCGCGATGCCACCGAGTCCGTCGGTCTCATCCTCTGCAAGAACGGCAAGCCCGACGTTGTCGAGTACTCTGAGATTGACAAGGCGACTGCCGAGGCTCGCGACCCTAGCAACCCGGACCTTCTCAAGTTCCGCTCTGCCAACATTGTCAACCACTATTACTCGTTCAGCTTCCTCGAGAGCATTCCTACATGGGCGCACAAGCTGCCCCACCACGTTGCTCGCAAGAAGATTCCCGCTCTCGACCTCGAGTCGGGAGAGCTGATCAAGCCCGCCAAGCCCAACGGCATCAAGCTCGAGCAGTTCGTCTTTGACTGCTTCCCTCTGCTGCCTCTGGACAAGTTTGCCTGCATGGAGGTGAACCGCGCCGACGAGTTCTCCCCTCTCAAGAACGCCAAGGGCACCGGACAGGACGACCCCGACACCAGCAAGGCCGATATCATGAACCAGGGTCTCCGCTGGGTCAAGGCGGCCGGAGCCACTGTTGTATCTGAGGGCGGCATCGAGGTGTCTCCCCTGATCAGCTACGTAAGTTGTTGCTGCCTCTTGTCGGATCGAAAATTGATTGCTAACATTCTCAATCAGGGTGGTGAAGGACTTGAGTACCTCAAGGGCAAGACCATTACAGCTCCGGCCGTCCTGGAGCTGGAGAAGGCATAAGCGACCAAGAAGCCGGAAGAAAATTTACCAGAATATTGTTGTAATGATTTTTTGAATTATCATCAGCGTTGGTTAAGACTAGGGTACCTAATGTTTAGGGGTATGGGTTTGGATGAGTTTATGCCAGTAGATGATGATGTTGCCATCTTTGAGGGGCAATTTCGCAATGAAGGAGTTGAAGGCACTAGACAAAGAGTCGGGGATAGTTTGAGAAATTGCAATCATGATTCCCTCAGCTGTTGCATAATAAGGCATAATGACCGTCAATTTCTAGGAACGTCTCTTGTGAACCTTGTGATGAGACTTGGTGCATCGGGTGAATCTGCATGTAGTCTATTCTTTTGGATCCTTCTCTTGTCGCCTCTTGGCTCTAATTCTGAACAAGAAAGAAACAGGTACCCCCAAAAAAGATGTGCTGTGTATATACAAGTGTATCTAGACTCTATTTCTCGTTGTCTCTCTACTCCATCTCGGTAATGTACTTCTCGGCCTCCAGAGCAGCCATGCAGCCAGTGCCGGCACTGGTAATGGCCTGGCGGTACCGCTTGTCCTGGACGTCTCCGGCGGCAAAGACGCCCGGCACGCTCGTCTCGGTGGTGCCGGGCTTAGTGATGATGTAGCCCTCGGCATCGACGTCGACCTGGCCCTTGACGAGGCCGGTGGCGGGGTCGTGGCCGACGGCGTAGAAGAGGCCGTTTGCCTCGAGCGTCTCCTCGGCGCCGGTGACGACGTTCTTGACGACGAGGTGGCTCATGAGGCCGTCCTTGTCGCCCTTGACCTCCGTGGCGACGGTGTTGAAGCGGACCGTGACCTTGGGGTGCTTGAGCAGGCGCGAGGCCATGGCCTTGCTGGCGCGCAGCTGGTCCCTCCTGACGAGGACGGTGACGTGCGAGCCGTACTTTGTCAGAAAGGTGGCCTCCTCGGCGGCGGAGTCGCCGCCGCCAATGACGAAGAGGGGCTTGTTGCGGAAGATGGGCACGGCGCCGTCGCACACGGCGCACGCCGAGATGCCGTTCTGCCAGTACTTGTCCTCGCCGGGGAGGTTGAGGCGGCGGGCGGAGGCGCCGGTCGCGATGATGACGGCGTCGGCGGTGTGCGTCTCGTCGGGGTTGAACTCGGTCGAGAACTTGAAGGGGCGCGAGGAGAGGTCGAGGGTCGTGACGGTGTCGGTGATGATTTCCGTGCCGAAGCGCTCCGACTGGGCGCGCATGTTGTCCTGCACAGAGAAAGCCCCAACGCAGTCAGTATACAGAGAAGGGTGGGTGTGGAGAGGGAGGGAGAGAGAGAGAGAGAGAAGAAAGAGAGAGACTTACCATCAGCTCCTGGCCCATGATGCCCTTGGGGAAGCCGGGAAAGTTTTCAATCTCCGTCGTCGTCGTCAACTGGCCGCCGGCAGCGGTGCCGTTTGCCATGAAGCCCTCGAACAGGACGGCTAACCATTCCAAGACCGCAGCATTAGCATACAATTGGAACCTGCTGTTTGCTTCTGTGCTTTGCAAGGACTATAACTTACGCTTCAGCTCGGCTCTGGCCAGGTAAATGGCAGCAGTGTGAGCCGCAGGGCCGGATCCAATGACTGCAGCCGACATACGCACAGTCGGTCAGCTTCTGTTCTCTCCTCACTGGAAGGATACGTCCTCCTGGCGTCCTCCCCACCGTCTCTTGACAGGATTGTAGGGCAACTTACCGACAACCTTGGTATGCATGTTTCTGGTCCCGCGTTCAACCACCGGCTTGGCGACAGGAGTGTTCTTGGTAAAGGCAGTGGCGGCAGCAGCAATCGAAAGCCCGGCACTCGAACGCAGCGTCCGTCGAAACGTTGAGGTGAACAGTTTGGCGGTTTTGTACACAAGAAGTCTTAGAAAAAGAGAAGAGTTGAAGGAAGTGGCAAAGAAAATAGGTATATATATAGAGAAGATTGCACGAAGGTCTATCTATGTATTGGTAATAAGACGCCGCATCAAGCAGAAAGAAAATGGAATTTTGAGGGTCGGCGCGGGTTTTGCGATGGCGGGGCAGCGGTTGAATCGAAGCCCCGAGACAAGAGCAAACGCAACACCCAGGCCTTAGTAATCCAGCATCACTGCTACTTTGTACCTTCTTTAGGTACTGACTGAAATCGGGCGGTAAGCGGCATCAACGACAGTTCTGACAGCAATAACCCCTCGATACTTTGCGGGATCCGGATTCAGACATCTCTCTCTGCTTTGAGGGATGTATATTGAGGTGGAAAAGCATCAAAGAGGCAGTCAATTGAGTGGAATCAATGTCCGTGATATGACATGCATAGTGCTCTCCTTGGGAGATGTGCTCGGCCTCGGATGATTTCTAAGCGCGTCACGGCCAGCAGAGACGGCCCGCGTCTGCATCAAGAGTGTCGACATCATCAGCGCCACTGGATTCCATCATATTGGGTCGTGTGCTAGTTGGTCCCTGTCTAAAGCCCTGCCGGTTTGCGCCGTTCCCGAACTGTCTGTTGCACCGCAGAAGCTTTGGGTCTCCTCTCCAGATGCCCCTGGTTTGGCAGATCCGCGGTCCGCAGTCATGCTGCAGTTGCCGAGGTTCTTGAGATTGCAAAAATGTGACAATGGGTGATGGGTATGCTCTTGTGGTTTCGGATGACGTTCAAGCCCGCAGACGGAGCATCTTTTTGCGACATATTCAAAGGCCATCCCACGACCCTCCCCCCTTATTCATGAAACCCTTCCTCATCGCTGGTGCCCGTCCTCGGCTCCGTCACGCATGCCAAACTTGAGCCCAAGACCGCTTATATCCCTCCTAAAGAACTTTCCAAAGTTCCTCAGGTTCTCGTTGATCGTGGCCTTGTCCGAGCCGCTCTGCCCCGTGTTGCTAATGTCCCTGGCCGCGCTGAGCAGCTTCTCGCCCAGCGACCCGGCGTCGAATCGCGCCGCCGAGCTGCCCGCCAACGAGGATGACGCAGTGTTGATCGCGCCCATGGCACCCGTGCTGCTGAGGCTCGACGACAGCATCAGAGGCGTCAGCAGCGGCGAGTTCTGCGCCAGCTTCTCGTTGGAGCTGCCGTCGCGGTGGATGCCAAACAGCTCAATCAGGTGAGCCTGGTCCATCTTGCGCACGCCCTTGAGGTCCAGGATCTTCTTGAAGTTTGTGTCGGAGCGATCTGCAATGTGAATGAGATACGCTTGCACAAGGCCTTCCGGGGGCGATTGCCGCACTTGCAGCGTCTTGAGCAGGGGGTCCATCCTGTTCATGCTCTGCTCGACTCGCCTCACAAACGTCGCCGACGGTGCTTGCTGTGCTGGGGATGGGTTGTGGTACGACATCAAGTTTTCAAACGACTTGGTGAGCGCATACTTGTCAACAAGCATCTGAAAGGATGTAGTATGTCAGCCCTTTCCCTCTTCAAAATCCGATCCATTCCGTCCTTACCTGCTGTGCCCCAACCTCGGATATTGGCCGGCACTGTACAATATTGTTGATAAACGCCGTCGCCAAGTGGTCGACCAGGTTGTCGCAGAATGCCCTTGCGTACTGCTGCTTTGTAACGATGCCCAGGATCTCCTTGGCCCTCTCATTGACGTGCCTGACGAGCTCGCCCACCCAGGAGCTCTGGTCGCCGGCGCTCTCCATGGTGCTCCAGTTCGTATTCCTCATCTCCCGCCAGACGCCCTCGCAGTCCACCTCGACGATCCGCACCAGCGCGAGCACGGCGGCGCTGGCCACGCCCAGGAAGGCGTCAGACTGCGATGACAAGTCCACCTTGGCCACCAGCTCCGTGTCGATGCGCTTCTTGATGTTCTCCTCCAGCTGGTTGGTGTTGATGTGCCAAAAGTCTGCCGTGTTCAGGACGAGGACGGCGTCGTGCATGGAAGGGTTCTTCTGTCCGCTCGACTGCAGCTTTCGTAGCAGCACCTGCTGAGCGTACTCATCCAGGTACTTGGCCAGTATCTTGGACAGATCCAGCAGGCGGTCTGCCGTGGACAGCTTCGCGCACTGGGAGAGGGTCAGTTTGTAGAAATGGAAAAGCTCCAGAGCCGAAGAGATGACAGCCTGCGGCGTAAACTCCTCCTCTGGCGGGATGAGCGGCTGTGTGCGATATTTCGGTATCATGGCGGCCAGCTGCTTGTCCTGCGACTCGACCCAGAGGCTCAGGTACGGCTCAAAGGCCACCGATATTAGCCCGTTGAACGCATGCGCCTTCTCCTCGGTCGAGCTCAGCGTGTCAATGCTAGCCCTCGCATCGCTGGAAAAGTGCTTGTCGAGGCTCTGCTCAAAGTTGAGCGTTTCCTGCAAGCACGCAAGCAGCAGGTTGACGTCAATCTTGTTGCCGTCGGGGCGCCTCATGCTGCGCTCCAGGATGCCCTTGAAGTCGTCCCGCGTGCCGTCGCAAAAGGCCGTCGCCAGCGTCTCGTTGACGCGCCAGTGCGCCGGGAAGATGGCGGCGTGCTCGTCCTCGTGCGTCTTCATCATGCGCTTGAACCACGCGTATCGCCTCCCGATGTTGTCCAGGTTGCCCGCCTCGTCGTTGCCCCGGAACACCTGGCGGTACTCTCGCAGCTCCGTGTTGATGTACCAGCCGACGAGCCTGGCCTTTGCCGAATCGCCCAGGGCGTCCATGACGAGGCAGGCCTCCACCAGCGTCCCCTTCTTGGCGCTGACCTCGCCCTTGGTAAAGGCCATCTCAAAGTCCTCGCACACCTGCTCCAGCAGCTCCCTCTGCAGCTCCGACACCTCTCGGCTCAGCGTCGCAATCTGCTCTATGCTCCTGTAGCTGTTGAAGTGCTTCATCAGCTGCAGCACGGCCTGCAGCAGGCCCGCGCACTCGCGGTACTGCCTCGTCTTGGCCAGGCCCCTCAGCTGCTCGTACGCCGTCGTCAGCATCTGCAGCCGCTTCAGCGCCGTCATGCTCAGCGTCAGGTTCTTCTTGGTGCCGTCCAGCCGCTTGATGTCTGCCGTCATCGACGTGATGTTCTGCTCCGTCTCTATCGCCCGCGAGCGCACCGTCTCGATCTTGCGGAACAGCTGCGCGAGCTCCGTCTGCGCCGACCGCATCCGCTCCAGGCTCGAGTCGGGCTCGTAGGCCTGTGCCATTTCGAGCGTATTGATTTCGTACTCGAGATCATCCTGGCGGTGCTTGAGGGCTTGTGATACTCGGCTTATGGAGGAGACGGCGGAGGGGTGCGAGAAGAGGAGGTTGAGGTGGTCGATGGGATCGTAGTCGACTGTGTGCCGTCTTCATGGTTAGCTGCCAACAACAGCTTTGTCTGTCCTTTACAGGATAGCAACTCACTTGCGTCTAGGCTGGAGACAGATGACCCTGCCAGAGAGCCATTCATATTGAAGACAAGGAGAATATGTCTGGTTGGAAAAATAAATAGAAGAATGATAGATGACAGCGCTCAAGGCAGGGCAGCAGGGAAATGGCAATGGCGATGATAAATCTGGTGAATGGCTGAAGCTGGAATAATCTGGACCAGGTTGCGTCTCTCTCTCCGGTATTCAAGCTCCTGGTGCTAACAATGGATTGCAAGGTACTAATACAGTAGGTAGGTATACAGAATGAATGGCAGTGGATCAGCTAAACTGGGCCCCGCCATGTCTTGGTGACCTTCGCATCGCTGCCAACCGCTAAATAGCTTCAGTCACCAAGACTTAATATCCGATGGCTACAGCAACGCAGACACACCACAAACCTACATCTACTTGAACATCAAGAGAGAGGAAGAGCCACACGAGTAAAGAGACGAGAGCATGCAGCAGCTGCTCTGTGCATGATATTGGCTGCCTGGTATAAGGTACCGTTGGCGTGTGCTATCTACTGATTCTACCTGAACCATGTCGCTGTGAGGCGCTGCAGCCAAGGTTCCATCCTCAACTCCCCCTTGTTCGCCTTCAAGAGCTCAGGGCTCACTCCTCCTCGGCATATCGATCAGCCTCAGTGGCTTCCTTCTCCTTGGCGGCATCTTTGCCCTTCTTCTTCATCGAGAAGCGCCATCCGCTCATCCGACTCTCCCTGGACTCTCTCGACTTGGAGGGACCAAGTGAAGGGCTGCTTGCCAGGCTGTCAAAGCTCCGACCAAGCTGAGAGGCGTCCTCACCTAGGTCATCAATGTCGCCGATGCTGGACCGATGCTCCGCAGACATGTTTCTGTCAGAGTTCGTTGCACTGCCGGGTCCTTTCTTAAACAGCCCCGAGTCTTTGCTCAGCCTGGTCGACAGGCCAAACTTGCTGGAGCTGCCCTTGCGGAACAGCTTCATGACGACGTTATCTTGGTCCTTTGCAGCAGAGTCGGCGTTGGAATTGAGATCGGATGGCGTGTTGGATACGGTCGGGTCAAGTGTCAGCGAATCGTGGGACTCGGAAATGGAGGCCTGCGTGCGGATGGAATGGGTGTCTCGAGACATGTGCGCCTCCGATGGAAAGTCGTCCAGGCCGTGAGGAAACTCTATGCCGGGCGTTGAGGACTCCCTACCCTTGGCCTTTTCTTCCTTGTTCTTATCCTTGCCCTTGTCCTTGCTCTTCGACTTGTCTCTGTCAGCGCCGCGGAAGAAGTTCCCCATGAAGGTCGGGGCCGTAGGATTGAGACGCTGGTTAATCGACTTCAATGCCGTCGGCGGGCGCGAGCCTATGACTCCAATCTGACTGGGGGAGGTCTGGGGGTCAAGGAGATCATCATCGTCGAGGATGACATCTTCGGCAGAGGCCAACGTGGTTGTCAGGATCGACGGCGACCCGTGGATCGACGGACGCCTAGAGCCGCTTCTAGAAGGCCAACGATTGTCAGGCGACCACAGCCGATTCTTGGTGTTGAGCAAACCTCCTTGCTCCCCCTGGACACCCCATATAGAGCCGCTATCCGTAGACGGTCGCGGCAAGTCGACCGATGTGATCGACGGAGGCCTGGAGCCGTCAATGTCCCTGTCGGCAAATGCACCGCCGCTCGAACTGTTGCCAAAGGGAATGAGTCGACGCGCCGAGAAAGGTCGGGATGAGGCGAAGGGCGTTCCGGCGAAGTCGCCCGGTCCAGCGGAATTGCGGTTCATCCAAGAAGAAAAGTTGATCTTCCTGCGGTTTTCCAAGACTTCTTGCTCATCCGTTCCCCGGGGAAAGGACTGACTCTGTCCGGGTTTGAGCGTGCCAAGTGCAGGTCCCAGGTCATCCGCAGGCTTCGGGCCTCTGTTGCGCAGCGCCGCCAAAAGGCTGGACAGCCTGTGTCCCGTTGCGGGAGAAGTCGTGGAATTGGCAATACCCAGCGAAGACCCTGATGGTCGCCTCTCGCGATTCTCGGTGTACTGCGGAAATGGTAGGTTATGAGAGGACCCATGAGGGCTTGCGAACACATTGAAGGGTGGGCTTGAGGAAGCCGGCGATTGGATATCTTCGTCATCTGGCTGGATAGATTCAGGTAGCGCGTGATGTTCGGCGTCCAATTCGGGATCCTCCATCTCGTCAAAGATATTCGACGGGAGAAAGGAGCGAGCTGCAGATGGGCTCAACGGGCCGTTGGCCTCCCTAAGCTCCGCTTCCGTCTGGGCCTCGCCGTGGCCGTGGGTGGCCATGTCCATGAAGAGAGCCGGGCCAAATCCAGCGCTGGTGAAGCCAGCAGTCGGTTGATAGCCAGGTTCCGAGGGGATGACGGGGCTTGGCGACGGCAAGGTTGCATTCGGCGCCGAGCCGCTGTGCTGGCTCGGAGGCCTGGGCCGAGCGGACGGGGACACTTCGAAGTCAACGGCAGGGTTCGGAGCGGCGCCCTGATTGAGGAATTCGAGGTTGGACTGCTCGATCCTCAGCTGCTTCGTCACCAGGTGGATTTGTTGATCAAGCTCGTAGGCTCTCTTCGCCTCCGCCACCCAGCGAGCGTGCAGCTCCTTTCTCCGTGTCTCCCACTCCCTCCTGAGCCTCAAATCTTCTTCCTTCCACTGCTCGTCATGCGCGTCGGGAAGCTGTTCTCGAGCCGCCTTGAGATCCTGCAGCTGCTTTCCTTTGTCTTTCAACTCCGCCTCCAGTTCGGCACATTTATCCAAAAGCTCGGCATTGATCTGGTCGAGCTTCCGCACGTCCAGGTCCCTCTTCTCTGCCAAGGCGGCTTTCTGCGCCTCGAATCCCTCCCGATCTCTCTTCATCCGCTGAATCTCGGCATCCAGTTTGGAGACGTTATCTCGGGCCTTGGACTTCTTAGCTTCCCTGTCCCGTAGCTGCTGTTCCTTCTTCATACGATCTTTCTCTGCCGCTCGCATCTGCTCCATAGTAATTCGCACCATGGCCTTGAGCTGGGCTGTCTGCTCCTCCTTCTCCTTTAGCATCTGCCGCTTTCGCTCCTTTTCCCTTTTCAGCTCTTCTTCCTGCTGCAGCGACTCGGCCTCGTCTTTCGCATAAAGGGCTAGCGTATCCTCAATTTCCTTTCGAATGCCTTCAAACTTGCAGTTCAACTCGTCCAACGACAGTTCAGGACCATCCAGGATCGGGAGCTTGATGTGAGGCTGATCCATGCTCGCAACAGATGGCGAGTGGCGACGGTTGATGGTGTTACGCCTTTGCCCGGGCACAGAGCCGTTAGCCTCACGAGCGTTTGTCGAGCTTCCATCGAGCACCGGTGCAGCTTCGACAGAAGGCACGGGAAATTGGGCGTCGTCGGAGTCGTCGCTTTCATTGTCGCCGGGATTGATTCGAGGGTGATCCGGATCCGTAAAGCTAGTAGGCAACCGCGAGTTGCCCAAGAGTGGTCTCCCATCCTTGCCAAACGTCCGCAGCCGTAGGAGAGGACTGCCAGCCTGGAAGTTATTCGGCCCCACGGCAACAACGCGGATGTTGTAGAAATGATTCGGCTTCAGGCCAGTCACCGTTATAGCCACCTCGTTGCCTGGTGAATCCCCCACTATTGTTCGAGCTTTGTCAGACGACAGCCTCACACGAGGAAGTATGAGGTAGAACACAGCTGTTGCTAGCCGATACGTACCATGCACCCCGTTGACTTGGATGGAGTATTTCTGGACGGGTCGATTGCTGGTAGGGCGCGTCCAGCTGATCGTGGCCGCATCGGATCGAATGCCAGCGAGGCTGACGTCGGGAGGCTCGGGAATATCGACGCCCAGGATGTTGATGAGTTCGGGCACGGGTTTCCAGAGAGTCTGCCATCCACGGTGAAGCAGCCTGAACGGTGAGAGGGAAGACGCCCCGAGTTAGCAAAAACGGGGTCCGACAAAGCGCCACGCAGCATGCAGCGGAGGAGCAACAAACCAGAGCACGGCTCCGAGGGTGAGCGCCATCTTGAAGTGCTGGGCCAGCAAAGCATCGAGCTGGTAGTTGACAATGGCGTCGTGGGCACCGGCGTACATGCGCGCAGCGAGCTGGCGAGGGTCGACGAGCACGGCCGAGGCGCTGACGAGGATGTACAGAGCCTTGCGGTGGAAGGGCTGGGGACTACCAAGCCCCCAGAAGCCGACAGCGCTGAGGGAGAGAAGGGTCAGGGCTGGAAGCTCCCATGACATGTTCTCTGATGGACTTGGCCAGAAATGCCGACCCAGGCGGGAGGATGTCGGTAGTTGGAGGTTTGGAGGCGGGAAGAAAAGAGTAGCAGAAGGCTGACCCCAGTAAAAGCCAGGCCGCCGATTGGCCCGCTGGCAGAGGGCTGGCGCCTTTGTGTGCTTTTCTTTTTTTCCTGCTATTTTTTCCGGTCAACTTTGGGCTGGGTCTTGGGATCCCTGTACTTTTCCGTGTGCGTAGCCGTGCAACTTGGCCAGCTGGCACGGACAAGGAGAGGAGTACTAGGTATTGAGTGCGTGCTGAATGTCGTTTAGATACAAAGAACTGCCGACGATGAGAGAAGCTGTTAGCAGAGAAGCACGGCAGAACTAGGGAGCAAGAAGATCGCACAGTGTTGACTCAAAGGAATCCCTGGCAATAAGAGCAACTTTGGTGAGAGGGTTGTTGGTACCCTGACAACTTCAAGGTTAGAAGCTTCCAAGGAACACAGCCGAGGTCAGAGAGGTTCTTCGCAGCTGAGGTCTTGGTCGGCAGCCAGCTGAACGGATGAGGCTGTAGTCGGTACACCGTATGACTTGTGTGCTGTATGCAGTCATAGGTAAGGTAAGGTAGGTACCTACCTTATGTATGGTGTGGCGTTGGGTCAGCAAGGTACCTAAGGTACGTTGAAGTGGGAGAAGAAAAGGAGATCTAAAGAGGGCTCTTGAGTTGATAGTGCACAAGCAGAGTAAGAGAAGCTGAAGGAAACAAGCATTGACGTGCATGCATTAACAAAGGCGCTCCGTATCGGCAAAGTCAACCGCCTCAGGCTTGCAGCAGCAAAAGTCACCCAGTGCTGCAGGATTCTGCGGTCCTCGACGGAGAGGGTGGATCTAGGTAATAGTACTACTATCTGGCATCAACCCTTGCTAGGGCAAACCTGACAGAGAATGATGAAAAAAAGAAAAACCCCCCCCAGATCAATGAGGCTGCTTGCAAACGAGCTGATGGATGGGCTTGGCGACGTGGAAGAACTCTGAACACTCAAGAGAACAGGATCGTGATATCCGAGATCAACTGTGAAAGATGCAGCAGCTTCACAAGATTGTGCCAAGGGATCAAAAGGCTCTCCACCAAAGCAATTTATGGGCTTGCTTCTGGCTGCCTACATGTACATGTATCAGGTCCTGCCTGAAGCCGCGGTCACTTAAACAGGATTGTGAAGCAACTCGTGGTAGAAGAAACATGGAGGGAGCTTCTTACAAGCGGACATTAGTTGTTGAAGCAACAAGTGTTTGTTCAACTCGGATACAGTTCGTCCGCCATGATGTGGCCTTGGACTCTGCAAAACATGCTTCTAGCGGCTGCTTTGACGGTGGTGCTACCTGATATGCCAATTGACTATGTATTACAAGGCAATGGATACCTACCTACCTATAGAGGTAGCCTCGTGTTAGTTGGTGCCTCTCGGTTGGCTCGAATTCACATTGCCGTCGTCTTGCTGTGCGGTCTGGCTCCCTGCATACATGTACGATACGAAGTCAAACATGCATGTTGGTCGACAGCGAAATCTCGCAAATTGGGTGGCTGGGTGTCGGCAACAGAACATGGAAGCCTACCGTTGACGTCAGCGTGCCGTTTCTGGCCATAGATTCCGCTATGATGAATCTGTAATACCGTCGACCAAGATCACAGCATGGATTCCGGATCAGCAGTGATCCTCGTGAGGGGAAGAGAGCCTCGGTGCCCCTCCTGATCATGTCCCTCACCCTGTTCGCACGGGGGGGTTGGTAGAATCCGGCGGCACTTGTGTAATTTCGTGGTGTTTTCCAGACAACAGCCAAGAGGGAAAACAAGCTGATGCTCGAGGCTTGATGGAGAGTTGGTGATGCCGTCTTATCCTGAACCCGTAGTGGGCTGAGAAATGACATCTGCGTGTCCCTTGCCGTAGTACCTTGATACGACGCTTAATGAAGAGAGTACCTAGGGTACTAGTATAATGGCGATACCAGAACTGCTGTGTCCATGGACATAGGTAGAAAACTGATGATAGGTATTGCAGACCTGCCTGTGGTCGTCCGACAACTTGGACCTCAACTGCAGCCACCTCCATATTTGGGCTTTGCCTTGTGTTTATTAGTAAACTGCACGGCGCCCGTGGCTCATGATTGCAGACACCAGTAACAAGACCAGAGTCGAAAGATCGAATCGAGATCAGGCCCTGGCTCTTCGACTCATCTCTGGCATGCTTGGTCTGTCAGGTGAGCCACTCTGTATTACGGGGGAATTTGCTTCTGCGAGACCCCCATGGTCAGGGATGCCTGCAATTTCGACGGTGATGCTTCAGTCTGAGCGTAAGAAGCCAGTCATCACAGACCAAAATGGCAAAAGGCGGGAGAAGAAGGAAGCCCTAGAGCCTCGGCTTGTTGGGGTCTGATTCGTTCCACGACCAGTATTACGTTGTTCTTTTGCAAGGCGCTTTTCCGCCTGATGTCCCATGGAAATGGTTGAGGCACATGATGGGCCGTGGTTCGGCAAGGCCAAGTCGCCTGTACTTGGGGGGAACCCCGGGTTCGCCGCCCGACGTCCCGCCGCTGTTCAACGCCTGGCAAATCTCGCTCCCCGCGCTGACTTGGGCCGCTGGACGCACAAGCCCCTTGCCCCTGCCGACTGCCAGCGTACAGCGACAGCGACAGGACCTCCTGAAAGTGGCCCGCTGGAGGGCAGCAAAGGGGGCGCGCCAGAGCCGGAACGGAGAGTACAGCGCAGGTAGCGGGTACATACAGTACCTTAGGTAGCACTTTGCCGGCCAAACCCCCACAGCGCTTGTCAAACGGACGACTGGACCTGGAGAGTCCCGGTCGCCCAGGCCTTGGGATCATGTGCCTGCAGCAGCTTGTTGGATCAACGGACAGGCAGCACGTTCTCAACAATTGGCCGGCCCGCATTTGCCACCGTTTCCTTTGGCTTGGACCTCTGGCTGTCTGTTCTGTGCGTGGTTTCTCCTCGATAGAGTGCGAGGCTGCGTTAAGCTTTGGTGCTGCTTCTCACGATCGCCTCATCGCCTGCATGTTTCAGCGGCCATTTCTGCGCGCATTGCAGCAGCCCAAGGGTTGGTACCTGGGTACCTGACGATACTTGCCAGGTACCTGCGCCGTACGGACAGCAGCGGCGGGTGCGCAAGTCCCGGAAATTTCACATGCCAGGTCTCGGCGCCGTCTGAAACCGACGTCACCACTGGGCATCCCAACAAAGATCCACTTGCTGGCCAGGGCTGCCCCCAATTCTTCCAGCTCATACAAAGTCTGGAGAGTGCCCAAAGAGAGCGTCTGCAGCTCATCCAATTCTATTCGTCTGCAGGATCCTCGAGTCGCTCTCTTTGAATCGCCGTCGTTCGTTAACAACTACAACAGGAGCAAGAACAAGGACAGACACAAGGACAGACACACAGTACGAACGCTGAGGCCATCGCTTTTTGGGGGGAGACGCAACCGACTCCTGCACTCGGGAAACAGACAAAGACACAGCCGGCACGATGCAGTACGTGCGGAACCTCAGCGACTCGGTTTCCACGGCCTGGAACTCCATCAACCCGGCGACGCTGAGCGGTGCCATTGACGTGATTGTCGTCGAGCGCGAGGACGGCACCTTGGCCTGCTCGCCCTTCCACGTCCGCTTCGGCAAGTTTTCGCTCCTGCGCCCGTACGAGAAGAAGGTCGAGTTCCGCATCAATGGCGTCAAGCAGCCCTACTCCATGAAGCTGGGCGAGGGCGGCGAGGCCTTCTTCGTCTTCGAGACGTCCGACTCCATCCCCGAGTCCATGCAGACGTCTCCGCTGGTCTCGCCGGCAAGCAGCCCGCCGTTTGGGCCGGCAGATGCCTCTTCGGCCATGGCAGAGCCGGAGTCTCTGGAGCTTGATGGGGACGCTGGGAAGCCCCGTCGACCGTCGCCCGCCATCATCCAGCCCCAGACGGACGAGAATGGTACGTCCTGACAAACTCCTCCTGCTAGTAGTAACCATCGCATATGGGTGCAAGACATGAGTGCTCACTTCAAGCGGTAGGCATGATCACACCTCTATCGTCCTCCCCTACCCTGTCGTCTTCTCAGCCTGCGTCTGGTAGCTGGCGCAAGGCCTTTGATCGTCGACCTCACAGCGACGACGTCTTGCGGAAACCGGTGCGGCACCACGACGAAGCTATTTCGGATAACGAGAGCCCGTCCGAGTCAGAAAAATCTCACAGCCCTCCGCCCCTGGGACCTCAGGAAGCCATCGCACGCGCCAGAGCGCTGTCCAAGGGACTCTCCGCGGTCAACATTCCAACGCACATCACCGAGACGGGAGATCTGATGCTGGATATGACGGGCTTCAAGAGCAGTGAGGAGGACATGCTGCGTGCCGAGGTCCTCGCGCGCAACATCCTGTCGGAGGAAATGGATGGCAACTACGACATCGGAGCCTTGTTTGGCTTTGATGAGGAGGGAAACCTCTGGGTCTACAGCAGCGAGGACGCCAAGCAGGCTGCTATGAACAAGACGATTGAGTCGTCGCTTCAAGCCCACCGCCGCGCAGTCGCTGCTGATGCCATATCGGATCCGGGCTACCAGAGCGACGGCAGCGACATCGCGTCCGCACCACACGCGCCCTCTCACCGGCGCACAGAGTCCGACGCCGGCCCTGGCGGCATGCATACGCCTCCTCGAACTCCGACCGGCTCCCTCGAGCCGCCCAAGAGCTACGCAAAGACGCTTCGACTGACTAGCGATCAGTTGAAGGAGATGAACTTGAAGTACGGAGAAAACCCCATGAGCTTCACTGTCAACAGGGCGACGTGCGCTGCCAACCTGTACCTTTGGAAGCACCACACTCCCGTGGTCATCTCGGACATTGACGGCACCATCACCAAGTCTGATGCCCTTGGCCATGTGCTCAACATGATTGGCCGAGACTGGACTCACTCTGGCATCGCAAAGCTCTACAGCGATATTGCCGCCAATGGCTACAACATCATGTACCTGACGAGCCGCTCCGTTGGACAGGCCGACACGACGCGCGCTTACCTGAACAATATCGTCCAGGATGGCTTCAGGATGCCTCACGGCCCGACCATTCTGTCTCCCGACCGAACCATGGCCGCCCTGCGCCGCGAAGTCTACCTGCGGAAACCGCACGTGTTCAAGATGGCAACGCTACGGGACATTCGCAACCTGTATGGGCCAAACGGCGGTCCATTCTACGCCGGGTTTGGCAACCGTCTCACCGACCAAATCTCGTACCGAACGGTGGACGTACCGCGAACCCGCATCTTCACCATCAACTCCAACTCGGAGGTATCACTCGACCTTCTGAGCCTTAACAAACTCAAGATGACCTATGTCAATATCAATGAGGTTGTGGACCACTATTTCCCCCCTGTCGACACCCTGGTCAGGGGTGGCGGGGAGGAGTACACCGACTTCATGTACTGGCGAGATGACCCCCTCAAGATTGATGATTTCTCGGCTAGCGAAAGCGAGGATGACGAACATGACGACCAGGGCAGTGCTTACACCGACGATGAAGAAGAAGAGGAGGAGGAGGAGGAGGATGAGGAAGTCGGCGAGGGCATGGGAGATAGCTACATCTCGCACGAGGAATACGACGACGACGAAGACGAGGAGGAGGAGATTCTCGAGAGCATCGAGCACGATGACGCCGATGACGAGGAGAATTACGAAGATGAAGTCGACGACGAAGACGCTGAGGCATCCGGCGACGAAACTCGGGTGGTGGAAGATGTCACAGCCGAGATAATTACTGGGGTTGGTGACCTTTCCGTTGAAGAGAAGGCGAGAAAACAAGAAGACGACGACAAAAAGAAACAAGGCTAAACAAGGGGATGTCTGCTCTTTCTAGAACGATTGCGGAACCGTCGTGCAGGAGAACGACCCGCCGGTCGTTGAGGTACCCGTCGAGATCCGACCTCCCTCGATTTCGTCATAACGCGGCGCCACCCTCCTTGATCTTTGCTGTCTACTTCCTTGTCTTTTGAGCGGCTTGAGCGTTCGCTTTGCTTATTTCTCGATGTTCGCTGTCCGCTTCCTCACGGTCGCGGCAGCGAATTTACACGTCCAGCTTTTGGTTATTCGAATGGTGGAGGAGAGAAAAGACGCTCTTCGGAAGCAGCGCCGAGGTTCGACACCTTTTTCTTTTCTTTTCACCCCCCCATTCCTACTTCCAACTGGACAGCACATAGCGAGGCGTTTTCGGGTCTGGTATTGCATGGTTTTTTCTGTTGGAAAGTTGAGCGCGCACAAAGACGAACGGACAAAAGCAGAAAAGTCAACCCTTTTTTTGCGTCGGCTTTTCTTGTGGCAATGTGGCGACATGCGCAGGTGTTATTGAGCGACTTTGATAAGACAATGCGTGTCGTCTTCTCTTTTCTTTCAATTGCTTTTCTTGTTTGATTATACGGTGGCTGCTTTGCGACTTGTTGAATGTTTCAGGGATCGTTTGGGGGTTTCTATAGAATTTCGGCGTCAAGCAATCTTCAAATCATAGATGTACAATCAAAAAGTGTTGAACAGATTCAAATATCCAATTTCATCTATGTGCTCTGCCTTCTCGTAATTTCGCCCCATCTTTTTACATCCCGATTTTATACATGAGCCTGTCATTTCCATACATATCCCAGCCATTCATCCATGTATTCAAAGTTTGACTTTTTCTTTTCTTTTTTTTAGTTGCCCCCTTTACTTTTGTCCGTCCATGTGCTTGATGCGAATCTCCACCGCTCTCCTGTGAGCTTCGAGCTCCTCGACCTTGGCCAGCTGCATGACTGCTCCGCCGACGTTGCGAAGGCCCTCGGCCGTGAGGTTGGAGCTGGTGATGTGCTTCTGGAAGGATCCGAGGTTGACGCCCGAGTACTGCTTGGCGAAGCCGTAGGTTGCTACAACGCTTGTCAGCACGAGTTTTCCCTCTATGAGATGATGTAAGGTGACAAGGGGGGGGGAGCATTGAGGAGACTTACGTAGTGAGTGGTTGACACCGGCAGAGTAATCGCCAACGCTCTCGGGCGTCCACTCGCCGATAAAGACACTGCCCGCGTTCATGACGAGGTCGACGACCTTGGCGGCGTCCTTGATCTGCAGGATCAGATGCTCGGGCGCGTACTCGTTGCTGATCCTCATGGCCTCGTCAATCGTCTTGACGAGGACAGACACGGAGTGGGCAATGGAGCCGCGCACAATGTCGACTCTAGGCAAGGCGAGCGCCTGGTTGTGCACCTCGTCCTCAATGGCCTGGAGCTGCTCCTCGGTGAGGTCGACGGCGATGAGGATGACCTGGCTGTCGACGCCGTGCTCCGCCTGGGAGAGCAGGTCGGAGGCCACGAAGGCGGGATTGGCGTCCTTGTCGGCGATGACGAGGACCTCGGACGGGCCGGCGGGCATGTCGATGCTGACGCCGGCGTTGGTGTCGTTGCTGACGTGCATCTTGGCCGCCGTGACGAACTGGTTGCCGGGGCCGAGGATCTTGTCGACCTTGCTGACGCTCTCGGTGCCGTAGGCCATGGCGGCGACGGCCTGGGCGCCGCCGGCGAGGACGATGCTCTCGGCGCCGACCTTGTGGGCGGCGTAGACGATCTCGGGCGTCACGCTGCCGTCGGCACGGGGCGGAGACGCCAGGACAATCTTCTTGCAGCCGGCCACCATGGCGGGGACGCCGAGCATGAGCGCCGTGCTGGGCAGGACGGCGGTGCCGCCGGGGACGTAGAGGCCGACGCGCTCAATCGGCCTCGAGAAGCGGCTGCAGACGACGCCGGGCATGGTCTCGACCTGGAGCGTCTTGTCGTCCTTTTGGGCGGCGTGGAACTTGCGGATGTTTTCGAACGAGGTGTCGATGGCCTTGATGGTCTCCTCGGGGAGCTGCATCAGCTCCTTGGGGAAGGGGGCCTTGAGGACTGGCGATGTCAAGGAGGTGGCCTTTTCAAATTTGTGAGTGTAAGAAAGGACGGCCTTGTCTCCGTTCTTGCGAACATCTTCGATGATCGGGGTGACGATCTTGAGGATGGCATCGGGAGACTTTTGTGACGGCCGCTTAAGGATCTCGAGCAGCTCTGCCTCTGTGGCGCTGACCGCGTCGATCCTCCGCATGGCGATCCGGTCACTCTTGGGCTTTTCGGCTTCAGCTGGCTTCGCCGGGGCCGCGGCAGCAGACGGCTTGATTCCTTCTTTATCGGCCCATTTGCCCTTGGCGTCGCCCGTCCTCCTCTTGACCTTGAGGCCCTTTGCATCCAGGTTGGCAGCAATATCTGCCAGACTGACTCCAGCGCCAACAGCCCGCGTGAGAGCAAAGTAGATCAGGTCAGCGGCTTCAAAGGCAACCTCCTCCGGGGTCTTGGCGTCGCACAGCTCTTCGGCCTCCTCCATGATCTTTGCCCGCAGCAGCTTCTCATCGGAGAAGAGCCTGGCGGTGTATGAGCCCGCAGGGGCAGACTCTTTCCTGGACTTGAGCGTCTGCTCCAGCCTCGCAATGCCGGTCAACTCGCCAAAGCAGCCAAACTGCTCGAGGTGGCAGAAGCGGCCCTTCTGGTTGACGACAAACTTGAGCGTGTCATTGTCGCAGTCCAGCGCGATGCGGACAAGCTCCTGAGTGTCTCCAGAAGTAGCTCCCTTCACCCACAGCCCTCGTTTGCGGCTCTGATAGACGCCCGTCTGCGTCCGCAGCGCCTCCAAAATGCTCTCCTCGCTCGTGTAAGCCAGCCCCAGGGCAATCCCGTGCACATCAGTCACCACCGTCGGGATGAGGCCATCGGCGCGGTCCGACTTCCAGTATGTCGCAATGGCCTTGGAAAGCAGAAGCTTGCTGCTATCGGTCTTGTCGGTCGTCAGTCCGGTCGAGGGCAGGACGGGGATCGCATTGCATTTTGTGGCGACCTCGATGAAGTGGTCGAGAGCGACATCCGGCACCGGCTTCAGGTAGAGCACCTTGAGCTTCTGGGCCCGCGCCTCCTCGGCAAACTTGTCGACATTGGAAGCCTTGGGGTCAAAGTCCTTGATCAGGAGGCCGTGCTCAGAGGCCGCAGAGAGGTCGAGCTTCGACACAGCCGGCAGCACTCTGGCGCCCAGCTCAGCGTATTGTGACAGCGACTCGGGCGCAACGAATACGGTGCGAGCCCCGCCATCGAGCAGCGCATACACATCGTCCGTGGACGACAGCGCCGAGGCGTCGATGTGGGCGTGGAACTCGGAGCTGTGGCGCTTGAAGAAGCGGAAGAGCTTGTCGAGGATCTGCGGCGACGCCTCGAGGAACGGGCTGGCGAGGATGGAAACCTCTTCGCGACTGAGGCCGTCGAGCTTGGCCAATCCCGGAGGGACGGCGACACTGACGAGGAACGGCAGGGGGAGAACCGTCTCCATGGTGGTACCGGGCACGGCAATTGGTAGTGGGAGGATCGAATGGAGGGGATAGACTGAGAAAATAGTCAAAGATGAAGAGTCGAGGGATGTTATATGACGCCGCTTCTCCCCGTCCAGTGAGTCAATCCAGGATCAAATCGCCTGGAAAAAACACCTCGAGTGACCGGGACCGGCACTTGGATCGGCGGCACCGACCTCAAATTTTTGGTGGGGTCGCCACCTGCACTGAGGTGCTGTTGCTGCAAGCGTGCGCGCTGAATCCGTCCGCTGTTCTTCGCCTTCTAGCGCCTTGGAACCCCTCCAACGAGCCCCTCCAACCCTTCCAATCCCCTCCAGGGCGCCCAGAGGTGCGCTGCAGCTGTTGCCGCTACAGCCTGTGAGCGTCCGCTGGGAATTGGGATGTTCCCATTGGCTAATATTTAAGGTGTGGTCTGTGCGCGCTCGACGCAGCATAGATACTCATTCGGATTAACGATGTTCCGCAGTAACCTCATTCAGCCGCGTGCCGCGATTGAAGCGAACCTCGAGTTCAAGTTCGACTGACAACTCTCACCTTCAGCCTCGTCAGTTGCGTCGCAGAGGCGCATACCGGGAGCAGGTATCCATCAGTCATTGTTCATTTCGATACCCCTCAAGAAACTCCACAATCTCATGCTCCGCTAAGTCGACGCCTTTCTTCGAATCACTTGCTGCTAGGGCGCGCATTCAATCTGCGTCGCCTGCATCTTCCACATTCTCCAAGCTTCCCTCAGCTCTCCTCCCGTCAACACACCTCGCTCCATCTCTCTGCCCCCATCGCCGACCATGTCTTCCAGCCAACCACAGACAAACGGCGTCGTCGCTCCGTCCGTCAACACATCTCAACAAACGATTCCAAACACTCAATCGACAACCACAAGCCAGCCTCCCCCCGCCGCCGGCTCCTCTTCCCAACCACCTGCACAATCGCCCACACACCAGCAGCCGCCCTCTGTCGCGCCGAAACCGCGAGACGCACGCCTCGTTGAGCTGCTTCTCACCTCACAGGGCGTCACGGCTTACGAACAACGAGTGCCTCTTCTGCTCCTGGACTTCGCATACAGACATACCTCCTCTGTCCTTAGCGACGCACTGCACCTCTCGGGGGACCCCTACATCTCGCAAGCTGGATCCAAGCCATCGGCTTCCGGCGCAGGCGCCACCGCCCCGCCGTCGGGCGATGCCAGCGTCAGCGCAAATGCCGTCAAGGTCGCCATCGCCGCGCGTCTAGGCTACCAGTTCCGCGGAGGAAGCAGCGGCGGCGGCATCAGCAAGGAGTACATGCAGGAGCTCGCCCGCGAGCGCAACAAGGTCGCCCTGCCAAAGATTGTGCCCAACGAATGGGGCGTGCGGCTGCCGAGCGAGAGGTTCGTGCTTAGTGGCACGAGCTGGGGGCTCAAGGACATGTGGGACGAGGAAGACATGGACGACGACGACGAGAGCTCGGCTTCTCAGCAGGGCGGTGATGCCATGGAAGGCATTGAGGGGCCGGATCCCGAGGATATCGGTGGAGATGGCGTTGAGGGAGGGACTGTGGATGATGTCTTTGGCGACGATGTGGATGCAGAAATGGCTGAGGAGGCTTGAGCAGTTATAGGTGGAGTCTGCGAATGACTTGAAACTCGGAATGATTTTACCAGGGTCTTGGATGCCGGGCGTTTTGGGCGTTGGGGGAAAGGAGCAAGATGTGCAGAGTGGCTTCGTTGCCCTCTTTCTCTCCGAAATATCGTTTCTGTCCGCCTTGTATACTACCTGCTATATACCTCACAATAGACGGATAGGTGGATATCACAAGCTCTTTCAGAATATCAACCACCAATAGTGGAAAAGGGGGTGGTAGCTGCTGATTTGGCTATGCCATTATCTTACAACATGAATGGCCTCGCATGAAGGTCCAAATAGCGTGAATACTTCTTGCATATCATGCCCAAGAAAAGCAACTTAATTACTCTGCCACATCACCACCTCATGGATGACACCTGGTTATGAGAATGTGGGAAATTTATGTTACACTAGCCTTTAAAACGGTATCTCATACACTCTATACCCGGATCTTTTGCTTTTTTTCTTTTCAGACAAGTCCGCCCCTGCTCCATTCGCTTCGCATCCGCTCTCCCACCCTTAAAACTTGGGCTTCATGGTGTTCCGCAGTCGCTGGTAGTCAAACAGAGCCTCAATCTTTCCAACAGCGCTGATGGCAATGTCCTTGTCCCAGAGGTATCGGTTGGCGAAGTCGGTGACATCCTTGTCGGTGATGGCGTCGATCTTGCGCTCAATCTCGCCGGGGCTGGCGCGGCGGCCAGTGGTGATGAGCTGGCGGCCAATGTCCTCGGCAACGGCGGTGGTGCCGTCCAGGGACAGCAGGATGGAGGCCTTCAGCTGGGCCTTGGCGCGCTCAACCTCGGCTTCGCTGACGTTGTAGCAGAGACGCATCCACTCACGGATGGCGAAGTGGACGAGGTCGTCGAGGCGGGTGGCGTTATCGGTGACGAGGTAGATGCCCCAGAGACTACAGAGTTGGGCAATTAGTTTGACATTCATCCAGGCAAGTCGTACTGGCTACGTCGCCATTTATACGTACCCAGTGTCGCTGTAGCTGGTGGAGAAGCTCATGAAGCTGTTGGCCAGGTCGTGCTTGTGAACGTAGCCGCTGAGCTTGCCGCCCTGGTGAGGGGCGTTGCCCATGGCCTTGTCGTAGTTGCCAACAATGGCCTGAGCGACGAGAGCAGTGTAGTAGTCATCAGAGTTCCAGCTGACACCCTCAACAGCAATGGCGACGTTGGCAGTGGGCATGGTGTCGTCGCGGACACGCACGTCAGAGCCAATGAAGTCGGCCTTCTGCTTAGACAGGACATAGGCCTCGGTCTCGGGTCCGTGGCTGGCAAGGCCGGAGAAGTGCTTCTCGGCGAGCTCGACCAGCTGCTCGTGGGGAACGCCACCGGCAGCGGCGAGAACCATGCGGTCGGCGGTGTAGTTGTTCTTGATGTAGTTGACGAGCTCGGTGCGGGTAATGTCACGGATGTTCTGGCGGGGGCCGAGGATGGTGCGGCCAAGGGGCTGGTGCTGGAAGGCAGTGGCGTGCAGGTGGTCGAAGACAACCTCCTCAACCTGCTTCTCGACCTCCTCGGACTCTCGGAGAATGACGTCGCGCTCGCGCTCGATGGCGGACTGCTCGAGCTTGGAGTTCTGCAGAATATCGGCCAGGATGTCGACGGTCTGGGGAATATCGGAGTTGAAGGCCTTGGCAAAGTAGACGGTGTTCTCGCGCTGTAAAGCCGTGTCAGTGGTTCGAGTTTTTTTCTATTTTCCCTCGGCATCATCTCTCCATGGATGCGCCCATTGCGACTTGAAGAGGGTAAATTTTCAGACGAACCGAGGTGTAGGCGTTGAGGTGACCACCCATGTTCTCAATCTCGAGTTCCAATTGGTGCTGTGATCGCTTTGCGGTGCCCTGGAAGCAGCTGTCAGCCATTGCCGGCCCTCTCATGATGCCACATCGGGACATCCCACCTTGAAGGCCAGGTGCTCGAGGAAGTGGGCAGTGCCGTTGGTCTCGTTGGTCTCAGCACGGGAGCCGGCGTCGATCCACATGCCGACGGTCGAGGTCTGAGCCCATGGTGAGTATTCAGTAGCGACCTGGAGTGCGTCGGTCAGCAAAAGAGTCGTCCACAGGCCAATTGGCCGTCGAGGCTGGCGCTCACAGTCAGGCCGTTCTTGAGCGTCGTCGTCTGCGTCTTGCCGACGGTGGAGGGCGTAGCAAAGCCCCGGCGCAAGCCTGACAGGCCGGAACGGGCTCGCAGGCCTTGCGACAGGTTCAGAGCTAATCTGCGGGACGCCATGGCGGAGGTTTGGGCGATTGATGGTCAATTGAGCGGTTTGATGAAATCTTTCGACGCTGCTCGGCAAGAAGCTTTGCTGAAGCGGGTTGTGGCCTTAGTTTCGAGGCTGCGGACCGCTTAGTCATTCCGACCGTCTCCGACGCCCGACGACAGGAAAGGCACTCGTCCAATCAGAGGCGCGGATTTACTAACCTCATCTTCCGAGCAAGCTCCACCGCGATATATGCTCATTAGGAAGTAGGTACGTATCTTGATGGGAGCCAATGACGATATGACAGTAGGACAAGTAGTATGTATGGAACAGCCAATACCACGTACATACTGATGACCTATCTTGGACATTCCTGGTAATAAAGCACAGTAATTACTTGCTAAACAACTTAGTTATTGTTGCAGAAAGCTCAACTAGATGCACCACCCAAAAAGGCTCATCTCTCGCGTTGACCACCTTTGACGTATTGCTACCTAATGGCACACGATAGTTGCCTTACGTGCATAACCCATAGCTCATCGAATCAGCGTGGAAGTCGTTGATTCTACCCTCTGCATTTATATATATGTACTCTTCACAGCTCACATCGTATCCAATTAGAATCCCACCACCTTTTTCGTCCTAACTTCAATCTCTCTACCCCTCCCTTTGAGATACATCCCCTTTCTTGCGGGGAAGCCTAGGTGTACTATCATCTGTGAGTGGTCTTCAACTACTAGGTATTGTATTGCCATCTCACACCCACAAGCCCAATCTTGGCATTTCTGAATTACTATATTCATTCAATCTGAGAAACCTCCGTGATCAACATATTATATCATCTCTGCCGTGTCTTTGCTCTCATCAGCTTGCCCCTCCACGTCTTACATCTCTGTCACTCGACTCCTCTCAACGAATTTGACGGCAACTGACCAACAAACAACACATAGGTAGTTATTCAGGAAATCCCAATGGCGACACCAAAAACATACGACTTTGCAGACGACTTCAAAACACTATACATCCCAAAGCAAAAGCCCGAACCAGCCCCTGTGCCCGAGGACATGAAAGCCTTGGTCCAAAGCTACCCTCCCCTAAGCCAGGTGACCACAGTCAACGACCCTGATGGCGTCCCCTTCACTGCTCTCTTAGAAATACCGATATTTCGGGCTGAGGAAAGCTGGGAAATTGCCTTGTGGCACTCCATTGATGGCCAAGACTGGACCGAGCATGAAGTACCCAGGATCAAAAGTGACAAGGCACCGCAAGCTCTGCACGCAGACTCAGAAGCCGTCTCGAGGATATACTTTGCAACAAATGTGTCGTTTCAAAAGTCACTGCGTTTCACCATCAAGTTCCGCCCCAGCGTGGATGAACCGTGGAGATGGATCCGTGACGAGCAGGGGCTGGAAGATGGCCACATCGTGCTCCTCCCAGCTCCCTCCGAGTCTGACAATCTAAATGACCTCATATTTGGACTTGTTCCTTCGTGGACAGTCAAGTCTCATATGAGCCAAGCACCGAGAACCCAATTGTGGTCTCTTCGACTCACAGTACCTCCCGCCTCGAACGATAACTCTTCGAACAGTTTTCTCCATCTCGGGAAGCCTTGGGGTTCATTTCTGAGGTTTGTAATAACAAGCCCCCGCTGTTGAGATTTTCTGCTCAGCCATTTGGCGTAATCTTGTCCATAAAGACGGAGTGTATCTAACGGAGTAACCCAGGTGGTTTGCGATTGTCCGGTTGTGGTCCCCTTGGTTAGCACCGCGCCATGGAAGGACAGACTTCTCGCTGGACAAGGACGCAATACTGCTGGCTTTCCAAAGCCCAGAAGGCAGAAACATGGTTCTGCTGGCCGTTTCGGGAATCAACGATACGACACCTGTCTTTCAAAGCACGTCCGACGGTACCATTGCGGTAAACGTCCGGAATGACTCCGTCTCGGAACAGGAGTGCGTGATTCTCGTGTCGGAAGGAAATGACTTTGAAAAGGCTGTTGCCGCCGTCATGTATCACGCAAGATCGCTTGTCATGAAGGCACGGGGCAAGAACGAAGCCCTGGAAGTCGAACTGAAGGCTCTCTCCGACGCAGTTCGACCAGAGTGGCTTGATGAATGGTACGACGGACTCGGATACTGTAAGTACATGTATACCATCATGCATCCCCCTTATTCAGGTGTTGTCCGCTGATAGAGGAAACTATAGGCACCTGGAACGCCCTTGGCCAAAGGTTGACTGAGGAAAAGATTGTTGACGCAATCGACAAACTGAAAGAGCACAATATTGGCATCACCTCTCTGATTATTGACGACAACTGGCAGTCGATCGACTACAAAGGGGAGAGCCAGTTCCAGTACGGATGGGTCGATTTCGAAGCAGAGCCGGAAGCATTTCCCAACGGCCTCAAGGCAGCCATTCAGAAGATCCGCCAAAAGAACCCAAACATTCTACACGTCGCCGTCTGGCATGCCCTGCTGGGCTACTGGGGCGGCATCTCGCCCGACGGAAAGATTGCAAAGAAGTACAAGACGATCGAAGTCGAGCGCGAGGAGGCCAAACGGCGCAACTTGCCCCTCGGAGGCAAAATGACAGTGATTGCCAAAGAGGACGTTGAGAAGTTCTACGACGACTTCTATCTGTTCCTCGCCGAATCCGACGTCGACGGCGTCAAGACAGACGCCCAGTTCATGATCGACATGTGGAAGAGCGCCTCCGTCCGACACGACCTAATCAACACGTATCTCGACGCCTGGAGCCTCGCCTCCCTCCGCTACTTCAGCGTCAAGACCATCTCGTGCATGTCGCAGATCCCGCAGGCGCTCTTCAACTCGCAGATGCTGCCGGGCCGGCCTCCCTTGCTTGTCCGCAACTCGGACGACTTCTTCCCCCAGATCCCCTCGTCGCATCCCTGGCACGTGTGGACGAATGCGTACAACAGCATCTTCATGGAGTATCTCAACGTCCTTCCGGACTGGGACATGTTCCAGACGGTACATGATTATTCTGGCTTCCACGCTGCTGCGAGGTGTGTCAGTGGCGGGCCGATTTACATCACGGATGTTCCTGGGCAGCATAACATGGATCTGATCAAGCAAATGACGGGTGTGACTCCCAAGGGAAAGACTGTCATCTTCAGGCCGAATAATCTGGGCCGGGCCATCTTTCCATATATCGGCTACGACGACGATTTGCTTCTCAAAGTGGGAAGCTACAACGGTACGTGATACGCTATGAACGGCTTGATTTGTCGTGCTGATTTTGATAAATAAATAAAAAAAGGCCCAGCAGAAACTGGTACACCAATCGTAGCCATCTTCAACATCTCAGCACGTCCTCTCACCGAACTCATCCCCCTCTCTTGCTTCCCGGGCACCGTATCGTCACAGCACTACATCGTACGAGCACACGTCACGGGCAAGACATCTGCGCCCATGAAGCCTGAAGACGCAGCCTCGCTCATCGCCGGATCCTTGGACGTTCGAGGATATGAAATTTTCACAGCTTTCCCCGCCATTCCGTTAAAGGGGGCCGACCACGGAAATATTTGGGTAGCGAGCCTGGGGTTGGTTGACAAGATGACCGGAGGTGTGGCTCTAATAAGCAGCAGCATCGAAATGAAAGACAACGGAAGAGTGTCTGTTGACGTCAAGCTGAAGGCTTTGGGCGTCGTCGGTAAGTGGAAGGAACTAGATCTCACCTCTCGAGGAGCAGTCTGCTGATCACTTCTTTTTTCCTCTTTTTTTCAGGCGTGTACGTATCTGCGTTGACTGAGGTGTCCATCAAGGGGAACCTGATGGTGATGCTGCAGAACGTGGCGGTTCCTATAGAGACTGTGCATCGCTCAAAGCACGACCCTCGTGTGCTCGAGATCGACATTGAGACAGCCTGGAAGGCTCTGAAACTGGAGGCTGGGTTCAAGGACGAAGTCGAAGTCAAGGTCAGCTTTGCCGGTTAGCATGGGAGAGTGGGTGAATCAACGGGTATCAGACGTCCAGTTCAGACCTCACTGTCCAGAAGGGCAATGTGTCATGTATTGCAGAGGTGATTGTTCAAAGGTTCATGCGTATTTCGAATGTCTGCTCAAGTCCCGTGAGTGTGCAGTGGCCTTTTGCTCTCGGAATAGTTTTCATAACATTTAACATCTCTCGTCCAACTCCGTACGCCGATATCCTCCACCCAAAACATAGCCCCCAAGATTAGGAATTTTAACTGTCCTCTATTTGCATCGCTTCTCCACAATGCCAGCTCCGTTTTCCTCGTACTCCTTCTTGGATATCCACATCTGGTGGAAGGTACCCAGACTCGCCAGGATGCTGCCGCCGATCCAGGCGCCGAATCTACGCTCGCTCGACAAGCCCGCGGCGTGGATCTTGATCTTCAGGCCGGGATACATGGCCGTCAGCTCGTTGTTTAATCGGTCGTTGAAGCCGTTGATCAAGCTCGTGCTGCCCGTGACGACGACGTTGCCCAAGAGAGTGCCCCGAAGGTCGACGTCGACAGAGTTGAGGGCGGAGCGGATAAGCTCGGGAATGGTCTGCGCCTTTGTGAGACGCTCCTCCTCGGGAAGAGGGTACCCAGCGTTTTCATCCCACATTCCCTCTGCCACCTTGAACCGCTGCTCGCGCCACATCTGGTTGTACCCGTCGGGCATCTCAAAGACGCGCCCGGGCTGTGACTTGATGTACTCCTCGTTTCCAGCGGCGCCGTATCGTCCAGGGCCACGCCAAACTTCGACGACGGACTCTTTGAACTCCGTCAGCACCCGCTCCTCTTCGAATGCTCGGAAAGAGTCGTGGATCTTGTAGGGAAATTCGCGTAGTCGTGCTTGTGGAGGGGCGAGCGCATCCACAGGCGTCTTGTTCTCAACCATGAATGTGGGCACCAGGTCGACCTTGGGCTCGGACGTCTCCCACATCTTGCGGATTTGCGACGACAGCCACAGGCCGCCGGCGGGTGATCGCTGGATGGATCGCTTGAGAACCATGCCGTCGTGAATGGCCGTGACGGAGGTGTTTGCGCCGCCGACATCGATGACCAGGGCAGTGGCCTTGCCGGCCGCGAAAGAGGCCAGAACGGGCGTCCGGCTCAGCCAGAAGGCGGGCGTTCCCCAGCTCTCCATGCTCAGCTCAATGGCCTTTTCACGCGCCTTGGGCGAGTTCCAGGGAGCTTCTGACATCAACAAGGGAAACTCTTCCAGCGGCTTCTCCAGACCCTCAACCTCCTCCATGGCGACGTCTCCCTCGCCATCCTGCTCCTTGATGTCGTCGTTCAGTCCGTTCTTGGACGGATGTGTCTGCCGCTCGGGCTGCAGGCGCTTAACCAGCATAAACTCCCAGAGCTTGGCCGCAACATCCCAGTCCTCCACGACGCTGTCCTTGTTCATGTAGTTGCGGACTTCGAAGTCGCCGCGCGGGATGATGCACTCATCGCCAAAGAGATCTCGGGGAGGGTCGCTGGTGATGTGGCCGTAGAAGGACGGCAGGATGGACTTGGGGACGTCTTCGCCGGCGTAGCCCGCGCGCGTATTGCAGTAGCCGGGATCGAGGACGAGGGCAGAGACTTCATCTGTTGACCAGAACGCATGCGTTAGCTTGCTTCATCACCTTATAGGGAGAGACACATGCGGCACGTCTGCAGAAGCAGTGACGAGACGCACCTCCGCCGTAAATGTCGGTTGGCTGCGCCGACGTGGGCAAAGGCTGCTGGGCCATGACTGTGATTGTGTGGAATGAACGGCCAATTGGTTGAGGTTCGCGCAGAAGAAGCTCCCAAAGCTGTCGTCTTCTGGATAAGGTGGTGAGAGATGCGCGCCTATGAGGGAGGTTGGAGGTTTACAAGAGGAATGGCGCGTCGGAATAAATTTCAGCCTGGCGTCTTGCAGTTTGAGTGAGCTTGCGGCCAGCTGTTGCGCTTCATGCATTTGGCGGGGTGATGCCAATTACGGGGTGGCTGAGAAGAGAGAAAAAAAAAAATAGTACGGCAATAAATTACGCCCACATTCTTGCAGACAAAGCGCAAATTTGCATCCTGCAAAGCTTCAGATTCTTCTCTTTACTTGGAGTTGATTTTGCTGGATGTGCACCCGCAATTGATTGCATGTGAGGCAACATATTGCGGTGCCGTCGCTATGTGTGTAAGTCTTTATCTGCCTTGAGAATCCCCTCTCTTCTTTTTCCTCCAACCATCACAATGATGAATTGCAATCTCGCTTCAGAACCGCTGCGATTGAAACAGCTCTCGGGCTGTTGGAGATTATAACTTGCTATATTCTGATCTTTACAATCTTTACCCTCTTTGTCGAATAACAAATCAACATTTCACGGCAAAAGCTAATTGCGTCGAGTAGAAGAGATGAGGTCTGCCAGCTGCCTAAGACTGGCGCGCCAGTCCGCTGCGTTGAGTGTCCGCTCAAGGTCCTATAGCCAAAGAGCTGCACTGATATCCGCATCATGGAGGCCAACTCCAAGCAGACAGCCGACCCGAGCTCTGTCCAGCAAGCCTAATGTTCGGATCAACGAGTCGTCGAGGTTTGTCAAGGAGGAGCAGGAGGAGCTGGACGACGTCTCGCCGTTCAAGAAGCACCGCCGGGAACAGCTGCAAGAGGACCAGCAGAGCGCAGATCCGCTATACCCCGAGGCTTATCCTCGTCTAGAATCGTCGTCTATTAGGAAGAGCGTCCCCGAGTTCCTTGAGGAATCTCAGAATGAGCTTTCGAGCGAGCCCGTCACCTTGTCTGGGCGGATTCGATCGAAGCGCGTCGTGGGATCCCTCATCTTCCTCGACATCACCAACGAGTTTCAAAAAGTTCAAGTCATGATCAACAAGAAGAAAGTTGCTGCAGAGCAAGAGTCGCGTGCCCATAAATTCCGCCTTTTGAAGAACTTGATCCAAGTTGGAGACCATATATGTAGGCCTATTGTGCTCCTCCTCCTGCTGTCTCTCCAGAGGCTAATTGTCTGGTAGCGGTCACCGGAACTGCCACCCGTACGAGCACGGGGCAGCTGTCTTTGGAAGCCCGAGAGTTGCCTGAGCTTCTCTCCCCCTCCATGGAGCAGATCCCTGAGAAGCTCACGGACCCCAAGACAAAGATGCAAGAGCGCCATGTCGATATGCTGGTGAACCGCGATGTCGTCGATGTCTTGAGACTGCGATCAGAGATCATGAAGCAGATCCGCGACCATTTCCACTCCAAGCGCTTCCTTGAGTTCCAGACGCCAATCCTCGCCGAGAACGCCGGTGGTGCAGTTGCGCGTCCGTTTGTGACGCGAGCCACAGAGTTCCGAGGCAAAGATCTGGCTCTTCGAATCGCACCCGAACTATGGCTGAAGCGCCTCGTTGTCGGCGGCGTAGACAAGGTCTTCGAGATGGGCCCTGCCTTCCGAAATGAGGGCATCGATGCCACTCACAACCCCGAGTTCACAATGTGTGAATTCTACAGCGCCTATACAAACCTGCCCGACCTCATCAAGGAGACGGAGGAGCTGATATACAGCCTCGCAAAGCGCTCCCAGGAGCTCATCTCCACAGAGCTCACCACTCTACCACCCATCGACCTCAGCAAGTTCGTCCGGCCCTTCAAGCAGGTGGAATTCATCCCGGCGCTGGAGGAAGCAATCGGCATCCGCCTGCCGAAGCTCACCGTGGAAGACGGCGCCCTCGCCGAGCTCCTGGCCGTACTGAAACTCTCAGGAATTGAAGTTCCCGGAGAGGTGCCCACGTCTCTGCCGAAGCTCCTCGACCGGCTCGCCGCGACGTACCTGGAGCCCATGTCCTTTACCGAACCAATCTTGATCACGCACCATCCCGCCTGCATGTCGCCCCTGGCCAAGAGCTTCCTCTGCCCAAAGACGTATCAGCTCGTGTCCGCCCGCGCGGAGCTCTTCATCGGCGGCCGGGAACTCGCCAACATGTACGAAGAGGAGAACAACCCCGAGGAGCAGAAGCGAAAACTCGCCGTCCACCGCAGCCTCGTCAACAAGCCCGACGGCACCGTCGGATTCGCCGAGCCGGTGGCCGCAGACGGCGACGCCGCGCAGCCGCCGGCCGAAGCCGTGGAAGAAGAGGACGAGTGGGAAGCCTCGCCGCTGGACCAGAGCTACGTCAAGGCCCTCGACTACGGCCTTCCCCCTACCGGTGGCTGGGGATGCGGTGTCGAGCGTCTGGTGATGCTCTTTTCGGGCGCCAATCGCATCAGCGACTGCTTGAGCTTTGGCACGGTGCGAAATGTGGTTGGATTGTCGGCTGACGAGAAGGGTGGTGAGAAATAGACGTCAAACATTCCCATGGATAGACCAGGGGTTGCAAATCTGTACACTAGTTAGATATCATGTACGAGTATGAACATAATAATGAATCATTGCTTACGGTTCTTTGTAATATATTAAACAGGATCGAACACGTTGTGAGGGCTATGGATATGACAAGCGTTTGACGTATGGATTTATCCAAGTAAGAGCTTCGTAGCATAGCACAACTCAATATGGCATGAAACAGAGCTCTCTCATCATACTCTATCAGATAGGATATCATAGCTAATCGTCAAATCCACCCCATTCACCCTCCTTACCACCACCATCCCCGTCCTCCCGAGCCTCCATCTTCCTCTTCTTGCTCCCCTCAATAGCCCCCTTCCTATTGTGCTCCTTCCGCCGCTCATACCCGCTCCTGGACGTAATCATAGCCTTGTTGCCGCTCCTCCTCGACTCGACGCCCCTCTCCTTGAGCTTCTTCCTATCCTCCTTGCCGACGTTCGGCAAGGCGTCAAGCAGCCACTTCTGCACGCCGGCCTCGTCCTCCGTCTTGCCCGCCTGCTTCTCGCTCGCGGCAATGACGTTGGCAACGGTCTTGACAAAGGGAATGTCCTCCTTGGTATAGAAGGTGACGGCTATGCCACCCTCTCGGCCAGCTCGCCCCGTCCTCCCTGCGCGGTGCACGTACGCCGCACTTGACCCCGGCACATCGTAGTTCAGGACTCCGTTGACGCCGGCAAAGTCCACGCCTCGGGCGAGGACGTCAGTCGTGATGAGCACCCAAATTTCTCCCGCGCGGAACTTGCGCATGATGGCTGCTCGGGCTGCGTCGGGAAGGCCGCTGTGCAGAGCAGCTATTCTGGACGAACCGCCCGCCTCGAGCGGGATGTCGTACTTGAGCTCCTCCTGCAGGGCAGCAGCTCTCTCAATCGTCTGCGTAAAGACGAGGAAAGGCGGCCGCAGTGGCGGGCCTGAATCGATGCTCGAAGTAGGCCGCAGGAGTTGCCGCAGAGCAAGCAGCTTTCCTTGCTCGCTCGCGGTATAAATCAGCCTGTGGACAATGTTTGGCACGGCCGTGTCCTTGAGGCCGACAACCAAGCGCACCAGCGGCCTTTGGGGGATGCCCAAGGACTCGGCCCTTGAGGTCAGTCTTTCGGTGACGAGCGTCTCAATGTTGGAGCCCATCGTTGCGGACCAGAACGAGAGCCGTAGATCCGGATTGCTACAGGCGGCCCAGATGCCGAGTGTTTGTTCGCGGAACAGGGGGTCGAGGAGCACATCGGCTTCGTCTAATATGAGGTCGCGGACGGTTGGCAAAATCTTTTGTGTACTTGATGATCCAGAGGTGAGAAAGTTGAGCAAGAGAAGAGGCGTCGTGATCAGGATGTCGACCTTTGCCACCGCTTTTGGTTTCCCATGCTCATCTTCCTCTTCGTCTTCCTCTTCATCAGACTCCTCCGCCTTCTCTTCCTCTTCGTCCGAGCTGTCCTCTCCAATATCCTGGCTCTCGGCAGCAAGGGCCATCCCCTTCCTCATACCGAGCACCTTGATGCCAGTCCCCTTGACCAGCTGGCTGCCAACGCTGACAATTTGATAGGCCAGCTCTCGAGTCGGCACAATAACGATGGCCTCCAGCTCGTGGATCCCATGCAGCTTCTCCTCCGCCCTCCTCCTCATGATGTTATTGATTGTGGGAACCAAGAAGCTGATCGTCTTGCCGCTCCCTGTCGGCGCAACCGCCAGCAGATCCACCCCTCTCTCCAGCCCTTCCTCCCCTTTCAATGCCAGGTCCGGCCGAATCAGCAACGGCATGCTCCCCATCTGCACCTCCGTCGGCACCCGGTAGCCCTGGTACGCCAGGTTCTCGGCCACCCTGCGAGACAGGTTGTACGTGCTCCGCAGCTGGCCAAACGACTCCAGCGGCTGCGGCGTCAGCTGCGGCGGCTTCTTGTGGTCCTTCTTGGCCTCGACGACGACGGCAGCAGCAGCAGCGGCCTTCTTCTGCTTCTTCGACTTCTTCACCTTGTTCTGCTCCTCCTCGCGCTTGTACAGCAGCGTCACCTTGAGGCGGTGCGACCGCAGCAGCTGGCGACACTCCTCCGGGCTCAGCAGCCTGGCCGCTTCGGCCGCCGGACTCGCCTCTCGCTTGCCCTTGTTCTTGTTGGACGCATCGGCCTTTGTCGGCTTCGCCTCGGCAGCGGCATCCTTGGGCGCGAAGAAGTCGACCTCGGGCAGCTCCTCGGGGATCTTGTTGCTCTCGGATTCGTGAGCGTCGCGCTTCCTCTTGTGGCCGCGGACCTCGTCGTGGAAGAGCTGCGGATTGGGCTTCGTTCCGGACGAGGGCAGCTTGCCCACGGCGCTGCCGCCTGCGAGCGAGGATTTGGCGCTCTTTTTCGTGCCGCGCGAGAGCACTTTGAGGATATCCATGGCGTGAGTGCTGCGGCAAGGCAAATTCGAGGCGATTGTCGTGATTTGAGCGCCCTTGGTTTAACGAAGCATGTGCTGTAGAAGTCTCTTTGCTTTGGTGAGGCTGGTATCATCAAGTTTGTATGTAGAAATTTTGTAGCTCAGCCCTGCAACTTTTTTTCGGGTTTTTTGCTGCAAGGCTACAGTGGGGTGCCGCCATCAACAGCGGCCACTAGGCGCTAGGCTAATTGGGTGTGTTCCACCACCATGGAATGGAGCTGATGTGCAAGCGGTCAGCTTCGAAGATTGTGTGATATTGAAGCCAAGTGATTTGTATTGCGAGGAGGATTTCCCGAAAAGATGCAGTCATGACAGATTGCTGTCTTATTAGACACCTGAGAGTTCTTATCTGTTTCCCCTCGGTAATGTAAAACTACATGGGGTATCCTCTACAATCGCTCATAAGATTGCTTGCTTGTCTGCCAAAAGAAACGCCATAACCACACAGAAATCCCTATCCAACAAACAAACATCATCATGTCCCCTCCTCCCCATCAGAAACCTCCCTCCCCTCCCCGTACAGCACCTCGCAAACCCCCGCCAGCGGGATATCAAGCACCGCATCCGTCCCCTCGTTCCAAATCTCCCTCCACCTCAGCCTCCCGTTGCTATCACACTTCTTCTCCCTCTTATTACTCCCCTTGAGCCTCCCCTTAGAATCAATCACCGCCAGCTTCCCCGCCCCGTCCACAATCGTTTCCACGCTGTTCAGCGGCACCGTCAGAATCTCCAGGTTGTACGCCGCCAGCGCCACGTAAATGTACACCAGCGTCATCACCAAGAACGCCGGCACCGCCAGCGCCCACCACCGATCCGGGTAGTAGTAGATGCCCAGCGCGTGCAGGAACGGCGACGGGAGGTAGCTCCACAGCAGGTACATGAGGAAGATGAGGCTGCTGAACAGGTACAGCACGAAGCCGTAGTACTCGTATGTCGGCACCTTGGGCGCCGTCCGCGGCACGGGCGCGATGTCGTCGTCGGAGGCATCGGGCGTCGTCGGACGGGACGGCCGCAGCAGCGAGGTCAGGGACGGCGAAGGGGGCAGAGGCGTGGGCGGGCGGCCGTAGAAGGGCGGCGCGAAGTAGTTCTGCGAGAGAGGCAGCGGCGGCGATTCCTGGTCTGAGGAGCCCGACGATTGATTGTCCGAGATGTACTCGCCGTCGAATCCGTCCTCGTCGGAGCCAGACATGGCGGATGAAGCCGACAGGGAATATTGTATGCTATGCAAGATGTTGTTGTAATAAGTTGCAAAAGACCAGGGACGGACTTGGGTAAAGAGGCGGAATGGTTGGATGCGGCATAATCACGGGATTCGGCATACGGGAAAAGCTAACCCGCCGACATACGCAACATCAACCACAATCAGACCAAATGTCAGGCAGGGACATGCAGCATAAATCTATTTACAGCTAAATAACCACCATCTAGAGTACACAAGTAATTCGTCAGCTTCAATGCGCTTTTCCATTCCAAGATACTCCCAAGATAAAGGCCTGCTATGTCGATTTCATCCGCTCCAATTACCAAAATGCACCAACTTTCCCAAACATCTTTGCTCGCTGCTGTATGTCTAACACCTCGTGCCAGAAACAACCATTGTACAACACAGCCTCATGTCATCATTCGTATCCATGATTCATCCGTCAATAGGGCACTTGTAATCGAGTTCTCGAGGCAAGACACCATTCTCCTGCTTCTCCTGCAAGGCATCCAGGCACGTCTGGTGATAGATGTGCCGGCAGGCCAATACGACGAGCGGCCCCAGAACCTGGTCCTTGTTGGACTTTCCGGCGAGTTGCTCAATGAGCATGCTCGATGGGCGTGTGTCCAGACTCTTGCCCTTGCTCCGACGATCCGACACTCTGGCATGGCCCTTGGCCCGCTCCGCAGCCTGGATCTGCCTCTGCTTCCGGGCCACCTCTTCAGCGGCTTGCTTGTCTTCCCAAGCCTCAAAGATGGTAGCACCGGCAAGACCTGGGCCCCAGACTCTTTTGCCACAGGCCTCGCACGTAGAGCCGCGTGGCCTCCATCCACGCTGTCGAAGTTCAACGGATGTGTTAACGCTTGTAAACAAGCTGCGTTCCAAGAGGCGGTTCGACAGGCGAAGAATCGACTCCTCGTATGCGTAAGCCGAGAATATGGACGCAAGCACGTGGCGGAGATCTGCCAAGCTTGGAGACGACGCCGCTGCATTTGTCAGGAACGCCCTCAATACTCGTAGGAACGAGAGGTTAGACCCCGGGCTTGCCAAAGCTTTGGGACTTGTTTGGTCGTTTGCTGGGGTGGAAGCTTGGCTTGAGGTGGAAACAAGAAGTGAGGTAAAAGTATGCTGTACAAGTGATCGCAGCTTCGCCAAAAGCTTCTCTTCGTCAAGCACATGCTCGCTTGCAGCCGCATGTAGCAGTGGAGACAGACTCTGCGTGACTCGTACGCAAGCACCGATGAGACTCAACCAGAGACTCTCATCAGTGGATAGGTTCTCCTGAGATGATTTGCTCCTTGATACAACACTAACTCTCCTTGTAGATTTGGTCTGCTCTTGGCAAAGCCATATCCCGACATGAACATAATTCTGCAGGCTTTCGAGAAGAGCTTCAGCTGACGGTTCCAGCGACAGCGAGCCGCTGTCTGCTCCTTCTTCTCCGTTATGTGCATCCGTAGACCGCAAGAGACCTTCCATGGCAGACTCGAGTGTGCCGAGGTGCTGGACCAGTCGATCCATAGCGTCGGTGACTTGTCCGGCATTGGCCATGAGTACAACAGCGGCATCCACCACGCCTGTTTCCTCCATGGTAGGCAGCAGACTGTCTAGTTGAAGATCCACTGACTGGACGAGACCGATGTAACTTGACACATGTTGTGCGTCAAACTTGCACATCAGCCGCACATATCGCTCAACGAGAAGCCGCTCGTGCGTGTGCTGCCCATCAGCCAATGGATTCTCTGGCTCTAGCAATGCCTTCAGGTAAGCATGCTGCAGCTCAGGGGCATCATCCGCGGTATCAAGGACGTGCTGATGCAGTTCGGATCTCTGTAGAGCAAGAGTCGACGCCGTACGTTCAGGACTCAGTTCGAGCAGGTCTCTGGCGTGTTTCTCGATAACGGCCAAGACTTCCTGTTCCTGTCGTCGATTCAGCCCGCTCTGGGGTCGCAGGCACTCTGCGATACATTCAAACACCAAATCCTGATCTTCCGGATCTTCGAAGAACGTTTCCACAAGCTTTCCATACTCTTTGTCGGCTCTGTATATTCGTTTCAAGATCCGATAGAAGCCGGCTTGCTTGAACAGCGGCATCAATGCAGGCATATCCGAGGGATGATAGACTGATAAAAGATACTCGGCGCTCAATTGCGCGTCCTCGGCGAGATCGGGGCCGGGGTAATTGCAGAGCCCCGTGAGGACGTTTGACAAGGTTGAGCCCGGGAAAAGCAGATACTGCGGGAATTTGGGAAGATTCCGAGCGATGAACATGTCGAGATAGATTGTATCCGCCGGTGCAAACTCTGACGGGTTCATCACATCCAGCAAAATGGACAGAACATATTGCCGGTTGATAGTCATGCCAAAGATCTGCTCTTCAGGCATGTCCGCTTTAGAGCCAGTGCCCTTCGGACGATCATCTGAAGCGTCATTTAGGAAGGAATCTTCAAAAGCTTCGTTGAGAGCGCTGAGGAAACTAGGAGCATCGAACTTCAGAATCATCCGCAGATAGGGATATGCTGGCTCAGGCCCTCCATCGGCTCTTGTGAGAAACGCTTTACCGCTGCCCTTGGGCCACGAAATCGTCTTTCCAGAAAAGAAGAACCAATAGACCTCGGCTTTGGCCTTGTTCGCCGTCTGCTCATCCATGGCTTCGCCGCTCGGGTAAACGCGCCCCGTCAGGATGTAAGAAAGGTAGGGAAATATCTTGACGGCGTTGACACCGTAGTAATCGTCGCTTGTGTTACCAGCGATGGAGCTCCCATTCGACATCAACGGAACCAGAAGGCTAAGCAGGTCAATCATTGGAGTGATGTAGTCCTGGAGAGCTTGGTTCCAGACGTAGGTCAGCGCATCATACAAGTTGTGCTGCTTGCAGAGGATGGTGAGCTGATCCAGGTCCAGAGTCGCCGTCTCCATATGGCAGATGAGCTCTTCGAGCCTGCTCTCCCAGCCTTTGGTAACATAGTAGTTGACCATATCCTTCACCACCGTGGGCGGAACGCTTCGAATGCTTTGATCGAGGACGAATGGCTCGAGGGTCTCGAGGAATATGCCCTCGGCATCCGCATCGCTGTACCACTCATACAGCTCCTCAAACAGATAATCGGTGTTGCCGATGGTCTGGCAGGCCACAAAGCAAGTTTCGGCAAGCTGCTTCAGATGGTCATCGTCCACGGACGCCCTGCTCTTCTGTCGTTGCGCAAAAGCGTACTTTAAGGAGGCACTAGTGATCTCCATGATCTTGTCGCGGACCATGTTGTGCCTCTGCTCAGTGTCGTCAGGGAGGCCGACTGTCAGTTTATTGGCGTCACCGGTGTAGTACGATGTAGCCAGCTGGATGGCCCCTATGTAGTCACCATGCTCCATCGTGGCAATCAGCCGATCTGCCCAGTTCGACAATGCCCCTATCGACACATCGTTGAAACCCAAAAGGAACATTCTCCCTTTGTATGCCTTGAAGCTCATGTAAAACGCGTCGGCTACGACCCCATGCATTGAGACGTCATCTTCGTCTAGATTTTCCACGAGGCTATGCAGCTGATGAGAGAACAGGTCAGTGTGGTAAATGTATCTCTCCAGTAGGTCGAAGGCTTCCGTCATACGCATCGTCCTGTCCTCTAGGACAATCAGTCTTTGGGAGATTGTCAAGACTGTCAGTACAGAACGGCTGAGCCACTGTACCGCGACGATAGCCTCCTCACATTTCCACCTACTCCGAGCCTTGAATCTCAGCGACGGCGGATCACTGTCCTCTCCCGGAATCTCATCCACGTCGAGTACCGTCAGCACGTTAGACCAACAGTACACCAGCTTCGCTTTGGAGAGGGTCGAGCCGGTGTGTGCGTCCGCAACCTTGAGGCTCACGGCAGGAAACCAAGCCAGGCAGCCGGTCATGGCGCTATGAGCCGGGACATCCTTGGGGCGTGCCGACTTGTGCTGCGTCTGAGCCACCGGAGTCGTCGACACAATGACCAGCAAATAGGGGGTCAGCATGGCCGTCAGTCCCATCTTGTCAGTCTCCCGCTCAATGTTTCCCAGCGGCAGAGGCGAAAAGGCCAGGACAGCGCTGGGCTTGATAGTTTTACCCGGTAGCATGGGCGCGTTGGGATACCGGCCCAGTATCCTCGTCGTCTTGACCGTCCTCCCTAGTGGCCCCGTGCCCCTGGTGGCAAGATGAGAGAATGCCATGCCATGATTGTCCGCAGACACAAGAGCCGTGTGGCGAGTCCCCAGAAACCCTAAATGGACGACAGACGCATCTGGCATGTGGCCATCAACAGTCCTACTCTGCACCTGTGCCCCGTCCAAATGTGGGATTGTGAGGAAGGGCCGCGACGGTCGTCCAGTGTCCCAGGTGAAGATATTCCCACTCGCATGGCCGCCAGCTATAACTGCATGATCCGCCGAGATAGCAAGGGCGGTGATGGGCCCAGATTCCACGGCTACCAACATCAGCCGTGCACGATTTGAACATTCCGCACCGGCATGTACATACCTTTGGTTCCAGGGCCAATGATGGTTTTCAGATTCTGATTATAGTCGAATATTAAGATTATACCTTTAGAGGTTCCCAAAATGATCGAAGCGGACACGGCAAGACACGTAGGGGACCCGAAATTACGCCTCCCTGATTCCGAGAACGCATAGCTGTTGAGCTTTTTCAGTCTCGTCCACCGCACAACCTCCCACGGGGGCGACGGTGTGTCAGTATCGGGCTGATCTGACGGGAAGTTGGAGTTGTATGAGGCATGACGGCTGTGGTTCGGTACGTATGCGGGAGACGTTGGGCGAGGACTGAGCGTGTTGAAGGATGCTATCCGGGATTGGAAGCGTCGGTCAAACGGTCGGAAGGACGGCGTGGGGCTGCCAAAGCCGGGACGGGAAGCAAACGACGGCAAGACACTGCTGCTTGGGGAGGATAGATGTGATCCCTACGCCTGTCAGATTGTGTCGCTAAAGCATGGCATGCGGGAAGCCATCAAATACCTGGACGGATGGAGAATCCCCCGGCGCAGAGGTGACGGATTCCATGGGGCTCCCGGCTCTCCGCGGGATCGCATCAATAGAGCTCGCATCTGCCGATGTGAGTTCAGATCTATCTCCATTCTGAGCACGCCCATACAGCTGCCTGGCATCTATGGCATGATTTTCCTTCTCGTCCGCATTGGCAGAGCTTGCGTCCTCCGCTACCTCCTGCTGCTCGAGCTGAGGGACATCGGCCTCGTCATCGTGTTCTATGACGGGAGCCGCGTTCTCGATGTCGGCCACCGGCTCTCCGGGAGGAGAAGCGTCTTCAGAGTCAGACATTGTATCGCAAAGGCCATCACATTGTCCAGCATCCAGAGTGTCGACGCGGGGATATGCGGCGTATGACGGGTGTATTTGGTCGAGAGGGGGGGGGGGGGGGGGGGGGCAGCTGGAGTCGGCGGTTATCGCTATTGCAAGCTCATGAGCTGGTGGTATCCGAGCGACAAGCCGCCGTTGGTCGCCCTACAAGGCAAACCAGATCGCAGCCTTGCGATGCGCAATCGAGAAAAAAAAGGCTCAAGGTGGTATTAGCTATCAGATCTCGAGTACGTAAGTATTGCTCTTGACAGCTTCCCCATCTCGCAGCCTGCAGCATGGCTTAGCACCATTCCGCGTATGCAGATGACTGCATGCAAGCTGTACCGAAGATTCTCCGTCAGTGGATAGAGGAGTGACGTATTGCTGGATTCAGAGCATGGTCCGTTCTTGATAAGGTACATAAGTGCAGCCGCACACTGAGCAGTGATGAGGGGCTGAAGAGGCAGTGAAACGGTGAATACTCGCCTTGAGTGCGGTCTTCTGAAAAAGAGGAGAAAGGAATACGGCACACAGTCGTTTGCTTTGACATATCACACTCTTTTCCAGGCCAATTTCGGTGTCATAGTTCAAGAGAGAGCACCTTGTTCAGTCGATGAAAATCATAGCCATCAGGTACAAGAACACCAACAGTGAAAAAAGTCTCATTACCAGGTATTATACATGAACCCGCGAGAACACGCACATGAGCCGCTTGAAGCTCGAAAGTGTTACCATTGAAACGTGCTGCTGAGAGCCGGAACCTACCGAATCATCGAGTTCAAAACTCATTTCTCCTCATTACCAGTTCAAACTGACAACTCTAGGCGTCTCCTAGAGCTATTATAGGGTAAGGTAGCTGATATTATATGCCGCTCCATAGCGTGTAAGCTCTTTTTTTTTTTTTTTTTTTTTTTTTTTTTTTGCAGGTCCCCGCAACTAAAGCCAATGCCCCCAATTGCCCCTCCTTTTGGCTCAGACCCTGCGGTAGCGCATCCATAAGATAAAAAAATTTCGGACGGCCCGCCTCAAAACTTTTTTTTCCTTCTTCTTTCTTTCGGGAAGAAGCGCCGTATCAACTCCAGACAATCGATCAAGTTCTACCAGATTTGATTGATTTTCCGCCTTCAACCTCGCTCTTTGTCTGTCTGTCTGTTGTTCTCTCACCTTTGAATTTCACCAGAAAGAAAGGACACAATGGCCGCCATCAACGGTAACACCACGATCCTCGACCACACCACGGCCGTGGACGTCCTGGCCGAGTACAAGTCCCGCGATGGCCTCGACCGACAAGAGCTCATGGACACGACCAAGCACGGTGGTCTGACCTACAACGACTTCCTCATCCTCCCCGGCTACATTGGCTTCCCTGCCTCCGAGGTCACCCTCGATGCCCCCATCACCAAGCGCATCACGCTCAAGACGCCCTTTGTGTCCTCCCCCATGGACACCGTCACCGAGCACGAGATGGCCATCCACATGGCCCTTCAGGGTGGCCTGGGTGTCATCCACCACAACTGCTCTCCCGCCGCCCAGGCTGACATGGTCCGCAAGGTGAAGCGTTTTGAGAACGGCTTCATCCTCGACCCCGTTGTCATCACGCGCGACACCACCGTCGGCGAGGCCAAGGCCCTCAAGGAGAAATGGGGCTTTGGAGGCTTCCCCGTTACTGGTAAGGAAAATTTTTCACTCTCGACTGCATTCGCTCCCGGCTTCGCATTGCATGATTATAAACCTTTTCAATTTATAACTTTCGTTCCACCAAAAGACCTTTGTCCTGAGGACCACCAATACTATGACCTGCACATGTCTCATCATCCATTGTCGTCTCGAATCTGGCCGTGCACAGCATCATGACTAACACGACGCAGAGGACGGAAAGATCGGCTCCAAGCTCCTTGGTATCGTTACCAACCGAGACATCCAGTTCGAGGATGACTACAGCGCGCCTGTTTCCAAGGTCATGGTCACCGACCTCATCACTGCCCCCGCCGGTGTTACCCTGACCGAGGCGAACAAGATCCTGTCCCAGTCCAAGAAGGGCAAGCTGCCCATTGTGGACAAGGACTTCAACCTGGTGGCCATGATCTCCCGCTCCGACTTGACCAAGAACCAGCACTTCCCCCTGGCCTCCAAGCTTCCCGACAGCAAGCAGCTGATCTGCGCCGCTGCCATTGGCACTCGCCCAGAGGATAAGATTCGTCTTCAGCTGCTCGTCGACGCTGGTCTTGACATTGTCATCCTCGACAGCTCCCAGGGTAACAGCATGTACCAGGTTGATATGATCAAGTGGATCAAGAAGGAGTTCCCCAATCTGGATGTCATTGGCGGCAACGTCGTCACCCGAGAGCAGGCCGCGACTCTCATCGCCGCTGGCGTTGACGGTCTCCGAATTGGTATGGGAAGCGGCTCAGCCTGCATTACCCAGGAGGTCATGGCCGTTGGCCGTCCTCAGGCTGCCGCCGTCCACGCTGTCAGTACCTTTGCCGCCCGCTTTGGCGTTCCCTGCATTGCCGACGGTGGTGTTCAGAACGTTGGCCACATTGCCAAGGGCCTTGCTCTCGGTGCTTCCACCATCATGATGGGTGGTCTCCTGGCCGGCACAACCGAGTCTCCCGGCACTTCTTTCGTTTCCCGCGAAGGAAAGCTGGTCAAGGCCTACCGTGGCATGGGCTCCATTGATGCCATGCAGGACAAGAAGGCTGGCGGCGGTGGCAAGGACAGCCAGAAGAGCAACGCCGGCACTGCCCGTTACTTCTCCGAGGGAGACAGTGTCTTGGTTGCTCAGGGTGTTTCCGGTTCCGTGGCTCACCGAGGGTATGTTGCGACCCGCAATGCTTCTCTCCCCGTGTATGGATGTATCCATTGGCTGACACATTCGATAGCTCCATCTCCAAGTTTGTTCCCTACCTCGCTGCTGGCCTCAAGCACTCCATGCAGGACTGCGGCATGCGCAGCCTGAAGGAGCTGCAAGAGTCGGCTGCCAATGGCACCCTGCGATTCGAGCTTCGCACGGCCAGCGCTCAGCTGGAGGGCAACGTGAACATGGAGTCGTATGAGAAGAAGCTCTACGCATGAGGAATGACTTGATGCATGAGGAATCCGGACGAGGTTGCTTACACGAGAGAGGGTAGGAAACAAAACGGGAAGGGCTTGATTGATATTTTTGGAGTTTTGGTACGGGATGCTTGCGGTGGTGAGCTTAAGAAAAAGCTATTGAGTAAACAAAAGACCTCCCAGCAATGATTCTAGAGGCAGGCTTGGAAATTTGATGACATGATTCATGATACCCCTGAGATTAATTAATACAAGCGATGCGGCCCTTGGGGCATGCCAAAATTTCGAGAGACTTGCACGAGACATGCTGTGAAAATTTTGCTGACCTTTTGACTTGAGTCGTCGGTTTAGCTGGGGCTCTAAATCCCTAAAGAAGTGAAAGTCATGAATCGCCCTTGGGCTTGTGTGATCTCACAGCTAAAGTATGTGTTTGGTCTCGCATGCTCATGAGGAGAAACATTGTCCATCTCATAATTTGTCTAACTCAACATCATGAACCATCTATAAAGGCTCTATATCTCGCTCAAATCCCTCAATTCAATTCCACTCACCGTCCACGCCCCCATGCGCAGTTCCCCGACTCAGAATCACATAATCAGGCTTCACCACCTTTCCCCCTCTCAAAGTCCGATCCCTCGGCGAAAAATCATCCTTTATGAACCCGAGCTTCTCGTAAAACTTTAACCCGCTGGTGTTGCTCGTGAAGCACGTGAGCATGATCTTTTTCGTAGAAGGAATGTTTTCCGCAATGGTGATGAGCTGGGCCATGAGGTGCTTGCCGAGGCCGGATCTAATAGTTCGCAGACAGACACACACATAGATGAGCGAGAGTTGGCGACAAATCGAGACAAGAAAAGGGATTTTGAAAGAAAGGGAAAAGAAAGAGGGGGGGTCGGGGGGAGAGCCTACCCTTGGAGCTCGGGAACCAGATGAACTTCGTAACAGTACAGCACGGGCTCGTGGTTCTCAAACGTCGGCATCAAGGACGTGAACCCCTTGACTGTGCCTTGGTCATCCTTGACGAGAATGTACCGCAGATCGGGAGACTTCATCTCCTTCTTCTTCATGGACGGATGCCATCCCACCGAAGAGTTTCTGTAGTCTACGCCGCTAGTAAGCTCGATGATGTCGAAGCAGGCCTTGAAGTCGTCCTTAGAAAGCTCGTGGGATGAGAGGAACTCCAGCGAGTATGGCTTCTGTGTTAGAGGATGCGTCCATGTCGCCCAATCTTGGCTACGAAATGTATCAGCACTGGTGAAGGATCACAGTCGGACCTATGCTGTTGAATGTGCATGAGAGGGATATGTGCATAGGTAGGTAGGTATGTGATGAAGCCCCTTGCTGGACGGCTGGGCTGTACGCCGTACCTTGGCTGTAGATAGTCCTTGATGAACTCCTCATCGGTCTTGTCGTTGGCTATTGCAATTGGGTGTATTTTTTGGGACTGTTTCCGCTTAGACACAGTTTCTTGGCTCTGCTCCTCGCCCATTGTGTGAAATATTGGGCTTTTAATGAACGTCAATGGCTTTATCAAGGCAGTTGTTCAAAGATGCCAAAGAGGTAGGGTGGTAGGTACTATATTCGATGCCAGAGCGAAGCCACGGAAGGCTGAAGCCGAACCCCCCCTTGCAGCCCCAATAATTAGACCAGCATATCATACAGAGGACAGCCATGCTGACCCTCATGATCTTGCAAGATCAATATCATGGTTTGCCTTTCAATAACAGAAAATAGCCAATAATCGCGCTTCAACGCTGTAAATCGATCAAAGGCATGTGAACATCATTGTACCTCAGCTCCAAGCAGTCAACTGAACAACATTCAAGCCATCCGAAGTTCGGCCGGCTCCATGTCTTTCCACCCAATACATCAACTTTTTCTCATCATCACCACGCCTGTAATTCTCCGCAACTACATATCCCCTTTCCTTCCTTCTTTCTGTACAAATCCCCCAAGAACCAATGCATAGATAGACCTTGATGAATCCCGGCATCCGCCTGCTGCCCCTCGGCCTCAGCCGAGGCTACGCCACACAACGGCCAGCATCCCGGCTCAAGCCAACCATAAGCCTAGATCACGTACGTACAAATGAATGCTGTGAAGCAGATCCATACAGCCAAGCTAAACCAGCTGCATTCTTTCAGTTCCTCCAGCGATCAAGGGCCCTGTCCTTGTACCGTACCATCTGGCGAGGCACAAGACGCATCGCGGATCCTCGAACAAGAGCCGAATCCCGCAAATACGCCCGCGACGAATTCGAGCGTCATCGTCACGTCCAAGACATTGTACGTATCCTTCGCCTCACCTCACCAAAAGCCCCTCTCTCCCTCCCCCCCTCAATGTATAGATAAAACAGACCCTGCTAACCTGGCAATCAATCAAGTCCCACATACGATACCTCCTATCAACAGGGAAAACCGAATGGGAAAGCATGGAGAGGTATATCGGGGGTATGTAATCTCTACATATACACACACAAGAAGAAGAGAGAGGGGAAAAAATGTACATTTCATGACGGCATTTTCCGAACCGTCAACCGTTGAAGCCCCCTCCATCTCAGTGAGCCTTGTTCGCGGCGCAAAGCTTCGGATCAGATGTCCTCCTCCGAGCCCAGCCTCCTCTCTTCAGGAGTCATTGCCGTAATGTCGTCTACCAAATGCTTTCGCCACAGGTCCGTTTGTAGTTTTTTTCTTTCGTCCTGATTTGTTCGTCGCCTTTTATGCGCCAGTAATTATACAAAATGTCCGCTTCGCCCGGGAGAATCGTCATCGTTCATGAGAATAGTTCGAAAAGAAAGAGGTAAAAGGAAGATTGAAATCAACCAATGCCTCTAGCTCTGTCGCTGCTTGTGTCGAGGATTCGCCTTGCAGATGATGTACAAGTACCCGTTGTGTCGCTTTCCAGCCTTTCGTCGGACAACCTGCATTCGACAAGTCAGTCATACGCATTCCTACTACAGCCCCAATTCTACAATCACAGAATCAAGCCAAGAAAGAGAAAGAGAGAGAGAACAAAACCTACCTTGCAGTGCTCACACCTCTTCTTCACCGAGCTGTGCACCTTCATCCCCCTCGTCTGCTGCAGCGCCCCGCCAACCGCAGGCCTCGCCATCCAGCCCATCCAGGCGGAGATTGGGCTCGCTGTCGCAAGGCTACCCTTGACGACGCTGGCCGTCGCCGGAGCAGAGCGCAGAAGCCCTGCCGTCAGGGAGAGCGTGCGCAGCAGGGAGGCCATTTTGTCGGATCGTGCGCGTTGTGCTGGTTTGTTCTGTTCGTTCTGGCGTTTGCTGGGCGAGGCAGGACAATCGTTCGGCCGTCTTTTTTTCCTTGGTGGTGGTGCAAGTCCCGGTATCTGCCGTCCAAGGTCACGTGGCTACATGTACTTACTAGACGCTGTCGATGCCCAAACCAACAACTACATCAACACGTACGAATTGACCTGAACATCATCAAGTCATTGAGCTGGTAATAATGGAGCAGATGAGAAAGGCTCGAATATATCTGGATTGACTATCTGTACACCGCCCTCATATGATCCAGAGTCGATAAACGCAAATGTACCTTCGCAACACATCTCAATGACATCTTTCGCTATGTACGGGCCCTTAACCTCATCAAGTTCGTGTAACCATTCTCATTTGCTACTACACCAACATCGCGCAGGATTCTGGGGGCAATTCCTCCAATGATTTTTGTCAACCATAACTTATCGATGCGTAGCAGCAGGCCACGTCCATGTCGTTCATACATGATCGTGCAACTCAACGACGGCGCTTGAGTCGTTCACCAACCACTCAGCCTCATGCGATTGGCCACATCCAGGGCCTTCTGATGGTCAAAAAACGACAAATTCCGGTTTACGTTTACGGGCTGCAGTTCGTCCTCGTGATCTGGCGCTCCGCCATCCTCTCGCGAAGAGGAGAAAGCTGGAACCCCCTTCCACTGGCGGTAATAGCGATGCCGCAGTTCCAAAATGCCTCGGCGTTGAAGGTCGTAGCGGAATCCGAGGGCGACGGCATCCTGCCACAGGGGAGCCATTATAAAGCCCTTTGTGACATCTCCGAGGCTGGGGAGACCAACTAGTGAATCAAAATGACGCTTATTGTCTCGAATCAGGGGCAGCTCTTGAAGTTGAGGGGCAAGATGCCTTTCGCGATCCGTCTCGGTGGATTTGAGACAGATCAGGCCCGCGCCGTTGCCGTACAGAGGTGCGTCCATGTTGAACTCTCGCCGCTGCCACAGGGGGCATATGACGTCCAGCATGTCCAACTTCCAGGCCTTGGCATGGTCTTTCTCCTCGTCGAGAGCCGCCTGCAGTTCGCAGGCGCAGCAAGTTCGCCTGAACCGGGGGAGGCAACTGGCGCGGTTGGGAAAAAATTCCCGAAAAGTCTCATATCCGCAGGATGAGCAAAAGTACTTCCGCCCCATATGCTTTGTGTAGTACATGGGCCAGTCCAGACTCAGAGACGATTCAGTGGCAATGCGAATCGGCTTGAGCAGGTCATACGTGGCCTGCGTCCTCTTGTCGTCCTGATCGGGGTCTTGGTCGTCTACCTCTAGATACCGGTATAGGGCATCCAAGAAGCAGTATGGGCCAAGGGGAACGTTCGGCACCTTGGCCAGCCAATCCATCAACGCGCCCTCCTTTTCGAAAAGCTGCCCAAGGTTCATCGCCTTTGCCTTCATCACGGCTTTGAGAAGAATGCCGTAGAAGCCTCGCTGCACCAGGTCCATTGGCAGGGGGCCCCAGGTGAGGCCGTAGGTCGCCGCATGTTGGTGCTCATACGGCATGCCGTCCTCGAAATTGGGGTAGAAGTCCAACCCCTTGATTGCCGGCATCTTCTTCTCCCGTCGACCGGCGTTGATCTCATAGATGAGGTCTAGAACAGGAATCACGTCGCCAAAGTGGACAAGGCGGCATCTGTATACGCCCACCTGAACGACATGAGGCATGCCACGCAACATCACGGCAAGCATGCGGCGGTCAAGCAGCGGCACATCGTGCAGGTGCACCACTTCAATGTAGGTGCTGACAGTGTGCATCTCCGTCACTGGCAATCTTGTTAGATGCAATGCTTCAGAATGCACGAGGCGTGCTTCAATGCCGTGACACTTACTTAGCTTGTGCAAGCCTTCCATCGCCATGCTGAGTGGCAGCTGGTACTTTCTGTTACCGTCCCCTTCGAACTGATTGGCCGACCACATGGTCTTGAGAGCCATTAAGGACCCCATGATGTTGATGGCCTCCTTGTCGGCGCGCCACCATTTCACGGCACTCGGTGCGGTTCGAGGATCAATCTCCGTATCTTCCATAGCCCAGTAGGGTCCCTTCTTGCGCAGACACTGCCGGCGAAATCTCTTCGCCTTTTGGAAGAACTCATATTCTGCTCCAATCGCTCGCAGCTTTTGGCCGTCTGGGTGTCCTTGGGACTCTAGCCTTTGAAGCGTTGCGTTCCACTCAGAAGATCTGACCGGGAAGTTGTACTTGGAAAGTGCTTCTTTGATCTCACCGGTATATCGAGTGGGAACCATGGCGACAAAGACGTTAGATGGACTCTTGACTCTGTACGAGCCAGAATCAAAGTCCCATCGATTCTACCATAATATTAGATAAAGATCGTATCTTGGCACTTTAGAGTTAAGGAAGGGCAGTGATTGCGACCTACTATGTTTTCGGTGACTAGTTTCAACATCTTGGTCGAGGTCAGCGCCAAGTTTATGACAGTTCTGTGGCCTTGGGCAAAGACGTCGTTGAGAATCTTGGCCCCCAAGTGACTGTGATTCATGATTGATTCCATCGTGGGTGGCTCTTTATGGCCGTTCGTGTCCGCTTCAGAAGAAATAGTCTTCATCGCTGCCTCTGAGACAATCTTGTCGAGCCACTCTGTGGGATACCAGGGCCCCTATAGCTGCTCATTAGCTTTTCTTTACTCCAACACCTCTCTCTTGGATTTTTCACTTACCCTAGTCAGGGGGCCAAAGAACCTAACAGACTCATGGCCACGTTGCCCGGCAAGGGAGCGAGGCTTGCCAGAGCGACCTCTTCGTTCAGTTCCCGAAGCATCAGCTCCAATCATTCTGTGTCGCTGACGCTTCAGATAAAATTTTCGACTTGGACGGTTGACCTTTTTCCTTTGGTAACTCGTAAACTCCTCTTCCAGTGCCTTGAGTGTCCTTCCCGTCACTTCTGGGTGAAGTCCAGCCTTTTCCAGCCGCTCCCTGGACTCAATCATTCCATATCGGGTGAGGGGAGCTACACAGAGATTAGTAGATGCAAGCTTTGCTCTAGATATGGTAGCACTTACTAGGGTAGTCTTGATCATTCGGCTCCATGGCGCAAACGTTGCTCCTTTTGACCTTGATCCCCAGTGTTCAACCTAATGGATCATTTGTGACCAGCTTCTTGATATTACATTGTCAGCCATACGGAATACTAAATATGGTTCTGTTGCTGAGCATATATTTGTGTCGGAAGAGAGGGTGGGGGGGAGTGTATCGTTGAGAGGTGATGCATGCTTTGCGTAAGTGTCAGGGGTATGAATTCCATGCCTTCTTCGCGCCTTAGGGGACGCGAGATGGTGTGTGTGTGTGAGAGAGAGAAGAGGGGGCAAAAAGCTCGTGTAAAAGGCGAGGAGAAGCCCATAGACTCGTCCAGTGCGCTCTAGGGGGGAAGAAGCACAAGAGCAGGATAGAGTGAGGACAGTGAGGACAAAGTGAGACGGACAGGGGCATAAGAGAGAAGAGTGAGGCTATGTGAATGATGATGGCAATGGATAGGACGTAATGTTGGGAGAATGACAAACCAGTGCAAGGTGGTCTTAATAGGGCGGAGCGAGATTTGCTGCCTGGTGTACGAAGGCGGAGTCCTAGAAGGTTTACAGAATGTATCGAGTAGAACTCGAACAAGGGTTGGAGTCGATGCTTGCTGCAGGGTTCAAAGCCCAGGAATACTTGAGCTTGGTATGGGTGAAAAGAGAAACAAAGATGGTTAGCGGAAGAGAGTGGGAGACAAGAAGAGAGAGCACTGGGGGGAGAGGAAGAAGAGAAGTAGGAGGGAACGCGGAAACTCAGCGCAAACCGCGAGGCACGTGTGGGTCGCACGCAGACGCACCTCAAGGCTGAACAGCACTGCAACTCGTCTCTACCTACTGTAGGGGCAACTGATGGGAATGGCTTCTGCAGCACTGCTTGCCAGCTGGAGCGGTGATTCAGTGATGCTCCCTATAACTCAGGTCGTTTCGGTCTGCTCCAGGGCCCATATACCTTGGACACTGCTGGCCTTTGTCACGTTCTTCCCGGGAGGACTTTGATCCCTGATAGCTAAGCCCTCGAGTCGCCTGCATCCATTCTTTTATCGTCTGCAATCAGGTGCACATATAGGTCAGTATCTAAACTCATTCATTCAAGTCACTTGTGTTTGCCTTGTCTTGGCTGGCCCCTGAACACCTCTGTCGGTTGCGTTAGCCTTCTGTCAACAACGATACCCGAATATCCCTTGTTCACAAATTCTGCACCACCAAGCTCTTATGAACAGAAAAACCCCTGACCTTGTCACACTCATTCTCTCCTGTTCATCTAGCAACCAGTCTGCTATATTCTCGCGGCACAAATACCCCTGTACTTTCTATGGCTTTGTGACAGCATCCTGGGTGCGTTTTCATGATGCTGTCTTCGGTACCTACCTAGATGCCTTTGGATAATAAGCCAAGATGCTTGTTTCTCCTTGTTTTTGCATTATCCCTTGCTCATATCACAGCTGATGGTGGAAGCCTACCGAGGTAGGTACGTACTGTGATGCTCGACGCGTCAGGTTGCTATCGATGGCGACTGCCTTCGCACCATCAACTCCCTCACTCCTGCCTCTGGAACGGTATGACGCCAAGGCCAACCCACACCACGAACCCTAAGCCTCAAACTGCCAACTTCTCATATCACAAATCTACAACAATTCCGGCTGTTGCCGAGTATCAGAGAACACATACAAACGATCAATAGATGGCTCTGCGAGAGTCCTTTACTCAACAATTCCCCTCGAGGGCGCGCGGTTGGCCTTGTATATGGGAAAGCCCACAGCCACTACGCGGCTCCAGTACACAAGAGTCTCGGAACACGACTGGGTTTAAGAATGCACTTCATCGTGCCCAGATAGACTCAAGAGCTGTCTGTCTTCTTTGACGCATTGTGAAGATGCCCGACGCTTGCAGAGCATCTAGGGCGAAGCGTCATCCGAAGTACATATTTCTCATTATCTAAGAAAAGGTGATCTGAACGACGATATCAACATGTCGTTGCTGACAGCAATCTTCCCCCCTGGATGGCTACCTAGACGAAGAGCGCTAATCTACCCTCCCCGGCACAACAGAAAGACACGTCCAGAGTGTCACTTTACTTGCTATCGAAGACGAAAACGGGAACACAACCTCACATCCCATTCGAGCCCATGAAAGATTTAGAACCCTATCGACGGACGGAGCACCGACAGAAACAGAATGCATGTCGGAATAAAGTAGTCTTGACATAACTGTGATCGAGTGTGTGTCAAGCGTATTTCAAGCCATGACACTTGACACAATGGAAAGACAACCTCAGTTGGCTAATGTCGAAGTCTTGCTCCTTACGTCGCCAGGATAAGGCAGGATACAATGACCCAACAGATACAGTCTGGAACTACTGGACAATGGCTCCTCAGTGTCCAGAGAAGAACTCGATTCAGCCGCTGCACGAGCTGCCTGCGCCGAGCAGATCGTCAAAGATACACAAGCATCGTCGCCAGATAAGCCTAAAATGCCCTCAAACTCATGTTCTACCATAAGGTACGATAGACAGATCTATAAAATAGCGAATTTGTTTCTCACCGTGTACGAAGGCATCGGGTGGTACTTCAGCTTCTAAAGAGGCTTGAGCTGAAATCGCTTTCGTTCAGCGCAAGCTTTGGTTCTCTTGTGATGTCCGGCCCGGTCTCGCCGAACCCAGACCCGAACATCTCCGAATCGCGAACCAGGCCCGATATCCAGACGCTTCCCCAAACTGGGGGGGAAAAGGTCAGGTTGATACCGCTTTGCGTGCGCATTTATCGCGACGGCGTACCTGTAGTTGCGGCCGATTCCAGACTGATTGCAGGCGATCACGTCAACTTCAGCTCCTCCAGCCAAGACACAGGTTCAAACGAGCGTCGTCCGAGTCAGAGCACCTCTACTCCTTACAATCGCACGCCACCGATCTAAACGGGGCACAAGGGATCACACGACTCGAGGTCCGGCACCGTGCTCTCCGCCGATCGAATCCCGCATCTTCCTCGGTTGTCTTGTGCCACCAGGTTCTTCTACAGGACCGGAACAGTTGATACACGCCCTACGCCCTACGGGATGATACATCAAGAGGCTCCTTTGTCGTCCCCTCTCACCATGCAGACGTCGTCTTATTCACGGCGAAGAACAAATGCGATAAGTATTCGCGGGCTCGCGCTCCATGTCCAACTTCCGTCTCATCGAAGCAGTGACATCAGTTAGCATTCGGCAATCCTGCCCTTGAAACGGCAATGCGGTATTATGTATGTGGACGGAAGTGGCCAGCTGCCTGTATCGGCCAAGGGGATCGCGTGCCGGGCAGCGGCATGACAATGGCCTCCATGCTGCCCGCATTGAGTGGCTGGATGCTGCAGATTTACGTACAGGGATTTGTCTGCCTCTCGCCCAACCAAGATTCTGATGCAGAGTCACACCACCTCGGCCAATGAGGCAGATGTGCCACCGTGACTTGAAACAGTTGGTCGTCGAGAACCTGATACGAGGGAGAGGGCGGGCGACAAGACGTGGATTTTTCAACTCTGGCCGGTGCTGCCGGTCGTGAAGCGGACCGAGGACAAGAACAAAGGATGAAGCCAGAGGTGGTCCAACGGTCCTCGTATGAGGGCAGTCCGGGAAATGGCGGCCTCCCGCTCGGGAACCTGCTTTGACGTACGACGACTTCCGGTGTGGATGCTTTATGCCCGCTTTGGTCGACTGTCAAGTGACGGGGACGAGCCATCATACGATTCGCTGCCTGGGCGGCTTGAGAAGACAGGCCAACGCGTTACTACATGGAGCGCCGTAACTTGTACCCAGCTTTGCATCTCTCTCGTATATGCGGATCGTAGCGACGAGACTATCATGATGCGCTGTAGATTCTGTGAGATGGCCAACACACACGCGCGCACTTGTAGGGTATCGGTTGAAGACTCAGAGACTTGTCGCCCTGGCTCAAGCTCCAACGGCCGTCCCCACCGGTGACAGCGAAGCGGGGTGAAGCTGGCGATCAAGATGCGCTTCTGACGATCCAGTTGACGGGCGGCAAAGTGGTGCTCCTCTCTTTAGTAGCTTTTTCTTTTTTCTTTTCTTTTTTTTTTCCCCTTCTTCTTGTTTCTTTGCTCGTGCTTGGACCCGCGCAACCATGCAACTCCCGAGCAGTGGAGTTCGGGGCTTGTTGTCACAAGCTTCTTGGCTTGCCATACATAGGTAAGGTACCATGAGCTAAGGAGAGCTGGGTCGTAGATGCAGTTCTCAAGGGGTGAAGGTGATCACGTTGATTCGGTATGATTCTGCTTCTATAATTAGGGGAGCGGACCAGCCACCGGAAAGACTTTATGAACGGGAGACATTGAGATCCAATCTCGTGTTCTGCTCCGGACAATCAATTACTATTGGAAGACCCAGAGACGAGACTATGGGAGAGAACGAAAATAGAAGTCATAATGGAAACAAGTCATTAATCATGAAATGTTTCATCTTGCTTTTCCGGTTCCACTACTGAAACCATCACATTTCCATCTCGCGCCGCCCTCTAATAACAACATGGCGACGTGCCTGAGCTAGCAAATACCTAAGGAATGTACCTGAGGAGGGGGAGCTCTGCTGTTGTCGGATGCCAAAGCAGCTTTTAAGCCTTGGGATAGCCCTGATGATCATCCTCTTCTTGGCAAAGATGAAGATGTAATTCTACATGATATTATTACCAAACAGAATCGCCTCCATCACCATTAATGAAGACAAACCAAAGAATATCCTCGGCAGAGCGTCAAATAAAAAGGCGCGGATTCCATCGCGCGAGTCTTGCCGAACGATCTTCATCTCAAGGAGATTTCCCCCAAGCCTGTGACTGCAACACCGTACGAACTTATCCAGCATCTCTCATTTGATGGGTTGATTAGGCCCCCTTGTCGCATTAGATGGAAAATCTCTTTTTTTTTTTACCGTTCTTCTTTGAAGTAGGTACTTTCCGGGTTTAAGCTGCTAAAACAATGGGTCTGGGAACCCTGTGTGTTATCTTGTTATTTATTCCCCTTCTAATCAATACGGAGTAGGGATGTGTGAAGTATTAGTTCTTAAGGTCATGTTGTTATTTGTTTTGCTCTTTTTCTCTCATCGGAGATACTGGCCGAGTCGGGTCTCGTATCACGGGCATGGCTTGTATGAGGGCCCATGGCAGAGAGTAGTAATTATAGAAACATACCTCTACGTATAGTAGTAGCATTCAAAAGCTACCTCTTACGCTGTATAGAATCACCGGCCGACTGGCGTTTACGAATAAGGTACTCCACGAAGTATTACTACGGAAGCGTGTAAGAGTACGCTCGTATGTACAGTAAGGTACGCTTCTCGTACTTCTCTGCTGAGTGGCTTGACGAGAAAAAAAGGGGGGGTCATGTCAAATCCAAAACTGCCAGGGACAGGGCGGACAGGACAAGACAAGACATAGCATCTTCCTCTTGCCGTGACCGACGGGAATCAATCCGTCGAGACGAACAAGACGAACATCTGCGCCCTCCTCCGACCATCGCTGCTCATCGGCATCGGCATCGCATCGCATCGACATCGCATCAAATCGAAGCGCATCGAAAGCAGCTTCATGCACCTGCGTCGCATCGTCCGCATCACGCATCACCCACCCGCACCTGCACCTGCACCTGCACACCCGCATCGTATCGCATTAGTAGTACCTACCACTAGTGATGATAGCAATAAAGAAGAGGAAAGAAGAAAATGAACAGAAAAAGAAGATATGCGCCTCAAAACATCGCAAACAATAGTGCGCAACCCGTTTGAACTTGGGGCTCCTTGCCTGCCCCTCACATGCTTGGCGCTAGGGCGTCACATGGCCCCGGATGACAACAACGTGGTGGTGCAAGCCATGAACATGATGGGGATTGCTACTAGTAGTACTAGGAGAAAGGGCTAAGAGACGAATGGGTGTGTGAGGCGATGAGAGTGTGTGTCTGTTAATGATTACTGTCGTTATCAGTGTCTGGCCGTGGAATGCGTGTGCGTGTTGGCCATTGGATACTAGCCGGCTGCTGCTTTCCTGTTCGCCTTCGTGCAGGTGAGAAACGACAGCCGGGGAGACAAAAGGCTTTGTATGACGGAGACGGGCTTCACACCATCACCAACAGCCCCCGAGTTGGTTGCAAGTGACCTGCTGAAATACTACCTACCTACTACCTACATAGGCCCTTGTTCGATAGGTACGTGTAGGAACTCGTACATGCACCTTCTTCTGGCGTCCAGTCTCGCTGATGGAAAGAGGCAGCTCAGAGCCGAATGGTGTGTCAAGGCGTTTTTCATCTATCGTCGCCTTTGACTTTCAATGTTGAATCTCACACCAGAGGTACTACCTACCTAGGTATTCTCCTCTCGAAAGTGTGCCTTGAGGTGAGGTGAAGTGTTGATCACATATTAGGTATTGCAGTCTCCGTACTTGTACATGAGAAGGGGGCAGAGGGGGGGTCCAACAACGCGCCACTTTTGTGCAGCCAAGTGCCATCTCGGTACTTGAGTCCCAGGCCGCTGGCTTCTGGTTGGCCCATGTTCCCCCGGCAGGGCGTCAAGGTACAGGTACTCCATGCGGTGCCTTGCCTGTCACATCATGGCTAATGCAAGCCCAGGCCCATGAGGGAGCAGAGCAGGCAGATGCTCGTGTTCATGTTTCTGGCACCATTGGGAAGCACTGATGCCACCTGAGGAGGTAGGAGTTTGGCACATTTACCTACTACCAACCTACCTAGGAGAGGTAGTAGCAGTAGCACCAGCAGCAGCAGCAGCAGCAGCAGCAGCAGAGGTTCACTCCAGTCAGTACCAGGTAGTAGTACTTACTACCTGTTTGCATGGTCTGTACATGTACAAGTATGTAGGGGGCCACCAGAAGAGAGGAGGAGAAAAAGAACAACAACAACCACAGTGAGGAGAACCATCGTGATGCGACGTCTCCTCGGATCGCCGCATCTCGACAAAGAAGTCAAGCAGCAGGGCCAGCCAGACATTGAGACCGTCGCTCCCTCGGCTCACAGGCTCCCAGCCAGTCAGTGTCAAAGCGGCGGCAGCATTCTCCTGGATGGCTGTTAATTGACACCACATGATGCTACTCCCGTACATACGTTCGAAACCGATCGTGGCAATAGTCGCAGTATTATAAGATGCGCGCACGTACACAAACGCTCCGTACGGCTCGAGTCGAGAGCCTTCCTCCAATCAAGCCCGCCAACGAGTTTCACCGCCTCTCATCAGGGCGGCTTTCTCTTGTTGCAGGAGAATCAGGAGGTCGAGAGACGGGCCCCCTTTGATTGACTGACTGACTGATGGGCAAGACCTTTCTGCCGTCACTCACTCTCCTCCTGCGGCCACCCCCTGGCCACCCCCCCTGGTCTGCCCTATCTCTCTCTCTCTCTCTTTTTTTTCTTTTCTTCTTTTTTTTTTTTTTTCCTGCTGCTCACTTCTGCGACGTCGACGTCGGTACTAGCCCGTAAACTCGAACAGTGGTACCATTTTTTTTTTCTTGACCATGGTCCACCGTCGAAGGACAGAGAAGGAAATGCTTACAATCACAGAAGCGTTTCTTTCTCTAAAACCTGTCATGCGGTTCGCGCCACGATCCAGGACCGGTGTGGTGCACACTAGATAGATGGACTAAAAATGTAAGCCTCGAAGCCAAGTGTTTCTCCGGTGGACAAATGAAGCAAAGCAGGAGAAAATCTAGAGGAACAAAGAGCCCAGAACCCTTGACGCCGGCGAGGGATCGACGAGGCAGTTTGGACAAGAGTCTGTTGCCCGCAAGGTGCATTTGCCGCGGTTTAGCCGGCGCGAATGACACATGGCAAAGCGAACAGTGCTCGACACTGGGCTGGCGCTTGTACCTCCGCGTCAAGGCACCTTACGGTAATGGAACGAAACAACCTGATCCTTGGAACGATGCTGAGATGGAAAAGATTGAAATGGCTGGACCGCAGGATTTTCCTTCATTTTGGCGTCGACGAGATAATAGGAGACGGCGAGAACCGAGTGATTGAGCTGAAGCTCTTGAATCAGTCATTTCATTCTTTCATTTTCTCGCCCGCCTCATGCTCATCGCCGGCTCTCTTATTTTCCCTGCCGAGCGCAGATCACTGTTTGCTGCTAATTACGCGTAACGGCTCGTGGACCTTGGATGCCCGTTTCTTTTCATCAACGTCGTCGAGAATGAGCAATACGATGCCACGCTGCACCGCGAGCCGACATTTGCCATCCCGGCCGGCCGTCCACTTTTCCACCAAGGAGTAATGAAGCAAATCAATGCGCACTACTCGTAATACCTTGGTACCTACCCAGCTCGGTCTGCCATGTCTGTATCTCGAACGAGAGAGCCCGGCGTGTAGTTTCAGGCGTCGGGCAAAAAAAAGGGGGGGCGCCTAATCTCGATGTCCATGTACTTTGCACGGAGTACTACCTACTCAGTAATTACTTGCATCACCCAGAACAGATGCCGAACCATCACCATTGCTCGGTGTGGCTGCTCTCTTTTTCTCATCAAGGTGCTAGTATTACTGTATTATCCAGGAGAAAACCAGATGCTGGTCATCTGGATGGAGCAACAGTATCAAGTCGGCAACCCTTACATCTCAAACGCTGCCCTAAACTGCTCGCGCCAGCGCTGCTAGCAAACAACCACTAGCCGCCAGCAGCAGCAGCATCACCAGACGGATGGTCTCCCGTATCACCTTGGAGATGCGCAGCTGCGCTGCAGCAGGCGAAAGATGGATCGTGGGGCAGGCAAGATAATCTAAGATGGCCCCCTTCACTATGCACATAGGCGTCCAAGGGTTCACGGCGATCCCCATGTCGAGCGAAAAAAAAGCTTCCACGGAACGGGTTCGAGCTTCCATCATTACTGCACGTTTGACTCTCGCATGATGCCTTCGTGCCTCTCTCTCTCTCTCTCTCCATGTCAGGTACGCGGATTTCCCGCCTCGGTTCCCCGTGCTCAACAAGCCCTCGTTATTAGCACTTTGTATTCCGCCCTGCCTGTCTTATCGGCGACCCTTGCCCATGGCCCAGACGGGACAAAGGAACAAAGGAGAAAAAGGGCTGTCGTGTTGATTTTAAATGAGCAAGTGGAGGCTGGGAGTCATTTCACCTCGACGACGAGCCAGACAAAGTTGAGCTCAGCATGAACCTGAACCTGACGACAAGGGACACGGCGGGACCGTGCGAGCAGCGGCACATGCAGCACGGCCCTGCAAGTACCTGGCCCGTTCGGGGCAGCCCCGCCGCGAGCCCTGGCACCTGGGTGGCTGCCGAACATTTCTGCCCGCCCACTAGCGCAGGCCGGTCGCGGGTCTGCAATTTCAGGCCCACTCGCTTAAAGCCCGCACGGACCAGCTGCGGCCCACTGCAGCCACTGCAACCACTGCGACCCTTTCTCTCCCCCCCCCAAGACCCTCTGCAAACCCCCCCAAGAAACAGCGACTTCTCAGGGCATTCACGCCGCCGACGCAGCGCTAGCGGGCCTTGACACAGCGAGCCACTGGCCCACTGGGAGCTTCTCCCGCCGTGGCGTCACTGCATCAGAATGGCTGGCGATAGTCGACAGACACCAGACAACGACGATGCAGCCGCATGTGCTCAGCTGTCCAGTCTTGTCTCTCTCAGTCTGCCGATTCCATCCCCCCCCCAAAAGGGTCTGCAGGGTTGATTCCAGGCCTTCTGCCCACTGGTCACACAGGCCCAAGCTCGCCATTTCTCGCCCTCCACCCCCTGGCCGCTCTTATTTTCCTGCCCAGTCCTCGTCCGCGGCAAAGCAAATAAGTAGCCCTGGCCACCCCCTTCTGCTACCGACTCTTCTTCTTCTTCCTCCTCCCACTTTCTTTCTTCACTCACGCTTCACCAGCGCCCGTTTTCCCCATACACCATCCAAAAGGCTTTTTCTGGATCCTTCTTTTTTTTTAATACCCCCCCCTTTGTTTGTTGTGATACCCCCCGCGCTTTAAAGATACCCTTTTTTCTATCCAGAATGGCTGAGGAACAGAAGCCCGTTGAGGTCGCCGCCCCGGTGATCAAGGAGGAGACCGCTCCCGTCGTCGTTGACGAGGCGCCCGCTGCTGAGGCCGCCCCCGTCGCCGCCGTCGAGGACAAGCCCGCAGAGGAGGCGAAGCCGGCCGAGGCTGAGGAGGCCGAGCCCGCCAAGGAGGAGGACAAGAAGGAGGAGGAGGCCAAGCCCATCGAGGAGGGCTTCCTGGGACACAAGGCCCAGGGCGCCAGCTTCCCCAAGTGAGTACCTAGCGACAGGCAGCCGCTTAGATGCTTTGCCCGGGAGGGATCGCGAGTCTTGCTGACCACAGTTGCCCAACAGGAACCTCATCGCCAGCAAGTCCTTCTTCTTCTTCGGCAACGAGGCCGTCGAGGCCGAGGTTCTCGCCGCCTACAAGAAGGCCGAGAAGCACGTCGAGGTTGCCCAGCACAACATCGCCTGGGCTGCCCACACTGGCAAGGGTCTTTTGTTCATCGGCGACAAGAAGGCCCCCCATGGCGTCATCAACCTGGTAGGTGGCCGCCGCCTTGAAGCGCATCGCGCTGCTGCTGTTTTGATCATATAGCTAACCCTGGAATCCTGCAGGCTGATGCCACCGAGCCTGAGACCGACGGCTCTCACAAGTTCCACTTCTCCGCCAAGGGCAACAAGCACACCTTCAAGGCCAACTCCGCCGCTGAGCGCGACAACTGGGTTGCCCAGCTGAAGGCCAAGATTGCCGAGGCCAAGGAGCTTGCCGCCACCGTCACTGAGTCTGAGATCTACAAGCAGACCATTGAGAGCCTCAAGCCCGCTCCCAAGGAGGACAAGGTCGAGCCCGCCAAGGACGAGGCCGCCCCCGCTGAGGAGGCTGCCCCCAAGGCCGACGAGCCTGCTGCTGAGGAGGAGGGCGCCGCCGCCGCCGCCGCCAAGGAGGAGACCAAGGACGAGCTTAAGGTCGAGGAGCCTAAGCGCCGCTCCGCTAGCCGCAAGCGCGCTTCTTTCTTCGGCTTTGGCAAGAAGGAGGAGAAGAAGGACGAGGCCAAGACTGAGGAGGCCGCTGCTGCCGAGACTCCCGTCGTTGTCGAGCCCGTTGCCGAGGGTGAGGCTCCTGCCACTGAGGAGGTCCCCGCTGTCGCTGAGCCCGCTGCCGAGGGCGAGACCAAGCCCGCTGAGGAGGCCCAGCCCGAGTCTCCCAAGGAGAAGCCTGCCGTCAACAAGCGCACCAGCTTCTTCGGCAACGTCTTCTCCAAGAAGGAGAAGAAGGCCGCCGAGGCCAAGCCCGAGGCTGAGTCTCCCAAGGAGGAGGAGGAGACTGCCGCCACCACCGAGGCCGCCCCCGTCATCCCTCCCGTCGAGGCCACCACTCCCCTGGCCGTCGATGTCAGCAGCCCTGCCACCGTCCCCACTGAGACCACTGAGGCTGCTGTGACCAACGGCGAGACCAAGAAGGACAAGGAGAAGCGCAAGTCTTCCCTGCCCTTCACCTTTGGCAAGCGTGACAAGTCTCCCGGCCCCGGCTCCGAGGGCGAGGAGAAGTCCAGCAAGGGCGCGTTCTCCAAGCTCCGTGCTACCATCAAGGGCAAGGGCGCCGCCAAGCCTGAGGACAAGCCTGCCGAGGAGGCCAAGGAGGAGGAGGCCATCAAGGAGGAGGAGGAGACTCCTGCCGCCGCCGCTGCCACTGAGGAGACCCCCAAGGAGGCTGCCAAGGAGGACGAGGTCGCCAAGCCTGAGGAGGCCGAAGCCGAGAACAAGCCCGAGGCTGCCGCTGCCCCCGCTCCCGTCGTCACTGCTGCCGCTTAAGAATCTCGTCGACAGTGAGATTTTTACGACTTCAAGAAGACACACTTTGCAAAGCTTTCCTTTGATATAATTGTCACCGAAAAAAAAACACGCATGAGAGGACTGGGAATGGAAGGATCTGCATTTCTTCACAAGATACCAAGATACCCTGTCGAGACTGCTTTCACTGATACCACTTTCCATTTTGTTGTTGTTTTTTTTTTGCACGTCGATTTGGACGAGAAACTGAAAGGAGAAGAAAAACCCCCAAAAATAATCCTCTTAATATCTTTTTTTTGAGAGAACCAAAAATCTTGATGTTGCTAGTATACAGCATTCGCGTTCTGCTTTGTTTCGATACCCGAGAGGAGGAAGATAATTAATACCTAATATAAAGATGATGTGTGTCTAATGAACCGGTCTACTTTTCGCATTGTGATGTCTGCTTCTCTCCTTTCTCTTCTCTTTTGGAATGTTTTCTCCTGTTTTTGTTCCCCCTCTTGAGCGTTGAGTGTTGTCCTCTCTTAGTGTCGAGTCGAGTCTTTCCTAGACGTAAACCTTGGATACTGCATGAATGCAGAGTCTATATTCACTTGATGATAGCCTTTTCGCACAGTTACACCGGTGGCCTTTTCTCTAAACTAGTAAAAGAGTATCAACAGTTGCCTCACCTTGAGACACAGTAGACTCGCATCAAGAAAAGAGCAGAGTATGGAGAGCAAAATGTTCAGAAAACTCCACTGCTCCCCACTATTTACGCTTATTTACAAGAGTAATACAGCCGACTCCTCCACAGGTTCGCCCTTCTCTACGCGTACATACCCAAGGTAAGGTAGGTAGAGATGCATGACAAAGTTCATCCGAAGTTTGATATCTTGGTTGTTTACTTTCACAGCTTTGCGCCCAGGACAACACAACAAAAGAGCCAACATGGTGCCAACATGGTGGAAATCCGTGTTCGTATTTCTTTCGGATCCTACCTATAATTATCGCCTCCTTTCCACATCGCCGCTTTTTGTTGTACCAAACTCTCGTCCCCCCTCAATCCACCAATAATTCATATATCGCTCTGTCTCAACACATGCTCTAGTGTATATCATGTGTTGTGTGGCGCTTTTCGCGCAGCCCGTGGTAGTTCCTCCCAAGTCGTATATGCAGTAGAGTTTTGTATAGAAAACAAGAAAAGGACAAGAACAAAACTTTGGTATCTGAGGTCGACAGCCTCGTATATGCTGGTAAGATTGAACACACACAGAGAAGTGAAGGATGAAGATGCTGGAAGAAAGAAAAAGAAAAACCCAAGTCCCCGGCCGGCTCTTTTCGTATGCGAGTCCGCCTGCTGCTCGTCGTGTTCCCAAGTATATGAATGAAGAGGAAGACTTTGGCCTCCCTCAAACAGAGTCAAAAAAAAAAGGAAACCAAAAACGCCCGGCTTGTAAATGACACGCTGGGCTCCCACATGTATGCAAATCTAGTGAAAAGAGGTTGAGAAGTAAAAGAATAAAAAGTTATGACAAATGCCGCTTCCGCAAGGGCAGTAATTGAAGAGCGGAGACAAATGAATCACATCGTATTGACCTTGACGACCGCTCCGTTCAAGAGGGTGCGAGGAGCTTCACCGTTGCCCTTCCTATGCGTTTCTCGACACGGAAAGGCTCTGGTACTTGCCCACCAGCTCCTCGATTTTGGGGAGTAGCTCGGGAATCCGGAATGGCTTGGAGATCACATCATCCTACACACAAATCAGCGGTTAGCACCAGTCTCCATGACGTGACGGCTCAAGACGAGCCTGTGGGCTCAACAACTCACAATTCCTGCGGCCTTTGCATTCTCAATTTGCTCGGGCCGTGCGTATGCCGTAACCGCAATGATGGGGATATGCTTGATGATTGTCCCTTCCTTCTCGAGCTGGCGAATCTTCCGCGCGCACGTCATGCCGTCCATGACGGGCATCTCCAGGTCCATCAGGATGACGGAAATGTCGACGCCTTCGTCTTCTTGGCCTGCCCAAAACCTCGACTTTTCCAGCGTCTGCAGCGCCTCTCGGCCATGGTTTGCCACAAACGTATTGTTGCCGTAATTGCGCAGCTGTCGCTGCAAAACCTTCTGGTTCACGATGTTATCTTCGACAATAAGCACATCGAACAGCGGGCTGCGGCCTGCATCTGACTGGCATCGCGAGGCGGGGCCGCTGGCAGGCTGGCCGGTGGTGGCTGGAGCGACCTGGATCTTGCGCTCGAGCTTGAACGGCGTGATGTGCTCATATTGGGATGGGGGGTTCAGGCATTTCCGGCTTTGGACGTAGAAGCTGAACTTGCTCCCGGCGTCCTTTTGGGAGGAAACGCCAATCTGACCGCCTTGCATCTCGGTTAAGATCCTCGAGATGAACAGCCCCAAGCCAGAGCCACCGTACTGCACATGCGTCCGGGGCGAGGCTTGTTGGAAACGCTGGAACAACACCTTCATTTCCTCGTCACCCAAGCCGGCACCGGTGTCCTCCACCGAGCAGTGGATGTTGAAGCGCTCACCGGCTCCCCACTCCTCTTCGTTGTCGATATCCATACCGACGGTCCGCTGTATATCGTTTCGTTCAAAGTAAAACGTCCCCTGACTAGTCACCTCCGAGATGTCCTTGGTCGCGCACATGCTGACGGTAATGGCCCTCTTCTCTCGGCCCTGGGTGAACTTGATGGCGTTGGTCATGAGGTTGATCAGTACTTGCCTCAGCCTGGATGGATCCAGCTTGGCCCAGGTAACCCCATAGGCCTCGAAGCTGTTGTCGACGCGAAATTCAAAGTCAATGTCGTGGGCAAGCAGTTCCGACTCGAACATCTTGAGCGTTCGGTGAACGACCTTGATCGGCTGTTCATCGACGGGAGTGACGGCCAGCAAGTTGGAGTCGAGCTTCGACAGCGTCAGGATGTCATCGACGATGCGCTTCTGGTGGCTGGCGCACAAGTTGATGGTGTTGGCAGCATCGAGGCACGACTCCAAAAGGGCGTCCACCTCTGCCCTGTCCGAATGGGCCGTGAAGGAGCCTATGCTGTTGGCGATCTGGTCCACGCACTGAAGAATGGCCGACAGGGGGTTCCTCATTTCATGGCTCGTAATGTCGATGAAGTTCTCCTGCTGCCGCTTGAGCTCCACGGCCTCCTCGCGCCTCTCGTTCTGCACCTTTTCCGCCCACTTTTGAGAGGAGATGTCGGTGATACAACCGAAAATGGACGCCAGGCTGCCATCGGGGTCCTTCTCGGGAAACGCGCTCATCAGGACCCAGGTGTCGACGGTGTGATCTCCGCACAGCTGACTGCAGTTGAATCGAAACTCCACTGAGATGGTCACTTTTTGCTCCAGAAGCCTTGTCCAAGCCGCCTCCAGGCCCGGCCTATCTTCGATGCGTACGCTGTCCATCCATGCAGTGCCTATCTGTTCGGATCGGGAGTGTCGAGAAATCTGCCACCACATGTCGTTGCAGTAATTGATATGGCCCTTTTCGTCAGCAATGAACATTCCAACTGGCGCGAACTCGGCCATGCGCGTAAACTTTGTCTCCAGCTCATTGGCCTCTTGTGTACGTTGCAAAAGCTGCTCCGAGAGTTCCTGGCGATCCAAAGCAGCCAGGTGAGCGGCTCGCTGTCCACGCCGAATTTCCTCCTCAAACAAGAGAACCGAGGCCATGGAAGTAGCCAGCTGCCGCGACAAAAGATGGATGAAGAGCTTGTAGTCGTCGTCATACGGCCGTCGGGGGTTCACGCCAAGTACGATGAAACCCGTTACAGCATCGCCTGTTGTTGTGGGGATGATTGGGAAGACGACAATCGTCCTGCAAGGGTCACCGAAGCCCCGCCACTCGAATCCTTCGATTAAATGCTTTGGCAGGGTGCCGTCATCCTCTGATAGCACAACAGGCGCTCCGCCCCCTGCCAGCGACTGTCGCACGTAAGGCGCAAACCCTTCGTCTGAGGTACGCAGGTCCAGTGTCGGGGGTGCGGCCACATGGCCCTCTGGGACGCCAGGAGCTCCCTCGAGAACAAGCTGGGGAGAGTACATCTGGCTACCAGAGTGAAGCGATGATACCTCGCTTTCGGCGTCGTCTTTGACGGAGTAAATCATGCTGAAGGGTATGTCGTACTCGTTAAAAGCCAGTCCTTTCCGTACTTGTGGCCAAAACTCGCTGACGGAAGCCGCCGACGCCGTCCGCTCGCCTATCTCCCGCAGTGTTAGCATTCGGCGCTCGTTGATTCTGCGCCGAGTGTTTTCGAAACTGGGATTGAACAGGCCAACGACCTCGCCATCTTCGCCGAGGAGTGGAATTATGGACCATGAGAAGAACGTCTCTTCCAGGAAGCCATGTCGGTTGATGAACAGCTGGTCGTCATGCTTCATGGTCGCTTGGCCAGACTCCCAAGCAGACTGGAATATCGGGGCAAAGTCATCAAAGAGCTCGACCCAGCCCTCCGAGTACCGCTTGCCCATGAGAGATGGATGTTTGCTGCCCGCCAATGCCACATATGCAGCGTTGTAAATGCTGACGTACTCGCGGCCCCAGTACATGGCGGCCGGGTTGGGGCTGCCCATGACCATGTTCGCCATGGCCCTCAGGTTGTAGCCCCATTCGCTCATGGGGCCAAGAGGCGTAGAAGCCCAGTCCACCGACTTGGCCAACTTGATGTGCTCGGGCAAACTGTCGCTATAGGGAATCCTGGTCCAGTCAAAGGTTGACCTCACAGGCTGCGACTGCAGTACCTCATTGGTAAAGTCATCGGGATGTCGTCGGTTGATGTCGTATATCGGCTCAATGGTGCCGGTTGCGGGAGTCGTGTCGGTCGTGTCCATGGGCTCAATGGTGGTGGTCTTCGCGGTGGCGGTGCCAAAGTAGTCCGGCGGCTCGGGAATGTCGCCCGCGGGTGTAGCTGGAGTCGATATGCAGCGGCCACTGTCGTCTTGCCCCAGCATGGGTGCATCACCGTCTCCTTCTTCCTCCTCCTCCTCCTCCTCTTCCATCATGGGCATCGGCGAGGTTGCGTGAGTGGTTTGGCAGGTGATGTTTCCGCTGATGAATCGAAAACGGCGCCTCAAGGTTGTGCACACCCATGTAATCCCCCCATATTCGTATGTGGATGAAGGGACATTGGGGGAGTCGACACCAGTGGCCATCACCCATGCCTTGAAGTTGTTGAACTCATCTGAGGGCCCGGGACTGCCAGGATTTTCCTGGTCGGGGTTTAGCAGGCCGTGAATAGACTCAGCCGCACGCAGCGAGGCGTTGTGGTAGACTGTGGGCAAGCCGGGGCGATGGGCGTTTGCCGGGTTGGCCAGGTCTACCAGGAACGTCGGCCTATCATCATGCTCGAGAAGCTCAAGGACGCCAACACCCTGAAGCATCTGCAAGCCAGGGGGCAGGCTGCGCATGTCGGGGCTCAGGGACGGCGCCGACATGTCCATGGACGACGGCGTGCTGCCGGAGAGGGCGGCGCTCGTGGAGCTGACGCTCGCTCTTGGGAGCTTCAAAGTCGTGACTACGCCTGAAGTCTCGTCGCGGGCATGGGCGAGGATGGCCGAGGCCACGTCCGAGACAGGGACGCTGTGAGGACGAGCATAGTGCCTCGCTGGGGCGTGAGAAAAGAAGAGAGGCGAGACAGCATCGTCGCGGTTCAGCTGGATCGAGCTCACGGAGGACAGGGGGAACATGGCGTCGCCCAGCATATCGAGCCTCCGGGGAGGAGAGGCTCCGGTACGAGGCTTCTTGATCGGCGCCGACCCCATTGCTTGGTCGTCCTTGGCTTTGCTGCGCGACTGGCGCTTTCCGTTGCTGTCAGTGGACGGCAGACTGGCAGCCACAGCTTGGTTGAGGCTTGGATAGCTCCTGTGCGACGGCAGGGCTGTGATGGGATGCGTAGGGGGTGGCGAGCCAAGTCGGGATGTGTGGTTATTGTCTGCATGCCATGGCGTCGGCAGGCCTGCCGAATGGTGTCTCAAGTGGTCCAGGCGGCCCTGAGAGAGGTGAGAAGCGGTGCTGCGGAAGGGTGAAGTAACCCTCTCCAGCGCGGCGGCCAGAGGTCGCGGAGAGGTTGCAGTGGTTTCCTCACCAGAGGCGGCGGCGGGATTCGGCAGCCCGGAATCACACGCGCCGCAAGCCCGAGTCGACGGCGATACTACTGAGGACGCCTGCGAGACGGCGGCAGAAGAAAACGCAGAGGCCGAGGCTGAGGCAGAGGCGAAATCAGAATCAGAGACCGGCGCGGAGGCAGCAGCGGAGGCAGAGGCGAAGCCAGGGCAATCTGCGGAGCTCTCGTCCTGATGCTGCATTAAGGCGCCGGAAGGGGGGAGTTTGGACGAGGGCGAAGATGCCAGAAGGCAAAAGAGACGGCCGTTGGTTCGATGCGATTCGGAAAAAAAAAAAAAAACCCTGGCACAGAACACGAACACGGCAGGCGGCCGATGAAGACCAAGACCCAAGATTCGCGGCCTGCACTGGACGGACAGCGGGGTTATGGCGAGACTGTCGCGCTACCAGAGCGGCGAACCTTGCAAGGACTGGCCGGAGTAGCGCACTGTTAGGGACCTGGGAGAGCTAGACCCAGTGAGAGGGGGTCGAGATCGAGATGGGCCGGCGAGCGAGGGTTCGGGTGGATGAGAGATGGGGTGGATCGCGGAGCGTTGATCCTCGCTGGAGACAGAGCCGCACCTTCAACGGCGACCGCGGAGGCATCAACGGGATGATGGACAAAACGAGCGACAAGGCGGGCAGCTGATGGCCGGCGTGGGCGTATGTAGACGAGACGGCAGTGTCAGGCGGAGCAGGAGGGGGGAAAGGGGGTTTGAGGAAGAGGAGGAGCCGCGTCTTTGTTCTGGGAGAAGAGCAGAAGGCGAGGCAAGGCAAGGCAAGGCAACGGCGTGACGGGATCCAATGGCCGAGGACTTGATTCCTTGCTTATCGCGGTATATCCTCAGAGACGACGACACGGCAGGGCTTATCGGTGCGAGTACAGGTATGTATGGCGAGTCCGCGCCCGTAATAGTCCGTACCGTATGTACGAGTACAGGATGGAGGAGCAAAAGGGGGATCAGATTTGCAATCAGCAACACACAACCGACAGCTTTGATGAGTGTGATCTGAGAAGCGACCAGGGCCGAGCCGACAGAGCTTGAGGTACGAGTACAAGGCACACACCGCAGCCCGTCACAGGCACAGGCACAGGCACAGGCAGGACAAGCTGGCTGCAGGCCGCGATGAGCTTGGCTATTGCTTGGCCGTTGATCCCAGGCGAATGCCGGTCTGCTGTAGGTCGAGCAGCTCAGACAACATAGACGGGAGTCTAAAGGTCGAGAGCCAGGGGACGATTGACAGTCCCGACAATAAGGGTCGCCAGGTGGTGGGACTGCTGATCTGATCAGCACCGACTCTGGCTGTGGAGATGCAGCAGTTGATCGTGAGCAGAGCGCTGATCACCAGCAAAATCATCGATGGCAGCAGCCAGACGCCGGCTAGCTCCAGACCACGGGCGGTTTTCGCATCATGCCATCCAATGCCTGCCTTGCCATGTGTGTACATAGCAGTATGGACGAGCGTACGAGTATTACATCCGAGGACCATGCCGGCACCTGGGCTTGGAGATGCATGCTAGCGGTGCACGGCTCGCCTCTCGCTCCTCCTAGCAGCTGAGCGGGCGCCACGACGCTTCCCAAGTATGTACCCTGCTAACAGCTCGGCGATGGCCACTGGAACGCTTCGGGCGAACAAGGCAGGGAGAAGATGAGGGGGAACAGCGCTGTCTGTCTCGGTGGGGGATGCAAAAGGGCCAGGCTCCATCCGCTCAAGGTCTGCCCATCACGGGTCCTGCGTTTTTTCGGCCGGCTTTTCTTACTCTGCTTGCAGCATCCATCCAATACCATCACCATGTGCTTACGGTGTGTCCCCTCGGTGTTCCCCTCTCCGTTACGGACACTGTGCGGTGCATCAGCTCCAGGGCGTCTTCGGGGAGACAGCATGCGATGCCGCATAGTGCATATCAAAGCTATGCGCACCGTCGTCGGGCGTTTCGAGCTTCCTCACTCCGTACATACGCCTCGCGAGGATGGAGCTCCTCGGGTAATAATTCGCATCCTCCAAGGCCGCTGCTAACAGGGATCCGCGGAGGACCGCGTCCAAGATGGAGTGTGTACATACGATTACATTCTCAAACTGTGGCGGTTCACGGCTATTCCTTGAGTAATACTACCTACTGTTATCCTGATATTGCAAGAAGTCGAGCCTTGTCCGTACTTTGGGAACATGACCAATGCCACACTTCAGAAACAGAGACAGACAGGGTCTCTTGTCATACAGCTGTGTTACGTACTTAGAAGCACGGCCAGTATATGATATCTTGCTCTATGCTTGCAGCTGGGTGCAAAATAGAAGAAAAATCCTTTTTCCTTTCTCATCGCGAGGCAAAGTCAAGAGTCACGCTGGGCCTCAACTACCACCATCGACCGGTCTAGATCTCGTTGCGCCGCCGGCTAGGACAGGGGCCGGAGGGTCATGAAAAAAACTGGTTTTTTAGGGCGGCAAGAAACCAAAAAAAGCGGCGTCGGACGGAGAGAAAGAAAACAAAGTTTGATGAAGGGGATGTTGAGGAAACAAGCTGCTTCTTGTTCCTTTGGTTGCATTTTTCTCTTATCAACCGATGGCCCTGCTCGAGACTTTTGGTACACCCACTTACATGTCCTCGGTCGGTTGCGCGCTCATCATTTAGTACTCCGAAAGAGAAGGGTACGATATGCATGGGTCCACCTCCACGGCGCTCCACCCCCGGAAGTGAAAACTCAGAGAAAAGGCAAGAAAAAAGGCAAAGAAAAGATAAAAAAATAGAAAGAGAGCTTAATAAGCGAGGCATCCTGATGGAGCGAAATATGGGCTTCTTGCTGCATGACAATGTGTGAGAGATGGTATGATGAACCTATCGAGCGTGGTGGAAGTGACCGCACCGGCCACTTGCAGACTGATGCCACATGGAAAAAAAGCAACATAGGTTTTGCATTGCTCTACATGACAAAATTGCTGCTCTAGTGTATTACTGCCTAGGCATGTTGCATCGTGCCTTTTTATCCTGATGGACCCCATTACATCACTTCGTCAGTCCTGGGTCTTGAACCTCGTCACAGCTTTGGCTCCATCAAATCACTTCGCCCGGCACATGTTATTGCGGGATGTAGGCGTTGCACCGCTCTGTTGAAAAGACGGTCATTACAGGCGCACTGTGTCTGGATTTGCGAGCCAACATGCATCCTACAGCAGTGGTTCATGATGGACTTGGAGGTCTTGATTCTTGGGGGCCGTCGAAGTAACGTATGTATGCTCGACGTCCCCCTTCTGCGCCCGCGCTACCCGTTATCACATAAGGTACTCATACAGAATGCGCTGCGGCTATTCTGGATTCTCTCCGTGTAGTATTTTGCTGGCTCGGCCATCATGCAGTCCATGAACGTTTTGCAAAAATGTTGGGAGTGTGAAATAAATATAGACACATATTGGTATAATACGGGCATCATTGAGATGTACTGTTTGGTGGCTATCGTCGCATTTGTGTGCGTATGGTTGGTTTTTGTGTATGCTCATGTTTGCTTTGTCCACCTCGACAATGTGCGGCATCGTGAATTGCAGCTGGCACAAGATACTTTCGCAACTGGAGACATCTAGCAGCAGAACAAGACTTGATGCAGCTTGCGACATCAGCTAAATAGTGTCAGTGACTTCGAATTACTGGCATTTCAATACTCCCGGACTCTCCATGATAGGTTGTTAGCACAGGAGAATTGGAAGCTTTCGTCAGCTCAGCATTGGCGTGGGACATTCAGGGTTCAAGATCGACGACATTGATTGAGTGGAGAGCTGTCTGTCAGGTGGTTGCTGTACTCACCCCTAATACTTCGTAGGTAATCTAGCCCCCCCAAGTACAATCAAAGAGGCTTCAATGTACTTTATCCGGTGGTTATTTTCTCCGTGTCTGTTCAGGATATTTATCACATGGCGCTCTCTGCCGGGTGCAGTTCTCGCCTAGACTCTCCTGTCTCGTCTTGCCGCGCGAGATGGCCGGGTGCCGTCCCGAGCGGAGATCCAAGTGGGGGCTAAAAACTGAGAGACGGCACATCACCCTTGCAAGGTTGCCTCGAGGTCTCAATCACACAATTTCAATATGCACTGTCTGCAGTTGGATCAAGTATCAACACCGAGGAATGGCGTGGCGGCGGCAGCCTTTATAAGAGGCATCTTGCCAGAGCGGAAGAGGCGTCGCCGGGCTCAAAGTCAAGACAAGACAGTCAGCTTACATACCTACACTCAGCTTTTGGCGTCCACGACAAGTGATTGCACCCAAACGGCAGAAGCAACCAACGGCCTATCCACATCACGCTACGAAAAAAAAGGGTTGATGCACAAAGAACGGGAGGATTTGCGTCCCTTGCATGACATAAGGCACTTGTCATGTAGGTTGTTAGTAGGTACCTTAGGGATGAGTGGTGATTGTGCGCTATGGATACATGTACTCGTCTGTATGAACCAACAACGAAGCTTCTCCTCACAGCTCGCATTTCCCCCTCTTTGCAGCACAGAAAAGGTGGCAAGATGGGTTGGATGTCTATTACCCAGACCGTAAGATTGGTGGCGCCCAGGCACCGCTTGAGGCCAGAGACAGGCCCAATGGCTGGCACTCCAGTGGCGCCACCCAGTGGCCGTGTCACCGAATAGGAAGTCAAGGGCGGCGTTGCGCGAACGCTCGAACAACGAGGGTGTAGTAGTATTACGATTGTACGAGTACCAGAGGCAAGTAGTAAGTATTGCTTCGTCCTCGTGCGTACCAGACAGAACTGGGTGGTGTCACCCAACATCCATGGGAACCGACATGTGCGGATGGATGCCGAGCCGAGCGCCGCCTGCTCGACAGACTGCTGCAAGAAACGTGCTCGGCATCACCAGCGGCCAGGGATCGGGGCGCATAAACCAGGGACGGCGAGCTCTGCTCTGCTGCAGAGCAGGAACAGGTCCCCGGCCCTCTCATTTCGATCTTGTGCCCTGATTGCCGGAATGAAAAGAACGCTCGAGTCAACCGCTGTCCCCTTTCACCCATCACGGCCGCCCTCATTGGCCCGCCGCCGCCAATCGTGCCATGCATCTGCGATCGTGGGCGCTTAAAACAACTGGAGAGGCGCCGCTGCCATTGGCCGGGCCTGTTGCCCGTCACCCGGCAGCCGCCCAATCAGGGCCTGTGCAGCCCGTCACAGGCTCAAGCGCCCGCACCCTGCAGAGCCAACTTCCCCACTTCTTCCCAGGCGAGCAGCGCTGAGTGTGCCGTCGTCCAACAGTGGCTTCAGGTGGCCGGCCGCTGAGATGGAGGGGACCACACAAGAAGCAGCAGCAGCAGCAGCAGCCAAGAGGCGCCCGGTTCCCTCTCACGGGCCCTTTAAACGGCCTGCGTCCCCCCCTTCCGCGAGCGACGAAAGGCATTTGGGGGTTTTCGATCTGATCCGCGATTTGATTTGATAAGAGACGTTTGCGACGCTTCTCGACTGCAGCAGCTGTGCGTTGTTCCGCAGTGGCTTTGACGACTTGAATCTTGGCAAGACAGCGAGAAAAGACAGCCTGGAGCTGAAGCACGACAGGGCGTCATTTTCTCGGCCGCATCTCGACGACGACAACAACTCACAGGGAGGAAAAGCCTCTTGGGCGCGGACGCAGCGGGCGGATCGATCGATCGGTGTCGGGAGTGCGTCTGCAGACATGAGCCTGTGAGCCTGCCGCGAATCTGAGCTCCCTGCATACATGCAACCAAAGGCTGGAGGATATCCGATCTCGGGCAGACCATCCATCATCGCCGAGCGACTCTAGGTAGTCGACCAACAAGAGCTAGGAAAGCCTCGTCAGAACGACACCAAAGAGCCCTACCTAGGCTACCAGCAGAACAGCAAGACGACCAAAATGGGCATCCTGGGCACTCGCTCCCGGCCGTGGACGTACCACGTCCTGCATCGCAAATGGCCCAGAATCCCGCGGCTGGCCATCCGCTGGCTGATGCTGGTCGAGTTCATCGGCCTCGTGCCCATCCTCACCATCTTCGGCCTCTCCCAGCCGGACCTCTATCGAACCGCCATGTGGAAAATTGGCTGGGACCACCGCCTCAACTCCAACCCCGATGTCATCCTCTTTGCCTATGCCAACCATGTGCCGCAGCCAAAACTGCCTCTCATCTGGTCAAGAACGTCAGTTACCACTACCAACAACGGGAAAACAAAATTCCTGTGCTGACTGGCTCAACAGATTCACCGATTACAATGTCGCCATCTCCGTCATATCGCTCTTCTTCCTCCTCACCAAGCTCATCGCCGTCATCATGCGGATTTGGTATCCCGTTCTGTCCACCCTCGCCAGCATCGCCCTGGTTGCGCTGTATGCCGTGAGCGTCTACGGCCAGGTCGGCCCCGACCACAGCGACCCGAGGTATCCGGCACCAGCGGCGTGGTACTTTCGATACGGCTGCGACATGGCCAAGCCGTATGGGCAGTTTACCAATTGCAAGATTGCGCAGGCCTCGCTCTTCATCACGTTGTACATGCTGTAAGTCACCGGACGTCCACCAGGATCGATGTTGCAAATCCCATGCTGACTTGTCACTCTCAGTACCGCTTACCTGTTCATGCTCGGCTTTTCTCTTTATGCCATGTGGCCCAATCCGCTCAACAACTTGGACACCGACGAGGACGAGGACGACGAGGCGTCGAGTGTCAAGGACGGCAAGAGCGTGGAGATGAGCGGCCTCAAGACGACCTGGGCATCGGGGACCATGCCCTACACGCCCCGAACACAGGCCTTTCACACGCTCGACCGGAAGCTTCCGCTAAGACAGCACGAGACGATGCTCTACTCCTGAAAGAGCCAGACATGTCTTTTTATTCTTCTTTACTTTCGTTTATACAATTTTGGGTCTAACTCTGACCGTTGATGCATGGGCGGCTTGGATTCTATATTTGAGGGGGAAAACTGGCGCAAGGCGTTCCATGCTGACATGCATGCAATATGGCGGTTAATGATGCAAAGGCCCTGGCGGCCGTGATGAGGCAGACTTACAGAGAGTGCCCGAAACCCCGTCTTTTTTCTTTTTTCTTATCTCCTTTGTCGTGTACATGTAACACAATATCTTATATATACCCACATATGATGACAAAATTCACATCCGAATTGACTCCTGAATAATGAAACCTGTCCCGAGTCGGGAGTAGAATGTGTAGAGAGAGGTATCAATTACTGTAAGTAGGTACTAGCCTAGGTAATCAAATGGCCCCCAAGCCGAGACGAGGCCGACCCAGATTCTCCCGTTCCGGCCCAGTGTCCGGAATCGCTCCCCCCCTCCCCTCCCTCAGACCGGCCCGGCCTCTCTGTGTGATAACGGATACATAATGGATATTCCAACACTCCAGCAAACTCCAGCCAAACCGGCCCCAGCCCTGTTTTGGAGATCGCGGCAAATGGCCCCCGCAAACCTCTCCCACGTCTGTGCTGCTTGAATCATGGACGTCACCGATTTGCGCATCGCCGTGTCACCCTTTTTTCTCTTTTGGGGGGAGCTCACACGCCTTCTTCCTTTCCCCGCCTCCAACCGCACCTTCAAACGTTCTCGATCCCGGGCCGGTCTCTTGAGAGCTGGCAGCGCTTGAACTTCCTCCGCATTTTGCATTTCCAATCACAAAGCATTCTGTCGCCCCCAGTTGCACAGGCTGCCGGTTCCAGTTTGTCTGAGATTCGTGAAGCCCGTATATTAGCTTGACTCGTCCTCTTCTTGTCCGTCTCCTTCTCCCCTCTTTTTTTTTTTCCCTCCCTTTCTTCTTCTCTGTCCTCCATGGCTTTGTTGCATAAGATTGCTTCTCCCTCGGCTCTTCGCTTCGCTCCCGGTATATCGTCACTCCTCGTCAGAAAAGCTTCCACCATGGCCCCCAAGGTGAGCCCGCGCACCTTGTCTATTGCACCAACTACAACAACAGTCAGAACACTAATGAAGACGTACAGCTCAGAGATCCGTCACTGCTGAAGCAGAACGTCTGCTACGTCAATGGCGAGTGGGTATCCGCCAAGTCGGGCAAGACGTTCAGGGTTCACGGTAAGCCGCCACCACCCGTCATCATACAATCTATATCCCAAGTTCCCCTCGCCGTGTGTTCTCTTCCCAACAGCAAAGCGAAAGATTGGCTGACCTTTCGCCCCGTCCTCCCCTATTGCCAGACCCTGCCACCGGCGAAGTGATTGGAACGGCCCCCGAATTCACCCCCGCCGACACCGAGTCCGCCATCGCCGCCGCCGCCGACGCCTTCAAGTCCTTCCGCACGCTGACCGGCCGCGAGCGCTCCAAGCTGCTGCGCAAGTGGTACGACCTGACGGTGGAGAACGCCGAGGACATTGCCCAGCTCATCACCTGGGAGAACGGAAAGCCGCTCGCGGATGCCAGGGGCGAGGCCACGTACGCCGCGAACTTCTTTGAGTGGTTCAGCGAGGAGGCGCCGCGCACATATGGCGATGTCATCCCTGCCACCGTGCCCGGAAACAGAGTGTGGACTCTCAAGGAGCCCGTTGGCGTCTGCGGCATGATTACTCCGTACGTTGCAAACCTCCCAACTCGATTCCAATGGATACCATACCACAGGCGGCATATACAGGTATGCTAACATTGCTCAATACAGATGGAACTTCCCCGCCGCCATGATCACGCGAAAGATTGGCCCGGCTTTGGCCGCTGGCTGCACCGTCGTCTGCAAGGCTCCCGGAGAGACGCCCTTCACGGCCCTGGCGCTGGCTGAGCTGGCTCACCGCGCGGGTATCCCCAAGGGCGTCGTCAACATCGTGACGACACTGGACAACACCATTGCCCTTGGCGAGCAGCTGACGACGCATCCCACCATCAAGAAGGTCTCCTTCACCGGCTCCACGACCGTCGGCAAGCTGTTGATGAAGCAGTCATCCGACACGCTCAAGAAGTTGTCCCTCGAGCTAGGCGGAAACTCTCCCTTCATCGTCTTTGACGACGCAGACATCGACGCCGCCGTGACGGGCGCCATCATGTCCAAGTTCCGCTCCTCGGGACAGACGTGCGTGTGCGCCAACCGAATCTACGTCCAGGAGGGCGTCTACGATGCCTTTGTGAACAAGTTTGTCGAAAAGGTCAAGGCCTTCAAGGTCGGCAACGGCTTCGCCGAGGGCACCACCCACGGCCCCCTGATCCACGACCGCGCCGTCTCCAAGGTCGACGCCCACGTCCAGGACGCCGTCAAGAAGGGCGCTAAGCTCCTCGTCGGCGGCCAGAGACTGCCCGACGTTGGCTCCAACTTCTTCCAGCTCACCGTCCTGCGCGACATGACGGCGGACATGCAGCTCGCCTCCGAGGAGACGTTTGGCCCCGTGGCCGGCCTCTTCCCCTTCAAGACGGAGGCCGAGGTCGTTGCGCTGGCCAACAACTCCGAGGTCGGCCTCGCCGGCTACTTCTACTCCCGCGACCTGGAGCGCGTACACCGCGTTGCCGAGGCCCTGGAGGTGGGCATGATTGGCGTCAACACGGGCATCATCTCTGACCCGGCGGCGCCTTTCGGAGGTGTCAAGGAGAGCGGCTTCGGCAGGGAGGGATCAAAGTATGGCATTGCAGAGTACCAGATCACCAAGATGATTACGTACGGCGGCATGGGCAAGCCTCTGCAGAGCTAAGTGTGGGGATGTTGTAAGAGTAGAATAGCCTTGTTTCTTTTTTTTTTTTCCCCTTTTTTGACATCATGATACGATGAAATAATGAGAGTGTACATAGAAAGATGTGGACTCGACTGAGAATCGAGTGTTGTACGATAGGTACGAATGTCATTGCTGCCTTACCGATATCAGTACAATTCCGCTTAGTAGCGATTCCATTCTACGGGATAACATCAAGGCTGCCCGAGATTGAATCTATATCCATTACAACCCCAAAATTGTCTACCCAGAGTCAGTGCCGTACACCTGAACAGCAGTTATATCAGCATCTCAAAACCCTCGATCTCGTTGTTGCTGCAGGTATCCAAGTTCATAGTCCTCTTTAGTGTAGAAGCTCCACAATACCAGTCACTCGACGCAACGACTATGTGGCGCAGTGGCTAGCGCAGTCGCCTTACATCCCATAACGCGAAAGGTCGCAGGTTCGAACCCTGCCATGGTCATTTGCTTTTGCTCCAGCAATATTACATCTCTTTTTGTGCACTCCCACTCCTCTTGAACATCAATGATCCTCGTGCGAGCTTTGTGGTTGAAGAGGACAGCTTCCGGGCGCTATGAAATTCAGACAAGGTGTTGACTTTTTTTTTTTTTTTTTTTTTTCCTTTTGCTCGAGACATGTCCGAGCGGGGTTGGAGAGATGTTTCACCAGCTTGTTTGGCACGTAAAAGTACCTTTACCATCACGGAGCATCATGTATTACCGTATCCTCGAGCTGCAATATTTGGCTTCTCACCAATTCGCTCTCCTGGCTCAGCTCTGAGTAGCGATATCAAAATGTCTGTAATACGATTATATATATATATATATTTAACTGGTACTTCTTATTGATTGATCAATTGGACACTTTAGAAGGAGGCATTCGTCCTCATACTAGAATTGTCGTGCTAACAACTGCACCACCATCGTTACCTTATCTTATCGGCTCTCCAGGTACAGGTACGTCACCCCACCTCGCATCGAAGCTTCTGCAAGCTCTTTACAGATCATACAAGCATCAACCACCAAGTCACGATCGCCAGTCCACCAACAAACCACCCATCACCATGGCATTTTCTCGCTCCAGCAGTCTCGTCAACTATGGAATGCGCCTTGTTGCGCAGGCCGAAGGGTAAGGAAAAATCTATCTACAGTACCCAATCCCTCTAAACCTACAGAATACCTTATACTAACAATATCCATGGGGCATCACAGACGGCACCTCTTCAGCCTCTCCTCTCCCAAACCCGCCTCATTGACGGCCCTCACCCATAATTCAAACACCCGCTCTACTCCATCATCCGCCCGCCCCTTCAACACCTCAGCAGCCCTCCTCAAGAAGCGCAAAATTGCCCCCGCGAGCAACAGCCCCTCCCCCTCCTCCTCCTCCTCCTCCTCCCCCAAGGCCGACAAGAGCAACAACAACAACAACAACAACGACAAGAGCAGCAGCCAACAGCCCAACCCCGAAGACCCCCTCGACTTCTCCGCCCTCCTCGCCGCCTACGCCACCATAGACGCCCACTTCAAGTCCCAGCTCCAAGCCGTCCTCCACGGCGGCCGCTTCAACCCGGACGTCCTCGGCGCGCTGCCCGTGGCCATCAAGTCCCACGATCACCACGACCACCACGACCACCACAAGCACCAGCACGACCACGGCCACGATCATCAGCAGCAGCATGCCAAGACGACCTTTCCCCTGCGCGAGCTCGCCCAGATCGTGCCCCGCTCCGGCCGCATCATCTCCCTGCTCGTCAACGAGCGCGAGTACATCAAGCCCATCATGTCCGCCGTGCAGGCCAGCAAGGACTTTAACCAGCAGCCCCAGCGCTCCGAGGACAACGAGCTGGAGCTGCTGCTAAAGGTCGAGATGGAGCGCAAGGAGGACCTCGTCCGCCGCGTCAAGGAGGCGTGCCAGGGCTGGAGGGAGCGCGTGCGGCAGGCGCGCACAAAGCATGAGAAGGCGCTCAAGGACTGGAAGAAGAACGGCGTCGTGCTGCCGGACGTGGTCAGGAAGGCGGACAAGGAGCTGCAAAAGGTGCAGGACAAGAAGATGAAGGAGATTGATGGCGAGGAGGCGCAGGTCATTAAGCAGCTTGATCGGAGGTAGATGGGCGAGTGTTTAGTTACTCTTTAAATGGCGGTAGTAGTACTACTGGGTTTCAGGCGCCATTGTATGTTCACTTTGTATATAATGTTTCTTTGCTTGACTTTTTTTTCTTGCATTATCATGCATGACCTTTTCCATAGCAAAACAATCCACATCTCTCTGTATAACATCCTCTCTTATTCTTTACTCGTACAAGATAAGATTTCCCTTCTAAACCCTTGGTCCTCTTATTCGTAATTTTTCTTCAAGAAGCCTTCGCCTGGCTCTTCACACCTCCCTTACCACCACCACCACCACCAACCGCCAACAGCGACACCAGCTTCTTCTCAAACTTCTCCACGTCCCTCTGCGTGTACGTCCCGGCCCTCAAGTGCCACGCCCTCGCGATCCCCACCGGATCCGTCGCAAACTTGGGCGTCTCGTGCTTCCCCTGCACCGCACTCTCCACGACCGCCTTGCGCACAGCCTCCTCCGCGTCCTGGAGGATCGGCTCCCGCGGAATCTCCTCCTCGGCCTTGCCCTCGGCGAGCAGCTTCTCCCGCCGCTGCTCCTGGAGGTACTGCTCCGCGGCCGCGCGGGCCTTGCCGTCGGCGAAGAAGCGCGCCCCGCCGTTGTCCTCCACGTCGGCGGCGTAGCTCTTGGCCTGCAGGTTCTGCGGCACGCCGACGGCGTCGCCCCTCGCGCCCAGCACCGCCAGGTCCTCCAGCACGGCCGCCACGCGGCTCTCCCGCGTCGACGACGGCGCCGCCGGCACAAACGCCGCCAGGTCCTCCTTGTTCAGCGACGGCTTGTACTCGGTCCTCGTGCCGAACCGCGCCGCGTCGTCAAACTGCTGCTCCTGCGGATCCATCCTCTCAAACGGATCCTGCCGCTTGCCCCGAGGCCCGGCACCGCCAGCCTTGTTGTTGTTGTTGTTGTCCTCCCCGCCGTCGGCCCTCTTCTTGTTCGCCGTCGCCCTGCCCCTTCCGCCGCCACCAGCCCTCCCCCCTCTGCCGCCGCCTCCCCGGCCCGCGGCGCCCTGCGCATAACCTCCCCGTCCTCCTCTCGCGGCGGCGCCCGCGAACCGGTTCCCGCTCGGCGACGCGGCGCGATGAGCGCCAGAAGCATTCGGCCCCGTGCCTCGTCCTCGCCCTCGCAGCCCGCCCCGCCCCCTCAGCATCCCTCCTCTGGGCAGACTCCGCACGTCAATGACCCTGGGCTGCGCCGGCGCCGCCGCACCAGCATTCGATGTAGAAGTAGTATTGCGTGCCTCCTGGGCGCCGCTGCCGCTCCGGTCCTTCACCAGGGCATTGATCTCGCTGGCCGCCGCCCGCGTCCGCTGTCGAGCCGTAGGCCTGGCATTTCCGCTGCTGCTGCTGCTGCTGCTGCCGCTGCCGTTGTTGGTCGGAGGCGCCTCGTCGCTGAGCTGCGATTGCGTCGTGGAGAACTGGCGGAAGTAGCCTCTCAGGGCTTGTCCGGCCTGTGCCAGCTCTGGCCTCGCCCGGTATATCGAGCGGAGTGACTGAGAGCTCATGGCTGGTTGTGTGTCGTTGTGGTGAATCGGGTCGGACTCTGTATTGTGGTGGAAAAGTGGGATGATGTGAAGAACCCAAATTTCTGTCAAGTGATGACTAAGCGCTCAAGGACGCCTCAAAGCAGCCGTCTCTATTGCGGCAAGGAGCAGCAGCACAATTAATAACTGGGAGAGCTTTATCAGTATCATGATTCAATCGGCATCATTCAAAACAACTTTATTACTACAGCTCTGATTGGTTAAGGGAAAAACATCAAGATATCATGATACTCATACGTCGAGGGTCGAGTCGGATCCCGAGCACCATGCCAGGTCGTGTCACGCAAGCATCGTCACACACACTGAATCTTTTATCCTTCTCATTTCCCTTGATTTTGTCGCTTTCTTGCTTGAGGATATTTCCATAAACCTTCTATTCCAAGTTGGCATAGGCGGGAGGCACATCGTCCAACGCCGTGATCGATGCCGCAAAAGCTTCCACCGCGAGCCCATCATGTATGCGGCCCAAGTCAATGCTTCCCCAGTCTCGTGGATCAACGTAGGCCTCCAGGCCTCCCTCGCTGACAAGACTCGTACATCAACCCATTCATTATCCCACGTCCGTGCGCCGACTTATGTTGATAGTCAAGACAAGAGAAGCAAGAATAGAAAAGGAAAAGATAACTGATGATATGTGGAATTCCGCCCAGCCCAAAGAGAATGAGGCCCATAACAAAGGCGCAGTGCCAAGATACCGTTCCAGGTCTTGGCTCAGACAATGACGTCTTGCTGCTCTGGTGAAGCCAGTCAAACCGACTGCCCGACACGGTTGTTACCCCGTGGCTTGCGGCAGCCACATCTGCTGTGTTGTCTCGCCATCCTTGATCACATGGGCACGTAGCCCCTCTCGAGATAGGGTATAAGGATGGATGGCGCCGTCTGCTGGCAATCCCGAGACTTTCTCTTTTCCCAACTTGTTTTTTTCCGCCATGGGAAAAGGAAACAGAGACACGAAGAAGAGGAGACGCAGAGAGGGGAGAGTAAAGAAAAAGGAGAAATGGCCCACGGACGCAGCCCCTCAAACCCCGTGCGGTTAGACACTCTGTGGCATAACACTCGCAGGCTGCCCGATCGTTAGCTAACATGTCGACTTGACGGTTCAGAAGCTCACTTACAGGACTGTTTAGCATCTGCTGGCGCTTGCTGCGGCCCTTCTTGATGTGGCTCTTCAGAGCGCTCGAATCGAGTGGCTTCAGGAGCTCAAAGCTGCAGAGCAGCTCGGACGATACCGACATGACCGCGCCCCAATTATCGAATTCACCACAATACTACCAACCGTCAGTCAGAATCGACAACTGCAGCAGGGGTCAGAACGCATGCTGGAGACTTACGTTTGGCGCACTGAAAACGGTCACCAGAACCCGGTCGTTAAAGAATTCGTAGCCGTCTTCCACCACCATGTGGGCGCGGCAGACCAGGTCAAAGTCGTGCTGGGCAAGGAAATCGGTGATGACCCGTTTTCCAAAGCAGTAGCTCACGCCTCGCTCATTGGCCTCCCAGTCTTGCTCCATGTCGGCCGGATCCGCCCAGAGAAGATCGTTGAGCAGCCCATAGTCGGGGACGTCTGTAGGGCGGGCAATGTTGCGAATGTCGTCCATGTGGCTCAGGGCGGGCGACAGGCCTCCGTGGACGCAGAAAATCTTGCCGGCAACGATGGCGGCGATGGGAAGCGTGTTGAAGCAGTCGATGAATGTCTTCCAGATCTTGATGTTGCACCGTCGCTTGCATTCATCATAAAAGCCATAGACTCGAGTCACGTTGGCGCACTCGTGGTTGCCTCGCAGCAGGAAAAAGTTTTCGGGGAACTTGAGCTTGTAGCAGAGCAGCAGCAGGATTGTCTCGAGAGACTGCTTGCCCCTGTCGACGTAGTCTCCGAGGAAGAGGTAGTTGGACGTGGGAGGGAAGCCGCACATCTCAAACATGCGGATGAGGTCGGTGTACTGGCCATGAACGTCCCCGACAATCTTGACGGGGGCGTCGAGCTCCAGCAGGGCGGGCTGGGCCAGGAACACCTCTCGCACACGCGCACAGATGGCCATGATCTCCGCATTCTTAAGGCATACGCTCTTTGTGACCTTGCCGGCGTATCCAGCGTCGAGGAGGCGCTTGATGTAGTCATCAAGGTCCATCTCTTTGATCTCGTCCATGCCCATGGTGTCATTCTTGGGCTTCTTTGGCGGCTTCTTCACGGGGGCATCTTCGCGCTTTACCAGGATGGACTGGCCCGGGGGCAGCAGATGCGTGTTGAGGCTGGCGTTGGCCGACGGTGGCTGATCGGAAACGTGGTCAACCTCGCCCGAGGCTTGCGCGGCGCTTACGTCGTGGGTGCCGCTCTTGACCGATTCGGAGACGGGCGACGGCGGGGGGATCTGGTCGTCTAGAGAGGGCGACTCCGCCGTCAGGTCAACCGAGTTCCCCCTCAGCGGGATCGTATCGCTGCTGCGGCCGGAACGCGAGATGCTGGAGCGGCCACTCTTGCCTGACCGCACCGAGGCGGCATCGCCCGTGTCGCCGTTGGCCACGATGGAGTTCCTCGGGCTGTCAGTCTTGCCGCTCCCCGGGATTTTAGACCGCAACCCGCGAAAAGACCGAGTCGAGTCTTTAGTGTCCGACTTGCTGAAGGAAGGGTACGACTGGAGAGCGTCTCCGGAGCCGGCGCCGTTCTTGGAAGAGGAGCCGCCCTCCTTGGAAGTTTGGTTGCCCATTGTGGGTTGGGAGCGGAGCGAGAGTGTGAGGTGAAGCAGAGAGAGCCCGCGATGCGAGGGGCTGTCGGCTGTGCTTGTCAGACAGCCAAGGAAAAGGAAAAAAATTCGGCAGAAGGGAGAGGGAAGAGAGTCGCGAGACAGGGAAAGCTCGGGTCTGTGTGCCTTGCTGGCAGACCCGGTCGTCAGGTCGTCGTCAGAGGGTTTGTTATCGTCTCGACAGCTCGCGCGTCCCCGTAGCGAATGACGGTCGTGTGGTCGTAGGGGAGGCAGGAAGGTGTTGCAAGTTATGATTAGCGGCAATCCCAGCCCGTCTTAGGGAGGATGGAATCGTCGACCGAGGTCGGTAAAGAAGGAGGACCGCTGGCTCCTTGGAGCGTCCGTTTTGGTTGTCTTAGGCGAGCGCCTAGGAAGACAGGCCAGCTTGAGGGAGCTTACCGGAGCTCTGCGGATGACGTCGTGGTCGTAGCTCGTGACTCTGGGTCGAGACCGGCAGCTCTGGAAACTGCGCTCGGGCTCAGGAACCGCCAAAAGTCAGGCCGGGGGGGTTGCGAACGGTGGAGATGTGAAGATGGTCTCGGCCGTTCAAGGGGAAGAGACGATGGTGGGAAAAAAAAATCTAGACAGGCGGGAATCAGCGCGGCCGATCCGGAGCAAGCGTGTAGGTGTATGAGGGTGTGTGTGTGTGTGTTTTTTCTTCTAGTACTGCATCCGCGGGACTGCAGCAGAGGCGCATGGGCGGGGTGTGATTCGATAGTAAGAGTCAGAGGGTGCTGGGGATTGGGCAATGGGACGATGGCTAACGGACTGGCTAGCCGGGAGTCTTCTTGGAGATAACAACCCAGCCCAGAACTGAGGCAGCCCGGGAGCACGGCTATGGCGGAACAGACCAACCCAACAGCCCTGCGACAGGTTGAAGCGCGAGCCAGGCAGAAGACGACGACGGCAACGAGGCGGCACGTTTCAACCAGTCGCCCGCCTGTCTCGATGGCTCGCGGACACGGCAGAAATGAAGCGGAAGGTGATGGAATTGACGGGAAAGGGTACCTTGCAGATCCAGCGCCAGCTCGAGACAGGGCCTCAGGTCCTCCAAGACATGGATCGGACGTGCAAAGAGGGGGGAGCCAAGGTCTCGGGACGGCGGCAGAAGATGTCTTGTTTCAAGTGCGTGCGATTTCGCCGTGGCCAAAGTATCGCGGGAGACGGGACGATGGAGGGGAGATGGGAGGATGGAGGGGAGAAAAAAGTGACAAGAGGTAGCAACATACATACGTCAAATGGGTTGGAATGGGCACCTCAGCTCAGCAGCAGGCAGACAGAGCAGATGTACGGACCCGGGTGGCGATGCTCACACGGAGCTCCTATCTCGGCAAAGCTGACGGCGGCGACTGTAAATACGTGCTAACGCCGTCGCGCGCAGACTAGCTGGGCAGAACGAGGGCCGGGTTTATAGTGCCGTGAAGCAGACAGACAATACCCAGTTAGTAGGCCTGTAAAGCTGCTGATTTGTCGTTGTGTGTTTCGTTGGGCAGTTTGGCAGTACTGTACTGTAGTAGTAGGTACTCGTATTGCAGATACCTATAAAATAGATGGATGGATGGATGACTGAATGGATATGTAGACGGATGGAGCAAAGACGATAGTACTGGCTGGTGGTGGGGGGTTTAATGCCTTGTTTCGACGACGATATTATGTAATTCTTTCCCCTTCCGCTCTTCGAGACCTTGACCAGCTTTTGCTTCTGGGAGAAAAAGCAGGATATTCAAGTAATGGAGGATGATAAGAAAAAATTGAGCAGCAGAAAAAGCAAGAAGCAGGAGGGGAATCGACAGGATCAAATGCTACCGTGCGGATCGGGCTCTGACTGGGCCGGTGGGGCGCGATCCGCTGATGGATGGATGGTGGAGGTTTGGCTCTTCGATCCGGGTTTCTTGGCTCGAGCCCGTCTTTGCAGTCGGCAGAGGAACAAAATACCTGAGCTTGGATCGTTGATATTACATATACTTGCGAGAATGGCGATGCTTGAAGGGCAGAGAAAAGGGGAAGGGAAAAGGGAAAGGGAAAAGCCGGAGAGGCTGAAGCGGAACAATCAAGCAAAAACTCAAAGACACGAAAAAAAAAAGCCCGGCTGTGAATAGCCGCGGGGTCGACAGTACCCAAGGATTCTAGATGCGGATGACTTTTCCAGCCCGGGACCTTGTGACACAGCCGCTGGGCAGGGGAGAAACAATTGAAGGGGAAGAAAAGGGAAAGCGGATGGGATTTGACCCACGATTAGGTTTCACATGTCTTCCGAAGTTTTTCTTTGCTTTGGGGGTCGAACGGCAGAAAAGGGTCCAGATGCTGCGTGTGATTCCGGAATGGGGAGAGAGGCGGCGAGGTTTTCGGGTGGGTGGGCTGGGCTGGATGCGGCGAGGCGGAGCCTTTGGCCTGTCGGGCGCAGAAGAGACATCCATTGAACTTGAAGAGCTGCCCAGGTGGGATCAGAACTGGACGGAATGGCAACAAGGTTGGTTGATGCCAGAGATGACGATGCTAATGATACTGTGGAAGTGCTCTGGGATCGATCAGAGCAGCGATGCGAGGTCCAAAGAGGTAAGCTGCTTTCCAAGTATCTGCAGGGCCTCCTGAAACCAAGCTCTTCAAGCCAACAAGCCATGGCACAACGAGGACCTTGGGAAACAAAGAAGCAACACAAACCTGACCACGGCGGCGGCGATATCTTCTTCAATGCTAAGCTATCTACCTACCCAGCACCTCGAGCTCTCAGCTTCCATCCATCCACATGGATCCATTGGATTTGATGTCCTGTCGGGAGCCACCCCGGTCAGCCATTGGGCAGCTTGGGCGCTGACAGCCAGCCCAGGGCCCCCCGGAGCGCGCTGTAGCGTTCGCCCTAGTGACCCTAGAACGGCTCCGGGGCCGCGCGCCCAATCCCAGTCCGGCCTCCCTGCGCTTCATGTTGCGCTTTCGCAGACCGAGCCCAGCCCCCACGAGACCCGGGGTGCCGCTGAGACGCCCAGCATCCAGGCCAAGCTTCAGCGCAACACGTGCCGGTGCCGCAGCGGATCTCTGGCCTCATGTTGATTGAGAAACCGGCGACGCCCTTGTCCAGGAGAGAATAGCTGCATGGTTAACCGCCGACTTGTTGATACGATACACATCACCACCTCAGTCGAGACCCCGATATGCAGCTTCTCTAATTGTGGCGAAGTAAACATGGACATCACCGACTCGCGCTAGGCAGCTTCGCCGGCCCATCCTCTCTCTGCCTGGAATGTGCGGCTCAGAGTGACACCACTTGGCCGTGCACGACATGCGGCTCAATGTTCGGCGCCAGGAACACGAAACACCAACCTCCGTTCTCTTTGTTTCTCGAGCACCAAATGACTCAGCGACAGAACACAAAAGAGTCGCGTACGGAGCACAAACTCACATGGAACTTTGAAATTTTCCGTTCATCACACAAGGGTACTACGGCCATGGTGCTCCTCATTGAAGTAAGACAGCAAAGACCTCTTCAACCTTGATGGGGTCACTCACCTCCTCTCGACAACACTCCTCATTGGCAGGCCATCGTTCCGGCTCGTCCAACCGCCGAGTCTCCGTGGTCTGCCGCATCCTTCGGAGGACACTCGTGCCGTGACTGAGCTTCCGTTTCTGCCCGTTTGGCATTGAGTAACCCTCGTGACTCGATGTGAATGGGAGAAAACAGCCCCCAAGAAAGAATGTCGAGCAGCATCAGGTGTCGCTCTTTTCGCCCGTCCATCGTTTGCTCTGATTCAGACTCGCCTGTCGAAGAAATTTGATAGATACTGGCCGGCTGATGGTGCCAAGCCAGGACGTACTTGTTCTCTCCAATCGGCTGCTGTTTCGTCGTTCGCTGTGATTGAAGTGCTAAATCCATCACGGGTCCCAGACGTCGACCAGCTGCAGTACTCAAGCAGGTGTCATGCTGACTGCGTCTCTACCGTACTACCAAAGCCTCGAGTGGATGGAGATTGGAAGAGATTTGGCGACTTGTTATCAGGAAAGGGCAATATGCAAGCGAACAGCCGCTGCCAAAGCCGTTGTCGCCCGGTGACAGAACTGGTTGTCTTCGAGATCGGTTCTAGACTGCACTAGGAACCCACTGCATCGTCTGCTGTTCGTCCCAACTATGAGAAGAGTGCTTTGCGTTGCAAACGCGGCAAGGGGCTGAGTATATCGTATAACCTGGCGGGTGTGGTGATGGCCAAGTTTCGGACTGCAGAGGCAGAGAGGCGTTAGCCACTCACTCATCAGGCCGAAAGAGGCCGCAATGCAGTAGAGGCCGATGTCCACATCAGTAAGACCAGCGTTTGGCCCACGGTACATGAGCATGCGACCATCAGGCCAAAATCTGGGAGAGATGGAGAAAGACGAAATGCAACAGCAATAGAAGGCGAGATTATGAGGAATGGAGAGGGAGAGAACGGGGAAGCTGCAACTCAGTAGCTCCGACTGATATCACTTGAAAGCAACTCGCAAGGAAAGCCTTATCGATAGGTACCATTACCTACCTACCTCATACCTACCTGAGGTATTCTCGCTCCAAGTCTCTTCTTCCCCAGCACTCGCATCCATTCTTAGTCGATGCGCTTGTTGCTTGCTTGTGCGCCTGCTTATCAAATGGCCACCCCAAATAAGCTATCCATGCCAGTGGGCTGAGGCATTGCGCGTTTCTGCTTGGCACAAGCGCACAAGCACACGAAGATGGCGATGTGCTAAATATAGAACGGATGGCTTTCCCATTCGCCGCCTCCCACAGCCTGTCACTAGCGCCCCGCCTAGCAGTAGCCAGAGTTCTTGGGCAGTGCACGCGATGGATTTTGTGTGAGGTGCATCCGATACCTCCTCACCCTATATGGAGAGCCATTGAGACAGAGAATGACAGACTGTGCGGCTGATGAGGCTGTTTGCACAAGTTCTCGATGCTGAGATAAAAAATAAGATTGCCAGCAAGACATCTTTGGGCTGCCCCCTTTTTGCTCTACAGTACATGCTCTATGTAGTGTTACATACATACTTATCTACCTACGCACATACATTGTGAACTACTAGGTAGTACAACCTAACATGGCGGGATAGAGTCGTGCACTGCTCTTCTCGGAAGCGATTTCCGCGCACAGTCAGAATGCCTGGTAGCTCGTGCTCGTCAAGCTCGGGGGTTTCTGATCAGCGCCAGGAACCACCCAAACCGTCACCCGCTGTCGTCAGCAGCTCCAGTCATCAACCAACCGAAACAAGGCGGCACGATTCAGGGTTCAATACTGTACTGCGGCTACTGTACGATACTGTACGATAGGTATGTATACATACATGTAGGCAAATACATGTAAGGTAGGTAGGTATGTTATTTGGTGCTACTATTATCCATATTTTGCGCAAGATTAAGTTGATGAAGATCCAACAGCCAGACACTCCTGTTATCATTACAGCGCTGGAGCGGAACGGATTGACGCCTCGTCTAGTTCGCAAAGCCGCACGGCTGAACTCCAGCCACCCGCATTGCCGCGTGTTATCGTCGAGCTATGACGCGGGGCTGGGGCTTCAAAGCCTCGCAATGTTTCTGATGCTAGCGGGGTACGGAGAACGATGTACAGTATCATCGTGTAGAAGCACAAGTCTGTGTACCTGACATTACGGAGTGATTCGTTGGTCGGCTTGATCAGGAAGAGATCCTAATACTATTACCAGGCCAGGCAGGGTAGCAACAGTAATACTGTATTACTATCATGTCCACACTTTGGAGGCCGCGGCCGCTCTCAACCACCTGTAGATGTTGAGAGTTCCAGGAACTTCTTGTTCTGGAGCCCTGCTCTATCTGGTCCGTCTGAGCCAAAATAGCACGGAAAGCTGTCGTTCCTATCTGCGCGCATCAGATGCTTGACCGGCAATTCATCATGGGCAACTACATGTACCTATTCGTGGCACGACCAGGGAAACCCAGCAATCGCTCCAGCCTCATCAGCACTTACTACTCCCGTACCCGTAGATAGTAGCACCAACACCAACCACAACACCGGCACCAACACCAGCACCAACGACACCAGCCTTCCCAACGGCCCCGGGCAGCAAATATAGCTGCTGCTCTATTTCTGGCGCTGAGCTGGGGCAGATTAGTCACGATGCCTGCTTGCTGCGCTGTGCCTGAATCGACCAGCAGCTAGCTACTCGTACTCTTACTCCAAGCTGTAAGCACCAAAATGCGACCAGAAGCAGAAAAAGTGCATGGTTGTTGCGATAATACTTGTCAGTACCTGTACCTCCCAACGACACCTCAAGTCAGCACCAGCTTGGATCGTCCCCAGGGACAGCGCTGAATCTCGCACTGCCCACTGAGCGGGATCCACCCCACCCCCTCGCCCACAGGCACTCCAGGGCTGTTTTGCCCACTGGGCAGGGCTCTGGCACACCCAGTGACGGAACTGCGCCACCCACCCGCCGCAGCGTGCAGCCCACTAACGACCACTAACAGGCAACGGAAGTCCACAGCAAAAGTCCACATCACAGTCAGCACGCAGCGACTTTTGGCACCAGACGCTGGAGGGCAGCCCGCCTCCCAGCTTTTTAAAACCACCTGGTGCCCAACTCTCCCGCCTTTTCTTGTTTGTTCGTTTGATTCCCATCATCTCATCCAGTCTTGGTTTATCTCGTGTCTTTGTCACCGGCTTTCTTGTGTGTGTGTGAGCGCGTGTCAGCCTGACCTTCGTTTTGCTCAACAGGTCGACTCCAGACCTCGACCACAGCCCCTCTCGTTCTACACCAGAGACGCACAACCACCCCTCTCTCTGCCTGACCGAGCCGTTGTCGATAAACAAAACACAAAAAAGAAAGAAAAAACAAAAGAAGAAGAGGAACAGGAACAGGAATACAGGACAGCAATGGGTGCCGGTCGGTTCTTCTGCGTGGCCCTGCCACTGCTCCTCACCATTGGCTCCATCGGCACGCTGCTCTACGCCGTCCTCGCCGGCGTCGCCCACGAGAACCTCAAGCTCATCCAGGTCGACCTGAGCGACCTGAGCGTCAGCCCAGTGAGCTTCAAGTCGCTCGTCTCGCGGGCCGAGTTCAACATCAAGGAGATCCAGACGGACAACATCACCGCCGAGGCCCTCGGCCTGCACAAGTACTACGACTTGACGCTCTGGGGATCCTGCTCCTCCGACGACAAGAAGAAGTGGGAGTGCTCCAAGAGCCAGTTCGACTGGGCCTCGAAGCAGATCAACGCCAGCGACATCACCGAGGGCGGCACCACCATCCAGCTGCCCAAGGATGTCAAGGACGCCCTCAAGGCCTTCCAGAAGCTCATCAAGTGGTCCGAGGTGGCCTTCATCGTCGCCCTCATCGGCCTCGGCCTGGAGCTGCTCATCGGCATCTTCTCCAACTTCTCCCGCGCCGTCTCGTGCCTGACGTGGTTCGAGTCCGTCGTCACCACCATCCTCGTCATCATCGCTTGCTCCCTGTCCACCGCCACCGTCGCCATCATCGCCGGCGTCGTCCAGGGCTCCAAGTCTCTCTACGGCGCCAAGGTCCACCTCGACGGCCGCTTCCTCGCCGTCATCTGGATCGGCGCCGCCTTCTGCATCGGCGCCAGCCTCTTCTGGATCTTCACCATCTGCTGCTGCGCGCCCGAGAAGCGCCAGAAGAGCCACAAGCACTCCTCCATCAGCGACGGCGAGAAGCTGCTGCCCGGCGGCGGATTCGGAGCCCGTGGCTATGCACCTCTGGGCGAGAACACCGGCTACACCTCTTCTGCCCCCCGCTTCGCCGCCGGCTCCGGCCGCTCTGACCTTGCTTACGAGCCCTACTCTCACCGAGCTTAGACGATTGGCTACCCCGACCTTGGTCATTTACCAGAGTCAGCGAGGAAGTGGCCTTTTGCGGCTCAACCTCGAAACATTCCCCAAAATCATGTGAATACACGGGCGACCTGAAGGCAGTACTTGGTATCTATCTGACGGCATGTGTGTTTTCTGCTTTCTACATTCTTTTGCATGGCGTTTGGTTACATCTACCTTATGAAGATGGGATGGATATTGGCGGGGGGTGGCACAGTTTGTATCGGGTGGTTGGCAGTTGGAATACCCAAAGATGGTGGGAACAATCTGTACCTGGACATAGAGTATTGCGGATACCTCTTTTATGAATGAACGATAAGAAAATATTCAAAACATCTCCTTTAAAAGCTCAACCTTTCGATAGGTATCTGTAACATCTGATACGTTGTGCCGGTGGCTTGAACTCCCAACAGCTCTGGCTCACATGTGCTGGCGGTGAGGTAGCCATCCACGCAGTCTTCTATGGAGCGGTACTTTGATGGCGCATGCACAAATTTTTTTCTGGGCACCACAATTTCAACCGCACCGCAACACCGCCGCCATTTTGTAGTGAATACCTTACAAGTATCCGCTCCAGTCAGCTCTAATCCCGAATGCTTGTTAAGCAGATATGTTTGACTGAGCCCTTGGCTCTCTAAGTAACCGTCCACCAAGACTCTCTCCCCCTCCAAGTTGTGAGAGAGAACATCACCATGGTTCATGTGAGTTGTTCATACCTACCTAAAGACAGCATTTTATAGCTGCCCCTCCTTCGACTCATGCCACTTCAAGCACACGTTTCAATCGTCACGCATCAACTCATCCATCAAGATTATCATCATTCATCTAGGCAAGCACTATAGCTAATCAACACCATACCTAGACAACAAACCAACTCAGTCTCACAAGGGACCTCTCCCACGTCCCCATCACAGCCCTCGCCCTATCCCGCTCACCCTCCGGCCAGCTCCTCGTCTTCGCCGGCGAAGACTCCGACCTCGTTGTCTACGAAGCCAAGACGGGGCTGCTAAAGGGACGTCTGCTTTCTCGGACGAGCGTCTTCGTGGACCAGCCCATTCACGGGATCCATGTGCGGCACGGACGGGTCCTGGTCTGGGGTCACTGCCATGTGGCTATCCTGTCTGTCGAGCGTCTTACCAAGCAGCAGGGGCATGATGGCGTCGTGGACGGCGATGGGAACGACAGTGTGATTGCCAAGGCTACGGCTCCCGATTGGATCTTTCACGGCGCTTTTTCAGAAACTGATGATTCCGTGGGAGCCCTCGCCACGGCTCACAACGAAGTCATACCCCTGAGATTCTCATCCGACACGGCAGAAATCCACCTCGGCGCCGCCATTGCGCCTTCAAGACCCATGCTCTACTCTGCACATCTCACATGGATAGCAGACGACACCGTCCTAGTCGCCGGCGGAACAGTCTTTGGCCACGTCGTTGTGTGGAAATGCCGTCTCGCAGAGCAGCAGCAGCAGCAGCAGCAAACATCCACAGAAACGCTCTTCAACTTTGAGGGCCACGAGGGATCAATCTTTGGCGTGGACATGTCCACTGTCACGCTCTCCGACGGGAGCTCAGCCCGCATACTTGCCAGCTGCAGCGACGACAGGACGATTCGCATATGGGACATTACTGAGCGAGGCGGGGACAAACCGTCTCGTTCGGATGCCCCTAAGGCACCGCAAGTCATCGACACAGGCTTCGGTGGCAGTGACTTCAATGATGCCCACGACGATACCCAGAGCCGCAGCCGACAAAATGCCCCTATAGCTGCTGCCATGGGCCACGCCTCACGGATATGGGGCGTAAAGTTTGGCCCGTCATACGGAGAGGATGCCCTGTCGGTGTACTCCTTTGGCGAAGATGCGACGATGCAGAGATGGCATCTGAGGTTGAGCCACGCAACAGCGGCTCAGGAGGCTGATTGCAGCAGCTCGAGACTTCTGACAGGGAAGCTGTCTCACAGCAAGACATTCTCTCTGCATAGCGGCAAGCATCTCTGGTCGAGAGCCGTGCTGCTCGAAGACAAGGCCGCGTTTGTCGCTACCGGTGGCGCCGATAGTCAGATCTGCCTCATTGACGAGTCCAGTCTAGTACTCAGTCAGACTTCAGATAGTCTTGGTCAATTACTGACATTGGATACCGTCGACATTCTCAAAGGTCTAGACCATCCGGGGTCCTCAAACACGGCTGCAAAAGAGATCATCAGCCGCTACGACTTCCTCTCGTATGATCACATTCTCGTCTCAACCAGCCAAGGCAGGCTACTCCTTGGCCATCTGAAAGAGCCTCACGTTGATCCAGAATGGGAGCAGATTGAGGTCCCCCACGACCTGCGAGACGATGTCAAGCTTTGCTATGTCGTCAAGGCAATTGCCCCCACAGCAGCTCTGCTGGGCACAACGAGTGGGAACATCTACCACTTTCATCTCCCCACCCAGAGTATAACACACATCGCCTCTGTGCCGGGCAAGATCATCGAAGTGAACCGTCTATCAAGTAGGGATGGAGTGGTCGAGGTATTGATCTACCTCCATGGAAGGGCAGAGTCTCACTACTTTGCAATCAATGTCTCAACGGGACATGTCCACACCCAGGGGCAGACCAAAGGGCTCGACCCCAGGTTTGTCCCTACAGCAGCTGGAAAATTGAATGACCTGCTCGTCATCGGGTCTCGGCATGGCTTCCTATCCGTCCTAGATCGACAAGAGGATGGAATGTACCACTCGATCCTAGACATCGCGACACGAAGCCGTGATACCATCACGGCCATTCTCCCACTCCCTCCCAAACCAGGCTCGACACATGCCTCACGTTATATCCTCGTCACAAGTCGAGACGGAAAGTACAGGATATACGAGCTGGATCGGCAATCAGATTTCATGTTCCTTCACTTGCGGCACGAAACCTCGCCGCCCTTTGGACCTATGATCGCCGGCGCATGGTTTACCCAGGACACTGTGCCTGAACTCGTTCTATATGGCTTCAGGAGTAAAGACTTTGTCATTTGGAACGAGACACGCCGAGAAGAACTGGCAACCATTGAGTGCGGCGGTGCCCACCGAACGTTCCAGCTGACATTTAGCGAAACAATACCTGGACGGTATCGTTTCGCCTTCACCAAGACCTCCAAGCTCTCCATCTCCTCATCAGATCGTTTGGCGCATGAGTGGGTCAAGGCTGGGATCCACGGCAGGGAGATTCGAAGCTTGAGTTCCAATGGTCGTTATATCGCGACTGGTGCCGAGGATACCACCATTCGCATCTGGGAGTATCTGCAAATTGCAGACGGCGCCCAAGCGGAGCTGCGGTGCGTCGCAGCTATGAAAGCGCACATCACGGGGCTCCAAAAGGTTGTTTGGCTGGGCGACGACTATCTTTTTAGCAGCGCTGGCAACGAGGAATTCTTCGTATGGAAAGTGCAGAGCCTGGAGTCGGATTACACGGGGTTGGCAGTCATGTGTGAGGGCGTCTTCACAGACAAAAGCGAGGATGCAGATCTCCGCATCATGGATTTTGACGTCTGCCAGTCTGATGATGGAAGCAGCATGATAGTGTCCATGGGCTTCTCAAACTCGGTGCTCAAGACATATCGCTATACAAGCGACGGCGGCCGATTTGAACTCCTTGCCAAGGGTAGATACACAGGTGCATGCATCACCCAAACGCGCCATCTCAGCATGCGCGATCAACTCCCACAACTGCTCACAGCATCCACGGATGGCCACCTTGCCTTATGGCGGACCGAGCCACAGGAAGGGGCCATGCGCGAGTACGTCCTGGAGCAGGCGGTGCCGTTGCACCAGAACAGCATCAAGAGCCTAGATTTGATCGATTCAGGAGAAGGTTATCAGGTCTTCACTGGTGGCGACGACAACAGCGTAGCTGTAACATGGCTCGGTGGGACCTCGGGCAGCACAGGCAGTGCAAGCTGGGCGTTTTCGAGGCGAAACATTGTGCGCAGAGCCCACGCCGCAGCCATCGCAGGCGTCCTACTGATCCGTCGGCGAACGGGAGTCGTCGGAATAAGCGTAAGCAACGATCAGCGAGTGAAGCTTTGGAGCATCCCCAGCGGCGAGGATGGAAACGTCGAGCTGATCAGGGGGGATTGCATCGGTGTGGCGGACGCGGGAGACATCGCAGCAGTCGGCGACTTCGACGGTGGCATGGCGACTATAGTAATCGCAGGCGTAGGGCTTGAGGCCTGGAGCCTGAAGTAATAAGCTGTTCCTGGTTATAAGAAAGCAAATGTCAGGATATCATCATGGCTTGCAAGAAATGCCTTTATCGCGTAATAGGTAACACGGGCACTCCGTGCGAAGTACATACATATCACAACACGGCTTCTCGATGCTGGGCTGGGACTCGTACAGTAGATAGTAGTAACCCGTACGAGTAATACTCCTTGATCCCCCGGCCATTCAGTCAGACAGTAAGGAGCCAGAGAAGCCCAACGACTGACAGGCCTCGGCCGAATGCTTCCGGGTCACTCCTTGGCTAACGCCGTTGTGAGAGGGGAATGGCAGTGCCGTGCTGAACAGTTGGATGGCGTATGTGGGCTTTCTATGGAGCTTCTGCGAAGACGGAGACCAGGGCCCTTGCTTAGGAGCTGTGACAGCAACGGCTGTGTCGTCATAATCAGGGTTCAGCCTGGGCCAAGAGGAAGCACCAGGTATGTCCGGCGGGGGTAAGAGGCCGTTCAGCAGTCGTTGAGAGATCCATTGCTGGTTCAAAGGCGAAAAGGCGGTTGATGGAGGGGAGTGAGACCAATTTCTCCGAGGACGTGCTGACGCGACAAAACACGAGGCAGCTGAAACGACATGTCTCTCAGCAAGCGAAAGAGGGAGGCCTTTTCCTTGCTTCTGAAGAATGGAGGGGAAGACATGAAAAGTGGTGAGGTGTATGTATTCAATGTTGGCAGTCTTGCTTTCAGCTGCTGGCGATGAGGAGAGAGAACGTGAGAGAAGAACAGGAAGGGCTAGAAATTTCCCTCCAGAGGTCCACTATCACGGTTTGTCGACACAATGCGGCAGCCACGATAGAGACACCGCCCACCGCCTTGACACCTGCCTCATTCACGCGGCAGAATTTTTGGGCAATAGGTACCTAGTACTTGCCTTGACAATGACAGAGATCGAAGGCATTCAATTCAAATATCCTCGTCATGAATTTCGACATTCCATATTACATGCAGAAGCACAAATGATCCCTATAATGTCTCTCATCACCGCCATCTAGCACGATTCGTCAAGCGAGGTGCAGAGAAACAGCTTGCGCGACAGGGGTACAGGGACGGGCACGAGTAAGTATTGAACGTACATGCCTACCTTGCCTTGCCTGCGCAGTCAGGGCAGCAAAGCCGGGCAAGGGTCCCTTTTCTCACGCCGGCCGCAAGAATCATCTCGTATTCAGAAGCCCACGATAGCGCCTTCTTGGCAGATCTAGCAAGCAATTGCTGCTATTGTGACGCAAAGTTTTGACGGGAAGTGGATTCGCGATAGTTGAAGGTACGAAGCACCAATATGACGCCCGCCCTCCTCCCGCGGATGCACAAAAGCGCCATGTTTGTCCTGCTCAACGGCATCTCTGTCCCGCTTCGACACTTCATTGCGTTACCAACTTGTGTATAACTGTCTTCTTGGTAGCACCTCCCTGCTCCGTCTGTACCTCTGGATGCTCGGCACGGAGTTCTTGTATCACCAAGGAGAAGCCAACGGCTGTTTGATACCTACCGAGGACAGACAAGCACTACGGTAAACATCACATGGATAGAGAGTTACCAGAGAGACTGAGATGCTAATATTGCAGGGTACAGGTAGCGAATTGATGGATCCCGCCCGATAACGCTGCAAATTCTTCTACGCGGACATACCTATACTACATAATACAGGGCCCTCCAGAAGCGGATATCCATTTAAGAGGGACTCTCGCAGATCGTTCAGGAACAAGGTGTGGCGTCCAGGGCCCAAGTTTCCTCCCACCGCCTCCCAACGCAGACGACCCTTTCCGTTGCACGCGGTCTGACTGGAAACCCTATTTGACTTTCTTCGACTTTTGGGCGACCGAGGAATCGGATCGGCTCCATTCTGCCTCTTCTCCGAATCCTTCACCTCAGTCTCCATCTTCCAAGACGTCTCACCCACGGAGACTCGGTGACGATTTCTCCTCCAGCGTCGAACTTGAAGCATATATCTCCAAGCCATCCCTTTACGATCTCCATCATGAGGTCGGTACTTGTATGGGCAGGCTTCGCCATAACGCAGGCCTTGCTTGCTGCTTCAGCACCTGTTGGTCCTTCTGGGCCGTGTCCAGACGTGAGAACTTGACGCCAAAGGTTTCGTCAAATGATCGGTTACTGACTATTTTCTTTCACAGGCAATGGTGGATGCCATCCTCCGAGGTGACATGGACCCATCGATCTGTTGCTCCTACGGGCAATGCAAAGGCGACGTTGTCGTCTCTGTCGGATACTGAGACGCATGATATTACTTCTGGGAAGCACCAGGCGTCGTTCGCAAACACGTCGTTTCAATAATTACTCAACATGACGGCCAACACTTTGAGGCCATTCAAGGGAACCATGGCGATATGAAGAGCAGAGCATATCTTTGGACTGGCGTTTTGGGAAGAATGCGGCACCGGCGTACATATGGAAAATGACAGGAGTCGGATGGTCGAGCGTGGTGATTTATAGTGCTTTAAGCCCTCACCAAGTCAATACGGGTAGAGCTGGCCGAATTTAATACAGAAAACTACTGACCCAGTCATAAACGTCTCGCGTTCAAAGTGTGTGTCTGGCAAGTGAGAGCTCCGTGGCCCAAGTGGTTAAAGGAGTTACCACCAGATCGTGGATGTCGTCTCTTTACGCGGGAAAGGAGCTTGCAAGGGACGAAAACGGCAAATAGACACGAGTTCGTCGGCCATGTCTAATTACGCGTGATTCGAGCAATGCGGGGGAAACGGGAGGAAATGCAAGCTGGCATGACAAAGGAGTTCATGCAAACCGGCAAGCAAGCCAAGATAATAATCGATTTAGCGCATGTAAAGTGCCGGCAGGAGAATGACGTCCTCTTGCCGGGCATCTCTGGGCATCTCGATAAGGGGTAGCAACTGGATCGTTGTCAGGGTGTGGAATCTGGGCGTGGATGCTAATGTGCTTGGACATGACGCTTGTGATGGGTCTTACAGATACATGAATCGTGTCTGAAATGAGGACTCTGTTTAGCTTGAAGTTTCAGTAGTAGCAGATCAGAAAAATATTTTCTTTAGCTACTACGGAGGGCATCATCATAGAGAAGAAAGTCGGGCTTAAGAGCTCAGATACGACACTCGGCTCCCATTGATTACAGACGCCAGTGCCTGAGGACTAGTAATTGCCTTCATGATCATGGAAGCAGAACAGCGATCAATGATTATGTCTAGATATATGTTCCACACTCTATCAACGGTAAATTGGGGGTCTATTCCAGAGATAGAACAAAAGCTGCACACATCGTACGGGCTCTCTATAAGACCACTAGGGGGAACAAGACAAAAGGGGGAAAGAAAGGGGTGGTTGAAGGGAGGAACTTACACTGAATGGGTATCGTCTTGCTTGCTGAGTCTTCGGTCCTCATAATACATTGCGTGCATTTCCTAAGAATCAAATGGCTGCACCTGTTCGCAGATTGCAATGCTCACGCACTGCCGGGTTGTTTGTATGTCTGTTCGCTTCGTAGTAGTCCCTTTCAGCACCAAGCTTACCCTGGTGTTTCATGGCTTTCTAGCAAGTGGCACCAAGCCGGATATACGTAATTATCAATCAAGGTCTTCAACAAGAAGTAGCGTGAATGGTTTAGTGGTAAAATTCTCCGTTGCCATCCGAGCAACGTCGGGGAGCCCTGGGTTCGATTCCCAGTTCACGCATAGAATTTTCTTTTTGCCTTTATCTCTTTTTTATCTCCCTTCTTTTTATCCTCTTATTTGTCTTCTTTTACAACTCGAATTTATGATTACGGGGCATCGAGGATTATTGCTCCCCAAAAACTCAAGTCACTCAGTTTGAAGAACACCTCAACGCTATCGGCAAAGCCCGGCAGTCCAGCTATGAAATTGTAGGAGGTTCGCACCGACAACGGACCACGCCGAAACACCGCGGTGCCGAAAGGGAACCGGCCAAGGAGAATCTAGCAATATCGAGAGCTCATGTGTGCACCTTGGGTTTCAGAATGAATCTCAAGTGACCGTAGCCACATCTGGTAAGCAAGGCTGCATGTGAGCATGTCGTGGTAATCCGTGGAAATGGAACATGCCTAAAATCAAGACCATGAACAAGGATCCACCGAGTATATATCCGTGCCAGTCACAGTTCGAGCTTCGACATGGGGCCTTTTCTGACGTCGAGCCCAGTGTGGGGGAGAGGAGGAGGAGGAGGAGGAGAACACAAGAACAGAGGTGAATGACTGACTGGTGGGAAGAATATGACGCCGGCTACGGAAACTCCAGCTTTAAGCCGAAGGCTTTCAAAAATCTGTAGCGATACTCAACTGATGCCGGGGCAATTTGTTTAGTCGAAGGCTTGGTGTGATCTACCCATGTATGTTGGTGCGTATTAATGAGCCCCGGCAGGATAAATTGCATCTAGTAAATCGGTGTGTTATCCCGATGCACTTGTTTTCAATCCAACTCCAGTCCGTTTCTCACCGGCAGATGCAATGTAATAACTGGGCAACATCTCGTCACAGACAGAGCGGAAAAGGTTGCCTGAATACGTCCAATTCTCTCGGTCCACAAGTGTGTATGGTGGCGGTTTCGACACGCTTGTTCCCCATCGCCGTGATTGGCGCGGGTCAGGATCGGTCTCCGTCTAAACGGCCCCGGACGGCTGCGCTTGGGCATTTCCGGGTGGAATATCGCACCGGGTTGGGGATCAACTGGGATACAATTGGGCAACGAGCCACTTGTTCCATGCGGAACTTGCAAAGTGCGAGGCACAGTCAAGCATTTTGTCAGTCGGGGATGCTCGCAGCAGAGGCGGAGAATCGATAAAAACCCCCACATCATCATCGCATGGGGACGGAGAGGGGACGGAGAGGGGATGAAGGAGCTCTTGGAGGTGGACTTGGTATCAGCTGCCTTACCTTTTATAGCCGTCATTACCATTCTGGACCCCAAGAAGGCCTGGAACAGAAGATCAAAAGCAGAGAAGAGAGCGTATATAAGCATACATACACTCCCTCTGCTCCGGTATTGTGGTTGATCTCCAAACGCGTCATCCCTCCCAACCCTCAAACGCCTTGTTCGCCGGAGACCGCGCGCATTCACAGCTCGCCATGTCGCCTTCCGCAGTCGATGACGCTCCCAAGGCCACAGGGGCAGCCATCTCAGTCAAGCCCAACATTGGCGTCTTCACAAATCCAAAACATGACCTCTGGATTAGCGAAGCTGAACCCAGCGCCGATGCCGTCAAATCTGGCGCTGATCTGAAGCCCGGCGAGGTGACCATTGCTGTCCGCAGCACTGGTATCTGTGGGTATGTATAACGCTTCTGTCCACAGAGCGCAAGCGCAGAGGAGCAGCATGCTGAACGAAATACGAATAGTTCAGATGTCCATTTCTGGCACGCCGGCTGCATTGGGCCCATGATCGTCGAGGGCGACCACATCCTCGGCCACGAGTCTGCCGGCGAGGTCATCGCCGTCCACCCGACTGTCAGTAGCCTCCAAATCGGCGATCGGGTTGCCATCGAGCCCAACATCATCTGCAACGCATGCGAGCCCTGCCTGACAGGTCGATACAACGGCTGCGAAAAGGTCGAGTTCCTATCCACGCCGCCAGTGCCCGGACTGCTGCGACGCTACGTCAACCACCCAGCCGTTTGGTGCCACAAGATTGGCAACATGTCGTGGGAGAACGGCGCGCTGCTGGAGCCCCTGAGCGTGGCTCTGGCCGGCATGCAGAGGGCCAAGGTTCAGCTCGGTGACCCCGTGCTGGTCTGCGGCGCTGGTCCGATTGGATTGGTGTCAATGCTGTGCGCTGCTGCCGCCGGTGCTTGCCCGCTTGTCATCACAGACATTTCAGAGAGCCGTCTGGCGTTTGCAAAGGAGATCTGCCCCCGCGTCACCACGCACCGCATCGAGATTGGCAAGTCGGCTGAGGAAACGGCCAAAAGCATCGTCAGCTCTTTTGGGGGCGTCGAGCCAGCCGTGACCCTGGAGTGCACCGGTGTGGAGAGCAGCATTGCAGCGGCCATCTGGGCCAGCAAGTTTGGAGGAAAGGTCTTTGTGATCGGCGTCGGCAAGAATGAAATCAGCATTCCCTTTATGAGGGCCAGTGTACGCGAGGTCGATATCCAGCTGCAGTATCGCTACAGCAACACCTGGCCTCGTGCCATCCGGCTCATCGAGAGCGGTGTCATCGATCTATCCAAATTTGTGACGCATCGCTTCCCGCTGGAGGATGCCGTCAAGGCATTTGAGACGTCAGCAGATCCCAAGAGCGGCGCCATTAAGGTCATGATTCAGAGCCTGGATTGAGAGTGAGGTGCTACCAGGTAGAGGTAGATAATAGATAGATGATGAAGATGGAAAGACTGCGGGCGCAAGAATCGGGCGGATAGGGAGTTGGCTGTAATGGTTTGCAAAGCATAAGTGTTTGCCTTTTGTGCAATGATTCCATCTTTCCCTGTTCATGACTTCCGGGGCTGCTCTTCCCCCTTTTCTTCCCCTGATTTTTGCTGCTTCCAGAAATGACAAGATGCGATCCATACCTATGAGAGATGAGACTACCAAATAGGTAGGTATGACTTGAGAAACCAGTCATCCAGATCAACAGAGAACAATGAAAGATGGAAAATGAGAAGGGAGAGAAAAAAAAAACAAGAGGAAGAAAGGTGAAGAATATAAGATGTCTAAAGAGAAATGCTTGAAGCATGATATTTCAAGCGCTCCTTCCGTTTACTCGGATGAGGCCATGATGCGATAACGTCAGGAGGTAGCAGTACTAACGCATGCACGCCATCAGTGCCTGAAAATGCACGAAACTCGGCGCTGGGAGCAGGTACCTATACCTTCGGCCCGGGAACTCATTGGAACCAGCTTGAACCTGCTGAAGCTGCAAGCGCTCGCCTCCGCCGTGCCTTCCAACTTTCCCAATTCGGGCCAAGCCCCCACACATCACACCTTTCGGCTTTGCGACCTCACGAATTCTCCCGAGCTTTTTTTTCTCCCTCATACAGGACATCCAACTCCATAAAATCCCGTCAATTGCGCTCCGGACAGCGATTCCGCCCTGCCTCCCCGAGACGAGCCTCGACGACACCCGCCGCTTCTCCCTAGAGCCGCTCCGGATCCCTCCTCGCCGCCTCTCTCCTGTATCGCTCTTCCAGCATCGCCGGTCCAGCCGCCAGTTTCCCGCAGAGGAGAAAAACAGAAAAAAAAAGACATCATGGCCCCCTCATCGCTTGCTCGCCCCATGCTCCGCTCGCCGGCTCTGCGCCAGCTTGCCTTCCGCCGCTTCGAGAGCTCGGCCGCCAACAAGGCCACTGAGGCCGCCAAGGAGACCGCCGGCAAGGCCAAGGAGTACCAGGCAAAGGCTGCGCAGGGCCTGTCGCGCGTCGCGGGTGCTGCTGGCCCTGCCATTGCCGGCGCTGCTCGTGGCCTGACCAGCGCGCTCAGCAAGGTCGGTGGGCGCACCGGCAAGCTCATCAGCTTCATTGAGAGTATGTCACGGCGGCTTCCCTGTCCCGAAGACGTCCTGTCGCGCATTGCTGACCCGCGCTTGACTTTGAATAGAGCAAACTCCTCAGGTCGTCTACTACGGCAAGGTCGCCCTCGAGACGGGCAAGATTGTCTTCCACGCCCAGAAGATGAGCCCTCCGTAAGCGATGTGCCTTTCTCTGTACCCAACGACGCATGACACTAACCGTTTAATTCGCAGTTCTCTCGCCACCTTCCAGAGCTACTACCAGTCCCTGTGGCAGTCCATCCGAAGCGGCGCCATCCTCAGGTCTCCCCAGAACCTCATCCAGCAGGTCCGCAGCCTGACTCCCGGTCAGCTGGTTACCGGCGGTGTTGTCTTTGCTGAGTGCTTGGGCTTCTTCACCGTTGGTGAGATGATTGGCCGATTCAAGCTGGTGGGCTACCGCGGAGAGACCGCGTCTCACCACTAAACGTGTCTGCGAATGTCGTATCCCCTTTACCGTTTCAACGCAAAATCAAAGAGCATTCGGGCGTCGAGTAATTTAGCCTGACCTTGGCCAGGCTTGCCTGGCGCTGCAACATGGAACAAGCCCCATGGTAGAAGACGAAGCCTGGAGAGGAAGCAGCAGAGGTGACGAACGCGCGCACAGCACTCACATAACATGTACCAAGAGAAAAGCAAAACAAAAAACGGCATGTACGGATAGACAAAGAGGACCGGAATAGACGAAAACATGGTCGGTGTCACCAAACTCCGACTGGTGAAGCGAGGGGTTATCATCGGGTGTGACCAGTTGGTTGGCAGAGACGAAAAGCAAGGAGAATGCGTGGCGGGCGAGGGCCAGGATGGATGAGGAAGGGTTTCTTTTTTGGTCTTGGTTATCGGGAGATTCCTCCTTGGCCCTCGTGTATGCGTGTGAGCATCTGGTTTTTGGACTTTTTTTTCTTCTTTTTCTTTGTCACGCATTCACAGGAGAACACACACACACACATACCATGTACACCAGAGACTTGATCTGTTGCTACAGTAGCAGCAGCAAACAGCTACTTAATCCACGACCAACTCACCCTTCGGATGATCAAGACCAACCTCCTTCTTTTTGCCTCCTTGTCCCTGAGCCAGCAGCCGGCCCAGTCTTGCCGACGAGTCACTTAGAAATCCCGTGCCGCGTCTTTTCTCGTACATAGATTGACCCTGTTGCATGTGTGGAACCCGGTGGCTTGATGGACTCGAGCCGACTGGCCAGAAGGCATTCTCGTCTGTTGTTTTTTGTCTGTTGTAGCATGCTCATTGTCCTGTACTCTGTACCTCACTTTTCTGGACTGGGATCTTTCAACGCCCTTGCAGAGAGTAGTATCAGTATTCATGTAGTAGTAGTACAGTTTTTATCACTCCCGTCTTTGGCCTGGTATCCTGGTACGAGCGATCAACCCCCCCCTTAGCCAGACATGTCACATTCCCTGCTCCCTGCTCCCGGCTCCCCGGACGAGGAGCAAGTACATATCACAAAGTAAAGCAACACGAATCGTTGTACATAATACGCCTCATGTCGAGAGAGAACACGCAGACACATGCAAGTAGCCTTATCAATGCTACGGCTGTGTTGACCAAGCAAAAGTTGAGTGGCGGACTAGCTCAACATCACAACATCATTCTCACCAAAAGACTCACGCTTTCCATTCTCCAACAACATCCCCCTTTGAACAGAAGCAAACTCTTTCCACCCGTATCAAGTTTCCTCTCGGCCTCTCAATCTTTCACTCGTAGTTTGCTGCCCCGTCCCTGAAATGATTTGCCCGGTCTGCCCCCATACCCTTCCCCTGTCTACTGGCCTAGGTTACCACCTAGACTACCCAAACCTAAGGGGACCTTGTCCCGGGTTACATGGCGCTGGTATCCATGCATCAGCGTCCCAGATGAAACCATGCAGGAGGCAGTCTCAAGTGTATCATACAAAGGGCCCTAATAGTATATCTTCAAAGTGTTGTTTGCTTTTTCTTTACTCTTCTTCTTTTTTTCGTTCCCTTTGCATCTGGCCACATGGGGATGTTTTAGCAGCTTGGGTAGTGTTTCGTAATGGGGTGATTCCGGCATCTCTTGGTCATGCCCACCCCTTGCCGAGATGCCCCTGCTAGCAGAAGCGATTAACCAACAACATAATCAGAAAAACCAGCACGAGTGATGTCAACATCCTCAAGTTCGAAAGACACGATCTATCCAATCGACAGCAGAGAGTAAAGCCATACACAATGCCCCTGTAACGCCAACCCCATTCAGGCTCTTATCGCCATCTCTTCGTGTTTGCAACGGCCGAGTCCCATAACACTCTGGCCGACATGTTTCTGTACACCTGTTCCCCACCTTCGTCTAAGTCCCTACAATGCTTCTAGCCATCAGAGTTTCCCCGTTCTTCGTCGTCATGTGATAAGTCCTCGGGATCAAGGGGAAGAGAAAGGATGAAGGAAGAGGGAGAGAAGAGGAGTAGGTCTAAGCCCAAGGTCATCTTTCATTGTAACCAAACGGGCTGGCCTTTGTCGGGCATCATATCGTCAAGAGCGTAAAGAACGAAGACGAGAGATCATATATCCGGCCATGAACCCACTAGCAGTGCTTCATTCGAATGAGACAGAGCCAAAGTATCCACACCTCGCATACTTCTCGTTCTTGAATAGGCTTCGTCTATACCTGTATGAGAATCTTGGTGATGGTTGCATGACATTGTTCAGCGTCGGCGACGATCATATATGAAGCGGTAGCTCACATAGCACGGTGGGCTTCTGTAGCTTCGAAAACAGGACAAGCCGCAGAACGCTGGCTCTCGCATCCCTGCCGGTCGCCGTTTGTATTATGTGGACGCAAGGATGCTGTTTCTCTTCTCTATCCGATCTATTGGCGACCATGGCGTCTTAAGCAGAGGATTCCTCTCTTCTAGATGGCTGCGTATCGGAGTCTCTTTCTTTGAAAGTTTGAGACTCATCTTCGTTCGGTTTTCTGGCTGTCCAAATGTGTCTGCAAGCGTGATTAGTTGTGGCTCCGGCAAATTGTGTTTGTCAGGGGGGCGGGCGGCTTACAGAGTGCAATAGGCGCGGTACCGCAGAATGCACATCTCCTTCTTGGCTCTGCTACAGAGGTCGACGATATCGTCCTTGGTCATGCCGAGTTTGTCAATCATTGGCATCATGCTCATGGCCTCAAGGCCGAGGCTGAAGGCGAGGTTGAACCAACGGGCACACTCCCGCTGATGGCGATCGGGAGACCACGGGTTTACGTAGCACCGGATCGTTGTTTCGGAGAAATCTGTAAAGCCAGCCGCTTCCATTCTGCGTCTGGTAGCCTCGCCTGATACCGTGACGCTGCGGTGGTAGCGATGCATGGCACGTTGGAATAGCTGAGCCCATTCTTGAAGAGCCGAATGTCTGGGGAGATCCTCATTCTCCCATCGCGGCATCCAGTCAATCTCCAGTTGCTCGATATAGCCAATGCCAGGGGCCAAGTGCCTGTAAACGAACGTCAGAAACGGAGCAGGTTGTTGGTTACACGAGTTACGCACTCAAAGGCCTTGCGGTAGACATGGGGCCACTTGTCATCTCTTATGCTGCCGTATAGCAATCGCATATGGATCAATTCGCAGTCCCGAAGCAGTGGATCCCACGAGGGCTCTTCAATGTCAAACTGCTTGGTTGTTACACCTCGAGGAATGCTATTCAGCAAATGCATTAGCGTTTGAAAAAAAAAAAAAAAAAAAAGGTCAAGCGATTGAAAGCTCACAACTTACAGAGCTGGTTGAATTTGATTGAGATCCACGGCCATGATTTCGGCATCCTTGGCATACCTGAAAAATGTGAGCAACTGGCACAGCGTAGTGTGAAACTACCTCTATAATAACTTACTCTTCCACAACATTATACGCCCAGATGCCCGTGCCTGTGCCGAGATCCATGATTTTCGGCCGTCCATCTTTCCTCAGGGGAGTTGAAGTGACTTTCTCGTCTCTTGCAACGAGGAAATACTTGTGAAAGACATCTAACCTATTGAGCTCCTCCTGGTGATGTTGTTAGTTGTACGAACAGGCGCGGAGGGTATTGACGCTACAAAGAGACAAACCTTGTCTATGGGGAAAAGGTATTTCCCAGGCTTCCAAGAACCATAAAAGCGACCGTGCTCCCAGAACCCATCCTGGAGAACTCTCTCCCCGGATTCAGTGGCCGGCTCGCTGACCGGTTCCCCAACTGTTAGTCGCAGACTTGTGGCTGGCGAAGGCGGAGCAGTAGCTTGGGAGGGTGGAACACACCCGTTGGGAGCGTTTCGAGACATGGCGTTTATAGTGAGTAATGGCGAAGGTTATGAGGGCCAACGGGAGGGGCGGGTCAATCCTTGGGAATGCAGGTGGCGGGCTCCAGGCGGATGTTCCAGAGTCCAGTGCCAAGGGGTCCAGGAAGGGGGAAGGGGAGAGGAAGGGTCAGTAGTTATAGCCGGTGATTTTGAGCCGGTCAAGGAGATGTTAGATAGCTAATTACAACAAGTTTGTTAATCCCAAGCCGTTTTTTTGAAAAGAAGAAGCGCATGTGATGGTGTTATAACAAGGAGTGGAGCGAGACCCTGCTTGTTAAGTACAGTATAACGCGTGAGGATGTCTTGGGCAAGGAACAAGTGGCACTTCTACCGAAATAGAAGTCCAAGGGCGGTAGAAGGCGACAGAAGAGGCCGAAGGGGGGGAAGAGTGTAACAGCTTGAAATCGCGGGGAGGTGCCCACTTCAAGGCAAGGGGCGAGAGACATAAACATCTGCCGCAAGGGTTGATGATGGCAAGGAAAGAGAAAGACAGTTCAACCTTGCTGATTGGCTTCCAAAAAGGAAGACGGCTGACTGAGCACAGCATTCATATCCTGGCCGGACACGATGGCATGCATGGCGCCTTTCAACGCGCATCATGGCAGTAAGACAAGATGGAAAGATAAATCAAGGAGTAGATGGGAGCCGAGCAGGCGGGCAAGATGGTGTAGGGCAGCCAGACGAACAACAACAAGGCAGATGGCAACTTACATCAGAAATTCAACTGGCCGAGATGTCAAGGAGGTGACACAGATACCGATGCCTGTGGTACGGGTGGGTTGCCGCGCAGCTGCCGTAGGTCAGAATAAGCGACGATCCCATGTGTTTGTGTGACCTGTCGAGGGCAGCTGCTGTATCAACTCTCACGAGGCTCCTTGAAAGAGGTAGAAGTCCTCGACCAGGGTCACCTGAGCCACCGGAGCAACCAATTTGCAGCACGAATGCAGCGACAGGCAAGGGCGTAATCGTCCCAGGCGGCAGCGTGGACAGCTCCGGTTGGAAGACACAAGCGAGTGACGGCTGAGAGAGCGGAGAAGGGCGGTATAGAAAATTATCACGACTCCCAGGGTTGAGGTTGAGACTGTCGTTCGGCGGACTGGAGAAGGGGGGGCGAGGACGGCTAGCCCTTTAAGACTGGCGCGAAGCTCGGGTCCGGAGTGGACCAGCGGCTGGAGGGAGGAGGTCGACGAATGCCGAAGTGAGAATCGACAGACGGCGGTTGAGAGTCGTGTTGGTTCAATGACAAGTGTCGCGAGCTTCTAGGGCTCTTTGGGGCTTGGTGGATTGACGCGAGCCCGGGATCAATGGCCTGCCTCCCCTACTAGCCAGCAACGAAGAGGCAAGGGCTGCCAAGTTGGTAAAAGGTTGGGTCTTTGCCTTCGTCTCCCTTTTTTGATTCCGTTGGTGCTGGAGTCGACGGCCACCAAGGCTGGCGTGAAAGCTAATTGGAATGGGCGATGGATGAAGATATGATTGAGATTGGGTTGAGTTTGGTGGAGCAAAAGCGCAAGAGAAAGGAGCGGTTGAGTCGACCCGGTCTTGGGAGGGGGGGCGAAAAAGCGAGGGAGCGAGACACGGCGCAGCGATGGGACGAGAGATGAGATGTGAGAAAGCAGAGGGAGGGACGGCAGAGACGAAGCGGCGAACGGGATCCCGAGAAGCTGGGACCAAGCAGCAGCGGCCGGCAGAGGAGTGCGAATAACAAGCACGGCAGAGGCCAAGGTAAGGCAAGGTATGAATGCTCTGCCTCGACCAGACACCGATGATTTGCTGGATGGCTTGGCGCTAGAGCAAATGAGCCCCGAGGCCTGAGCAGGTCAAGTGGAGGGAGAGTTGAGGCTAGCCGTTCGGTAGCAGCAGACGAAGGAAGACGCGGCGGGCAGTGGAGGTTCGAAGCGGACCTCGAGGTCAGTTGCTGGTCGACGCTGGACCCAGGCAGGGCTGTCTGTCTCTTCTCCAGTCTTCCTTGGTCTTCCGCCCTGGCCTGGCCTGGCCTGGCTGCTCTCGCTCGTGCTCCCAATCCCTGGTCGCGGGGATGCCTGTGGTTGCTGCTGTTCTGCCCGTGGCCGTCCGGTTGTGCTGTGCTTTGTCTTTGTGGCGCTGTTTCGGGCTCGGGCTCAGGCTGAGGCACTCTCCGGTGCTCTGGAACTGGTGTGATGCTGTCTGCGGGTCTGTCGATGCTGGCGGCTCGGCCCCAGCCCTGACGTCGTGCAGGCACAGACACAATCACAGGGGCAATCGAGCACGAGCTGATAAGGGACGAATTGTGGCGAGACGAAGCACAGCCGGGCAAGGCGAAGAGGAGACCATAGGGGCAGAGTGTTGAGGCAGAGAAAAAATTTGGTTGAGGACATGGGCAGCGAGTCCCAGGCCAGCCTTTGGCACCTCAGTGTTACAGTACCAGGAAAGATTTGGGTGGTGTGTGGCGTGGATCCAGAAGCACCCAAGATGCAGGAGCTGCCGCCGTCTTTCCATTGGGGCTTGCTGCTGGGCTTACAACATGAAGTAGGGGCTACCCGCGCCTGCGCTGCGGGTGTGTACTCGGTCCGCCTGCAGAGGTAGAGATACGGAGGCTGATGCGGATGCCGGGCTGTGACTGGGTGTTGGCAGCGCTGTTGCGCCGTACTGCTGCAGGCATGAGGTACTGCAGTACGCGGCACATCGGCGCCAAGGCGGTACCGCTACCTTGCCTCTGCTCCTTGCGCTAAATCCGTCCCGTGCGGCCCTCCTTAGTACCCTTTAGTACGTACAAGTACCTACCGTAGTGCCTACCTAGGCCACACTGAGGCCACTGCCGGAAGGCCATCAATCTCAACTTGTTCGGGCCGCTCTCCTACTAATGGCACAAGCAATACCTTGCCTTACTCGTACGAGGACTACTGTGATAAGAACCTGTCGCCATGCAAATTTTGCTCTTGAACAGTCGGCTCTCGTCGTCGAAGGGTCCGGAGAAACCCCCTACCGGCGGGCTTCTTCATGTCCGGCACCATCACGGAGCTCAACGTCGGTCACCGTGGGCCTAGATACCGAATGCCTCGCTCTTCAAGGCAGACAGGGTATCTCGAAAGCCTCAAACACTACATGTACCTACTGTCCCGTAATCCCTCGACAGCAGGTTACTACATACTACTTCATGCGTACCACCAGCACAGGCTACCTTGGGCCTGCATCAACGCTGGGTGGCTTCAATGGGGTGGGACGGCTTGTGCAAAGCAGCCTGTTGATGACCAACAGCCAACAGCCCCAACACCGGGCACTCCATCCCCGGCCGCTCTGTTGGACGTCCTTGCATGGATTTGGGAGCAAACAGCAGTGAGACAAGCCACACGCCCGTACGAGTACGCCCCCTGGGGCTCTGATTACATCCAGACACTCGCCATGCAAGCAGAAGAGCTGATAATCAAGTATTTGATATCAAACTCAACCCGCCCAGCTAATGAGATGCCGAGCTGGTAGCAGACCTGACACGCATACCTACATGCACACAACAAGTACACCCTCGCCTGCATGTGGCATCCCTCCTCCGTCTCCCAAGCCTGTCGTCTCTCTGGGTCGATCCGCCTCTCTTCTCCAATGCTGATTCGTCCAGCGGCGCCTGCATCATGGGCTCCGTAACTGCGCATAGTCCTGCAGGTCCTCAGCCACTGCAACGCACCTCTGGGCCTCACCACACCCTCACTTGGCCTTGTCCTACAAGTACGAGTATGTGTCTCATTTTACAATACTTCATTTCATTTTATTTCATCCGAGTGCATTTCATGCCATGGCTTTCGCATCCTTGGACCTTTATCCTACCACCGCTAGCCATACTGTACTCCGTCCGCCTCAGCCATCCTTATTACTCCTCAGCCCTCTCCCCCCCAAACAAGCCAGCCATCATTCCGTAGAACCGGGAGGCTTGGAGCCGCGGCTCTCGACTCTGACGACTCTTGGACAGGCCCCACGCCTCCGTTCCCCACGCCCACAAGCTTCGGTCCACCTACAAGCATCTCTGCCGGGTACTCTTCCTTACACCTACCCCAGTACTTGTACTTTGTTTTAGCGTTGAGCACACTTTGCTGCGCGATCATTGTTGGCCTTACAAGTAGCGCTACCTTGCCTTCATGGGGCTGCATGTACCGCTCCTGTTGGATCCTTGCTCGAAGCCTGGGGATCCCTTTTCTGTGCTTCCATGCCCCAACTGCGGCTGACCCTTAGTGCCCGCTGCTAGGGGTGAGGGTGCTGGCTGGTATCAGATCAATGCGCTGCTGCTCCTCAAAGGGACATGGGCATGCTCCCAACCCTGTCCGTCCGACATCAACGCCTGATGCTTGAGGGCATTCGCGGCATCGCTGCCAGCTTTGACGAGGCTTGCGAGGGTCTAGTGCAAGATCGCTCGTTGCCCTGCTTGATTTCCTAGTACTGTACTAAGACACCTAGACACCTAGGTACTACATGTAGGTAGGTAGATAGGTAGGTAGTTGAAGTGCCGGTGAGACTCTCCAGGAGTGCCTGTGGTTTACCTTGTACCCGTACACGCATACCCTTGTAAGACACACCATCTCACTTTTGCAACGGTTAGACAGCCCACAAGGTCGCTCATCTCAGGGACCACCAGCACTCCTGCCTGAAAGTGGCTCAATGGTTCTGAGACACTTGTGCCGTCTGCTCGTCTGAACTCCGTACCTATCTCATGCTCCCTCGGGCTTTCATACATATCGCAGTACATACGGCACGGCAGTCTCCGTCTATTACAGGTTTCCATGAGGGCCCACCCTGACGTTATGGTACTTGTTCTTCATGTTGGCGGCTGACCCTTACCTACCTACTATGTACATGCACCTGTCGTATCTACCTTGCATCTAACTTGGGCGCATCTTGACGCTGCCTGGGGATAGTAAGGTGTTCCCCCCGCCGGAGCGTCCATAGGCCAACGACATGGACTGCATTGCATGTATGTATGCCGCCCACGCCTGAAGCCTCTCTCTGCTGTGCCGGGATCAAGCAGACGGCCATCAGCGGCCTTGCTTAGCAGAGCGAGTTGTCGTCCTGCACTTGCTGCACTTGCTGCAAACGCAGTTGATCCTGCTTAGGGATTGCTTCCAATAGTTCGTATACTATCATGCAGAGGCCGATTCCTTGTTATGATAGGCTCCCGGATAAACTGAGGCGGAGATTCTTTTCCCACAAAAAGAGGCAAATCCGCTTTCTGGAGCGAAATCCGTGCTTCCAACATGAACACATTCATCAATTTAGTCACCGTAGCTTTGGCTACCACGCTTCAGGGACGTGTCCACAATCAACGAATTCATGTGACGTACGACGTGGGTCTGATCGATGCCGTACTTGCATCTCCTGAACATCGGGATTCATGTTCTTAGTCGAAGGGGGGGTCGGTGCATGAACAAGCAGGAACAGACAGAATACAGGTAGGAGGTAGAGGGAGGGTGCGTACATGTACATGTAGCTTGCCTTCAGCTTACAACGGTGCTCCGTGGATTCCAAATTAGTCCTTAGCCCGCTGTTTTGCATCAATTTGGCCAAGATACATGCAGGATATGGGCCGGTTCCGTGGGAATCGGAAAAGCGTCTCGTGTCAAGGGAAGAGATCCGTGTGTACGGAGTGCCTGTGTACATGTATGTCAGTGCTACGAGACACCAGCACAGCGGAGACTGCCGGTACGGTTGCCTGAGAGTCCAACGACATATTGGTGACTGCTTTGCCCAAGTCAATGACTACATGTATGAGGCCCGGCAAGAGATGCTTCTGCCAGGAGTGCTAGGAATCACGAGGGAAGAAATTACGCTCCTATCGTACGCCGTGCTGACGGATATTCCGTCCGATTATCATGTCTTGCCCTCTCGTCCTTGGTGAGACCAGCTCATCAGACCTTGTCCCGGCGCGACCCGCCAATAGTCCCACTTGAGACGGCCGAAGTGTAAGTCGACCAACAGCAAGTCCTGGAGCATCACGCAGAGACAGTCGACGATGGATTGGCCTCTGAAACCACTCATCTGTGGCCTAGCCGGCCCCCAGGTGACTCGAGCTCCGTATACACGTCAACTTGCCGGCGGTCAGGATACGGAGTACGTGACTGCGTGTCTCTTGTTGACAAGGCACTAATCAAAAGGACCACAGCACAACGACGGCACCAGGGTTCACGTGGCCGATTCTACGACCGTGAGAAGTAACACCCCCTTCGATGCTGGCTTGACATCAGCTGCTGCACAAGGGCCCAATGCCCTGGCACTGTTCCATCGCCACTGATCTGATCACCCATGACAGCGGCCTTCCTCATTGTAGAACATACCTACCTACCTAGGCAGTACTAACCTCCCTACTCGCATACAAAGGTCTTCGTTTCCATCCACAACTAACGGTTTCCGGAGCCCTGCGTAAAGACGGTACATTCCGGGCTCATTTGATCTCCCTCAGGCAGCCATAAGGTAGGATTGCAGAAAGCCGTCAGGCGGAGAGATTGATGTCGCGGTTCAGCATACATCCTGCATGCGTCGACCTAGGTACGGGATAAAGCTCAATGCTCGATATCCACGCCTCAATATGCGTCCCAATGTAACTTTCTTGACATGTTGACATTGATGAACACCATTTTTGAGCCAGTGTGCGGGTGCTCATTCTATCTGATGGCAGATTGAACTTAATTTAGTTGGTACATGTACCTGCTACCTTACCTACCTACGTAGGTAGTACCTTCCCGTAACATTCATTGTAGGCAGAAAGTATTCCATTGTAGGCACTCTTATTGCTTTTCACATCATGGTTGGGCGGTAAGACCACTGGCATAATCCAAGCCAGTCTATTACATAGATAATGGTACAGATTGCAATTGCTTTGCCAGAGGCTTTGTACACGCCTGATACTCCTCATATACAAAGGGCAACGGGCCAAGCTTCATACGTACCTAGGTAGGTACTCGTTTCATAACATACCTAAGGTATGTAGATTAATGCGGGCAAAGCTCATACTATCATGCCTCGAGGGGTGTTGGATATACCTTATGGATACTGCTTCCTACCTTAGGTACTATGGAAGGTATGTACTACCCAGTAGGTACGATTGCTTGTGGTGATACTGCCAGACCTACTACCCGCTCTAGGTAAGCGGTCTCACCTCGTCACCAACTGGATGCACCTTCCCTTCCGATTCTGCCATGAGGTTCAACTTCTCAACCTTCGCATCTCCTCCACCTCGCATTTTCTTTCTTCTCACCCTCAACTTCCCGCATCGCCGCTGGTGCCGCTGGTGCCGATGGGGCGTTACACGATGCTATTCGAAACCCCGCGCCCCAGCCGTTCCCCGTACGTACAACAAGCACTACCCAAGTACTTCGCACGACACATTCGTTCAGGTCCTAACACGCGAGGACATTGCAACGGCCATTCGAGCCTTGCGAACTCCGCCACCCCAAACAAGGCCCTGATATCCCGGAACCAACAGCTACATGACAGCCAAACCTACCTACTTGTCCACATGAATGGCTGGGCCTTTGCGTAGGTGGTGCTGGCGGGGCTTGTCAAGAGATACGACGTAACAACGCCCGGAATGCATACCTACCGGAGCACTGCTACCACATACCTTATATACCTATACATGTAAGTTTCCGACTTCTCGAATTCTTGAGCAACCATGCTCAGTCGGCTCGTCATCTTCGCAGCTCCCCAGCAACTTCAACAATGACATGTTCGCATCATCGCCTTTTCACTGATGAGGCTCTGTCCAGGGTATTGCAGGCAGCGCTGCCGCCGGGACGCTCGCAACGTCTAGCTGGGGTTCCCCTGACCATGGATCGGCTATTCGCATGACAACCCGCCCCATGCCATGCTACTCCCATCCCTCGACCATCTGTGGCAGTAATCGCGCCGGGTTAAAAGGCTGATTATGAGAAAGGGCTCCAGAAAGTCACTTCTTTTCTCTCTGATTTCTTGTCGACTTCTTGGAAAACTTTTGGCAACTCCCAACGTCGTATCGCGCAACGGAGGGGGGCCACAGGATGCTCCATAGGAGGGCCGAGCTAGCATCCTTTGGCCAAACGCATAAACTTGAAGAACCAACAACACACCATCTCGACGACGACCTCGCCGAACAGAATGACGCTCCCTCGGCCTTCATTTGTTTGTCTTCTTACCTCAGACCTGTCTCCGTATATTACCTGTCACTTCTCCGCCTCCTGCCCACCACGTCTTTGCTGCGTCTTCCTGTGGAGTGAATCGGAAGTGATCATGGTGTTTCTGATCACTACGCCAGTATTGGGACGACTATACAATCAACTGCCGACTATGGTCACATCCCGCACTGGCTTGCGCCACTTCCAGATTGATGATTTGCTCAAAACTCCGACTGCGGATGGTGGATGTATGAACCCTTGAAGCGGTCGGCTTTCTTGGAAGTCTCCCCGTTCCGGCGCGTGCATACAAGTACATACAGTACCTCTGGCCGGGTTGCCGCCAGTTAAGCATCCTTGAACCCTGTCGAGATGTTTCATTCGCCGCACTAAATGTTGCAGAATCGACTCTCTACAGGGGACTTCGCGCCCCGTATCACCTGTCCTGTATCTACATCCACAGCGCGGCTGCTTGTCGCGGCGGAAGCGAGTGGGTGCTGAGTGGTCTCTTCATACAAGCATCTCCAGCTACCACATATCGTCGCACAACAAAGAGGAATGAGACACTCCTCTCTTAGCATGATATCACCGGCGAGAGCATGATGCTGGCAATTATGACCGCCTACCGACGGTTTGGTTACCGGTCGGTGATTTTATTGCCGCGCGGGACAAGATTAGGGTGACGTTCGTTGCGACGGCGATGTGCTGAGTGGGTGCGCATCAACCGGGATTGCGTCCCTTCTCCCGTTTCGTGCACTTCGTGTTCTTGGTCTCGTCTGCAACTCCACAGTTACCGTTGCGCCTGCAAACCCGCAACTCATGGAGCGCATCAAGTGATGGCGCTCAACATCCAGTCTTGGCAAATCAACCCGGCTGCCCATGCCAAGGGAAACCACAGATCCGTGGTAGCAATGTGACGTCCATCGTCTGACAGTCGGAACTCGTTGAACCTTGAGAGGACGACAAGCGAACGGGAAGAGTCAGCCATTATCAAGCGCCTCGGTGAGCTGGGCTGTCCCACTTGTCCGCACTTGCATGAGAAGTACAGCCGCTTTTCGCAGCAATGTGGTGAGCAATCTCTACCACGCTACGTAGGGAGTACAGAGCACGATTTGGTACACGATCCCGAGCACGTTTCTACAACAATGGCATGATATGGGCGAAGCGTAAGAACATTATCGTTGCCAACAGTCTACTAACCTTTGTCTGAATCATGGGCTTCCCCCCTTGGTCAAACTGCAGCGTCTGTCTGTGGCCTCCTAATGGCGGTCCGGTGCACCGTTCACGCGCTAGTGGAACGCAGATCACATCTTCTCATGAGCGATAGGCCCAAATTCAACCTCGCAAACGCGACAAGGAATAGACGAAGCCATTCAGTTCCACCTGGCAACTCCTTCATCCCCTGTCGTTCTAAATATCTGCGCGGCGTCCCGCTAGTCGCTAGCGCCGCTCGGTGAACCAGACTGTCGGGTCGAGAGAGTAGGGGTTCGAAATTGCGGTAAATGCTCTGGGAGTCACAGGATCGTAAGCTGGAGTCTTACGTACAGAGAGCCAGTCGAAGAGCATGGTTGTCTGCAACTGGGTTGGACTGCATCCTCCAATAGCATCATCCGCCTCAGAGATCCTAGCGAGTATGTCAGGTAAGATGAAGATGGTAACCAACCCCGCGCCCCTTCAACTGTCCGAAGGAATGGTGTGCCCATCATGACTGACACTTACCGACTAGGCCCTCAACTGCGCCAGCTTGGAGCTCCAAATCTTCATGCTCAGAAGCGGGGCTTTTTCTCCTGACTCTCCCATCGCTCTTGTCTTCACGCCATCGCCAGCGTGGGCGACTCGGTATTAGCGAAGGGGTCGGTATCAGCGAAGGAGTCGGCCACAGCGAAAGGATTCAGGTCCTCGACGCGACACAGACGCGCGGAAGCGGATCCGCGGCAAGCGATTGTTTTCTCGAGCCATTTCCCTTTCGAATATGGCCGTCATCTACGGATACCCAAGCCCATAGTACGTACGATTTCCGGTGACCCTCCCTCCCCCTCGTTTTGGTAAATGCCTCAATTGGCCTTTTGCCGCAGCCCAGAAGTTCCTCCGCCCTGTCATTCTCTGGAAAGGCATGGTGTGGACGGCCAGCTGTGGTCGGCGGTCTGAGTATGGCCTGTTAGCCAGATACTATCTCAATTCGGCAGGCCAGAAAACCGGAGCGGCTCGTCGTGCTTCGTTTTAACGCCGAGGCGGGAGCCAATTCAGCCATGACGAGCCGGATATGCTGAGTACAGAGTGCTACTACCTACCAGGTACCACTTTGTAATAGCTGTCAAGATGGGTGACGACTTTACAAGAGGCGGTTTCCTACATTGCCTCTCTTTACTTGCACGTGCGAAATTTGTGCCCCTTGACTTCCTGGATTCTCCCGTCATAGTACAAAGCTGCATTCTTCTCTGCCTAGCAGAAAGATGTATACATAGGTACATGTCTGCAGCGCATTCTGAGGCCCAGCCCTGCCCCGTTATGCCTTGTTCTGGAAAGGAATCAAAATGAGAGAAAAAGGCTGCCAGTTGCCATTTTGAGCCGAAGAAAATCACAAACGTCGAATGTCCATATTCATAAGAAAAGCCCCCCTTTGACCATGCATGTTTTTTTCTTCTTTGGTTCTGTTTCCCAAGTTTCATTGAATATTTTTGATTCTCCTATTGTTTTCTGAGAAGACGAAAAGGCAAGCGATTTGAAGATGATATAGGTGAGAAATTGCCAAAGGTATTGATATCACCAAAGTAAGAAAAATGAAGAAAAGAAAGAATTATCACGGCTCGGAGAGCCGAGCCCGAACCAGTGCCTAAGCCTAACTCGAGCGCCGTGACTTGTGCAAGTTCATGAGAGATGTTCCGCAGAACAGCAAGCGCCGATAAGCTCATCTTGCCCCCCTTCCCCTCGTGCGTAGATTCACTACCATTCGTACTCGCCGGTTGCTTTGTTGAAAACGTACTCTTTGCCGTTGACGGTGAGGACGCCGTCCTTGAGAGTGCACTTCCTATAGCAAAGTCAGTAAAAGAAAAGGGACATATGACAGAGATGGACTTCTTCAAGTAAGCTTCGGGGGGGGGGGGGGGGGGGGGGGGGGGGCTTTGCACTCACCACTTGTTCTTGACGCGCTGCACCTTGTCATACATGCACAGCATGATGTGACCGAGGCCTTCGTCATCAACCTCGTCATCATCCCGATCCTCATCGGGGTCGTCCAGATCAGAGTTGATGGCGTCCTCATCAATGTCCTCGTCATCATCTCCGCCATCAAAGGCGCCCACGCCGCGGCGAGCCTTTCCTTTGTTTCTCAGCTTCTGGGCAGCGCTTGATTTGGCCTGGTGCTTCGTGGCCTCTTTCAGCGACAGCATCAAGCCGCCTCCCTCCATGGCTTTGGCCTTGGCAGCCATCTGCTCGTGGAGGATGCGATCAATGTCAACTCTGCCGAGCTCTTCGGGCTTGCCGTTGACGCCATGCCGTAGAAGAACGCCTTCGAAGCTTTCCTGCGCATCATCCTCATCAGAGTCGTCCACCATGGCATCCCCAGCACCGTCAACCTGAGCGTTGCCCAAGGGCTGCTGCTGCTGCTGCTCCGATGAGTGAGGCTGCTGCTGCGGCAGCACAGGTGCCGAAGCCTGTCCCTGCTGCTGTGACTGCATCTGAGGCTGCTGGCCCATGCGATCCTGTATCGCGTTGATGGAGCCTGCTGCTCGCACACCGTATTGAGCCTGGAGCTGCTGGGCGGCCCTGTTGGCGGCAACGCTGTTCTTGTTCTCCATGCTGTTGTAGTTTGGGTAGGGCATGCCGGGCTGCTGCGTGCCGGGCTCCTGCTTGATGCCAGGCTCAGTCTTCACGTACGGCTCCTGCTTGATGCCATTTTGCGGCAGGCCCCCGGGAGGGCTCGCCGTCGGCAGTGACAGCGGCGTAGAGAATTGAGCTTGTGTCTGGACAGGCGTGGCTGTATTGTTGCTGTTGTTGTTGTTGTTATTGTTATTGTTGTTGTTGTTGTTGTTGTTAGGAGGGGGTGCAGATGTGGCTGCTGGGGCAGGTTCCGGCTTGGGATCCCATGGAAAGCGAGCCACATCGAGCTGAGAGAGCTTCTGCTGCCATCCCTAATGAACCGAGTCAGTATATAGACGATCGACTGAATGAGTGAGCAACTGGGTGGTGAGCGGTGTTGAGCTTGGTCACACGTGATGAGGGACAAAAAGAGGACCAAGGGAAGAGGTGCCCTGGCTATTGGCGGCCCAATCAGACGGCGCCGCCCGCTGTCCTGCCTGGAGTCACTGGACTCGCCGCCCGCTGGCGCGGCCAGGGGGTGCCTCTGGACTTAAAAAGGGCCCCAAATAGTGCTGTGTCGCCCCCCCGATCCCCCCGATCCCAACCCGCCACTCCTCTCCACCCCAGGTTTCTGCTTCCCCTCCCAGGCGGTTTGCCAGGCGTTGCGCAGAGCATGTCGCCGTCGCGGGCAGAGAATGGCGGGATCTTTTGTCTTTTCTTCTTTGGGTTTTCGTCGGGGATGCTGCCAGCGAGATGCGGGTGTCGCTTGGGGTGCTTCTTTGATGGATCGTGACGATGACGGGTGATGAAAAGGGCAGCCGCAAAAGTCGGGGACAATCGCATGACTTACCAATCGCAGCTCCTCCAGCACGGCCTCTTCAACGCCGCTCTCTTCGAAATCGACTCGCGAGCTATTGATCACCTCCTCGATGATCGTTTGGTAGACGTTTCCCACGGCTGAGTTCGACATGGTGGGCAACACCGGTCCGGCCCTACACCGACGTCGATCGGGATTGCTGCTGGGTGCTTTTCTCCGTGTTGCTTTGCAGCCTTTGTGATGCCGCAACAGAGATCCGAGACACGCAAGAAATCAAGGGCTGGTGATGCCTTTGACCAGCCTCGCAAGGTCAGCGGGCAGGGAGATATCGCACCGTAGCCAGGTAGCGGCAGACGAGGTCTCCAGCAACCGACTGTCGAAGAGAGGGAACGGATGTGGCGTTTGCTTATTGAATCGTCCCAGCGGCTCAGGTGTCTCTCCTATTTGCTTTTCTTTCTTTCTTGCTTCTCTGTTTTTCTCCTTCTTCTCCTCTATCGAGTGATCGAACGAGCGCGCCGCCTATCACAAGGCAGGCGTTGTGTCGACAGACGTACACAAGTCGGTGGGTAAGCCGCCTCTCGCAGGCAACCAAGTTGGTAGCGAGGACTTTGACTGGTACCAGTGACTGTCGCCGCAGCCGCTTGGGCAGGACGGAAAGGGAAAAGAAAAAGTTAGAGAAGACAAAGTCCTGCAGTAGGCACTGATAGTAGTGAAAGCTCGAGCAGAGCAATGCGTAGACTCGACAGTGAGATTCCGGGTTGCGCGCCTTGGTGCAGCGTTCAACGATGGGCGAGTTTAGGTAACCGTTTTGGCGTATGTCGGTCCAGCTGCAAAAGGTATGCAATGGTCAGAGTTGGCAGCGCCCGGTAGATGTGCACTTCTAGAGGGCTCGGCCGCTTAGTCATCGCCCAGCCCAGCGGCTGAGGGATCCGCCCACCAGCGGCAGCTCTAGCGGTGCGTTAGCGAGCGGCAGCGCTGGAGCTGGCAATTGAACACCAAAAATGGCCGCCTGTAGAGGCTCATGATATTTGATCCATGATCTGGGTGAGATGTGCTGGAGTGACTCTCACATAATTACGAGCAGTTTTTCTACACGATTGCCGTGTAAATGCTCGGAATCAATTGAGCCTCACTGTATAAGGAATGCCTTTTCATTACCACATGTACCAACGCTTCACAACTGATGTAGCAATATGAACGTGAGCTGCATTACAAAGCAATGGGATGGCAAGAACACATATTAAGGCAAACATTTTATTGCCGGCTATCTAGACCCAACCTCCCAAAGACGTCAAACCAAAACCACCCGTAACGCCTCCAACGCCCGTTGTCCCTTTTCCACCAAATCAAAATTCGCTGACAATTCCCCCTCCCCTAGTATGCAGCAACTAGGACCTGTTACATCAAGCAATATACATAACCCATTCTTGTATTTCTTTGTCGTGTTCGTCTCAGACATCCCAATCATAGCTCGTGTCAGATGGTTGACCCATTCCCATGTGTCTCCCCGTGGAGAAGCGCTTTCGATCCACGTGTCTGTTTCCCCAACGCCGGTTCCAAAGCAATTTTCGCTGAGAAAAAGAAAGAGTAGATGCCGTTGATGGGGTTCTACCCTTGGTGTTTTTGATGACTTGAAGTCCGCCAATGAGGTGCCATCTAGCGAATCGTCATGTGTTTTGCCATGTCGGCCTTTCTAGAGGCGGCTGAGGCTGCAGCGCTGGTTCCCGCCCTCTTCTCGAAGATTTTCCAGAACTTCAAGGATTCGTCAGCGGCGGCAGTGGCAAGCATCTGTCCGTCGGGGCTGAGGCAGCTGTGCAGGACACGGCTCTCGTGAGCAGGAAATTCAATGTTGCGGACCAGCGTGGGATAGCTCCAGACGCTGAGAGTGTTGTCTGGGAATCCGCTCGAGCTCACAATCTCGCGGTGGTGAGGGCTCCAGCGCAGAGAAGTAACTTGGGAGCCGGTATCGATGCTGTTGACGCGAGCACCGGTGGTTGAATTCCAGAAGTGGATGTGACGATCGTAGGAGCCGCCGCCAGTGGCGAGCAGGTTTGTGTTCCATGGGCACCAGGCAAGCGCCTTGACAGCCGCCTTGTGGTTGGCCTTGGTGAACTTGGGCACCGTCAGAGAGCGGGCGTCCCAGATGGAGACCAGGTTGTCGTTGCCGCCCGTGGCAAGCTGGGCGCCGTCAGCCCGCCACTCAAGGCCGCAGACCTCAGAGGTGTGGGAGACGAGCTCGGCAATCTTGTGCTTGGCAATGCGGACATCGTGGTTGAAGACAAGGCCGCTTCGGGAGCCGGTGGAAAGGAGATGCTTGCTCCAGCCCATGACGCCAACACGGGTGTCGTGTCCGAACATGCTCCGAATCTTCTGGCTCTCGGCCACGTCCCAGATCTGGACTTCGCCCGTGCCAAGGCCAATGCCGACGTAGGCACCATCCTCAGACCACTTGACGCTGCTGACGTAGGTGTCGGGAGACGTCTCCATGAGGCAGTTGACGCTGCCCTCATCTGCGGACCAGACGTAGACGCTGCGCTCCAGACCGATGGCGACTTGGTTGCCGGAGCTCCAGTCCAGCAAGTTGAGATAATAGTCATCAATCAGACCAGGTGCATCCAAGACACGCTCAGGAGCGGTGGCAATGCGTCGGCGAGCCTGACCGGAGGCGGCAGTTCGCAGGGGTCTGTTGTACTGCTGGCGCAAGTCCACGGGCTTGGATGACTCGGGAGGAGCAGGCTTGAATTCCAGAATGCGAGTCTTGAGGCTCACGCCGCAGACATCGGCAAGTGAGTCCTGGTAGGCCACGGTATTTGGCGAGGGGCGAGAGTAGCCGTCGTCCTCATCGTCATCGAGGATGCTCAAGCCCTCAAAAGCAGTAGAGGCGTCTTCATTCTGGGCGGCTTCCATTGATCCTTCTGAGATGCCTGGATTGGATCGCTTCTTCTTCTTCTTGTCCGGGATGTTGGCCTTGCTTGATCCTGTGTTGGCAATGGCGGAACTGGCAGCCCGGTTGGGAATGAAGCGGTCACCGCCCTGGTTGACAGTCGTCTTGGACGTTTTCTGTCGAAGCGAGGGCTTCTTGGTCTTGAAATTGAGTGCCTTGATTGGCGAAGGAGTGAGCGGAATCCGTCCCTCTGCCGCGAGGCCCTTGGGCGTCTTGACGGGAGTTGAGACTGCCGCGGTAGACATTGTGTGTTTGATATTCGTATGATATATCAAATGATCATATGCTGGTGAACAGAGGATATTGAGTGCGCAGTAATGAAGTTGTGAGTTGCAGTAAGGCTGTGAGCATTCGTAAGATTGAGAGCAGTAGAGCAGTTGTGAGCAGTAGAGGTAGCGATGTGATATGTGTGTGCGTGTGCGTGCGTGTATGTAGGACTGCAGAAACGGTGAAGATCGCGGCCGATGGTATATATGCGAATCTTATTTACTTAGCTTGCAGCTTCTGTTGTCCGGGCAACGCCGCAGATCGGATTTACTCCTGTTCCGAAAGATCCAACCGCTGTGACAGCCCAATAACCGCCGCGCGGCTAACCGCGTCTGGCTAGGCGTGGCGCGGCTAGACGTTAGGACGGAAGTCAAAGGTAAAAAAAAAAAATTTAAAAATTCAAGAGGTACGTACCCAGTCGGTGTGGGCATCAACACGAACTTCTTCCGTCTCTGCTCCGCAAATCTGCGACCCTCATCTCACATGCGCCGTTGAAACGCTTAACCTACATCATCCTCCGCTTGAACCCACTGCCGAGTCTCGTCACCGTTGGCGCGTGCTGAAGCCAGCTGCTGTCTGGTTCCATCGACGTCCTTCGCTTTCTGTTTACTTGTTGTCGTCGCCGTTCTTGGACTCGAAGCCTCCTCCTTTTGCCTTTTCAGCTACCAACAAGCCACGCTCGCTTTGCGTTTGCGCATACTTTACACGAAAAGGTTCCCGCTTGAGATGGTCCTGAGCTTGTGACGCGGCCAAACTCCATCATGGCGCAACCGTCGACCCCCGGCCCAGCCTCGTCGTCCGTCAGCCTCTTTGGTCAGACCCCAACAACCCATGCTGGTGGGACGCCGCAGCCCGGCATGACCAGCCAGACCTCGTCGGAAACCCTGAGTAACGCGCAAGCACCGGCCTCGGCCTCGGCCTCGTCCACGAACAATACCTACATCATGCCCAACTCGCCCCTCAAGGCCCGTCCGTTGGCTGATGGCTATCGCCCGAAAGTGACACGCACGCTAGGACAGCGGCCTGCGTGCCTCGTCAATGCCTCAGTGACCTATTGCGGCAACAATCAGATTTACGCTTTTGGTGGCTTCGACCAGTACACGGACGAAGTGTACAACCATGTCCTACGCTTGGACCTGACGAGTCACCAATGGAGCCTGGTCGATAACTATGGTGATATCCCGGGAGTGCGCATGGGTATGTCTCATTCCACCTGCCATCTTGCCGTTTACGCTGTCAACAAGAGCAGTCACTAATTCGCATATCTCGTATTATAGGCCACACGGCGACCCTGTACAAAGGCGACAAATTACTAGTCTTTGGCGGCGAGAACGAGCATCGAACCTACCTGTCCGACCTCATCATATTCGACTTGAAGACTGCGCATTGGACACAGCCTCTGGTATCTGGCCCGATTCCCAAGGGCAGAGCAAGACACGCCGCGGTGCTTCACGAAGATAAGCTGTTCATCATTGGTGGCATCACTGGCCAGAACAACTATGTGTTGGACGACATCTGCTACCTTGATCTCAAGACGTTCACGTGGTCCAAGGCATGGCGCTTTGTCGGCCGCTTCGATCACTCTGCCTATATCTGGGGCGATCGCGTTTGGGTCTTTGGTGGCCTGAGTGAAGACATGGACAAGATCAGTGATTTGTGGTGGCTTGACCTCAAGGGAAGTCCAGAGTTCGACTCTCGGCCTCATTTTGGCGTCGTGGATCGCCATTCGGCCGCTCACAGAACCAGCAGTTCTCCCAGGCCGCCTTACACAATGGCGCCCAATCCCGTTGTCGGCACCTCTGGCTATGCTGCTAACTCAAGGACGGCTCAAGTGAATCCTCCATCTTTCCAAGTCAAGTCCTATGCGCCCATGGCGCCGGGAACCATCTCTGCCCTCAAGTTCGTCTCTGGCCCGACTGTGCCCTCCCAGGGCTCCGGCATCCATTTCCACACGTACTCTTCGGGTACCCTGCTGGACTTTGTGACACCCGCGGCGACCATCACGCACCGAGAATGCTCCTTGTCGGCCTTGGACCTCAGCACCCTGAGGTGGCAGAAATTGGCAGACGGCCGTGAGATCTACAAGACGGGATATAGGTGGCACTACTGCACTATGAATGAGGACGGAACCAAGGCGTGGCTCCTGGGCTGCCCAGTTGATCCTGCCGCAACCGATCTGGGACCGAATGGCTACGAGGAATATCTGAGGTAAGGATGAGACAGCTATGCTTGTGGTCGCGACGCTTCATGACTGACCTTGGCGATGTGTAGTGACATCATGGAAGTCGACCTCCGACGATATGGGTTCCTTGGAAACAACCTCGCACCAGAGACGCTGGCCCAATCCAGACCGTCCTTCACCACCAGGCTTTCTGACCAGCCTTCGAAAGGTTTGGGCGCGGACCTTGCCAAACTGTTCAACCAACCTCCAGAGACGGGAAGCGGCACGGACTTTATCATCACGGCTCTTGCAGACGATGCCGACAGCGATGAGACGCTCAGCTCCGGGCTGATTCGAGCCGACGATGCGAACCGAGACCAGAGCTGGCTCTCTGCCGATGCGCCGACCTCGATGCCCATCCACGTTCACAAGTTGATCCTGCAAGCGCGCTGGCCGCACTTTGCGCGGTTGTACAACGCCCAGATGGCGGAGTTCCACACCAAGAAGATGCACATCCCTGAGCCATACTCGGTCGTCAAGGCGTTCCTCCTGTACCTCTACACCGACAATATCCACGGCACGACGGAGGCGGACAGCGACGCTACCACGGATCTCTCTGACGTGGCTGGGCTCTTGGTCATGTCCAACATCTACAACATCCCGCACCTTCGCCTGCTGTGCGTGAACCGCCTGGCCAAGGAGCTGGACGTCGAGCATGCCTGCGTCATCTGGTACTGCGCGGGGCTGGCGAGCGAGGAATGGCTTCGCAAGAGGGCGGCGACGTTTTGCATGACGCACTGGGGCCGCATCGTTCGGACCCAGGGCTTCCTCCGGCTCCCCCGCAACGCCCTCGTCGAACTCTCGCAGGAGATCGACATGGAAGGCCGAGTGGTAGCGGGCGACGAGCTCGAGTGGGGGAGCGTATCGGGCCGGTACGGCGATGGCACGGGTCATGGCACTCGTAAAGAGAGCATCAGCAGCAGCACCCAGATGCAGATCGTCGAGTCCGATGACGATGACGAGGACGTGGAGATATCGTAGGCCGGGCGGGGGTGGGAATGGGGAGGGAGTTGTCTTGCTAGGCCAGCGAAAGTCTGACCGCGCAGCAGCGCGCCCCACGAGTACAGTATGATGATGTCCTTTGGCTCTCTCACCTTTGTTTCTGGGGCCATGATCACCGTGGGCCTTGGGGGGGAAAGGGGGGCGAGCTGAGCTATTGTTGCTTGATTGCTTGTTAAGAGAAGGCGTGTGCGGATGGATGTGAGGGCTTTTTTTTTTCCTTCTGTGTGCAATGCGCCTTTGCTCTTGGTGTTTTGGGGCTTCTTTTCGCTTTCCTCTGTTGGTCGAGCATTTTCGGGAGTTGGTTGCTTAATCACTTGGTCCTTGATTCTATACTCACCTGCCTTTATGACAAAGTTTGTGCATGTGGCGCATTAGGTAGCCAGCTGTTCGATCCATAGGCATCTACATAATCTATAGACGATCTATATGATGCTATATTCCTGCCTATTCTGGCGTCGTCGCCCGCCTTTGTGATCATCAATCAATCATCCTTGACACGGACATTGAGGCTCTGGCTCACTTTAGCGAATAGTAAGACGAATTGACGTGCATGGGTGCAGTGTCGCACATACATGAGGAACCTTTGGCCATCCGCCTCAACAGGGCAGGGATAGTCAAAGTCAAGCAAGACGGGGGGACAGGGACGGCGGTTCAACCTTGTACACAAGCATGTGCGAGAATACCACGTACGGATCCAGCCGTGCGATCTAGCCGAGGCATCCATCTCGACTCATCCCAGGCCATCACAAGAATAGCACGGGCTACCTTGCTTGTTACACGCGGACATACATGCACACATACCTACACACACACATTATGTTAACAGCCATTTCTCTTATTCTTTTCAAGACGAATCTTTCTTCGAATTTTGTTGTCCCGTATCAGCACAAATAGCTCCATTTTGCCTAAGTAGATCTCTCTTTGTCTCTCTCTCTATGACCGTTCCTGATAGAAAAAAAGGGGAAACAGGAAAAGACAAAAGCACCAAAGGAAACAACTTTTAATGTATCCCGATTCCCTTTTTTTGTTGTTCATAAAATCACCGCCCAAACAGCAATTCTTCTTCTTCCTTTCTGCTTCCAAAGTCCCGTCCCCAGGGGCCAAATCCTCACCAGACTTGGCAGTGTCGCTTGCTTGGCCCCATTGCACTTTTGTGAAGGGGAATATAGCACAAGAGTGAGGGGAGAGAACAGAGTGCTTTGCGAAGACAAAAGAAGTGAGGAATCCAAAAACGTCGTGAAACACACAACAGAGTAAACATCAAAAAAAGCAGGCGAAAGGGGAGAAGAGAAAAAGAAAACGAGACAAACACCTGTTTTGCGTCCAGTGCGATACCCAGTCTTCCACAAAACACGTCATAAAGAGCAACACCGCGCATCATACAAAGTCGTAATGTAAAACATTCTTCCAGTCTTTCTCCATTGCTTGTGAAAACGAAGCCTTGTCTTCACTTCCTCGTTCCAGACGAAACCGCCTCATCTCCCTTCCACATCCCCTCTCCAGGCGCTTTTCAAATTAAGAAAGCGAGAGCATCTTGCTCGCTGTGCCAACCAGCGGTCTATAGAAAGCGTACTGCGATAGAAAATAACGTCATAGGTAATAGAGTCGAGTGGACTTGTTTGGTGACACTTAAATAGATGAAGTGTCCTTCCAGTTTCGGCAATATGGCCGCGGTAACGTCCATTGCCACCTGTAGTGTCAAGTAGCCGTCTGATAAAGGGGAGGATCTGCTCGGCGCTGCGTATGGTGGGGTTGAAGCGGTAATCGCGCCATTGTATAAGGGCCACCTCGACTGGGAGACGAGATGTTGTATTGAACCTGCCGGCCGTTGATTCATGCTTCTCCAGTAAACCAACCCTCGAATGAACATCGTCGCCATGTGCCGTGGCATGCCAACATGCAAGAACTGCGTTTACATGCAGCGCAAGCATGCAACCGTGAGTCAAAGTCGACAGTTCAAGGCAGGGAGAGCGCGCTGATCACAACCAGAGGATGAGCCTTCATCCCCACAGTGATCAGCACAGCTAAGGAACCGGGCTATTACTGGCGAGTTCGTATCGTCGCTCGTGGCTTGGACCACCCCGTGCCGCTCAGGTCGAGACTCGCCGACGTATGCTGTGCAAGTCGCTCACTGCAGCATTACGTCTTCTCCGATGCCCGGCAGATTCAGACCAGCAGCGAGTGCTTGAAGCTTGAATTCGGGATTGCAGGGAAGCGAGTGGGATTTGTGCTATGAAACGGTCAGTGTCGAAAGGGTGTAACAGTCGGACCGTGCACACTTACGTATTTCAGGCCGTTGAGGTTCTTGTACCGCTTGCCGCATGTTTCGCAGTTGAACGGCTTCTCCTTTTCCATACCGAGGGTACCTGGATAAGGAGCACTAGTCTCTGGGTTAACGATCGAAAAGGTTCCGTCGCCGTTCTCGTGCAGCTGCTGGGTCTGGTGACCGTGAGCCTTGTGGTATCTGTTCAGTTGGCAAAGAGGTTAGCAAGTTCCATATCGAGTCAAACCCGTGGGAACAGATAAGGGTTGGCCTACTTGAGTCCATTCTGGTTTTTGTATGCCTTCTCGCAGCCGATGACGGGGCACTTGAATGGCTTGTGCTCCTCCGGCATCATCATGCTCTGCAGTCGGGCAAGCAGGACCTTGTTGGCCTCGGGGTCCGCAAACTGGCCGTGGGTCAAGCCGAGCTGCGCAAGCTGTGCTTGTATAGATCGGTTGCCTTGAGGGAACGCGCCGTTGGGGCTGAAGAGGTGCTTGCCGGGGTCATTGATGCAGAAGTTGGACTCGTTGCCGTCGTTATTGTTGTTGCCGTTTCCGAACGGCATGTCCCCGAGATCAGTGGCGTCGCCGCCCATAGGCATGCCAGGCAGGTCTTCATCCATCTCGCTCATGCCCGTCTGTTGAGACTGCTGCTGCGGCATCTGCTGCTGGGTCGTGAGGGTAGGAGTGTTGACAGACGAGACGGTAGGGTTGTTCTGGAATCCAAAGCTCTGAGCTGCGGGGGTGGGAGGCTGGGACGTCCGGAGGCCTTGTGTGATACCAGAGGTGTTCATGTTGAGCTGTGGCCGCTGCTGCTGGCCAAACAGCTGACGTGTCTGGTGCATCTTCTGGCTGTCATCCATGTCCATGGTGCCGAGGGCATCGTCCATTTCCATGTCAGCAACGGCATCCATCTCGTCGTTCATGTTGTTTATTGAGGTGGACATCTGCAGCATGGAGGACCCTAGCCGCTGAGAACCGCCCATCTGGAGACCAGGGCCGCCCATCTGGCGCTGCTGTCCCATCTGTTGTGAGCCTGGGCCAGGCGCCGGAGTCGACCTCACGTTGGGCATCTTGGGTGAGCCCTGGATGCCTAGGGCGCCGAACTGGTTGAAAGCACTGTTCCTGGCAGCGCTCGGGCTGGCCTGTGTATGCGCCTCCTCATAGTGCTGAAGTAAGTCGTGCAGGTTGGGCAAGATCTTGCCGCAGCATGTGAAGTCACGCATGAAGTTGGCCTCGAGCTTGGGTAGGTACGATGAGGAGTGGAATGACGGAGACTGATGTGCGCCACCCGTGAACGGCGAAGTGCTTTGCATCATGATGCTGTGGCAAATTCCACGTTAGCAGATGTTGATGACGAGGGGAATTGATGCTGCATTTCGCAGGCATGCTCTGTATGATAGCCATGGCTTTGTGATGCAGCGTGGCAGAGCGGAGGGTTGTGCTGGTGCGAATATGAGGGGAAGAGGGGATTGAATAAGGGAAAAAAATAGAGTGATGTAGTTGACTGCGTGGAGGGGTCAAATGCCTCTCACACCAGCTCATCGTCCTTTTGAGAGAACCTCGGCAGTGCATGCTGAGGGCAGATTGAGCAAAGGCGGGTTTTCCTTCCATTTCTCTTCCCCTCTCGACATGATAGAGGCGGTGGTGAGGGCGAGGGTGGGATGTGGTTGGGGTAGGCTTGGAGGAGTGCGACGCACAGAGGATAACACAAGCCGATAAGGATAAAAAAGTGTTGAGCACGATGCAAGGTGGGATAAGGTCTCGCAAAGGGTTTAAAAAAAAAAAAAAGTATCCACGACTTACTCGTCCCTGACGAAGCTACCAAAAGACATGCCTCCCCAGCTCATGCCTCCCATGAGGCTGCCGGCGAGGCTCTCGCGACGATTCCTGTTGACATTGTCGCGGTTCTGGATGTTCATGGAAATGGGCTTGGGGCCGGCGCTGACAAACGAGTCCTGACGCGGGCGGGCCATGCCAGGATCGAGGCCTGGGCCGGTAGTCATGGCGGCGTCGTCGCAGTCGCTCAGGTCGATGTCGAGGTCGAGGTCAATGTCGATGCCGGCGTCGAGGCGGGGGATGGCGAGGAGCTTGTCGGGCGGCGGGCTCTGCTTGGACTGGCGGAGGGCGGCGGTCCAGGAGCACGACGACGGCGATGGCGACGGCGATGGTGCTGAGCCGTCCTTCTGTGCGCGCAGTGCGGGGACGGACGAGAAGCCGGAGCTGTGCAGAGGCAGGGCGGGAGCAGCGGTTAAGGATGCAGTCGCGAGCGCAGACGCAGACGCAGACGCAGACGCAGACGAGGCGGAGGGCGCGGTTGCGAGAGGGAAGTCGGGAGGAGTCGCTGGTTGGGGCGAAGATGATTGAGACGACGAGTTGAGAGAAGCTGGCGGCGACATGGACTCGGACGAGGCGGCACAGGCAGCCAAGGACGGTCCGGCATTGGCCAGTGAGGCGCTGGTAGTACTTGTAGCGGTGCTGGTATTAGCGGTGCTGGGACTGAAGGTAGCGGTGCTGGTACATGTAGCGACGCTGGTAGCGGTACCGGCCGGGGCGCGCGCAGTGGCGACGGCACTGGGACTCGAGCTGGGACTCGTCGTACCGGTACCCGCCCTGGTACCCGCCGCCGTACTGGCTCTGGCGTTTGCAGTGGCGCGGTTGTGGGCTGGCCGGGCGAGGGCATTGGGGCTAGCGCTGGCGGCCGTGGGGCCTGGCACTGGCCCAAGGTCCTTGTCGGGGCCCTGGAACCACCTGAGGGCGCTCTGCATCCTCCCGAGTTACAGGCACCAGACAGAGAGGACGGTTGACAGGGACCCAAGCGAGCAGGGAACGGAGCGAGGGAGTATGTACTGTAGAGCCTGGAGGTTGAGTCAAGGGGACCGAGCCCAACAGACACGTCCTGAGGCAGCACGAAACTGACACCCGGCGGCACAGTTCACAATGAGTGAGTCTCTCCAGAGCGTGCACGCCTCCGGGCAAGTCGGTCCCGGTCGTTTAGGTCAGCCTGACTGCACGGTGACGCTGCAAAGGCGTGGCCTCGACTTGACTTGTTGTTTCCTCCCGTGCCAGGGCGGGAAAAGAGGTAGAGGTAGGTCGGCCGTCAAGTGCGGAGTACTTGGTAGGTACGGACAGGGTACACCGTTCCTCAGCGGTCCAGCACCGTCGGCGCTACGGTGTAAGCGGGCGGGCTGTAGGCGTGCGGAAGTCGACTGGCGGTACTTGGTAACTTGGGGGACGCAAGGCAAGGCAAGGCAATGATTTGACGACGCTCACGGCGCAGGGCTGGGGATGCAATGCAAAGTGAACACGTTGCCAACACTGGGGATCAGCATGCGGTCAGAGAGTGTGTGTGCGTGTGGTGTAAGAGAGAAGAGAGAGAGAGAGAGTGAGTGAGAGAGAGAGTGAGAGAGAGTGAGTGAGAGAGGGAGAGAGTGGGAGAGAGTGGGAGAGAGAGAGAGAGAGCGAGAGAGGCCGCAGCTGGGGACACGACGCAAGGATGAATCAAGGTTCCGCCGACGCCGTGAGAGAGCTTAGGTGTGCCTGGGGGAGAGAGAGATGGTGCTGAGTCTCGGTATGTCACCCGTCGCTGTATTTATTGAAATCTCAACCGCGCGAGTCGTGTAGCCCAGAGGCTCGGGAGACCTGACCAAGTCGATGGGTACGAGATCAAGGTAGGCAAGGCAAGGTAGCTAAGGTAGGTAGGTAGGTAACAGTGTGACTCTGCCCCCAAGAGGAGAAGAGCGGCGCGGCCTGTATATGTTATTGTTGTCGGGCGACCGTTGATTGACGGCTTCTGGGCTGCAGCAAACGGCGGCGAATGACGGTTGCAGGCACTTGGTGCAAGAGATACGAAGGGTGTAAGTCGGTTGGTTGGTCGGTTCTTGGTCGCCCAAACGGCGCGGTGCATGCACGGCTAAGATGGACAGAAAGTGGCTTGTCGAGGTGCGTTAAGTCACACACTACTCTTGCACGAGGCGGGATGGCAAGCTGCCAGCGGCGTTTGCTCGATTCGATGATGGCACCGCGTGATTCGGCCCTGCGAGCGGTCGAGGTAAGCACTGATCGATCGAGTAGAGCTCGGGAGTTGAGGACGGAGCAAGAGTCAGAGGGTATTAGAGGCTGGGGATATGGGGATACTATGGGGGGGGGACTATGGGGTGAGCCTCGAGAGCGAGCAGCACGCGTCCGTCGAGGACGTGCGAGGACAGGTCCGTCCAGGTCCAGGTCCAGGTCCAGGTCCAGGTTCGAGATGGTTGACGGCATGATCACCAAGACGAGCCTCCACTCCTCACCCACACGCTCAGCGACATCCTAGACGGCCTCAAGCCCCTGCAAGCCTGGAGCACTGATCACGGTGCAGCGTGTCAAGTAGCCACAGTGCCACAGGAACAAGGGTTGGCGCTAACGGCTAATTGGACGGCTGCGTCCATTGCTGCCATTGTGGGAGGAAAACTGCCCGGCTGGCCTCTGTTTCGTGGTGCTGGTTGAAATGGTAGATGGAAGAGAGTCGTGGCCGCGTGGAGCGGCAAGGAAGTACTACTAGTGTACGTAGCCTCTGGCTCTTTCGAGTCTCTTCGAGATGAAACTTTCAGGTTCCGACACGACGCTCCCTCAGGCACCCACAAGGACCAGATTGCCAAGTGCTAACGGTGTACTCAAAGTGCGGGCATATACATCAATACTACATGAAGTACATACCTCTACAGGCACATGCACATGCAGACGCTCACTAACAGAGCCCTGGGCATGGAAATCAGCAGCATCTGTGTGCCTCCTCATCCTCGGCGCCCGCATGCACATATTAACAACATGAGCAATCAAGTGCATGATGCCTCAGTCCACCGCACTGGTGCCCGCTGGAACCCGGCCAGAGCAGGGGGGGGGGGGGGGGGGGGGGGGGACGAGGTCGTCGATTGTCCAGTTGATGCTGCACATTAGCTCATCGTCGGCAGGCGGATGCTACCACAAGTTGCGTTTACTTGTATGACGGAGCGCGACGTATGCAAGTCGGTCGACCATCTTGGTATTCATGTCTCGCCATCCCTTGTCCTGTCTAGCACAGGCATGACTCTGGGCTCATGTTACTGTATAAAGCGTGCCGCGGCTTTGTCGTACGGAACAAGGGACTCTTTGCGGCGCCGAGTGCCAGCAGCCAATGTGTGTGTGGCATGGCACAACCGTCCGTCCGTGGGGGGTTTGAGGCCGACTCAGACATGTCCCTGACGGAGCACATGGTCCAAACAGAAGCTCGGTCAGAGACCAAAGTAGTAAATGCAGGTCAACGACGATGAATTACCCGGTCTGCGATAGTGCTACAGTACGAGGTACTAGCAGCGGTAGTAGGTCGCAGTCAGATGCATCTCAGCTCAAGCCAAGCTTGCCAGCCATCATCAGACTAAGGCGCTCTTGGTCCGGATATACCTGCGGTGTATGGACGTAATGCGTGTCTCATCTCGCAGCAGTAGCGCTCGACCGACGGCCAGGCCAGGCCCTTTGTCCGCCTAGGCTTCCGGAGATCGGAAGTTCCTTGTTCGGTTTTACCTCTTCCGGACGATGTCGTCTTCGCAGCCTGTTGAGTGGTGAGTTCCAGGTTGGGATTGTAAGTCGGCTTCCACGAACTCTCTAGGTGGCAAGGGGCGCCATACCAATACCTCACTAGGCAGATTCTACCAGCTTCTTCGTACCAGCCTCGTACTTCATCGGCTATAGTAGTATTCTATCGAGATCGCAACACCATGCCTGTCATCCTGGAAGCGTGTTACTAGTGCTTTCAAGCAAGCCGGGATGTCCAAAGCATGTGGCCAGGCAGCCAGGATGGAGTCTGATTTCCAGACTCGAAGCACTGCTCCAACGTGCCTTGGCACTTGGTCGACCCGTGGAGAACAAACGCCATCTTCCAAGGATGCGCAGCTGGGGTGCCAAGCCGCCGGCCACTCTCGTTCGAGGGGATAATCCAAAAGTAAATTGAATTGAATGCCAGATGAATATGGGGGACGGAGCACTCCGCAGTGCATGGCACTCTGACATTCGAGGCACGACTTGTTGGTGAGCGAGTAAGGTAGCAATACCATGGCCTACCTTACCTATTAGCGGAAACGCCCATTGCCCCTGGCAGTTGGCTCGTTCCGTATACATGAAGCAACTAGTAGTACCTACCTAGTACTGCGTGCGTGCTAGAACCGAGTTCCTCTCAGGGCAAAGATGCTCTGGCCACGTCGACAAAGCCAGCGCTTGCGTTTGTGAACCCGCGGCCCTCGACCCGACAATAGCAAGGCGTCGGAGATGGAGATGCTGCTCGCATCCCAACGCAGCCGGTACCTGGGGCTACCTGACGGCCAGTAGCACCAGGCTGCCCAACCCATGGTGGCGTCTTGGTACCTCGTCGTGTGTCGTGGTTGACACACCAAGCCACTAGCATCGACGCTACTTGGAGGACGCGTTGGAAGTGGTGAGCCACTGGGCAGCGCCGTTGCTGTGGAATGGAGCTCTGTTGTGACGGGACACTCGTCCAGTCATGGTGGTTGACCGCCGGGCGGTCCTGCTGTTGCCACCGGCGAGTTGGACGACATTCGATTGATGCTCGTACGGAATACTCTGTGTTATTGGCCTGCAGCGTCAGCTGAGGGTCCTATGCGTGGACGTGCAATGAGCAAAGGGCTAGGCTTTGGGGGGAGAGGTGCCTACCGGGATCAACTCCGAGGCGTTGACAGGAGGAACAGCAAGAAGACCCTCTTGAGCTAGAGTATTCGAGGTACTTGTCGATGCCTCACAAAGGCAATCTGTAGACCGCCAAAGGAAGATGTCAGGCACATATATTGACAGAGCAAAGCATCACCAGATTTGTGCCACCTGGGTAGAGATGCCTCAGAGAGCGTAGTACTAGAGGTAGATGGACGCAGCTTGGCGGGCAATGCGGTCAACCCGCATTAGGAATTCTCGTAGATGCCCGCACGAGTCTAGAAGTCGTCAAGAGCCTTCGCCCGCTCTTTCCACGCAGAGACTCGACTTTGGGCAGCAAAGCATCATCTCACATGATCGACCACTAGCCTCGAATCAGCCTCATCCCGCTGTCTTTCAGCCTCTCCTCTCCGTCCTTCTGCATCATGCATCATGCGTCGTCTCCCACCGCTCAGCTCCATCCACACGGGGCATCTCTGCAAGAAACAGAGCATAAGGATTGACACTCGATCGAGAAACGCGGCGCTCTGTGATTCATGGGCTTTTGGCCTCGATGCCGGAGGACGGTGAGCAGTAGTTCCGTCCCATCTGATGCCAGCATGCCTATCTAGTGTTGCTAGTGTAGAGTCTCCAGCCTCGACTCTCAGCCAAAGGTACGCGATGATGTCAGGGATCTCTTCTCTTCCTCTCTCTCGACGAACCGCTGCTGCAGATGCAGGCACACAGACACTGACAAGTTGCAGGCTTCCAGGTTGGCTAAGAAATCTGGCAGGGTCCTAAGACACCGCCAGATCTCCCAATAGCGCCGGTGACCTACAGCTTGCCCTGGACCCTCCAACGACAACGAGGAGGCCGCATGAGTAATGATAGGCGTGACGAGCGATCGATGCGGGAGCATCACGCCGACATTGTGACCACTGTCTGGTTGCGAGCCTGTGCACAGCCATTCGCAGGCGGCTAAGGCAGAAGTGCGCGTGTCTTTCTCGTGCAGCGTGGAGCTCAGGGCATCAGAATGGCCGCAATTGGCGCCCAAGATTCCATTCGATGCTCTGCATTCACCACAAACGTCGGGTGTCCATCTCCTCGTACATAGGTACAAGTGCGTGGAAAGCATGCTCCATTCCTCAAACCCACACCATACTACACCTAGGTACATGTATGTACGTGGCCTGCCTTTCTCAGCTATTCTGCGTATCAATTACGGTCCCCAACAGGATTGCCAACGAACACAGCCCAAGCAAATTCACCGCCGGGGCACATAGAGGGCGCATCCCTTACGAAGTACTGTACTTGCAAGGACTTGCAGAACAGATTCTAATACTACCTAGTCCCTGGAGCAAGTCTACGCTCCCCTTGTTCGGGCCGTCAAGCATCGGAAGGTCGCTTTCCCGATTTCAAACGCTTTCAAACGTCCCCGAGGAGCAGGGATTGCATCGCAGTCGCGTGCGTACTGGACTGTACTTTACATACAGTACGTGTGATATCTCATGCATATCGATCAATGAAGGGCACCTGCAGCTCGCCAAGTCCATGCTCCTGGCTCTCTCCGAATGTAACGCTGCAAGACGAGCATCGACTGGACTGAGAGCTACCGCCACGATTTCGCCGCCCCATCAGCCGACTTGTCATTTTTGACATCACAAGGCACAGGCGGGATCCATCGAGCTGTGGGACATATCTAGATGGAGTTTGATCCTCATTGTTCGTAGCGCTGGATGCGCCTCTGCCGCCTAGCGGCTTGAGTCATTGCCTGCACAAGGGTTCGAAGCTATGTCCATTACGAAACGCAAATTTCTGTGCCCTGGATTATTAACCAAGGTAAATCTTTCTCGGCATAGGGAAAGCATAGCGAGACCTGTCGTTGGCATCTCGCTTGCATGTGGAGAGGGAGGAGAGCCGACGCAATGTCGGCTTTATGGGGTTCGTTCTTTGCTACAAGTTGAGGGTTTGTCTGTTAAAGTCGCATCTTGGCAAGCCGAGGATACGAAGTCCTTTCTGCGGCAAGACAGCGAAGAAGAAGAGAGGGCACAATGATGCCGAGGAGGCAGAAGCAGCCATATGCCGGCTCGCAAATGGGCTGCAGAAAAGGCCTGATTTTCTACGAGGGCTTCCGATCCTCCTTCTTCTCTTTGTCCTCTATTACCTTGAGCCCAAACTCGCAGGTGGATGCTGGATCTCTCAAAGCTATCAAGTCCTGAAACACGCATTTGACCTGTCTTGGTAGTGCTCGAGACAAAACAACACTGGGTAGCTCGGGGAAGGGAATATGAGCAAAGGACCTAGATTTGCTAGAACAAGCCACTCACAGGCCGGGCCCAGCCGTGGTGAGCTTGGGGAGATGAGGATCAAGAGGATGGAGGAAAAAGTCCGTTGAGGAGGCCAACAAAGTGGTTGTGGCATCTCCGTTGGCTTGCGCAACCAAAGCCTGTTTCGTCATGGTGTCTCGAGCCCAAGTGGGTGCTGCGGTAGACTTCGGCAGCTCATGGAACGAATGGAACCCTTCCACGGCTTCTTCGACAGGGGTCAGGCAGCCACCCAATCCATCCGCCACGAGAGACAAACTCGCCTTTGTCCGCTTTGCGCTAGCGGTTGCGAGAGCATTGGCTGGAGACGTTGGACCCTAGATGCATCGTCTCACTGCATTTGTTCCACTCATGGTGTTGTCGATCGTTGCTTCAACTTTCGTCGGCCAAAGCAACTCCACCTCGGCTCCTCGCCTATGTTTACATACTCGTCCATACTAGTATGTACAAAGTGAGTCTGCTCCGTACGGCCGAGAGCCACTTACCCGATGAGTGAGGTGTACTCCTTGCAAAGGTAAAGTAATGCTCGCTACGAGTAGTACCTACCTCTATGTAGTGACATACTTGATGGACGTTGACAATTTCCAGGTTCTTTGTGCGAACACCTACAAAGTGCTTCGCTCTGTGAGCCTCATGGCATATAGGTAGGTTTATGGTAGCACCTGACTACCTAGTGCTAGCCGACGTATGAGCATTCTCACTCTCCTGCTCCATATTACTTCGCGAAGACCGTGCTTGAGCTATTGAACTGGAACCTATATTTATAGCACACGAGGCCCGAGAGCGTCCCTCTTTGTCTCTCTTTTGTTACGCATAGACTTGAATCTGCGGTCCGTGTTGGTCTCTCCGGTGGTTGTGGGCGGACATTTACGCGATCAGGGCGTTCATTGTGATTCTGGGTGGAGGACAGCATGGCAGCAGCTTCTCCGTCATCCACTACCACAATCTACATACCAACCACATGTCGATAACGCTGCTACAACAGGTTCAGGCGAAAGAGAGCACGTTGCCTATATTGCTCCCAAGGAACGGATGCAAGTTATCACGACCATGGGGAAGTCACCGAGGGGCAAGACACAGCAGTTGAAGGCGGGAACACACCGTTGGCTCTCGAAGTTTGGTATGAATCTCCATCGAATACGAGGCTGTAGGCTTGATGTTGTTAGTCGTGATGCAGACGCCTGACAGGATGACGTTGGGGATGTGTTGAGAATTACAGCAATGGGGCCGGCAGATCTCTAGATCTCGGTTCTTGTCGGTTCTCCCGAACATCAGTCGGTGCGTGCCCCTGCATGGATGCTTGTTTGTGTAGCAGCCAACTTGCATGAAGGCCAGGGACCCAACAGCTTGAAGTACTACATAGTACTAGTCGACTGTGCCGGGAGGCATCGTGAAGCGAGCGTCTATTTTGAGTATCACGTCGGCTATCGCAAGTTCGGTTGGCTCGGTATAAGAAAAGAAGCACAGGGCTAATAGTGATACTACGTACTACGCAGTTCAGGTACTCCCGTTTTGCTCTTGTGGGACATTTGGAAATACTAGTACTCTAGCGGTGCCGTGACCATAGGATGGCCCGGATACCGGGGACACGGAGAGCAACGTTACGGGATCTACGGGGCCGGCTGCAGTGAGGAGCATATTGTCTGACCCGGGCTGAAGCGGTGTAACAGACGATGATTCTGTTGCAGTGTGTACCTCTTGACAAAAGATGGCCAGGAAGCGACTCGTGGTCCATGGCTCTTCCTGATCACATGGATTAGATATTTTGGATTGTTCGACGGCCAGCGTGAAGTCATAGGTTCCGATCTCGTCCAGGACGTGGTAGTTGCTCCATAGGTAAGCTTAACCATCTATACGCCTATATGAGCACGCCGACCAAAGGAGCCCTGCCAGGCTACAAACGATTGTGATAAAGCTAGATCGCATCGGATCGGCCATTTCGTCCGAGGAGCTTTGAGACAGACAAGGATGGCTGGTACTCCAGAGATGGGGATCTATGTTCACTTAAAGACGCTGGTCTGACCCTTTCCAGCACACGACATGGGCGGAGGCAGGCGCCGGAAGCATCTACCGATCGATGGTGTCGCAGATTGTCGGCACCAGATCCGAAAGGGAAGTGGCAACTTTCTGATGCTGGTGTGTGTGGTGGTGTCATAAGGTGCATATGTGCAGGGCCGATGTGCTTGGCAGCTGAGGGCTGGTAGGTATGTGAAGTTTACAGGGTAGAAGGTTGGCGAGCCCGTTGCGAGATGTGTGCTTCGTGCCGACCAGCTTCTCGTGCATGCATACATTCTACGGAAACCCATCATCAAGCCGATGGTATGGAATACGGAAACATGAATTTTCTGGCCTCTGATGGTTGGTGAAGGCCGAGTCGAGCAAGAGAGTGCTGCCGATGGGATGTGTGTTAGTCGCCCTGCCATATTCTACTACTATAATATCCAATGCAATGCCGAGCTCCGCAAGCCAGCTGACACTCTTTGGTATCAATTGTACTGTAATTTCTGCATCCTTATTTGAGAAAACCGGGAAATGCATATCACCACTGAACAACTCGAGATTCCGAGGATGAGCAATCATACGACGCAGCCAAAACGGACCGCCCCGAACTTCTAGAAGCAGACATTAAGCAGGGGCGAAGTGGAAAGTCGGGACGGCCAAAATAAGCTCAAGCTCGTACGATGCTAGGCCGCACCACCGCTTAATCAAGGGTCGTCGATGTATTGGCAAAGGAGGGGGAGCACGTGAGACGATATTTTCGCGGAGAAGGCCGCTGGCTTGCGTGGTGGCTTTCCAGCTCAGCTGAACGGCAAAAATGCAGCGTCTAATAGTAGAGTATTTGGCATGGAATGGTTTTTTTTTTCGCCGCCAGGGGCGATGCCGCACATGCCGCAGCCGCGGCCTTCTTGTAGCCCGGTCTGCCAGTTTTTCTCCTTTGCTGGTGCCTTTTGGTGCGCCGATTTACATAAGCCGGGGGCCGCCGCCGCCGCCGCCGCAGCGACAAGGCACGAGGGTTCGGAGCATGTAGGAACAAGGGACTGGAGAAAGTTATTACATGTAGCTCGCGGGCTGGTGTGTGTGCTCTGGTGCGATGGTTTTGAGATGGGGAAAATCGATGTTAGTGCGTTGATTTGATAAAAAGGGTTCAGATCAAATCATGATCGCATCTGATCCGCATCGAAACTTGGCAAGGGGGGGAAAACAGCAAGATGGCAGAAGCAAAAGATAGAAGAGAGCTGTGCCGGACGGAGATCCGGGAATCAGACGGGAATTTCTCGGTGGGGAATTCTCGGGTTTCTGCTGGGCGGGCGGGGCGGCTCGGAAGGCGGAATCAGAGAAATTTTCTGGGTTTGAATGGCTCTTGTAATGGTAATGCTCGTACAGTTACTAGTTAGTAGTAGTAAGCAATGAGGCAGCAAATACCTAGGTAATGATCTTGGTTTGTTATCGCTTGCGGCGTGTTGACATCATGCCGCTCGGGGTGGGTTGTGTGACGCCTCCTTGCGACTCTCGATTTGGCATGAGCCCGGCTGCTACGTATATATGAGCAGGGCGGCTCGCTTGCCATCCGGGCACCTTTCCCGCTGTTGCTTGTCGGCATCATCGCATCAGCATTATTCCATGTTCCCACCAGCATTGACGACATTGACTGACCTCGATCAACACACTTGAACTTTTGGTTTCCTGACTTGTATACATATACATACATACACTTCACACCAGGAACAAAAACACCTGCATCATCATCATCATCGTCTTTAGACTTCTACTACATACTACCTACAAATCGTTCACACGACCACCTCTTCACCAAAATCAACGACGAGGTGTTACTGCTTGTTCCGAGGAAATCAATCAATTGACCACCTCAAAACATCCATCCGTTCCCCGACCGCCGAAGCCTCGACCCATCCACAATACCCAAGTCTGCTGCTCGCGGCCCCACCACAGCTTTTCTGACACCACACCACCACCCCTCTCTTTGCCTCTGCCTCTGCCTCTCTACCTCTGCCTCTCTACCTACTACATACCTCTGCCGGTTTATCTGAGCTCGTCTGGGGTATCAAACGTCGCCCGACTGCGCACGCCTTAAAATTCTCGCCCCTCCTTCTCCCGTCCATCAGCAACCCCCGACAGCCATTGCGCTTACCGCTGCAGCCGGTCTTTCGATCCTACATCGGCCTGCTTTTGCCCGACTTTAGCCTATCCGTCAAGATATACACATACCTATATATAACCCAGCACTGAGCTGCACACACCCTTCGACGACCTCCAGCGCAGCTATCGTTACTACGGTCACCATCACCACCACCACCCTCCACCACCACCACCACCGCCTACAACAACAACAACAGCCATCATGAAGGTCCTCACCAAGGAAGAAGAAGCCGCCCACTACCGCGCCGTCGTCAAGGGCGGCCTCGTCGGCGGCACCGTCGGCCTCGCCATCGGCGTCGCGGGCGTCTACTACGGCTCCAAGCGGTACCCCAGCTTCCGCAGCCTGACGCTGCCCTTCCGGACGTTCCTCGTCACCTCCACCAGCACCTTTGGCGCCATCGTCCAGGCCGACCGCGCGGGCGTCGCCTTCCAGAAGAGCAAGGACCCCATGTCCAAGTACCGCGACGCCTCCCAGCGCGCCCAGGAGGTGATTCGCGAAAACGAGTCCGCCTACGAGCGCTTCCTCAACTACGGCCGCGAGCACCGCTACAGCATCGTCTGCGCCTCGTGGCTCGCCAGCATGGCCGTCGCCTTCGCCATGGTCAGCCGCGCCCCCATGAGCACTCCGCAGAAGATTGTTCAGGCCCGTGTCTACGCCCAGGGCCTGACGCTGGCCGTGCTCATTGTCTCGGCCGCCTTTGAGATGAACGACGCAAAGAACTCAAAGGGCCGCTGGGAGACGGTCATGGTGCTCGACCCCAACGACCCGGAGCACAAGCACCTCATTGAGAAGAAGATTCACCACGAGGAGTACGAGGGACAGGATCTGTGGATGGGTAAGTTCTTTGCTTTTTTTTCCATTGAATTGTTTCCTAGAGAGAGAAGAAAAAAAAAACGGTTTTGCTAACACATAGTTTCCATTAGACATGGTCGAGGCTGAGGAGAAGAGAATAGCTGCCCGCAAGGCTGCGCAGCGCGAGCAGAAGCAAGCCCAGTAAGCTGCTGCTGAATGCACCTCACTCTCCCGCCCATGGCAGCTATCAGGGACAGATGCTCCCTCGAGGGCTCTGCACCAAGGTGGCGTGCCATGGCATGCAACCTCCATCCGCCATACCCGGCTGTCGAGGCCGGTTTTTCACCTACCTTACATGCAGCCTCCAATACCCGTCGCACACAACACCTTATAGACATGTTTCAACTTGTGGAAACTCACACATCCTTACGCAGAAAATAACACTCCAAATCTCACGTTCAATGGCTCTGCTATCAACTGGGTATTCGAGGACTGCCTTCGATTTTCTTTTCTCTTTGGGCTGGTCGTTCTCGTCACGGATAGAGAAAAAAAAATAAGGGAAGAGGCTACAATTGAGTTGGTGACGGAATCACTGGGTCTTCATTTCACTTGTCCAGCATTTCTCTTGCATATCATGGAGGCTTGATTGCATTCGCCTTGCATTTGATGGGTGGTCAAACGAAACAAACTGTATATATAATGTGCATATATGTGCACTCTTACGTGCACTTTCTTTTGTATAACACGAACAGAACAATTCTTTCCAGATGATTATACTTTGATATAGTCTTGTTTATGAAATTGCCGGTGTCACTCTCGGGATGAAAAATTTGGAATCGATCAATAGGTCTGCTTACATGTCTTCTCCATGTTTCAAACTCGTGGTGTTCGCTGCTATACAATTACAAAAAGAAAAGGAATCGGCCTTTTCTATGCACATGCTTCATATGTGAAAACAATATCAAAGTCCTAACAACAAGGTATGAAGTAGTAAACAAGTTCAGAATTTGCAGTATATGCTCTCCTCCTCTTTCATCTTTGTGTGTGTGTGTCCCGTCATCATCATACGTCAATCGTGAAATGGCTAATCTGCGAGTAATACGCATGCACCGCCAGCTCCAGAACCATCACGTCCCCAAAGACGTCGCTGCCGTCAAAGCCCCCGACGACGAGCAGCCGGCTGTCGTAGAGCACCGTGCCGTGGTACCCGCGCCCGCTGGGCGGCATGCCGTACACCTTGCGCCGGTCCCACGTCATGGTCACCAGGTTGAGCAGCAGCACGTCGTTGCAGTACTCGTGGCCGTCGTGCCCGCCGATGACGAACAGGTACGAGCCGACGATGGTGGCCGTGTGCGAGAGCCGCCGGAACGTCATCGGGATGTTGACCAGCTTCCAGATGTGCCGCTCCACGTCGTAGATCCACACGTCGTCGAAGCACTCGCCGCCGTCGGAGCCGCCAAAGATGATGAGCTTGCTGCCGACCATGTTGGCCGTGTGGTAGCCGCGGGCCTTGGGCCGCCGCTCCCGCGCTCCCCCCTGCGCCGGCTTGTCGGCGCTCGAGATGAGCCGCCACGACATCTTGCTCGTGTCGCTGACGTCGAGCCGCCAGATGTCGTTGAGGGCCCGCACGCCGTCGCCGCCGCCAAAGACGTAGATGCCGTTCTTGTACAGGCACGCCGTGTGCGCGCGGCGCTTCGACGGCAGCTTGTCGCCCACGATGCGAGGCTTGGACCACCGGAAGTTGACCGTGTCCAGCACGTACACGTCGTTGTAGTACGCGGGGCCGTCGCCGCCCCCAAACACCACGAGCTTCTTGCCCACCGCCGTGCACGTCATGGCCCGCAGGGGCATCGGAATGTCGCCCACCATGTGCGGCACCGACCAGTAGAAGGAGTCGGCGTCGAGCACGTACATGGCGTTGAAGCACGTCTTTGCGTCGCAGCCGCCGAACACGTACACGTTGGAGCCGATGAGCGTCGTCGTGTGAGCCCGCAGGTTCGAATGCGGTGATCCGGACACCGGCGCCTTCGACCAGTACATGCCGGATGCCGGGGCGGGAGACACATCTGGTCCGTCGTCGGGTCTGGGCAGCGGGGGGAACGTGGTGTGCTTGCCGGGCACCGGGCGAGAGACGATGATGTTGGATTGGCGAGTTGACACTGCCGATGTCGTCCTCGACGACGCAGCCGCGGCGGACGGCTTATGATCCGCTTCGGCAGGGGGGACGTCGGGAACGGGGTTCGACGCGGCCGTCATCTTTCTATGTCCGGGAGCTGTTGCCGGGCGAGGTGGTGGATGGGGGTGCGAGGCTGAGATTGCCCTCTGGCGGAGAGGCAGCTCGGCGGCCCCCTTGCTGCCACGTTGGTGATCGCCAGGGACGTTGCTCCTGGCCGCAAGTTGGCCCGGCGTGTGGCTCCTGGGCAACGGCAAGATCGGCTCTTCGTCCTCCATCGCCGCGTATCGGGATGCCTCGTCGTCCACGGCTTCGTGTCTCTCGCGCCTCCTCACCTCCCCTCCACCGTATCCGCCCCCCGGCTCGTCATCGGCGTCATCGTCGTCGTCGTCGTCATCGTCATCGTCGAACAATAATCGATTGCCAGAGGGGTCGGCGACAATCCCCTGGGAGCTATGCTCGGGGTGTCCCGAGCTGAAGGTGGACGCCTTGTTGGGAGATCGGGTCGCACTAGCAGACGGCTGGCCCTGATCCTCCATGGTCTCGCCAACTTCTCCTCATTGCCCCCTTAGTGGAGAGCAGCTCTGGAGGTTTGGCAGCACAATTCGCGACGTCTCACAGAGGGGACGCGTGCAGGAGGAGCTTGACTCCTTTGACACGGAGATTGGGTGCTGGGCTGAGAGGGGGGTTTAGTCTGCAGGTGGTGTAGTTAGTGGGGTGGCATCAATTGGGTCGCTGGATTGAATGCTAGGTTAGGTCGCTCTGGCTGGTCCAGGTGGTTTCGACGCTGCTGCTGGGGGACCTGATTTAGCGGTCTGGGCGCTGGAGAGACGGCTATCGCGGGTTGGGATAGGCGCTGTAGGCGCTGGAGCGGCTTGGACGCTACTGGACATGACGTATTGATAGAGGGAGCTGCGATTGCGATAAGCGTGTATACCAGTGGCATTAGCATGTGTAACGCATAAAACGATGCATGCTTCTTGGATACAATTCGAGCTTCTTAGCTTCTTGTTACCTGAGTAACAATTCTTATCTTGCCACAATAGCTCTGCCATAGATCTCCATTTCCCAGTTCTTCAGTTCGTACGTGGAAGTGGCATTTTTTGAGGTCTCGAGTCAGCCTCTCCAAACAAGAAATAGCAGGAGCGGCTCGGCATTGCACCAGCCACACACCAAGACTGCCTACCTAACTGGGAACAATTCACTTCAACTTCCATATCGATAAAGATTCTAGCTCCACTTCACTCAACTTTTCTTCAACTCATCAACGACACGAGGCTGCCTCAATAGCTTCTGTGCCTTGCCTTTTGTCCTCCAATTTGACTGGAAAGAATTATTTGTTCTTCTTCTTCTCCTTCTTCTTCTTGACAAGCCTGACGATTGTGAAATTTCCATCAGCCCTCTTCTGGAAGAGCATTTCAAGATATTCAGAACAGACCAAACGACCATCATCCTACCAACATTCTTCACAGCGCCCTCAGCCCAACATGGCTACAGAAGCTGATATTCCCATGGATTGTCAATTGCCAGAGGCCGACTCGCATTCCGAAGAGCGGGCTGCGAAGCGAATTAAGATTGACGACGCAGCTGCTCCCCAGAATCAAAATGGAGAGGCTGGCCAAGACGCGACTCGCCCTTCGCAGAACGGCAACGAAACTCAGCCTACGCCCGAGGCTTCAAAACCTTCCGACGCGAATGGCGGACCGGCAGACCGTGTTAAGGGCATGGCTCCCATCAAGAAAGAGCAAGTGCCATATCATAGCGTCTCACGCAAACCCCCCTCAACTAACACAAATACTCTAGATATCTCATCGACATGTCAAGGAACCAGGATGAGCCCCCCCCTACTGTGGATGATGACGCCGCTGAAGGCCGGGGCACAACTGGCCGAGACCAGTCTCAGAGAGACGGCGAAGACTCCAGATCTCAGGGAAAGAAGGGAAAGAAGAAGGCAAAGGGCCAGAATACGGATCGCTCATTCGGAAGATTCGACGATGCTATTCCCCTCTGTAGCAGCAGGGCCTATTCCCCGGAATTTTCACCAAAGGAGTGCCGCTATGGCGACTCGTGCAAGATGTGCCACGATCTACGCAAATACTTGAGCGAGGGTCGTCGCGAGGACGTCGAAGCTCTCGGCGGGAAATGCCCTGCTTTCGAGGCTTATGGCTACTGTGCTTCGGGCTGGAAGTGCCGGTTCGTCAAGAGCCATATGCAAGAGATTGAGCACGCCGATGGCAGGAAGGAGCTGGTCTTGAGCGATAACCGCCCGCCAAAGGCAGAACCCAAGGAGGCACCAAAGCCCAAGGAGGATGAGTCTGCTGAGCCAGAGGCTTCTGAGGAAAAGGGGCCGAATACTGAGGAGCGGGCGAAAAGCGAAGACGAGCTACGGCCTGACATCTACAACGTCGTCACGATGGGCCAAAAGATCCAGCTCAACCGCAAGAGACTCGACTTCACCAAGGCGGACCAATACATCCAATGGCTGAACCATGAGGGTGGCATTAGCCAAGACTTCCATCATCGCCGAAAAGACCAACCGGCGATGGGACTCGAAGACCTCCGAGCTCGATTTGTCGACCCGCCGTTCAAGCCATCCGAGAAGCGCCGCCTGTACTTTGGTCCAGAGACTCCGACGCTTGCTCCTCTGACTACCCAGGGAAACCTACCATTCCGACGGCTGTGCGTTGAGCTCGGTTGTCAGGCCACCTACTCAGAAATGGCCTTGGGAATGCCTCTTCTCCAGGGATCCAAGCCTGACTGGACTCTGATGCGCGCTCACAAGTCTGAGATTACGCCTCCCAAGATGAACCCTGGAGCCATCCCGTTGTTCGACGACTACGATAACTCACGCGATCTCAAGTTTGGCGCCCAGATCTCCGGTAGTGCTCACTGGGTCGTCACCAAGGCCGCCGACGTTCTCAACCGCTACTGTCCTCATCTCCGCCTGATTGACCTCAACTGCGGCTGCCCAATCGACAAGGTCTTCAAGGGCGGCGCTGGCTCTGCGCTTCTGGAGGCGAGTGGCAAGTTGGAGCGCATGATTCGAGGCATGAATGCTGTGTCTGGCGAGATTCCCATCACTGCCAAGATCAGGACCGGAGTTCGCAAGGATCGACCAACAGCGACTCAGATCATTGGCAAGCTGGCCTTTGGAGCTCGCGAGCATCGTGAACGCCTCGGCGCTCCCGGATGCGCGGCGCTTACTCTCCACGGCCGCAGCCGCGAGCAGCGGTACACCAAGACAGCGGATTGGGGCTACATTGGCGAATGCGCCGCCCTCATCAAGACGTACAACGAGGAGAAGGCCAAAGTCACCGACACCATTGCCGAGCCGGACGAGAGCACGCTGCCCAACGCCAAGGACGGGCGCATGTACTTCCTCGGCAACGGCGACTGCTTCTCCCACGTCGACTACTACGAGCACATTGACAACGCCCGCGTCGACACGGTCATGATTGGCCGCGGCGCCCTCATCAAGCCCTGGATCTTTGAGGAGATTGAAAAGGGCCAGTACCTCGACAAGTCGTCCACCGAGCGTCTTGGCTACATTGAAAAGTTTGTCAAGTACGGTCTCGAGGCCTGGGGCTCCGACGAGCTGGGCATCGGCTACACCAGGCGCTTCCTGCTCGAGTATCTGAGCTTCGCGCACCGCTATGTGCCGATTGGCCTGTTGGAGCACTTGCCTCCGCGGTTGAACGACCGGCCGCCGGCGTATAAGGGTAGAGATGAGATGGAGACGTTGATGGCGTCGGATAACTACAAGGACTGGATCAAGATCAGGTACGTCTGCTGGATTGGGTTGTCGCTTGACCCCTTTATACTTCCTCCACAATTCCTCTGCTTGTCTTTCGAACTACAAATTTCTGATGGAAAGAATATCGACTAACGTGGTCTCAATAGCGAAATGTTCCTCGGACCGGTTCACCCAGGCTTCCAGTTCCAGCCCAAGCACAAATCGAATGCCTACGAAGCTGAAGGCTAGTGAGTTGGTGCTCGACACTGCTGTCTGGACCGTATAACACCGGGAACGGGCATCTGGACCATGAGACACGATCATGGATTGCTACAGCCCTAGCAGGGCCTATCATGGACTAGACATATGATGAACAAATGACTGGCTTTTTGACAACGTTCGGCTTGTTCACCTAGGTACGCAATGTGGTAGAAAGTCTCTACGTAAGATGGTCACAAAATTTGCCTGGTTATGAATGCTGTTCCAAACTTCGTAACGTAGATTAAGAGAGAGAAAAAAAAGAGAAATATGTAACAAGTGATAATACAGTGGTAGTAACCAAAACACGCCCACGCCCGACTTTTGTACACAAGAGAAGATCATAAGATCAAAGGGGGACTCAATCCCACCAACCTCCATCGAAGCGGCACTGTTTCATGAAGCCAATGTGGATGGCATGTACGTTCCTAAAGACAGAAGCTGTTCGCTCCAAACTCCCGCGGTGTAATAATATTGACAAGGGTGAAACGAAATAAAAAAGAAACGGGAATGCGTTGTGCTTCGCCCAAATGAGGTTCTGAGAAAATCAAATGCTCTAATTGCCAGAGCTTCGAATTTGTCGTCGTTAAGGTGCATCTTCGTTCAAGAGTAAAAGTGACTTCTCTGCATGCCGTCGGCGGTAGCATACTCCTTCTTGCCCTCCTCTGACGTGGACGAGCTGGTCAACGAGTTGGTCCTGCTGTCGGGCGCGGCCTTGAGCTTCTTGGGCTCAGACGCAGATCGCTTGAGGACCTCGAGGTAGGTTGAGGGCAGGTAGCCCTGGCGGCCGTCACGGCTTCGGCAGTGCCACCACTCGCTGGGCTGGCCAGCGGGGTCATTCTTGCTCAGCACGGCGACGAGGTCTCCCTTGCGGGCTTCCAGCTCCATGCCGTTGGGCTGCTGGGGGGTAAAGTCGAAGCGGAGGCGGCAGAACTCCAGCTTGGCAGGGTCGACGGGCTTCTGAGCCTCGAGGGCCTGCATCTCGAGCCGCTTCTCTTCCTCTTCGGCGTTGGCGGTGATGCTCCTGATGAGCTTCGACATGAGGTAGGGCAGGCCGAAGGCGGCGAGGAGGAAGAAGAGGAGGGGCTTCCGGCTGGCCTTGGGGGGCTGGGGCGAGCCGCCGGGGCTGCTGGATCGACCCTGGAATCGGGCGAAGTCTGAGGGAGTGAGGGACGCGGCATCGGCCGGCAGGGGACGGCCGGTGAGCTTTGCAAGGACAGTTCGGATCCAGCGGATGAGGGTGAAGATTCCGAGCAGAGATCCCAGAGTGTCACGCAGGTTGCTGAACTGTTCGGCAACGGAAATCATGGCTGGTCCATGTGTTAGCAACCGCATGCGTGGAGAAGAGACGGGGCTATATGTCAAGGGTCATGACTTACCAAAGAAGGAAGAGTGCGTGGCCATGTACGTGCTCTCGAGCATCTGCGCAAAGCCGCCAAAGGCAGTGACAACGCCCTCGAGCATCTGGAACGTGGCGGCAGTGCCGTTGCTGAAGCGGTTGGCCAGGCTGTTGGGGTCGCCCATGGGCATGCCGCCGTACATGCCACCGCCGTACATGCCGCCCATGCCCCCGTATCCGCCGTACATGCCGCCATATCCTCCATAGCCGCCTCCAAAGCGTGAGTAGGGACTTGAGTAAGGCGATGAGTATGCGCTGTTGTAGGCACCATAGGGCGAGGCACCCATGCCCCCCATGGCTCCCATGGCGCCGACACGGGCGTGAGCGGCTGCGTTCTGGTTGATGGAGGCGGAGAGCGAAGCAGGGCGCTCTGGTATCGGGGGAGCGTCCATGGAGGCGACTGATGATGCAGGCGATAAGGGCGCTGCTGATGAAGAGGCTGGCGAGGAGGGAATGTTCACTGAGGAGGGAGGCGGGTCAGCATGTGAAGGTCACGAGCGAAGCGCAATCTAGGGCTAGAGCAGAAAGCAGATGCGAAGAGACGGGGGAAGCAGCTCCGCGGGTTGGACTTACGTGAGGGTCCAGCACCGGCTCGCTCCCAGGGCTTAGGTGGCGAGGCCATTATGGGGGATGGTCTGTGATATGAAGGAGGAGGACAGGAACAAGAGCAACAACAACAACAACAACAACCGGGGTACTATCCCAATGTTATTGCCGCAAGGGGGAAGCGCGTGCGCCTGTGCGTATTTCGCTGAGGTGTGGCTGGTAGTAATAGTTCTTAATACCGAATAAGGAGCAGAAGAGGGAAGACGGCGGGCGTTGCCGAAGGATCTGTTCGAGGTGATTTCGTTTGGATTTTTCAACTGGGGCTGCGACAAGGCCCCAGTGTGTAAGAGGGGGAGATAAGCGACCGGCACGACGAGGGAGATCGGAAGAGGCAGATGGCGCAAAGACCAGGCGTGGGCGATGGGAGACGAGAGGACGGGACGATGGATGGAGTGGGAATTGAGAAAAGGGAAGGGGGAGATGCGATGGTAAGGCTCAAGAGAGAGAGAGAGAGGGAGATACTAGAGAGATAGAGAGAGGCCAAGCGAAGAGGAAGATGGAAGATTGGGAGGGGACACAAGCGGCTGGCTGGAGGCTGGAGGCAATCCACACTGCAATCACAAGCCCCCGGCTTGGTAATTAATCGAGACCTGGAAATCCCGGGGCTCGCGTGGGCTCGCACAGGGTACGGGCTGAGTACGAGCAGCGCCATCCCTGCCGGCGCGGCGCAGGGGGTACCGAATTGGTATCTCCCTTGCAGCTTTTGCCCAGCTTCGCCCACTGAGGCGGAGCCGGGGCTGGCCTTTTCTATGGGAGGGGGATATAAGCGGGGCGCCGCGGGCTCTGGCTGGATTTCCTGGTTTCTGAGTGCTGCAAGCGCCCGTTTGCCTCGGCATGTCCACGACGGCCGACGGGTGGCTGCTGGGCCGACCTGATTAGCACGTCGATTGCGTCCCGATTCGGACGGACTTGCATCTGGTCGTCGGTGCGAATGTGTACCCAGGTAATACATTGTGTACAGTACTAGACGCAAGCACGATGCAGATGCAATTTGCCTGCACTCAAACTGCAAACTGCACGTCGCCGCTTGTAGACCACCACCAATTGTTTGATGTTCCAGTACCTGTACAGGTGGTACATATAGGTAACTAGGTAGACAAACTCCCCGTCGACGCAAGGAGGAGGACATCTTGTCGTGTGTCCAAGCAACTCTAGACCGTATTTTTAGATGGAAACAATTGGTTTTATAGCATTGCGTGTTTGCTGCTCTTTATTGGACTGGTGCAATCGTCGGCTCCAACGCAGACGCGCAGCTGTTCAGCTTTCAGCTTCCCATAGCCGCGGTCCGTCTCGGCCTGTGACTGGCTACGAGGTTGCATGAGCCGAGTCTCACGCATATGATCCATGGCAATGCATGCTCATTCATACCTTAATACAGACAAGCACCTGTCAGCATTGGAGATGAAAATAACGACTAAGCATGCACCCCATGGCTGCTGCGTTTGTTGACTGGCGATTGGCTCGCATGGCATGTATGTAGTACTATTGAGGTCTTTTTGAAGGATAGCCGGTCAGCGGGAGAGTTTCCTTGCCTACATTGGCTGCGGATATCTGACATGAGCGTAAGGTAGGTAGGTATGTATAGGTACATGTACATACATGTATGTGCGCTGCAAGTTGTAGAGAATATGGCGCTGGTGCACAACAAGTACTCGTATCTGCAGTCTCTGCACGCATCTGCATTTGGGCATCAGCACCCGATGAATGGAGTGGGAATGAGTGCCATAGGAGCATCAAGAAGTACCCTGTAGATGTTTACAAGCAGATATGCGTCGTAGTCCTGGAGCAATGAGATGTTTTCAAGTCGTCAAATGGGCCATCAAGCATCATAAAGTGTTGATGTGCTCTACCTACCTAAGGTACCTTAGTAGTAGTGCGTAATAGACGCTACCTCTAAGGTAGGCACGGAACTGTCCGCTCTCACCAACACCGTCTCGTCATCACTTCACTACTACTACCTACATCAACATCAAACCGACCGCATCTCATGGACCAACCACGCAAACGGCTTCCCAGTCCAGACCTCATCCCCAATCCCCTCATCAAGAAACGCAACCTCGACTGGTCTCTCGACTCTCCCGCATCTCACCTCCCTCTGCCTCGCCCAATATCTCCTCCTCCTCCTCCTGATCCTCCTGCTTCTGATCCTCCCACCACCATCACCACCACCACCACCAGTAAACCAGCAGCTCTCGCCTCAACAACAACAGCAAAAGCAACAGCAACAGCATTAACAACAACAACAACAACAACAACCACTGCCCAGATCGAGGCCGGAGCCGTCCAGATATCCAACCACCTGGCGCGCTTCTCGTCCTCCCTCTCGTCGCACCTGCGCCCGACATCGGCCGACGTCCCCCGGCTGTCCATCGCCCGCTACGCGCGCCTGTACGAGAGCTGCGCGGGCAGCCCCGGCGGTGCGCATTTCGTGGTGCATCAGCACGACCACCCCGTCGCCGGCACCCACTACGACCTCCGCCTCCAGATCAACGAGACCAGCAGCGTCAGCTGGGCCGTCATGTACGGGCTGCCCGGCGATGCCAACAGCAGCCGCCTGAGCCGCAATGCCACCGAGACTCGCATCCACTGTCTTTGGGCAAGTCTTGCTGTCTCTTATCTTTTGATTCGCGCCGCTGGCATTGCCACCTACTATACAACCTTACATATGTATAACCCTGCATATAGAAACCACCCACTCACTCACTGACTGCCTCTCTCTCTCTCAAGTAATATCACCGTGTACCTTATTACTACTACTAGTACCACTGATATACAGTCTCACTGACCGCTGAACAACACACAATCCGTACCCAGAAAACAGAACCACCTCGTCGAAACCGCCTCCCCAGACACAGGCTCCCTCCTCATCTGGGACACGGGCACATACTCCGTCCTCCCGCGCCGCAGCAAGCACGCCCCTCCACAGGACCCATCCTCACCGCCATCAGAAGAAGCATCGTGTCCTCTCTCATCATCATCGCCGCTGCCGCCGCCGCACGAGACGGCCCAATCTCTGCTTCACGCCGCCTTCCAGACCCGCAAGATCCGGCTGCGTCTCCACGGAGCAAAGCTCCCCGACCCGTACGTCATCAACCTCCGCCTGACCAAGTCGGAGGATGCCGCTGGGCGGTCTAGGGGCCTGAGGGCGCGGGCTGTGGGGACGAGGAGGCGGCGAGGGAGGACTGCGCGGGTTCGGCCACGGGAGCCTGAGACTAGCAGGAGCGGTTCATCATCGTCTTCTTCTTCTTCTTCTGATGATGATGATAATGATGATAATGATGATGGCCAGAAACATGATGACAACCATGATCCGATCGAGGGAGGAAGTAAATGTGACCCCCCTCGATATCGAGCCAATCAAGACGCACCCTCAGTCAGCGAGGAGCATCTCCAAGACCAAGACGCACAAGTCCGTCTCACAAACGCCTACCGCGGCGCGTCCAACACCATCGGCAGCGTATACCAGCGAAAATGGTATCTCTCGCTCGACCGCCGCGCATCCGGCTTCACCGAGAAGCGGCGCCGTGGCGGCCGTAGCCTGTGGGAGCCTCCCCCTTCTCCTCATCCTCCTCCACCACCACCTTCTCCTTCTCCCCCTCCGCCAGCAGTAGCATCGTCGTCGTCGTCGTCGTCGTCATCGCCGCCTTCGATACCGCCCATTGCAGACCGTGGCCCCTTGCTAGACCCGCAGCCGGCATCGAGCCGGCTCTCGTACCCATTCTACGTCCGCGGGCCGCAGTTTGAGCGGAGCGTCGTCACGGGCCGGCTGGCGGAGGATGTTCTGCGCGATGAGGGCGTGACTGGCTTTGTTCCCAGGAAGGGATGGATGCCTGTGCTGAAATGAGTCTCTTTGGATGATATCTGTTCGTAGGCCATGTACTCGTTCGACTTCGTATCGCTGACATCACGACATATGCTGCTACATGGAGAGTAAACGTGCCTGGTCAGGTCAATCATCTAGCTGTTTGAATCTTTTTAACATTAACTGACTGTGTAATAAACTACCATACTGTGCTGCGTTTTTATTGCCCATGCCGATTCTGCCTGCTCCCACTTCAGTGACTGGGCAAACCGCCCATGTCTGACAAGAAAACGAAAGATCACGAAACAAAGCAAAGAAAGCCGGCAGCTTGGTGTCACGCGATTAGATGCGATTCAGCATTCGTGCGCGCCTCAGCCGCTGCCATGGAAAGAAAAAGTGAAAATCAACGCCAAGCCGCAAAAACGCCAGTCTATGCCAGTGATAGTCGGCCCACACTACCATCCCTCTATATGATTCATCGGTTGACCACGTTGCTCATCTTGTCGACGTCGAATGCCTAGCTCCACCAGCGCAGGACGAGACATTGCGTAGAAATACAACAACTCGCTCTTAAAAGACACAAGGATAGGAAAGATTGAGAGGAAAAGAGACCAGAGAGACGACCCTAGCGAGGAGAAGAGGCTGTATCACGAGTTGAAGGAGTGGGATCAATTCTCCTCTTCTTTGGCTCCTTGCCATCGTCCTTCTCTGCTTCGTCGGCGTCTCTCTTCACGCCCACACTAGCAGTAGTGGTAGTCCCAGGTTCGGCTCCGGGAACCACCTTGGGGGTTTCTGGGGGCGTGGTCAACGGCACGCCCGTGACCCTGCCGGAGCTGGCGGCCGTGATGGATGGCACACTCCCACTAATGAGCGGCGGGTTGCTCACGACGCCTGAAGGCTGTGTGGCCACAGACGACGTCGAGTTCGACCTTGCCGGCGAGGATGGGCGATGAGATGGAGCCGCTGATGCGGATGGCGGAGAGGGCGCCGTGAATGAACTTGCCGAGCTGCGCGGCTGATGCTGCGGCCCGCCGGCGAAAGGGGAAGGGGAGGCAAAGTTGGACGTGGGAGTCGGGGTGGATGCATTTTGGCTGGCCGAGCCTGCCTTGGCACCGACCTCGCCCTTGTAGACCTCGCCGAGCTCGCCAGGGGCAAAGGTAAGCGTAGAGCAGAACCCATCCGATGACGAGATGATGAGAGTGAGTCCGTCAGATGACCTATGTAGGTATCACGAATTAGCCATACATCATTTCTCAACAAAAATATGAGCGGCAGCATATACGTACCAGGCCAGATCGGTAAAGGTCGCGCAGTGCAAGTTGCTCACTATGCATATCGGAGTCTTCTGCTGTGTATCATACAGCAGGACAGAGTCCTGTGTGGCAACTGCGTACACCATCCGATACGGAAGGGCAAAGGCGGGTTTGGGGCCCGGCGTTGAGGCGCTGTTTTCGGCTGCTGCCCCCTTCGAAGGAGCAGCCCCTTCGGCGGCAGCGTTGGTCGAGGTGAGCGTGGGTAGCGGGGGAGGCTCCATGACAGAGGGCGTGGCTGATGGTTTGGAAACCGGGTCTGGGAGGGACGGAATGGTATCTTCTGCGGACGAGGTGTCGATGGTGACATGTTTGGTCACCGGTGGAGACTGGCGGAGGGTGTAGAAGATAGGAGAGCACTTGACGACGACGGACGGCTTCTTATGGCCCGGCAAGTGAGCGATCGGGGGCTTGTTGATGCCACCTCGGGTGTAGATGTACACGGTATTGATGATTTCGTAGGTTGGCTTTGCGTCCTTGTCCGTCTGGTGCTGTATCTGGTACTGCCCGGATGGCGTGAGCAGAAGGCTTCCGTCAGGAGTGAAGGTGAGTCGTCGGAAGAAGGACGTGAGGGTCTCGTTCGCATAGAGACTTGCATTCTTCGCTCCCAGGGCCCAATTGGCGCTGAGCGGATGGTGAGGCTTCGGCGACGTCTCCATCGGCATAACAGCCGGAAGAGGCAGAGAAGGCGCTGGGGAGACAGAGCGACGGGAGGAAATCGAAGATCGTCGGCTGTGGCTGATTACGCTCGGCGGGTTCATGGGCAGAGGAGCTGAAGTAGGAGTGCTCGGGGCTGAGGGAGCCGGTGATCCCACAGACGTAGCCGAGTCCACGGTGGATAGCTGGGCTCGGTGGCCGAATTCAGGCGGCGCAGGGCTGCTCGAGGAGATTCGTCGAGGAGGAAGATCGGCCTTGATATGGCTCGCTAGCCGTGGCAGTTTGTCGTCCTGGCTTAGGGTGTATTGGCCGTCCTTAGTCTTGAGGGAGTAGATGTGGACGGATCGATCGGACGACTGAGTCGCGATGTACTCGTTCAACGGGTCCCAAGTCACTCCCTGCACGTAGTGGCTATGTTCGGCGATTTGCCTGACGAGGGTTCCTAATGGCATCGTGTTAGCTGCCGGCACACGGTATGTAGCATGGCCATCCCCATTGCAGATACACACCTGAGCTGGCGTTGTAGATTCGAGCTATGTTATCCATGCTGCCGATGATGAAGTACACGGCATCTGGCGACCATGCCAAGTCATATATCTCGGCTCCGCTAGAGCGACACATGTGCTTGGCTCTCCAAGACTCCTTGTCATCTAGGCTTTCCGACCCAAAGTTGGTGGTTGGAATCTCGCTGGGAACCCATAGGATGACATTGCCGTCATCGCCAGCCGAAGCAATCGTCTCTCCTTGAATGCGGCAGCCATTGTTAGTTTCTCTGAAGCTGGACAATGAGAATCAATGGCTGGCCAATGCTTACCCTTGGGAGCCCATCGGACCACGTTGACCGCCTGGTTGTGCTTGGAGAGCGTCGACAGATACTCAACCTTGCGTTCGGGGCCGTCGGCTTCGACCTTCCAGACTCTCACGTGGTTGTCACCACCAGCCGTGGCGAGACGGCCCTTGCCGTTTGGCTCAAAGTGGGCAGAGTAAATCGGGGCATTCTGATCATGCCAATTGATGATGAGCGGCGAGGCTTTCATCCTGACTCGGTCGTGTTAGGGCGGCTGTCGGACAAGCGGCATGGAGGAGCTTCTGGAGCTGCGGTTGGAGGAGGAGCAAGACACGATGGTTGCGCTGCTGCGTCGTCGATGTGATGCACTGAGGAGGGAGGCTGGATGAGGAAACAAGACGGTATTTGAGGGCTCGGGCTGCCGGCAGCTGGTCGCAAACGCGTGCAGAACGCTGGCGGTAGAGACTCGCGGTTGTTGAAAAGTCAAAGGATGGGAGATGGGAGATGGAAAAAAAGAGGCTGGCCCACGACAAAGAACCTTTCAATGGCAAGCTTTCCATGCTGCTTGCCGTGGAAATATTATGGCGCCGGCCCGGCTGAAATCGAGGGGCGGCAGCAGCGTGATCAGCGCACTGGGAGTGGGCTTCAGGGCCAGGCTCCACTGCCAGAAGGCTCGCCTAGCTGCTGTAGGTGTTACAGTACAGGCTCCCGTCCCTGGAGGCTAGCCGCTAGAGGCTGGAGGATGGAGGCTACGGCGCTGGTGGTGCATGACCTCCACTGTCTGCCCGCTATATTTGGAGGGGCTGGACTGCACTCCAGCACTGTCGCGGGTGCTGTGCTCGTGATGGAGGCTCCAAGGGTGACGGGACGGGAGCTGCCAAGGAACCCGACCTCCCTGTGCCGTTCCAAGGTTCCCTCCAATGCTCCCACCCCTGCCCTGCCCTGCAACAGCCTCACGATGCGACGACCAGCGACGACCAGCCCTGGACATCGCCGGCAGTCGTACGAGCACAAACATGGACGCTTTCCGAAAGATTGATCTATTAGTAGTCGTACCGGGGCACAAGAGACGACTCGAGTCTGGCCATTGAGCGTCCAAACAAGACAACCTATGTTGGCCCTCATATTACGCCTTGCAAACAGATAGGTAGCAACAGCCAAGAGCGCCGTGTCAGATGCTTGCCGTCTGCCGCTTTCTTTGCTCTGCTGATTGGCCCGTCCTCGTCACATAATTACACACAAGATAACATACAGAGTGGACATGGCATCAATCTCACGTCGAGCCTCGACGCCCTGCATCACGCCGCACCAGCTGCTCTGCGCCCACCCGGGCAAACAAGCCACGGGACAACACGATTGGTAGCTGGCGGGCGTGACTGAGGCGCTGCATCATTACTCCAGGCGCCGGCGTTGGGACGGATGGATCGTTGATGCATTTTCAGTGCATCATACCGACGGTTAGTGGTTGCCTCGCCTCGCAGCGCACTGATGATGTGGATGGATCTCGTTTCTTATTTGATGGCTGACTACATACATGTACATGGCTCTGCCCTCCGTGCCTCCTCCTCCTCTTCTCTGTCTTATCCGCTTCCGCTCCTAATCTTTCAGATAAGAGAGCGTGGTCCTGACCAATATTGACATTCTACTACATATACCTCCCTGACATACCTACCTTTCTTCTATTCGAACGGGCATGCGTTGACATATACCAGTCGTCACAGAAACCAGGCCTTCCCTTGTATGAAACCGCACATACAGTTGACAGAGTGCTGCGATGGTATCGGCCATTCGGGTGGTAAATATCTGCGCAAAGGCTGACTCCAGACACGTTTACAAGGCTAGCAGAACGTGAAATCGACGACGATAAAGAGGGTCAATGTCGCTTCTGGCCTTCCCTATGCTCCTGGGCGAGACACGGAGCAGCAAAGACGATATCTATTCACTAATGAGCTCTCCCCCATCGCTCCTACATCGTCCGCTAGCTCTGGCATCCAATATAGCAGTCAAGCGAGGCCTCTTACTCGGCACCAGCATGGTCCAATCTGTCGGGTGACGGCGCCAGAAAACGGCGCGGTGATCTTATGGTTCGCCCGCAGTACGAGACCTTGGAGACCAAGATGTGAATCCTTCGACAAGGTACTCCATAGTAAGTCGTCAGACTAAGGCTGAAGGGCGGCATGGCAAGGAGCCAATCACCAAGGGCCATTCATCAGCAGCCAGCGCCTCGTGCTCCCTGAAAGCGGCAGAACAGCTGCCTGGTCTGCACGGAGATGCTCTGGTCCTTTTATGCTGGGTGTCAGGTGGCCAGAATGTTACAACAGGCTTCCGTCATACCAAGTATTGACCTACTTCCTGGATGAGGTGCACATAGCAGCCACGATGTCTAGCGAAGCGGTGCTACCCTCCGACTGGACCGCCCATACTGTACAGCGAGCAGCTCCATCCGATTGCTCAGCACTACAGCTGGTGCTGGTCAATGCGATGCAACCGTGCAGATGGCAGTATGAACACTTGGCGATTGAGATACGCGATGATATGTGTACGCCGGGATGCGATTAGTAGTAGCCTTGCTGGGCGTCCACTGGACGCCAAAGCGTGCGCCGTGTGAGTCACTTCACGGCAAGACGGATCAGGCAGCCCTCCAAAAGGTCATATGCATGCGGGTTATATTAAACGGCGGTGGCTACATAGGCGTCCCGCTGGAAGCGGATGTGTGCCGTTATCTTGGATGCCATCTTCCTGCTTTCATTCCTGGAGATGCCCCGAAGAATGCATCTGAGACACTCTGATCAGCAATGCGTAGCCGTCTTCTGTAGCTTCGCAAAAATCTTTTGACACTTGTGATGGAGGTGATTGCTTCATGTAGGTACACAGCCTTTTGTTCGACAAGAGCCCTGTCTGTCTTGACCACCGATCCAGAACGGGCAGATGAGGGTACCGCACCCACAAGTTCTTCAAGCCCACCGGATGACTGTTCGGTGAGCCGCGGGACCAGCTAATTACTACTAACAACGGCTTTGGTATAATGTGCCTGTGCTCATGTGCAAGCTGTGCCGGCCCATTCAATCTGGCCGCAGCAGAAGCATGTGCTTTGTTGCAGCCAATGCCTCAAGTAAGCTATGTGTGTATGTACGATGACAAGCGTTGCATACCTCCTTGATGAAGCGAGTCGATCTAAGGATACAAATGGCGAGTATCTTGCATATGGGCGTCTCGCATTGGGTACCTAGTCAAGCAGAGGCCACGGAGAGAGCGGTGAGGTGAGGTTTGACTCGAACGTTGGCTGTCATGGCACGGACGCAACGGGGAAGCTGTCCGGTGCTCTTTGAGCCTCTGTCTCGGGAGTCGAAATAGAACAATGGATCAAAGATTGGTTCATGGAGTTTGTTGCAGATATGTAACATGTGTCTAAAAAGCTACTATCTACCTTTGTGGTAGAGAGCATCTCTCCAACATGCATGGGAAGACTGCGCTGACAGCACCCACACGGCGCTCTTCACAAACGCTGGAATCGACGCTCTGGTGTTCATCATTCCGAGAGGTTCTCTGTGCGAGCATTCCTACTACATGTAGTAGTGCATACTGTACTGTAGTTCCCCGCAACAGCTCGACAGTGCGGCCTACCTACCTAGTCCGAGTGCCCGTGGCGGCGACATCGAGCCAATCAGGGGCGTGCCTGATGGCGTTGCTTCAAGGTCTTTTTGACGAGGCTTAGCACCGGCCAGCATCTGGAGATCTCGGTTCGCGATATGCTGCCGTCTTGCATGCCTGGCGGCTTGCAGTACTTTCGGCCCGGAATAAGGGGGTTGTTCCAAATTGGTCATGCTTTTCTGGTGATGGTAATGCTGATGCCTTGCTCGCCGACCAGGCACCAGAATGACGGATGGATAGTACATGCAGTGATGGCTTCGTACCTGGTAGAGGCAGTCGAGGACCTGCATCATTTTCTTGCTGCCTCGTCGACGGGAAGATTCAGATCATAGGTACCTTAGGCAGTCATTTGGGAGAGGTAGTAATCAGTGGTGGCAGCCTGAGGCACAGGGCACATGTATCTAGGTACCTATTGCAAGCACCTTGCTAAGGTAGGTCAACCTCGAGAGCTGCTTTCGGCAATCACAGGTCACAGCTTGGTGATGCTCCTCCTTGCTTCTTCTTCCAAGGCACGGTCGAACGACATCCGCCCTTGGGCCTATCAAAAGTGCAGCTATTTCCTGGCCAGACAAGCGCCTGGACCCTTGCCCAAGCTCCTTCTGGCTGGCCGCACCCAAAGGCGCATGCCACGCTATCCTGATCGAACCAACGGCGAGGCTCCGACACACACAAGTCCCTACATCCACACCTCCCCAGCAGAGCCAGATACTACCGTATCACTACGAGTACCACTACCTAGGTAGCAACGGAGCGGAACCACGGAGAACGGCTGCCTCTGCTGCTTCTAACGCGCCTGAGATGCGCCATCCGGCCGGGGTATCCCGGGACATGCAGCACTGAAGCAGCTTGCAAGCTTGGAGGATTCGACGTTGCATCTGCTAGCCTGCGGGTGCTGTGGATATCGCAGGCTTGGGGAGACGGCATGGCGCTCCTGCGATAAACCGCTTTGGCCTCCCGTGACGCGAACCGACTGGACTCTGATAACTACGACGCATCTTTTTGCCTTTGATTCATTTTTATTCATTTGATCTTCCCTCTTACTTCTCCATCGCCGTGGCCAAATTCTGTTCATCATCATTTGCGTCCTCTCCTGGGCTGTGAAATAGAGAGGCCCTCAGACTGCTCCGTTTCTCCCGCGTGCTCATCGATGCTCCCACTGACGACACCCGTGAATTGCTACTGCTATCGGCTTCAGTAGACTGCACCAGACTCATCGCCTTGAGCTCCAACCGGTGCGCCGGCGAGCGTTTCTCGCCGTGATGCCTCACCAGCTGGTGCTCGACGCCATCGCCAAACAGGACCCCCTGGGCTATTTGGTGCTGCCATCCTCCATTGCCGGGGCGGCCATTGTTGGACTCTCGACTCTGCCAGCTGTCTTTGCTCTTCTTCACCAGATCCGCAACCGAACCCCCAAGGACAATTTCTACCAGGATGTCGATGGCACGAGTACGCCCGAGGCTGTTGCTTCGTTTTCCAACAAGTGGCCCAAAATTGCTATCCTTGTCTCGTCTTTGGCGGCATTCGGCCCATCCCTGGCCCTCTCCAGCTTGTCTACTCTCCATTCCGATCAAGACGACCTCTTGATTCCCAATTGGCTGGCAACTGCTGCTCTTGTATGTCCAGTCCTTCTCGCAATACCAATTAGCGCAGTTGAGTCGCAAAGTGGCTAACAGCTCTTTGAAGGGTGCCATTGTGATCCAGGCCGTCTGCATCTTTGCTCACCGAGCCCCTGTCAAGTCCCATGACCTCGGCATTTGGGCATTCATCTCGACATTCATCAGCATCTTGATCCTCCTCCTCCAGTCGCTCCACGCTGTGCAGATTGGTGCTGCAAAGGATGACCCTATTTTCGTTCTTCGATTGGTCAGCTTCGCGGTCGCGGTCCCATTGCTGTTCGCAAACATCTCGATCCCGCGACGACCCGTCGTCTTCTACAATGACAGACCGGTAGATGCCCAATTCACGACCTCTGTTCTGAGCCGATTCACTTGGTCTTGGGGAAAGCCCCTGGTAGCGCTGGCGTCAAAAAAGGGCGATCTGGATGAAAAGGACATTCCGGGACCGGATCACAACTTCAGAGCCCGTGACTTGGTCGAGGCGTGGAACAACTTCAAGTTCGAGGGCACGCTTCTGAAGAAACTTCTGAGGGCTTATCTACCTCTCTTTGTCCTCCAATGGGTTGTCACAATTGCTCGCTCATTTGTCGGCCTGGGGCCGTTTTGGGCTATGCTGCGCGTGATTGAGCTCTTGGAGCGGAGCTCTGGTTCAGGGGAACGCCCAATGGGTCAGATACTGGCATACATCATTTCCCTTGCCGTATTCTCATTGTTTTCTCAGGTACGAACAAACAAACAATCCTCACCAAGTCTCCGGAGAACACAAGCTGACTTATACCCCCTATACAGTGGCTGCAAGGATGGGTCAACTGGTTCGCCATGTACAAGACATCCATTCCTCTCCGCGGCCAGCTTTCAGCGCTTGTCTTTGAAAAGTCCTTGAAGCGCAAAAACGTCAAAATGGCAGAGAAAGAAACGCCAAAGCCGGACGGAGATGCCGCCGAAAGTGACGACACGAAGAAGCCCGATGAAGAAGACACCGTTCTCAAGTCTCGCCAGGCCATTGTCAACCTCGTTGGCGTTGATGTTCGCCACGTCTCTAACCTCGCCTCCTACCAATTTTTCATCATTAGCAGTTTGGCGAACCTGTTTGTATACTGCGGGTTTCTTCTTGGCTTGATCGGTTTCTTGCCTTTTGCTGCCGGAATTCTGGCCTGGGCTCTCGTCATGCCGGTCAACACATACGCCACCAAGTTTTACATGAAGTACCAAGCCAAGCTCATGAAGAACCGTGATGCCAAGCTTGCCATTGTCAACGAGGCGCTGTTGGGTATCCGTCAAATCAAGTTCTCGGCTCTGGAGGATCAGTGGGAGAAGCGTATCCAGGAAGCCAGAGAGCAAGAGCTGGCGACTCTGAAGAAGACATTTATGGCCGACTCTGTGCTGTTTGCTTGCTGGGTAATCAGCCCAATCTTCCTCGCGGCTGCCTCGCTGGCCGTCTACGCCCTGTTGCACGGTAATCTGTCGGCGTCGGTTGCCTTTGTCAGCATCAGCATCTTCAAGAGCCTGGAAGCCACTCTTTCAGCCCTTCCCGAGCTTCTTACAGCTTCCGTCGATACGCTTGTGTCGATTCGGCGAATTGACAAATACCTTAGCGGCCCTGAAATGAAGAAAGTTGTGTCTGATGGCCCGGATGTTGCTTTCGACAATGCCACCATCTCGTGGCCGGTTGATGTCGAAACTCCCGACGAAGAGCGCTTTATTCTCAAGAATGTCAACCTGTCGTTCCCCGCCGGAGAGCTTTCTGTTATATCAGGAAAAACGGGTACTGGAAAGAGTCTGCTGCTATCCGCTGTCCTTGGCGAAGTCGATCTTCTCGAAGGCACCATTTACACACCCCCTACCGTATCAGCACTTGACCGAAATGATCACAAGGCTCATCCAGGAAACTGGATTCTTCCTGGCTCCGTTGCATATGTGGCCCAGACACCTTGGCTTGAGAGCGCATCTTTCCGAGACAACATTCTTTTCGGCCTCCCATATATCGAAGCTCGATACCGAAAGGTTATTGAAACCTGCGCACTGAAGAAGGACCTCGAGATCTTGGCTGATGGCGACAAGACTGAACTTGGAGCAAATGGAATCAACCTCAGCGGCGGTCAGAAATGGAGAGTTACCTTGGCCCGGGCCATCTACTCACGCGCCGAGATCCTGGTCATGGACGACATCTTCAGCGCTGTTGACGCTCATGTTGGTCGACACATTTTCGAAAAGTGCATCAGCGGCGACATCTGCGAGGGGCGCACACGAATCTTGGTCACGCATCATGTGGCACTGGTTGAGTCCAAAGCAAAGTACCTGGTTGAACTTGGCGAAGGCACTGTCCTGCACGCTGGCCTGACATCCGAGCTTGCTGAGGACGGCATCCTGGAAAGAATCAAGACCAATGAACAAACGCAGGAGGAGATTCAGCAGGAAGAGGCAGCCGCTGAGGCCTCAACGGCCGTCAACTCTGAAGAGGCCTCCGTTGCTGGTGCTGATGGAGAATCCAGCGAAAGCACCGCCGAAGCAGAACCAGCCAAAGATCAGGTCGCCAAAGACTTCGTCGAGAAGGAAACTCGCGACAAGGGAAAGGTCAAGAGCCGGATCTACCTGACCTATCTCCAGCATAGCGGTGGCTGGCTCTTCTGGATTGTGCTCGCCCTCCTGTTCTCCAGCTTTGAGGCTGGAAATCTCGCTCGGAATTGGTGGGTCAAGATCTGGACAGAAGGAACTGAAGAGCAAGCCGGTGGCTTGCATGCATTCGAAGCGGAGCAGAAGCATGGAATCGCATACAGCTTGTCTTTCCAACACGGCCCTTTCCATGTTGCTTCCGGCCTGCTGGGCACCGAGTCGAAGGAGCACAACCTGTCCTACTACTTGTTGATCTATGTCGCTCTCTCGGGCGCCAGCGCATTCGTGGGGACGCTGCGCTTCATCTGGTCCTTCATCATGAGCATCAGGGCCAGCAGGACCCTGTTCAACCTGATTCTCTTCACTGTCCTACGAACTCCACTGCGTTGGCTTGACACGGTTCCCGTTGGCCGCATTCTCAACCGTCTTACGGCCGACTTCGACATCATCGACAACCGCATCAACATGGACTTCGGACTCTTGCTTTGGCGTGGTCTCGGCCTGGTCGGCGTCTGCATTGCTGCCACTCTCGTTTCACCTTATATCCTCCCCATGGCTTTCGTTCTGGTATTCTTCGCCGTCGCTGTTGCTAAACAGTACATGGCTGGTGCCAGACCGATGAAGCGGCTCGAAAGCACCTCCAAGTCGCCCGTCTTTGAGCAGTTCAACGCGACATTGTCGGGCGTAGCGACACTCCGAGCCTATCAGAAGACCCAAGTATATGTGGAACGTATGCACGGCCATCTTGACGCCTGGGATGCCGTGAGTATATATGGCAGTCTGTTCAATAGGTGGATGAGCTTTCGCATGGCTTTGATCGGCACTACATTCACCTCCATCGTTGGCGTCGTTGTTGCCTTGTCTCCGTATATCGACGCCTCCATGGCTGGCTTTACTTTGGCGTTTGCTGTGGACCTCTCTGGAAACATTCTGATGACTCTCTGGAGCTACACCAGCCTGGAACTGGACATGAATGCTACAGAGCGTGTCATTGAATACGCAGACCTCCAGACGGAGCCGCTGGATGGCGAGAAGCCCCCCGCAGCCTGGCCCACATCAGGAGACATCGAGGTCAAGGACCTTGTTGTTGGGTACGCGGAAGATCTACCGGCCGTCCTGAAGGGTGTATCATTCAATGTGAAGAACAACGAGCGGGTTGGCGTTATTGGCCGTACCGGCGCTGGAAAGTCATCGCTGACTCTGGCCCTCTTCCGTTTCCTGGAGGCTCGTTCTGGCACCATCTTGATTGATGGCGTGGACATCTCCAAGATTGACCTTCACAGCCTGCGGTCAAGATTGGCCATCATTCCACAGGTAAGTTTCATATAGGATGGACATTCTCAATGCAGACTGCTAATGTGTAAACCTCCCCCAGGACCCTGTATTGTTTTCCGGAACCATCAGGAGCAACCTCGACCCGTTCAACGAGCGCACTGACGAGGAGCTCCGCGAGTCGCTCCACCGCGTTCACCTGGTCGACTCGCAGCCGGCGACACCTGCTAACGAGCCATCGTCCGCTGCTGGCTCAACCGCGTCCCCAGCCAACGTCAACATCTTCCGCGACCTCTCGAGTGGCATCGCCGAGTCTGGAGGCAATCTATCCCAAGGCCAGCGCCAGCTCCTCTGCATGGCTCGGGCCATTGTATCACGACCCAAGATCATGGTGCTCGACGAGGCCACTTCAGCCGTCGACATGGCCACCGATACGCTCATCCAGCGCAGCATCCGCGAGGAGTTTACGGACAGCACGCTCATTGTGATTGCGCACCGTCTCAGCACGATTGCCGACTTTGACCGCATTCTCGTTCTCAGCGAGGGTGCCGTGGCGGAGTTTGGGACGCCCAAGGAGCTGTGGGAGAAGGAAGGGGGTGTTTTCAGGGATATGTGCGAGAGCAGTGGTGAGAAGGATAAGCTGCGCGAGACGATTCTGGGGAAATAAGGTGCTGGGGGGCTTCAGGGGTCGGAAACGAGCGAAAAGTTATACGGGATGGGGGGGTAACAGAAGCGATGAATATTGGTTGATTGTTTGTATCGTGCCTTTGCTTGAATTGGTTTCTTTCGTCCTTTGGTATTACATACTACACACACAGTCAGCGGTGAAAGCGCTGCAAACTCACTGGATAGAATACTCAAAAGAAGATTCTGAATGGTCATGATATCGTGTCTCATCATTGGTAGTGATAAACTATCTGAGTAGTACTGGATAACATTCTTGCATAAAGTCGTGAATTCCCCAATCCCACAGCGGAAAGGGGGGAATGGAGTTGCCATTGCTTCTCCATCGCATCTTCAATCCGACAAACCCGTGAACAGTCTTTACTAAGTAGACCCAAATCAGTAGACCCTGAATTGGTCATTCACTCCCGTCAATTAGCATCCGCGTCATCACTATCACCATCGTAGTCGACATCATCCGAGCCCGCAGGCACAACCGACTTAATGTAGTCCTTGAAGCCCTTGCTCATCTTGACCACGGCGCGGATATGCTTCTCGCCAATGGTGATTGTCTGCAGCCCCTCCTCATTGGAGTCGCTCTCGGCCAGCGCCAGCGCCGTCTGCATGGCGTTGCGAATCTCACGTCCGTTCCACTTGAGCGCGCGGACCTCCTGGCTGGACCAGACGAACTCGCGAGCCGCCATGGCGACGCGGATCTTGCCGCGGGAGTCGCGGTCCAGACGGTCAAAGTTGTGAGTCCAGATGCGCTCGCGCTCCTCGTCGCCGAGGTTCTTGTAGTGCAGCGCGACGTGGATGCGGCTGAGGAAGGCGGTGTCAAAGGAGCGCACGCGGTTGGTGGTGAGGAAGAGGACGCCGCGGTAGTACTCCAGCGCGCGGAGGAAGACAGAGACGAGGCCGTTGCGCGAGATGTTCTTCGCACGGCGGCGCTCGAGGTAGACGTCGGCCTCGTCGAGCAGCACCAGGGCTCCGTAGCGCTGGCCCAGCTCCAGGAAGTAGTTGAGGTTGGACTCGACACGGAATGCGTCGACGCTCAGATCGCCGCTCGTGAGCGCAATGAGCGGCCGGTTGGTCAGCTCGGCAATACACTCGGCGGTACACGTCTTGCCCACGCCTGCGTTCACTGTTAGCTACGTCTTCTGCACTTCCCGAGAGATTGTGGATATATCATACCTGGAGCTCCGTGCAGCAGGAAGATGCGGCCCTCGCCCTTGTTGCGGATAAAGTCGTTGCCCCAAGGAGCGACCTGACCGTCGACTCCAGTGGTGTATTGGCCGATGAGGGCTCTCACGGTCATCTTAATGTCATCGTCCAGGACGAGATACTTGAAGGCCTCCTTGTCGGGCTTGACGGGGCTGAGATTAGCGACGTGCAGGTTTCCCCAGCGGCGAGTGCCTAGGATGAAGCCGGGGATTGTCTTGCTGAGAACGTAGAAAAAGAGGTCGTTGCTGGGAGGCGCGTCGCAGAGAGGATCGAGATCCTCGAAGCCGACATACGGCCCATCGTTCTCCATGACTCGCCCCTCGTCACAGACAGCGCAGCCGCATCTAGGGAGGTTCTGAGGAAGGAAGTCTTTGTTCGGAACGCCTTGGGTCACACGGCGGCGACCGGGAAGAGGATATCGCCTGCCCTCCACATCAGGGGCTGAGTCGTAGTATTTGTCGAACCCAGAAGCATCGCAAATCACACGGCCGTTCATGAAGCCAGTCGGGCCGCCGGGCAGTCTGCTGCCGGAGCCCGAGTTGACAAGGAGACCATCATACTCCATGTAAGTAGGTCGCTTCAGAAGCTCCCAGTATAGCTTGCCTTCCTCGACGAGCTTCTCACGCATCGTGCGATTACCCTGAGCAGCAAGATCTTCTTTCCAGAACTTTGCAGGAATGACCGACAGGGAGCTTATAGCTTGCTCACCCGGCCATGGCGTGACAACGTAGCTCTCCATGAACCGACCGACTTTGACGCCGTTGGACTCCAGCAGCCAGCAGCTGATCCGGTAATTGTCAAGGTTGCCGTGGGAACGATTGCCAACACCGACACTGCTGATAACGAATGGTGTCCAGATGTCGTGTTTCTTGGTGTAGATGACCTCGCCGGGCTTGAGAAGCAGCCAGAAATGCTCAAAAGTGGCTGTAGGCGTCTCGAGCTGGTGACGCTCCTCTTCCTTACTGATCTCGTCCTTGAGGCTCTCATCGAGGAACTTGAGAAGAACGTCGATGTGATGGTTGGTCGTCTCAGCATATTCGGCGCTGTGTCCAGCAGGCTGGTTTTCGCGGTACTCGGACAGCTCCTGGCGGTGATGATACAGCACGCGGTAGGGTGCGGTGATCTGAACAGTCTTGCCGTCGAGATTGAGGTTTGGGTAGTATCGAACGACGGCTCGAAGGGCGTTGATGAGGTACTCCGAGTAGATGACCATCAGGGGAGTCTCGGCCTGTGGAGTCCCCGGCGGGTCATAGTACTGCTCTTCCTCGGTGTAATAACCGTCACTTCGGTAATCGACGTTGTCAAAGGCAGATGTAATGGGACGCTCCATCTGAGGGTGTCCTCGACGGGGATGGACGATGCGCCTGCCATCATCAGGCCTGCCCTCAATGCAGACGGTGGTGACGATCTCGAAGACAGGTTTCTTGACAAGTTCGCCCTCTTCATCGGATTCATCGCGTTTGATCTCATAAGAAGTCACGTTCTCAAATGGCTTGGAGCTTCGTTGGCCTGCCAGTCAAGCGATCAGCAGTGGGTTCATTCGTGTGAGGAGAGGATCGCATCTTACGTCCAAGAAAGCGTCTAGTCTGGGAAACATGATTGAGGGTGTAGAGAACGTCAGGCACCTCGCCGTCGACGGCATACTTGAGAAGTCGCGGATTGGGCAGCATGCTGCGCGGTCCCAGCTCCTCGAAGCCATCGCTCATGCTGTCCTCACGAGAGTCACCTCGGCTCAAGGGTATACGAGGTTCGTAGTCCCGAACGATGCGACGGCCGGCCATGAGTGAGGTTCACGCGGTAGCACACAAACAGGAGTTGTAAAGACCAATGTGAAAAAGCAAAGCACGGGACGGAGTAGATGGGCGAATTTGGGATACACAGGAAGAAGTGGAACGGGATCGAACAGAGTATTTGGCTCAAGAGTAGCGGACAGACAGGCGCCTTTATAACCACCAGGACTCCCAGCTCATCGGACTAGATGTTGGCCACTGAGGCAGGAAGTGTACGGTATGTAATGTGTTACCCATGGGGTTGCTCCAAGGCAGCAGCTCCTGATCGCAGCCTAGCCAGGCTAGTGAGGCTGTCTGCCTGACGCTCAGCCCGCAGAAAGCAACCGATGCCATGCGATCATCAATCAGGACTAGGCCTTATGCACGACAATCGCCGGACCATCACAGCAGGCTTGCAGTGTGGGAGAGTGCCGGCGGGGTGCGCGTTGAGCGGAGGGGAAGCCTGTAAGAGGCTGAGAACTGCATCCCTCGTTGGTCCAACCCAGTGCTGTGTTGTTACTTCTCATGCAGCCGCCCACCTGAGGGGGCTGAAGGAGCATCTCACAAACATCCTGAGGGAATGGAGCGCCGTCAGACCACATAAATCGCTATGTTGACCTGGCGATTGGCGACGGAGACCAGTCGTGCGGCGTGGAGTTGCTGTGCGAGGAAGATCTTCGCCCCCGTGACTATGAAATTAGGATATCCGCTTCCTGTAAGACTGATTGTTGATAGAGATGCCGTCCTTACTTCTATCAAAGGGGGAAGCGGCTCGATGCGTGACGCTCCATTAGTTGTGCCTTTCTCGCCGCTGTGTCTGCCATATGCCGCTTGGCTGTCGCAAACCGCTTGGCAGAGCTGACTGTGCCTGGCTCATGATATTAGCGCGTCAAGCGGACATTCGATGAGCGTAAGACGGCAGTAACAAGACAAAATAATTCGAGGATACAACAAGACAGGCCACATACCCGCGATATCCCGATGCAAGGATGTTGGTGAAGTGTGAGTGAATGGCTCTCCCATAACAGCATGACCCGATGCCATGGAACCCCATTCCTCGTCTCATTGCTCTAGGCACCGTTTCTCGCAATCGAAGTAACATTACTGGCGTGGGCAAGCAGAAACTTGCAGCACGTAAGTGTGAGTTTGCATGCCTTGGTCCATCCATCGTCCTGTGCAATACCGAGCTTGATGCTAGTTTCCCCTATCTTGTCTCCCTCAATCTTGTACGGAAGGGTCAATGGGACGCCCGTCGACTCTGTTTGCTGTTGAACAAAGACTCCTAGCTGGCGGACTAGCTCGAGAAAAGCAACCATGGCAGTGTCGAACTTGCGGTGCATGAAGGTGAGCCCGAGCGGCATGTCTCCTGAGCTGTACAACTCTAAAACGTGCTTCTTTGGGGGTGCGTGCATCGGTCTCCCACCAAGCCTGCTGGATGCCGGGTTGGGGACCTCGTACCGGATGATCTTAGAAGTGCTTCCCAAAGGCACTGGGTCGTAGCCCTGGAACTTATATCCGAGCTTATCGGCGACTGTCACGAGCAGGAGCAGCGCATGACCCCAAGCGGCATTGACTTCAGGCCAATCGACGGGCTTGTTGGAGAGCCTGCCGAGGCGCAGGCCGTTGATGGTAGCAAAGCTTCCATCGTGGCTGATGCAAAACGTGTCGTTGTAGACGTTGGACCGTTGTAGCTTCTCCAGCAGCTGCGAGTCATTGTTATACTTCGCATTGACGCTGTCACGCTCGGCCTGGAATTCTGCCATCTTGGCGGCAAAGGCGTTTCTCTCCCTCCAAAACTTCTCCTCCTCCTTGTCCAGCTGGCGTGACTCTTCCTCTAATGCCCAAATCTCGTCATCCAGGGCATCCTTCTCGGCTTCTAGTTTCTTTAGCTCGTCCATCGCAGCGGTTTTGTCCTTCTCTGCCTTTTTCAGGGCTTCCTTCCAGGCTTTGACGTCCTCTTCACTCGGCTGGTTGCTCTGTACGTCTTTGAGGTGCTGAACATAGGCGTCCCTCTCCTTGGATGCAGCATCGAGCTTCTTCTGGAGGCCTTCCACCAGCAGCTCGGTGCAATCCACACAGACCGGGTGATCGATGTCGGACCTGGCGGACAAGATTTCGAAAAGCCTGTTGATTTTGTCTATGTCATGCCCCATGTCTGCCTGGGGCTCGTCTTCTGGGGCGCCATTGGTGCTAGAGGCTCGTCGGCGTGGAGGAATCATTGCACGTTCCTTTTGCTGCTGCTGAGGCGGCAGAGGATGCCCAACCTGCGACTCGGTGAGGTAGATGAACGACATGGTATTATCGCGGGGCTGGCCGCCACGGTACCGCTTGAATGTCGGCGCGCCAGCATTCTGGGAGACTTTGTCGTAGAGAGACTTTCGCGATTGCTCCTGTGCTTGGAGCGCTGACGGTTGCGCGCTCGAGGGCTTGATGGCTGTTTGGGGAGATGACGTTGCTGCTGTACGACACGGTGATGAGCAACTGCGTGTACATTCAGCGATAGCAAGATCAGCAGTACTTACAGACGAGAAGATCGTATGCGGCTGGGTTGAGGTCGTCGAGAGAGTTGTCGAGCCTCAGCGGCTGGCGGCACTTTTGGCAGTGCATCGTGAAGGCACGGGAGATGGAAGGAGGAGGAGGAGGAGGCTTGGTTGAAGGTCGAAGAGTCCTCCCCGCATGCCCTGGTTGCCGATCGGATGAGGTAGCTAGATGAAGAGGGACTAGATAGAGAGAGAGAGAAACAAAGAGAGGTTTGGAGAGTCGCTAGTGAATGTGATTGTGCTCTCTGGAGGAACTTGGTCGTGAGTTGAGGTGGAAGGTTTGGTGGAAGTTGAGTCCAAAGCAGTGGTATGGAGATGGAGATGCAATGAATGGCTGTACGAGTACATCCAGTCTGGTACATACGGTATCTTGTGACGCCATAAAGGAGCCTGCCAGCCCCCACTCAACACAGGTTCCATTTGTGTTCAACCTGGCGGCACAGGCAAGCTTACAGAGCTCCAAACAGGGAGCTCCCCCCTGTAAGTATGGATGGCTAGCGGACTGGCAGCGCTGTATTTCCAGCTTGTCCAGCGCTAGGCTGCTCCGGCAGCGGAGCGCAGGTGGTGCAGCCACTTAACGCGCAGCCACCTAAAGATCCATGGATCGCGACGCGAAGCTCCAGTCCTCGCCGTCCCTCAATCCCTGTCGCACCCCCGTTGCTCCCGCAACCAACCTGATCTTTTGTTGCAAGGTTCAACCTGTTGCATTTTCGCACATTCTCACAGCTCCAGGCCTGTCGGATTGGTCGGCAGTCTGCAGTGCTGAGAGCCAACTCTGCCTCAGCATTCTTTCAATATCAATTGTCAATACTTCTCTTTTCTCTCTGTAGCTTTTACACCAGCATCGACACTTTCGAGATTACGGTACAGCCATGGAACCGCCAGCAAAGCGCCGTCGCAGGAGCCAGCTGCTGCTGGACAAGGACAATGCCGACGAAGACGACGACGAGCTCGCCTTTCGGCCATTCGAGGTTGAGGCTAAGCGAGACCCCGATTACAAGCTCTCTGTCGAGAGAGCCTATGCCGACCAGCGGTTCCAAGCAACCATGGCGCATATCTTTGAAAAGTACGGGCGCGACTTCGAGGGCATTGGCGATGAGATCGATCTTGTGACGGGCGAGATTGTGGTGAACAACGGCCATGTGCGCAATATGCGAGACGAAGGGGACGTCGGAGACGGCCTACGAGGCGACCTGACGGATGGAGAGGATGATGAGGACGAAGGCATCCTGCTGGAAGATCTCTATGACGACGAGGAAGAGTACAAAGAGGAGGCGGGAGAGAAGGCGAAACCTGCCGACTTTGCAAGAGAGGGAGCGCATAGTGGCAACGATGCGGACGATGACGACGACGAGGACCGCATAATACAGGGTCGCCAGGCAACTCGCGACTCACATTCAACGGCCTTGGTCTTGGGGTCGTCGTCGAGGAACTCATTGCTCGCCCGAGCCTCGCCGTTTGGCATGCAGACTGCAAGTCCCTTGCACTTTGAGCCCCCTACAGAGCTGCCATTTGCTTCTTCGCCATTTTCCTTCGACAGATCACCGTTCGCTTCAGAACCCTGGGGATTCCCTGGCCAAAATTCTGACCCTCTGTGGGATCGACCCGATCTGTTCGCAGTCCAACGGCCACCGAGCGAGCAATTACCACTCAAGCCTAGTCGCTACCAATTCCCTGCGCGGAGCGGCAAGAGCTCGATCTGGGCGCCTGGATCGAGGTTTCGAGCCGACGACGAAGAACCTCTTCCATCTGCGTTTGCCGCCACGTTTGGAAAGCATTTGCTTCCGAGGAGGAGAAAGATTCTCAAGCATCCACTATTGCCCCCCTCTGCCAAGCTGAACGAACAGGTGGATGATGGCAGAGGAGATGCTGAGGAGGATGAAGAGGATGAGGACGAGATTCTGATGGGGAAGAGATCCGGAGAGAACCCAATAGAAGCTTCTGCGCGTACCGGTGATTCACGTCCGTCCAACAACCCAGCCGAAAAGGAGGCTGAGGAAAAGGGAGGAGAGGGGACCTCAAGTGACAGCGGCTACAAGTCCGCTCAAAGCACAAGGAGAAGCAGAAAGAGAAAACAGAGGGCGGACGAAGGACCTACGAGAGACGAGAACCTGGTCCAACCTCCTGGGATATCGAGAAAGCCCTCCAGTCGAGAACCAAAGGAACAATCGAGAATCAATGCACTCAAAGCAAAGGAATCAGCCCCAACGACAACAGCCCTTGAGCTCGCTGAGGAAGGAAACGGCTGCAGACGCTCTGGACGAATGAGAAAGCAGGTAGAATACTTGAACAAGATTCCTTGGGCTCAAGCCCTGGCAGAGCAAAAGGCAGAAAAGCAAGCCACGTTGCTTCCTGCCTCAGAATCGCAGACAAGCGGCGACGATGCACATGTGGAAGAGGAGAGTAGCACTGGGGGCGATTCAGAAAATGAAGGCCAGGCCGCCCTGACAGGGTCGGAGCATGAGTGTATCCCGGACTCGGCCGCCGAAGACGATGACGAGGAAGAGGAAGAACAGGGGGAAGAGAAAGAGGAAGAAGTAGAGGGAGAAGATGAAGCAGAGGATGTGGTGGAAGCGGAAAAGAACTCGGATGAAGGGGGTGAAGCAGAAAAAGAAGAGAAGCAAAGGCGGGTTCCAACTCCTCTGAAGGACTTGCCGACTTCACACGGACCCCATATTCGCGATCCTGATATCGCGGAGCATCGCCATACGCAGGCGCCAGCTGGATTCCCCTTCAAGACTACCAATTCTGGATGCCTCTTGTCCGACGACGAGGCCCCTACAAGTCTGTCCAAGCCAAGGAAATCGACCCCGAAGAACAGGCACGAGGACGTACTCCCATTACGAGAGATTCGCAACGTCAGGGCTCAAGCGCATATTGAGCTCTCTTCGTCAGATGTTAGTAAAGAAGAGCGGCCGAATCATTCTAGCAAGAAACGCAGACGTAAGGCGGATGCCCCAACAGACGTGTCACCCACGGCGAGTCGGAGCAGCATGCGGCATCTTGACGCTCCGACTGAAGACTCCAGCGGCGTGGCTCCATTGTCCTCTTCTCCCACTCGCTTCCTATCCCGAATCACTCTCAACGTGTCCCTAGACGACACGCCTCAGCCGCCAGATGCCGCACCTGACGAAGCCAGGCACCAGCTTGAGGCTGTTCCATCTTCAAGCCCATGTGCGCGCGTCAATGAAGACATCCCGAAGCCCACGGCCTCTAGGCGGAAGAGACGCCAGTCCAAGAAGCCCGTCAGCCCCGTCGTCGAGCAACTCTCCGCAGAAATCGCCCAGTCGAAACAGCCGGCGAAGGCTACAGCCCTGCCTACCGTCATTGAAGACAGCTCCTACGAGACGTGCGATGACTCCTCTCACATCGAACCTTCCTCTCCCGTCAAAGCTTCTCCGCATGATGAGCCGGCACCTTCGTCGTCCAGCAAACGAACAGTCTCGCCTCCGGAAGCGGTAGCTCGACCGTCTTCGCAGTCTCCCACAAAACGCGCGCCACAATCTCCATTCAAATCTCCCACAAAAAGCCCCTTGAAACGCGCTTTCGCAGCTGAACCCGACGAACCTCTACCCTCCCTGAGCAGACCTCCCCAAACCCCCCGCCGCCCCAAGCGCCGCCTCAAAGTCCCTTCCTCCCGCCACTCAATCCTGTCTCTGCTATCCGACGACGAGGAAGAGGAGGACGAGGAGATTGATGAGCTGGGCCGCAACCTGGCCGCGATGCCCAAGCTGCAGAGTTCCGTGGCGCAGTCGACGGCGCGCAAGGTATGGAGGTCCAGCTCCCGCACCCGCGAGGTGTATCACACGCCTGTGAAGAAACGGCCCTCGGAGCCTGTCAGCCCTGGGAGTCTCGTCAAGACGCCTGGGGGCACGCTGAGGGCTTGTGGGGTAGATGGGTATAGATGTGGACGGGACTTCTGCTTTACTTGTTTGTAAGGGGAAGGGTAGTACGATAGAGTCATATACGCGAGTATGATGAGTTGAGGAGAGAATCAATAGTTGGTAACAAAAATTATGGAAGAGGCAAACTGGTCGGGCAACAATGGAGCAACATCTCGGGATTGGTATTTCTCTTTCATCAATCTTCTCCCCTTCTCCTGCTGACTGCAAAAAGGGGAAATCTACAAGAGATAGGAAAGGCAGTGTAAAATGGCAATGTATTACCCGCTACCTCATAATAGCTACCCACGCATAAAAAGCAAAACGGTGTTCCAAGCCATAAAACCGAGAAGCGCGTAAAAGACCATGGATTTGTTGGATTTCGCTTCCCTCTCCTTCCTTCCCAGCCTCGCCACTCCGAGTTCGTTCATATGCCCCCCGATATTCCCCGAAACGCCGTAGACCGACTGATTGAATGCTGTCCGAGCCGACGGGACTGATCTGAGTGAGATCGGGGTCCCAGATATCATAAGAACTGGTGAAAGAAATTGAAAGGGGGGGAGGGGCGAGGGATGAGTTGGGGGGAGAGAGCGGGGATTGGAGTTTCTTTTTTCGCTGTAGTCATTTCCTAACCGCTTGCTTTCTTTCTCATATCCAGCACCCAATATTGTTGGTCACACTTCCGCACGCATGACATGTAGATTCTTGCCGTTCATCTTGTCTTTTCTTTGTTTTTTTTTTCTTTCTTTCTTCAAGGGCCCCCCTCATTCTTTGCTCCACGACGTATCCCTCCTTGCACTATTTCGTCTGTGAAGAAAGCGCATGAGCCCCCTGAGGCAGCACGGCCGGAATAGCTAACGTTGTCTGGGAGAGGCAATTGTTTGAGTGGCTTGATAGGGGGCAGGGGGGAAAGCAGATGGAAACGAGATACTCGCGAGATTAGAGACAGAGGAAATGGAAAAAGACGCATCACGGTCTCATGATGTCTTGTAAGGACCTCCATTAGCACCAATCAAGTTTTGCTTGAAAACTTCAGGATCCCGAACAGGGTCGAAGTAAGGGTGGGCCTGAGCCTCCTTTGCCGTGAGACGCTCCTGTGAACAGCAGGTTAGAAACATGTCCTCACGAAGATCAACTGTAGGGATTTTGCGAACCTGATGATCGTAACGCAGCAGCTTGTCGAGGAAATCGATGGCTTCGTTGGAGACAAACCGCTGGTTCTCCGACGTGACAAAGCTGTGCCAAGGCTTCTTCTGGAAGCGTCCCAGGATGTCGTCATACTGTTGGTCCAATTCGATCTCGTACTTGTCGAGGTAGTCAAAGAGGTCATCCGTGCCAAGAACCTTTGCGATCTTAACCAGCTGATCAGAGTTACTGTTGCCGTGGAAGAAGGGCTCTTTGCGGAAGATCATGGAGGCGAACATGGCGCCGAGACTCCACATGTCGAGGCTGTAGTCGTATTCCTGGAAGTCGACGAGCAGTTCAGGGCCCTTGAAATAACGAGAAGCCACGCGTACATTGTACTCGGTCCCAGGGTGGTAGAACTCGGCCAGACCCCAGTCGATCAGACGAAGCTTATCATGTCAAGTCAGCGGTGGTTCACAGCCCGAATATTGTGAGACAGCCAGGGGTGGCAGCGCGACGGTACCTTTCTGTTCTCATGGTCGATCATAACGTTATGAGGTTTGACGTCTCGGTGCATGATTCCCTTGCTGTGGCAGTAGTCCAGGGCCTTGAGCAGCTCGAGAATGTAGAATCGCACATCCAAGTCGTTGAACTTGGGGTACAGGCTTCGAAAGTCGGTGTTGTTGACATATTCGAAGATGAGGGAGGGCGTCTTGCTCTGTGACACGCCAAACGCAAGTTCCGCGTTTCTTCGTCAGCTCACGACACAGGGAAAAAAAAAACCCCCAGAGGGGATGGCATGTCAGGCACTGACCTGGGAGTCCCTAACGACATCCAGCAGCGCAACAACGTTGGGCCCGCCGGCCAAGTTCTGCAGGATCTTGATCTCCCTCTTGATCTTCTTCTTCTTGACGGGCTTGAGGACCTTGACAACACACTTCTGGTAGTTGACGACGTTGATGCCTTCGAACACCTCGGAGTATTTACCACGGCCTAGAGTTGCGCAGATCCCGGGTTAACCACGCGTCCCTCCCTGGACTGATGCCCGGCAAACAAGCGCACAGGAGCAGCGGAGCAAGCGCTTGGACGAGGCGCGACGGAGCACATACCGATCTTGCGGACGACCTCGTAGTTCTCGAGAACCCCCCAGCCTGTGAAACGCCCAATGGTCAGTCCGCGGCCTCCTCACGTGCATGTTGGGAACAATGGGATTCAAGGGCAGGATCTCCGCACTGATGTTGACGCTGTCGTAGTCCCAGTAGCTGCGGGGCATGTTCTGGTTGACGTCGGCGTAGACGCGCGCCATCTTGGCAGGTCTCCGGTCGCGGGACGGCGACGCAGACGGCGATGGCGGATGGAGGACGGCGGGAGGGGCGAGGAAACGATGCTGGCGATGCGTCTGGGCGAGGCTGCTGGGCAAGACTTCTGGCGACGAGGGACGTGAGAATCAGTTGCAGAGGTGGGATGTGCCGCCCGGGCCACGGCTCCACTGTTTGGCGCCGGCTGCGGGCGCTCATTGGCCGCCGCGCTTATCGCTTAGCCGGTTTTTTTTGCTGGCCAGCAGAGACAAACAGAGTTTGGGAGCCCGCTGAGTCAGGAAAAAGTGCCTTTAGGTGCTGGGGGCTGCACCTTAACAGCTTGTACCTACCTAGCCCTTCTGTAACAAGACCCTGAACTCCATCGCCGCATGTCAACGAGCTCGGGCTGGGAGTCCTGAGGCAGCAATGCAAGATGATTCAGCTCCGGCTACATGTTCCTACCTAGTAGACCTGGGGCATTCACTAGGTAGAAAAGAAGAGGTTGACACGTCGAATTACAAGTCATTTGCTTCGTTATTTGGGTATCTCTTTACGGGTTGCAGCGCCCTCCATTCCTTCGATCCAGCAACATGCCAATTCAATTCCATGGTTCCCATCCGTCGCCTCGGAAAGTCATCAGCGCTCATCAATTCATCAGTCCAACCATCCACCACCATCCCGAGTATCTTGCCAAACATCACCAAGACTGCCTAAATAACTCAAAAGCATCCCGTTAGCCTCAAAGGGACACAGCCAGATGATATCAACAAATCAAGTAGAGAGACCGCGTAAGTCTCAGAGAGAAGATTAAGAGGATTCGTCACGCCGCTATTGTCGGCCCTCCCCAGGTTTGGTCATTGGTTCTTCGGGCCTCCACGTGCGATCTGACTAAGGATGACGATACAATTGTTCTCATCACGATGCGCTAAGGGCTGGGTTGAGAGACGAGATGAATAGGTGCTTACCTCTTGAGCTGCCATGGGATCGCATCAAGCTGCAAACATGCTCGAGATGCAAGACTTGCTGCTATCACAGAAACAAGCAGGCTGCTTGTCATGAAACAGAGAACAAAGCCCCATGAGCTTTGCAGACGGGTCGACTTCAGTCGTAATCGAGAGAATCGAGCCCTGCTTCGACCACATCCCAGGTGCGCTTCCGCAAGTCCGGCTTGGGTTCTTGCTTGACCGCCTTTGACTTCTTCCTCTTCCTCTTCTTGCCTTGAGAGCCGACAGCGCCGCCTGAGTCCTGTGGCGAGGCAGTTCCTCGGTCATTCGCAGAGGCATCTTGCGGCCGCTCTGGCGCTTTGGATCCGGCTTGCTTTTCCTGTTGCCGGCGGAGCTCTCGAAGCTCAGAGTGACGAAAAATGGCAATCTGCTCGTCCGTCAGGGTTCTCTTGACGCCATCTTCGTAGTATCCAAGGCCGTCGTCATCTTCATCCTCCTCCCACCAGTCCTCGCATGGTTGAGCCTCGAAGGTCTCCTGCGGCGGAAGACTTATAAAAGTATGGCCAAACTCAGCGGCCGCCTCGCTTGAGAAGTGACTTTGCTGAAATGCCAGTAACTCGTCGCTTGTTATGTGTGGTATCTTGAACGGAAGGTCGTCAATGGCCGACATCGTGACGCGCTCCTAGGGGCTAAGGGATGGTTCGTCTAGCCTGCTGAAATGGGCGGTTTGTCAAGAGATGTCCTGGGTCACGTGCTCTAGAACGCAGCCCAGCAACGGTGTCAATCACGGCCTTCGGCGCCATGTCTAGGTATGCCACAGAAAAGAGGTGGAAAAGGGAAGGGGAAAGGGAAATGAAAATTAAAAGAAGAGGAGGAAATGACCGGACAGAGCCAGTTAGCTGTGCTTTTGCCAGACAGTTCCCTGGGCTTTGGGCTGTTGTGGTGCAGAGCGAACCAGGCCATCGCCATCTCAAGTCTAGGTAGACCGGAGCAGCGCCAATGCACTCTCAAACGCCCGTACGACTTCTTCGTCTTATTATATCGTTAGCTTGGGATCGAGGAAAATGCATGCTGAATTGCTGATGATACTCACGATGCTGTTGCCGCTGGGCCATCTTTTCTTCGGCGATATTGACAAACCGCTGTCGTGTCTGCAGACGCTTCACCGCTCGCTCATCGTCGTAAGCAGAGGCAGCCGAAGACCATACTTGAAAATACTGCATAAGATAAGAGCGATTACCTTGGTTAGAAGACGTTGCGATGAAGTCTCTGGAAATGGAGCAGCATGTCGAACCTTGGCAAGGCTCTCCGCCTCTTTGAGAATTTCTCGCTCCTGCTCGTCCGCTTCGACCAGCGCCTTTTCGTACCGCGCCTCGAAATCATCCCAATCAAAGGGCCCAAGAATGCCGGGACCATTGGGCGTCAACCCGCCGTTATGCTGCTCCTCGGGCTCGGGCGTCTGGACCCGTGGCTGGCGAGGCCGGTCAAAGTCCAGCACGGCAGTCTCGTCCTTGGCATCCTCCTTCGTCCCATAGACGGGGAGGCGGTCCGCGCCGTTCGGTGAGTTTGATGAGGCCATGGGGGGAGAGGCTGACGATGCTCTACTGCGGGTGGTGGAGCTGCAGTGATGATCCTTGCGCCTGTCGTCGGTGTCTTTGGCGTCGTGCGTGGCTGCGAAGGGGGCGCAAAAGGGGGCTTGAAGCGTCGGTATTGGCTCTCGTCGTTGCTGGAAGGGAGAGACTTGAATCAGGGCGCAGCCGGTCCGGAGAGGCGACTTGCAAGCTTGTTTCTTGTCGCGGCGGTTTCTGTGAGGCCGCCACCAGAGTGGGCGCGCGTGTGGCCGGAGCCGTTTCGAGTTGAATCAATCAGAGCTGGCAATCGGCGCAGCGATGTCGCAACCTCTCTCGGCCCAGTGAAGAGATGCCGCCAACTCCCGCAATCGACGTCAGTCTGAGCGATTCACAATGAACGCTGGGATGAACAAGAGGTTTGTTTTCCAGGCAGCAAAAGCGTCCATTCGACGACGTCTGATTGAACCGGATAATGATGAACGACAGATGGATGACCAGCCTGCCAATGAATGGATGTTTGTATTCAATCAATTGTAGGCGGGGCGCAAAAGTTCAGCGCACTGGACTTGCAGCTCGTCCCGGTTTGACAGTTACAGTGGACGCAGGCCACTGGAGGCCTTGACGGCAGCGGCAGCTCCCACCTAGAGGGCGCTAGCAGTGGAGAGCCACAGCAGCCGCCTCCCTTTGTATTAGCCCGGGCCTCCAGGCTCCAGCAGTCGAGCTCGTTATCGGCCTCGACCCCGTGATCTCATTTGCTCGACGTCGTCTGCCCTTGACATCCATGTAGGCAGGCAGTCATCTGTTCATCCATCACATCTCTCTCTCTTTTTCTTTCTCTCTTCTTCTTCTTCTTTGTTCTCTCTATTACCCTCATTCAACACACCACACGCCCCTGCTTTATACACAAACCGGCCCAACGAAACCCAGAGGTAAAATCGCCTCTGCTCGCTCGCATCTTCCGCCGTCTCTTTGTCTCGGAGCCTCTTTCGGAACCTCACGTCACATCTTCATCCCATCTTGCATGCCGACATCCCGCCTCTGCATCCCGCCATCTACATACCCAGGACCCAGGACTTGACTGTTCCCCTACCTTACTATACATCATCTTACATACAAATCAATCCCCACGCTCTCAATTTGCCGGCATCCTGGAATTTCCCGTGGCGAGAAACCGTCAAGCTAGCCCCCGACCATGGAATGCGACATCTGCCACCGCCCGCACGACGCTCAGCGCCGGCCGTTCTTGTGCGCCGTGGACGCCCGGAACAAGATCTACGACGGCCGCATGAGGCACCTGCAAGTCGTGCTTGAGAGCGACGCGCTCAAGGCGCAGATCAACCAGATCCTGGAGGATTCCCGGCCAAGCAAGCACACCTGGGACGAGGCCGTCGCTCGCAAGGAGGCCGCGGAGCACAAGACGGACGAGATCCTGGCCGCCGCCGATAAGCTGCGCGACGAGATCAAGGCCGCCAGAGATGAGATCCAGGCCCGGAAGGCGGCGCTCGCCCGCCGGAGGTCCGATCTGGCTTCCGTCTCGGCCGGACTGGCGGAGCGGAGAGCCAAGCAGCTCAAGGATGTGGAGAAGTCGACTCAGATGCTCAGGTTCCGATGGTCGCAGACCGCCGAGGATACGGCGTCTACTCGGACCTTTTTGTGTACGGAGGCCGTACGGCTCTACGGTCTCAAACGCGTGGCGAAGAAAGGCATCACAGGGCGCTACGAATATAGTCTCGGCAGGATTCCCATTGTTGATCTGACCTCTATGGACTGTGAGTCTCCCCCATGTTTCCCAAGCCTCCCTTTGCTCTCCGATTCTTCGCTTTCCCTTCCCTTCCCTTCCCTTCCCTGTCCGTGTCTATATAAAAAGGTAGGAAATAGGAGAGTTATTTACTCGATGGAAGATGAACAGAAGAAAAGCAAGGAAAAAAGAGAGCTATGTACTAGATGGAAAGTGAAAAGAGAAGCAAGGAGAAAAGAGAGCTACATACTCGAGCAAGAGGAGAAGAAGGAAAAAAGAGAGCTATATACTTGGAGAAAGAACAGGAGAGAAGAGAGAGAGAGAGAGAGAGCCATATACTTGAAGAGAGGACAAGAGAGAAAAGGAAAAAGGAGAGCTATTTACTGGAGGAGATGATGAAAAGAGAAGGAAGATGAGAACAGAAATGAGGGGAAAAATGACAGGAAAGAAAGAGAAAAGAGAGGGAGAAAATGACAGGAGAGGAATAAAGACACAAACAGAGAAGAGAGGAGGAGAACCAGAGAGAACCAAAGCAAAACCCGCATCAGGAAACATGCTAACTCATTCCCAGCCCTTGAGCCCGAGGTCATATCCACCTCCCTCTCCCACATCGCCCATGTAATCGTCCTTGTCTCCCATTACCTTTCCATCCGCCTTCCTGCCGAGATCACCCTCCCCCACCGCGACTACCCCCGACCAACAATGTTCACCATCCAAAACTCCTATCGCCACGGCGATATCACGTTCCCCGGCACCTTCATGGCCGCTCCCCTCTCCGACACACCCTTTTCCAACCGCCTCCCTCGACCTCGACCTCTCTACGTGGACAAGCCTTTGACGCAGCTGTCCAAAGAGGATCCCTCCACCTATTCCCTGTTCCTCGAAGGCGCCACATTGCTCGCGTATGACGTTGCCTGGCTTTGCTGTTCGCAGGGCGTCAACATTGGCGACAGGACCTCCTTTGAGGACATTTGCAACATGGGCCGGAACTTGTATAGTCTTGTGATGAACAACCAGTCGTCGGCCGCCGCCAAACCGTACTCGATTGGCGCGCCAGGAAGTGATGCCGACGACGGTCCGAGTTGGATTGGACGCTTCGCTCATGGCTCAACCTTCTACTTCCTTGCCGGCGAAGAAGGAACCCAACTGGTAAAGTCCTTCAAGCTCCCCAATCCCTTGAAACTCGCCGATAAGCTGAAGAGGAAGCTTCTCGGAGACGCGCCCGCGCCCGACTGGGAGGTCCTTGGCGATGATGAATGGAAGGACGAAGGCTTGGCGGGCAACGGGGCGTTTGATCCAAAGGCTGCGGGAAGCAAGAATGGTGGCGGTCTTTTTGATGGCAAGGACTCGCCGAGGACTAGCAATTCGAATGGGTGGATGAAGGTCAAGAGCAGATGACTGTAGACTCTAGACCAAGCATGAGAAATTTTCTTTTTTTCTTTTCTTTTTTTTTCACCCAGAGTTCCTTGCGTAGCCGTGATGTGAAATCTCCTTGTTGGCTTTGCCGCTTGTTTGGTTTGTGCAGCGTAGGCCTTTAACAATTTATGTTCAGGCTTCATGTTTTCTTTTTCCTTCTTTCCCGTCTCTTTCTCTCGACGTATATGTTTGATCGTTGCCAGCAATTCTTGGAGCATGGCATCTGAACATTTTATGTTCAGTTTTTCCGAAGCCAACACTTTTCTTTTTGGAGCATCACAAGTGATTGTTTCATGTCCACCTTCTTCTTCTTTTTTGATGCTGCCCTTTTCATTCTTGAGGCGGCAAAGGTGGTTGTTTGAACATGGTTGTTTGTCTGCCGGGGATGGTTGTCATCAGACTGAATGTAATCCCCAGCAGACTTGTCCGAGTGAAGATCCTCTTTTGCGTCTTCATAAATCGGACGAGAGAGAAACAGTAGTAGCAAGTCAGACAGGCCATATCCAATTCTGTAGAGTATGTATTCGTTCGTAGTCAATCGTTGGGCCTGCCTGCTGTACGTTTCCTCTCTCTTTGGGAATGAGCATGCTTGTTGTTGGATATGCCGTTTTGTGCAATGCTCAGCGACTTGGTGTTTTCCATGGGTCGTGTCATGGCCTGCTCCCAATTCGAGAGATTCATCTACCTCCCGTTTGGGGCCAGTCCAATGTGAATATGTTGATCCACAAAGGAGGGCAGCCAGACACTGTTTTGTGTTTCCCATGTTCTTGGATGATGATTTGTTTCAAAAGGTTTGGAAGGGGGGGTCGCCGACAGCCTGCTCCCAATTCGCGAGATTCGTCTGCCTCACGTTTGGGGCCAGTCCTTTCGGAGGGCGAGCTGCGGCATGTGACCCCCCCACCTCGATTGTTTTTGTGAATTTCCTTGAGAGTGTGTGTTTGTGAAGTTCCTTGATCGGTGGGTGTTCATCCAAGAGGCAGCCGTGACTTGTTACCAATTCGAGAGATTCGTGTCTCTCCCGTTTGGTGCCGGTCCTGACGGAGGGCAGCCACGGCTGAGTGTTTTCCAAGTCGCAAGGCGTCGTGTTTGGTTTCGCCTTGGTGTTTGGGCTCCAGCGAAGTGTGTTTGGGTTCTTTGCTGGAGGTTGTGGTGGTGGACATCGGACCACTATGAGAGATTGGTTCCGCTCAACTCAATGGTGAAGACGATGATCCTTGATTGAGAGTTGGATCGTGATAATGAGTTGTCTCCATTGAGGAGCGGTTCGAGTTTGAGGTCGATGTCCACCACCGCGCGAATCCGGGAAAGGCAATGAGAATTTGGATTTGATCGCTTTTCAAAGGTTCGCCAGAGTGTTCATGATTTGAGTGCATGAGGCTCGGAGATATCGCTGGGCAAAATGGATCGCAATAAACTTGGCATAGATGGATCGTATGCGCAGCGACGTGAAGTGCTTGAGCCTTGTCGCCGCGCGGTGCCCGTTGTCGCGATATCTCCGAGTTGCGCTGAGAGACCAAGAGGAGTTGACCATGATGAATATAGATGTCGGTGTCCTCTAGTCTCTAGCAGCTTTGAGTGTAATGTTTGCGCCGAGAAATGGAGAGAGTATAATGATTGAGTGGCTCTCGCATTCCTGGCAAGTCCCCGATTTGTGTGCGTCGTGCCATGATGATTGGCTTCGACACACGATTGAGAATCATCGCGCAGGTCAATCAAGATTGATGTATGTGGTGTTTGAGTGCGCGATGATTCCCAGTGTGTGGGAGGATCAGATAGAGGTTGGCAATTGATGATTGATGAAGTCTCTGATCTCTCCCAAGTTCCCCATTGTGTTGTGTCAAAGAGCAGAATGGTAAACTGATTGTGATGCTCTTCGACAGATGTGTTTTCCCCAAAGTTGTGCGTCAAGGGCGTGAAAGATGGTTGTTGGTTTGGCCCTCGACACACTGGGACATTGGAATCTGGCGTAGCCAGCGATCAAAATATGATTTGTGTTTCCCCGTTCGCTATCATGCGCTCGATTCCAATGTCCCGGTATCCCGGGAGCAAGATGGTGGTCGGATCACAGCTGCGTAAACTTGCGTCCGTGCAACTGCCATGTGATCTGGTTGAGTCTGGTCTGGTCTGGTCTGGTCTGATGTGGTCTGGTGTCTGTTGTTGAAGGAGTACTGTATTTGGAGAAGTACTCGGCTGGAAGGGAGCACTCCGTATGGAGTGGTGCTCCATCCGCGGTGGCTGTTTGTTTGAAGGTCCAGCTGGAATGATATCCAGCTGGAGGTTGCTTGTTGTGGGCAGCTTCTGATGAAGTTGCCGGTGGTGAGATGGAGGACCGTGTTGAAAGTGGTAGTTGTTTGTTTGGTGAAGTCCTCCATGTCGTGTTGTGGTTTGTTTGTTTGTGGGTGTACTCCAAGAGGAGTATCTAGGTAGTTGTTTGTTTGTGAAGTTACTCCCAAGGGAGTAGCTGTTTGTGTATGTGAAGAAGCTGCTGTGCTGATAGCAGTTCTTGCCGTGTGACCGAATCGTGACCGAACCAGATGTTGACCGAACCCAATGACCCTCCCATATCCTGCCCCCAAGACGTGTGTCGTTGTCGAATTCTAGGTTGTATTGTTCGAATCGACAACAACAAAGGCGCAGACAAGGAAGCAGAGCAAAGCTGAAGTCGGCGTGAATTCCATCTCGAAAGTAGTTTGTTGGTTGATTTTGGCTCTGCTCCCCCGTCCGCGATGCTGACTGAATGTGTTTTGCCGAGCACACGTCGTAAAGTGTATAGAGTGTTGACGTGGCTCGGCATCATTGCAAGCCGGAGTGTGCGAGCGCGAAACATAGTAAGACTGAAGATTGATTCTTCGCGTCGCTCCTCCGACTTGTCGCAATGATCCCCGAAATTTGGTGTGTCCAAAATGCCAAACTGGTGTAGACTGTTGTCGACATTTTCGGACTTTCCCGGGAAAGGCGGCTGGCGACTGATGATTGCTGTATCATGAAGTATCATCTGTGCTGCCCAAGTCTGTATAGCCGCGCCCTTCCCAAGAAACAAAAAGAAATGTGGTTTCCATCACATTGTGTCATGGTGTTGACACATGGACAAAGCGATTGCAACAACAAAAAGAGACTCGAACAAGAAGAGAGTCGTAGAGATGTATGTCGTCGCCAAAGTCGCTTGTCCAAAAAAAAAAAAAAATAGCAATATGAGGCTCTCTCAATGGCCATAAACGAAAGTGCCACGTCGAATACACATCCTCACAATATGTATCCAACACAGGGCCAAGAATAAGCAAAACGGTCAGCGGACGACTGAATGAGTGAAGTCGTATCCGCGTTCCAAGTCTCTGACAGAAGACATCTTTTTGCTCGTGTGCCCCAAAAACCATATCGAGAGAGCCCAAGCTCGGCTGCTTTTCTTTCCCAGTCGCTCTTCGAATCTCGTCGTGTGTCCAAAATGAAGAATGTTCAGACACGATCTGCGCTCAGCTCCAAGAAGTAAGAATAGGAGTGATTCGACCTGCGCAGTAACCAAGATGTTCGAAATTTGTCGGATAACCAAAGAGAACCGGAACTCCAACAAGCGAAAGGGAACAAGAAAAGAAAAAGAAAAAAGCAGTCGTAGAGCTCGTAATTGCCGTATCATCATCGTATCATCATCGTTCATCGAACATTAAAAATTAATATTAAAAATTAAAATTTAATCGTTCGGAAAAGAAACAAAAAAAAAGGGGGGGGAAAGGAGCACAGGATATGAGCCACCACGCTCATCCCTCATCGCTCGTCCGCATTGCCCAAATGCCGGACTCCCCGCCGAGCCTCACTCTCTCGGATCGCCTTCATAACGGCAGGCGATGCGATCGTCACGGTGGCCGGTGCCTCGTCAACGGCATCCGCTCCGCCATTGGCATCCGCTCCAGCACCCGCGAGGGATAGGAGGGACTGCGGAGATCGAAGCTGAGCATCTCTCTCCGCGGCCGCCGGCGAGCGAATCTGAGCCGAAGACTTCTCCGGGCGCTTCGCGTGAAAAATGGAAGCAGGTTGTTGTCGCCTCCTCATGATGTTGCGAAGGTCCTTCGCCAGGGCTGCTTTCACAGCCTCCGGGTCGGGACCTTTCTTGACTGGCAACGGGGTCACGGGAGCGGGAGTCGCGGGCAGGATGGTGTTCCCGCCGGGGAAGAAAAGCCCCCCTATCTTGATAGGCGCGACGTCAACCTGAACCACTCTGCTTGGCTCGGGGGTCACAACGATCTCCGGAATGTTGGCTGGAGCCGGAGTCTCTGTCGCGGGTGGCTGCTCTTCAGCAACCTCCTCTCCAGGGGCCAGGGTGGCCTTGTCGTCGTCGGGGGACTCAGAACTGCCCGCCTGGGGCTGGTCCTCTGGAGTTGGCTCTTGCGCCTCTGCGACTGCGACTGGATCCGGTCCGGGCACAACAGGGACGGCTGGGGCTTGCTCCTCCGTTGAAGGTTCGTCAGCGGCGCCTTCGGTGGTAGGATTGCCCTCGCTCGTCGTCCGGAATAGGTCGTTGAGGGACCTGTTGGTGGCGCCAGCTTCTGCCATCTCTGGCGGGAATGCCCACAGCGGAGTGGGTTCGATCTGCTGGCGGAGATCGAAGAGATCGTTCAACGATAGATTGGTGGAAGTAGCACCACCGGGGATGTCGGCCATGCCTGGCGGGAACGCCCACAGGGGAGCGTCCTCGTTGTCGGAGGCAGGCGATGGCGACCGTGAAAGATTGCCGGGTGCTATTCCGAGCAGAGCGCAAATCATCTCCTCCTCCAGGGACGATCCGGGGGAAATGCCTGGCCGGATCTCCGCTTCGCGACGAGGAGGCGTGAATGGCCTCGACGGGACCTGCTGGTGCAAATCGTCGTCGGACCACGCGCCCTGCTCTCTCCAATCCTCTTCACCTTGTCCGGCAGAGGGCCATCGCGGGGGCGAGGCGCTCTGGGGGGAGTCCGGAGCAGCATCCGGAACAATGTCGCCGACGTCGGGGGTTGGCTCTTCGGGGAGCGCGGTCTCGGTGACGGGGATCACCTCGACCGCGGGGAAAATTGGCCCGTTGAGTTCCGTCGGGTTGCCGGTGGGAGGAACTGGCTCCTCGGGCTCTGCCATGTCCACGACGGGGACAGGCTGGGCCGGCTCCTCGGGCTCTGCCATGTCTACGACGACACTGGCAGGGGGAATTGGCCCTTGGAGCACCACCATTGCGACATCTTCCTGGGGGAGCTGCTGCTCCATGGTGATATCGTCGCCGACCTGGGAGGTGAGAGTCAACCGAGCAATAGCTGCGGTCAGGAACTCTACCTCGGGGTCGGCCGCGGCGCCGCTCAGGTCCAAGGAGGCCATTTCCTCGTCCAGGCCAGAATCCCGAAGGATGCCCAGACCGAAGAAATCCGAGATTGGCGACTCCTGGATGGTGACTGAGTCGTCAAACGAGTCGAAAGGTGTAGGCCGGGCAAAAGCCACGTCCTCCATCACTTCGTCGTCGTCGTAGACGTTGGCGCCGGGGAACGAAACAACGACATCGTCGGGAACGGAGCTGAGGAACGACGCGTACGCCTCGAAATCGCCGTCGTCCACAAAGCTGAGCTCCATTCCGTCGGTGTCGGCGAGAAGGTTGTCGATCTCGCGATCGAGAAGGTCGGGATCCATGCTGGCGTACTCGCTCTCCAGGCACGGCAGCAAGTCAGCGTCTGATGAGAGGCCCATATCCAAGTCGATCCCGTCCTACTGGGCCTCGACAAGAATCTGGGCGCCCTCGACAACAGGCGACAAGCGCATACATCCGCGGGTTTCGTCATGGAACCCAGGCACCTGACCAGCAGGCGACCGTGGGGCCACGACTTCCAATGGCAGGATGAGTGCCGGTGAGACGGGGTTGCCAGATGGGGATTCGGGCCGCGGTACCATGAAGTCGACGTCAGTCATCTCGACGTCGGAGTCCACCTCAGGTGAGGCCTCGTCCTCCGTGGGAGCTGAGTCGATGATCATCAGCATGCCGTCACCTTCACCTTCCACCTCAGATGAGGCCTCGGGTTCCTCGGCGCGGTCTGTGTCGATGACCATGAGCATGCCGTCTCCTTCCACCCCAGATGAGGCTTCCGGTTCCTGAGCTGCTTGGGGTACCTTGGCGAGTGACGTGGCCTCGCCTTCCACCTCAAATGAGGCCTCGGGGTCGTTGGCAGGGTCGTGCACGAACAGCGAGCTTTCACCCTCCTCCTCTGGTGAGAACTCGGGTTCCTGAGCTGGGCCTTCACCTTCCTCCTCGTGAGAGAATTCCGGTTCCTCGGCGGGTCCTTCACCTTCCTCCTCATACGAGGTCTCCGGTTCCTCGGCCCTGAAGCCGTCTCCCTCCTTCTCGAAAACGAATTCGGGTTCCTGGGCGTGGCTGTCCGTGCGTAGCGGGCCTTCACCCTCCTCTTCAGGTGAAGACTTGGGTTCCTCGGCGGGAGAGCTTTCACCGTCCTCCTCGCGAGAGGTCTCGGGTTCCTGGGCCTCCGGGCTAGAAATGTACAGCGGGCTTTCACCCTCCTCTTCCGCAGAAGACTTGGGTTCCTGGGCCAAGCTTTCACCGTCCTCCCCTCGCGAGGTCTCGGGTTCCTGGGCTTTGCTGTCTTCGGCACCTTCCAGCAAGCCATTGCCTTCCGCCTCAAGTGAGACCTCGGGCTCTGATGCCTTGGGGCCGGCTCCGACCAGACCTTCACCCTTGGACTCCTTCTGGTCCGCAGGTTCCTCGGTCTCCGTGAATTTGCTGGCAGTCGTGGCGTCGTCGGCGACGGGATCCGAATCGGGAACAGTGGGCCAAGCAGAGGACTGGACCGCGGAGGCGGCAGCCTCCCTTGACTGAGGCACTGGTTCGCTGTCGAATGGTGTCGTGTTCTGATCGTTCGGCTGCGCAGCAGCGATCTTCGCTGCCCGAATGTCGGCGAGCTTCTGTCGAGCCCAATCTCTGGTTCGGCGGTTCTCGGCTGGGTCATGTTCCGAAGAGACATGAGGGGTTACCACACGAGGGTACGTCGAAGGAGGGGCGGGCTGCGATGGCCAATCCTGAGGACTCTGGCGGCAATGGTACTTCAAATACTCATCGCGGTGCCAGTCGAAGTCGGGAAAGAGTCGGCGGTAAACTCGATCACCCATTGAGCCGGGCTCCATGGGCGAGTAGCATCTGACGACATAATCCGTAAGGTCGAATTCGAACTCCATGGCGGCATGGATTCGGCGGATGATGGCGTTGGCGACAAGACGAAGAACCTCCTTCTGGCCTGCCCAGATTGTCAAGACAATGAAGGGCGAGCCGACCAGGAACCACGCGAGAAATGTGCAGTCAATCGCGAGATCGACTTCACGACGTAGGTCAGCGGTCGCCGACGCCCAGGGCTTCCAGTACCGAAGCAGCGAAAGCCAAGACACGACGGCGACAGCAAGGTTCTTATCCGGGGCAAATGCTGCGACAAAGGACAGGTAGGCGAAGACCGTGGGCCATAGGGCAATGGCCACTTTCTCAAGCACCCACACGAGAAAAAGAAAGGCCCATAGGGGCAGGAAGAGAGAGATATCACCAAGGGTGGCATGCTTGGGATAGGGAACGAGGGTAAAGATGGTTGAGAACTGCATCTTGTCTGTCAGGGGTGAGGTCGTTCGTTGGTGTGTGCGTTGGTGCTTTGTTGATGATGATGATGATGGTGGTGATGATGATGGAAACTGGAGAAAGAGAGAGAAGAGAGGGAAAAGAAGAGCTGGGGGGGCGGGGGACTTTATTTTTTTCTTGCTAGGCAACCGTGCGCACATGACCTCGCTTCTTTCTGACCAATTGAGCGCGTTCTGAGATTTTTCACATTGTTTTCGTGGGCGGGAGTGTTCGCCAGCTGGCAAGCCGATAGGGCAAAAGCAGGGCATGGCCTCACTTTCTTCTCACTTTGGGGCCCTGTTGACAGGTGCCAGCCCTGAAAGTGAAGCGGCCACAACAATATTATTCGAAATCGACGGCCAGGCGGCGTTTTCGCGTCACGCGTTCGTGGGTGGTGGTGAAGTTTTGTGTGGGATCGCGATGATACGGCTCCCGTCGAGGCTTGGTGTTTTGGTCCTCAACCACGACACCCTGGACCACTTAGCACCACCACAGCATAGTCAAATAGGAATTGAAATCGATGCAAGCTACTTACCTATATTCCCATGGGCATGCACTTTTTATTTTTCATTTTTGCGTGATATATGCCGCAATATTTTGCAGTGTTTTCTGCGATGCCGTCCAATCGTGACGTCCAAAGCAGCGACATGTCGTTGAATCAAGCTCGCAATCGGTGTCACCACCCCCACTCCCCTAGTCAGCCAAGCTCCTGTCGCGCAGGTACAAGCTCCCGCTACCGGCCAGCCACTAACTGAGTTTGTACATTCAGGACAGGGGTCACAGTGAGGGGCAGCGCCTGCCGCGCCTAAGGTCTGGTACTACTACCAGTACCTGTCTGTGCTTGTTCTCCGCCAGCTGCAGCTCCTCCTGACAGCCACCGGTAATATCACCCTTGTGCGCCCAAAGAAATCCAGTCAAGGCACGAGAACTTGACAGGACTGACGCCAGCGACTGACAATCGACAAACTCCTCGGCTGGCTGGCCTTGCTTGCATCTCTACTTCAGCGTCCTATATACACGCTGCCACCTGCGTTCGCGGCCTCAGTCACGCGTCCAGCTCGGCTTCGATTCACCGCCGCCGCCCGCCATGGAAGAATCATCGCCAGCCGTCGCCGCGGCTGTCCGTCCGCTGCGCATCGTCGCTGTCGCGTCCTTCGTTCCGTCCTTTGCCCTGAGCGTCGCCCACGGCGTCCTGTCGCACAAGGCCGTGCCGGCTGTTGGCCTGGTGCCCCAAGCCGTCTCTGTCGCCACCTCGATCGCGCTCCTCCGCTCCACCGCCAGCGGCCAAAGCGCCGAGCCAGACGTCGAGTCCATCGACTCCGCCGGCCGCAGCAGCTTTTCCGTCCGCGCCTTTCTCACGCATCCCATCACCGTTTTCGTCCACGATGCCATTCTTGCGACTGCCCTCATGGTCGTCCTCGTCTTCACCTGGACCCATCACGGCCGCTCTGCTTCGCTTAGTATGCTGGCTGCTTATGCTACGCTGCCTATCTTGACGAGCTTGTATGTACATGTTTGCTGCTGCTGCCCCCCCACGCTCCTCTGAAGAAGATGGAATGCGTGGGCCCTGCTGCAAGATCCTTGCATGCGACTCCTTGCATAGTAATACCCGTGGGCTGAAGATTCTGTAATTAACGTGCGCCACGCAGCTTCTGCCACCTCCTCGCCGCCGCCCTGGCCGTCTACCAAGGGCTCGCTATTCACGGCCTCTTACAGTGGGTTGCCTGGCAGATCCTTCCTCCAAGTTGCCCCAACTGCGAGCACCACCTGCGGCCCACGTCACTGCCCGAGATCCCCTGGTTCCAAAGCATTAAGAGTTTGAACTTGGGTCTAAGATTCCCTTGGCGCCGTAGTGACGACGCGCCTTTGCTCGCCCCGTTGCTGGCGGAAGACGACCATGAGCGCTACCGCGACGACCCTGAAGACGACGAGGCAACGCCGCAGCCCGAGGCAGTCGAGGTGCGACCGAAGAGGACCCGTAAGACCAAAGCCACTCCCGCACCATCTGACGAAGCCTCGGAGACCGACCAGCCTGGGGACTCGCCTGTGAGAAATGACTAACCGGGGTCAAGGGCAACTGTTTTGATAACATCACAAGACCTTGCTTTGCAGTGGAATCTGCTGTGACGGCTGCGATCAATATTCCCAAATTGCTGTTATGCCATTGCGTCTGTATCTCCATCTACGCTTCACATATCTTTTGACCTCACGCGTGCGTCTCTTTCTTCATGGGAAACCTCTTGGGGCGAATTTCTTTTAGGGGAGTTATCATTATTCCAAAGTATACTTAGACTTAGGTAGCCACCGTCATTACATCATTAGACAGTCGTCGTCGTTTGCTTGACAATACATGATATCCGCTCCTTTGCTTGAGTTGCAATGAATTATTATACTTCGGTTTCGACTCCAGCTTCCTTGCTCTTGTGGTCGAGCATGCCGCTAACACTATTTTCCACCTTGTCCACCTGATGCTTCATCCATTTAGCCGTTCGAGGCGCCTACACCGAAGGTTAGCTTTCATTTATCCAAGGAAGCGTGTCTCTTGTTCATCTGCTGTGAGAAATGTCTTACCTTCCACTGCATAAGCCCCCGGTGCTGTCTGTGCAGGGCTTTGTCTCTCCGTTTATAGTCTCGTACTTGGTCGATGGGACCCTGCTTGTGCTCGGGGCTGCCATCTGGGACATACTCGTGCTCATCTGAGCTATCGCTGTCGCTCGAGATTTCCTCGTCTACGATTCCTGCGGCCTTTTCCATCTCTTCGTCTCCAAGAGCGTCTCTGGCAGCATCGATGACTTCAACAACCTCCCGGAGTTGCTCACTACTGTTGGCCCATTGGGAATGCGCGGCGCCCTGTGAAGGCATGTCAGTCGAGTTCTCATCTCTTTTTTTCCCTCTCCCCCCGAAGATCATGCGTTGTACAGGGTAGTCAGGGTGCTATCAACTCACCATTCCTGGCCAAAACGTGACTTTGAGTTTCAACGTCCCAATCCTTTCACCACATTCGTCCAAACAGCACGATGTAGCTCTGTTGTAGTCGCCCTTCCAGATTGGCAGCTCCAGTGTCGTTTCTTCTCCGTCCGGAATGTCTTTCAGCCAGAAGACGCTAAAAGCAACCACCTCCTTGCCCAAGACCTTCTTATCTTTGAAAGCAATGGACAAGCAGCTGGCATATCTCGTCTGCACGGCAAGATTGAGAGACCGCTCTCTGCTCGAAGCCCATGTCGCCTCGCCGGATCCGCGAGAATACATTTTGGCGGAACTAATGTCAGTCTTCAGCTTGAGTTTGGCATGTCGCAAATCTTCTGGGCAGTCTGGACTCGTCACGACGGGCTGCACGTTGACCGTGCCGTACTGCCAGCCAAGGAGGCTGGTGGGGGCCTGAAGCTGGACGCTGCGCCAAACCATGGACAGTCGAATCTTTCCATAACCGATGCCTCCAGAGATGGGCCAGAATCCATTCCGCTGCGAACGATTCTTGAACACTTCGCGCAGGGGCAGGTGGACGATGCCCAGCAACGGGTCATCCTCGTGCAGCCTGGCATCCCTCACGGCGACGTAGACTTCGCAGGACTTCCAGTCTCGGATGAAGCGCTCGCAGTTTGCATTGAAGAAGGGCTTTGTGTTCTGAGGTTTGGTTCGCGTTCTGTACGTCTTCTTATGATTGATAATTACGGTGCAGTAGGCGCTCGGCAGGCCCTCTCCAGTCTCCTCGTCGCTCGCATCTCCATCCTTGTCGTTTTGGTTCTTACTCAACTGCTGAACTTCGAGCCCGGTGATGTTGTGAATCTGTAAGCTAAAGATACCGCTGGGGAATCCGTCTGGTGGCGGTGCCGAAATGATCATGGCGTCTTGTTCGGACTTCATCTCCTGCATCTTCAGCTGCTCAAGCTCTCCATTGTCGTGATCGGCCGACTTTTCCTTCAGCATGGCTTCTCGAAGCTTCCGGTCGCAGCTCTTGCCGACCTTTTCTTCGAGCTGCTCCATTGATCTAATCCCCGGGTCATGAGTCTGCTTCTCGAATTGACATTGCTGGATCCTTGCTTTGGAGAAATAGCCAACGCTCCATTCGAGCTTGCCGGGCATGTCTTCGCCAGATTTGAGAGCTCGGAAGCCATCTGTACGCGGCCACATGCGCCCGTTGGACTCTTCCCTCTGCATCAACTCTTTGAGATCCACCTCAATCCGCCCGAGGTCGTCATCCGCCGTGAAGCGGTCAGAGTCCCAAAGCTGGATACGCAGTTTTTCGTCAATGTTGAGCTCCTCGGGCGTCACCAACATGAAGCACGTCTCGTCCCAATATGGCTCCATCTCGGCCTTCAGGATGCGAGTGCTCCAAAGCACCTTGCCGAATTTCGCCCATCCGACAGACACGTAAGGGTCTGATCCGGAATCTTTGAGAAGGAGCATGCCTGAATCTCCCATCTTGAAATCGTACCCACGCTTGATATGGACCATGATGACACCCTTTGCGTATGTGTCCTTCTTGAAGTCATCGCCGGCGAGCAATTCCTTGAGATTCAGCGTCAGGCTCTTGGGTGCGACATACTGCGCCATTGCCGCATCGACGGCTGACTGCACGAAGTTGCTAATGAACGGCACATCCATGATGTTCAGTCCATGCTTGCTCAGAGGGACACAGCTCAAGTCGACTTTTGGCTGGCCGAGGAGTGTCAGGGTGCACAGATCGAAAAAGGGAGGGTCGGGGGTCAACTGAAGACGCAACCTCACGGTACCAACTGCGCCCTGCAAATCGACCCAGACGGGAACCTTGATGTTTCCGGGAAGATAAAAGGCCAGGTATAGGTGCATGTCTTTGCTTCGCTCCTTGAAGGACTTGCTGGTCGATCGCGTCCTGTAGGCAAAAGCAACCTCCAGGTTGATGAAGTCACCTTCCTCCGCCTCCATACCCCGCGAAATTGACTGGTCGCTTTCACTGTCCGCATCTTCACCCCCAAGGCTTGTATTGCTGCGTTCCTTTTGGTCTTTGTCGGACATGACCTTCCCGTCCTCGCCGACGGCCTGTGCAGCCGCTCCGGTGGGCAGCCATCGAATTCCGAGGATGCGCATCGACTCGCTGCCCTGTCCGATATCCTCAACGCTGACCATGCGTACCATTTTGGGTAAGGAAGCCTGCATGACATCCTCCAGCATATCTGCCAGACTGGCGAAAAGGTCGGGATTGATGAGCGGCCACACAGAGCTGAGCAGGGAATTGAGCCACAAGGTCGTCTCTCTCTCGTGTTTTTTGGCCTGCTTCTCCATCTGCCGACGTTGCGAGCGCCAGATCTCGTCCTGAATGGCGTCGTCGACTTTCTTCGCTGTCCAGTCTCTTACGCCGAGGATCAAGGCACAGAATGCGCCTGCGCCCACAGCGACCAGAGCAAGCCATGGCAGGGTCCTCTGAGCGGCAGTCTTCCATCCTTGATCTTGATGGGCATCTATAAGCATTACCTCGCGAATCATGCAGATCACCACAAAGATGCCGCAGGCGCCAGCCAGCGAAATGACAAACCCGCGGTTGCTTGCGCGACAGACCTCCTGGCGCAAGAAATCGAGATCGGGCGGCGGGAACTGATTCATCAACGCATGATGCTTCTCTTGTGAATGGCCTTGTTCTTTGCGGAGTTCACCCTCGGACTTGTCTTTTTCTTCGAATCCCGAGGTCTTCTTTGACTGTTCAAAGGGATCCTCGTTGACGTCTAATTCTTTGAGGGCGCTGTCTGTGAAGTCGTGAATCTTGATCGGCAGATGAGTTACCGGATCAGTCACCTCACGCTCAGCCCTCTCTTTCTGGGATTTCTTCTTCTTCAGTTTCTGTGGATTGAGTGCTTCGGGGTCGACTTCCGAGGTGTCATGGATAGGGTCGTCGCTTTCTGACTGAGAAGCTTCCGCTTCGCCTTCCTCATACTGGCTTCGATCGTCCCCGGGTTGACTCTGAGGTGGCTGTTGATCGATGCCATCTGCATCACCCTCTAACGCATTCTGCTGTCTCTCCTCCCTCTCCTCCTTGTACTTGCTGATGGTCGGGATCGGGTGTCGTTCGCTGTATGGAGCTTCGTAGTGCCGGGTATGCTCGACATCTTCTCTGCCAGCCATGGTGAAGCTTGGAGTTGGCGATCAAACCACGTGTGTGCACATTGGATATAGGTAGAGATCAAAGACGGAGGTTCATGTTTACTACTAGGTAGATACTCAAGGATTTGTTTAGATCAAAGCTTTCTTATAGCAACGCAATTAACTTGCCAATTCCCTGATGACGGCAGCGACGATGGCCATCGTTCGATCTGGGCTTGGGATTATCACAACTACGTCATGCGCGTCCAAACACGGGCAAACCCCACACGGCAGCACGGTGTAGGACTGGGCAGGTGCGCTGTAGCATCGCATTTCATTACGTTGGCCGCGCTGCTCAGTGGCCACTGCCGAGACAACGGGAAAAGGACAGCGAACGGCGATTGGCTTCTACGCGACGTTTTGCTTGCAACGGAACGTCATTCTTTCATGCGCTGCTTCAACTTGCAGGCTGTGCGACTGCACTCCGCCATGCAATCCGGCCAGGATCCTGCGTGTGGTAGCAATTGGCAGTTGGGATCTGAGCAGCGCCAGACTACTTGGCGAAGCACCAAAAAAAAAAAGCACCAACCGCCACTTGTCGCCTCTTCGAAGGGACAGCACTTGCCAGAGACGGGCATCAGTGGCTTGTCCTAAACCCATCTAATGTGCGGGCATGCTCGTCGTCGCCAAAAGGAAGCCGTTTTCACGCGGCGCCGATGCTGCCCTGATCGTCCTCGAATCGACAGGCGTTCCTACTCGAACGGTATCAGCGTTGTGGGACCGGCTGGGGGACCGGTTGGGAGCAGTTGGACCAGTTGCAGATTTGAGGGTGATGCAGGAGCCTGTCCAAATTGACGTCGAATCAACTTCAACGAGCACCGGGCCGTGTTTTGCTTTGTGCCGCACGACGACGTGACGCTTCTCGTCCTTCCATTCTCTTACACGCTATATCGTCCTCTGTGTAGTTCGTATTCGGGTTTCCAATCAGGAGCAGGGCTTCTTGGGTCGGCGCAGGCAGTCGTAGCAATTCGCAGCATTCTGGCGGTCGAGACACTCAGAAAGAAGGTCGGCGGTCCAAGTTTCGCAAAACAGAGAAGCAGATTTCATCAAGAATATGCGAAGGGCCTCATTTTATATCCAAACTGCTGGATCCCGCCACGTGAAGAATTGGAGTTTCGTCAACGCAAAAATCGTACGATTCTTTCATCATAGCATGAATGTTTCCTTCAGATGTCTCGATACCACCTACGTCCGCCAATGCAAACAGCCGCCTCTGGTATTATCGACCAGGCCTTGCAGGGGACCAAAACAGTATCAGCAAAGGGGCTCTCAAACGCTCGGGTGGATGGGGCCGCAGCAGAGAAACCTACAGGGTCCAATGAGGACAAGTCCGAAGCGAAGCCATGCCCAAAACTTGTTCGTTCAGGTTCCGTGCGCGAAAGTGGCAGGGTGTCCTTCTATCACGACCGCTAACGTTTGAGGTTGCTATTGCTGCTCGTTTCAGTTGAAAGGTAATATTACTACTACTGGGTAGTCATAGTCTTTGTAATGACGGGCCTCTCCAACAAAGCGAGACGAACAGCAAGAATAGGAAACGAGGCGGAATTCGGCTAGAAGCTGCCGTCAGTAGCCAGCTATAGTTAATACTACCGTATGTTGGACCACACAGATGAAAGATGTCCAGTAATACCAGCATCGTGGTTGGAACCTGATGGGGCAGGGGGGCCGGGATACCGGGAGCCGCCAACCTGGGACACACCAAATATTCAGATGCGGGCACATTTTGAATCTGTGCCTGTTGGAAGGATCTTGACAGGCAGATGAAGGAACGGCTAGATTGATCTGTAATACTCTCTACCAACTGAGGAAGCCAGCCTCCAACGATCCTCGAGATCCTGCCCGTGTCATATCGTCAAACAGCAAAAAGTCTGGAGTCCTTTCACCAAATCAAGCTTATTTCGGATGGACGGCCTTGGCGAGAAACCCCTCGACTGATAAAGCGGCACTGCCGTTACAGCATCGACGCATGGTTCGATTTGACAGCTCCCGTCATCCGTCCAACAGCTGATTCCTCCAGAAACGCTGTTTGATGTTTGGCCAGGACAGCAGATCGAGTGCTGCGAAAGCGACCAGCCAGCCTCGTGGCACCTCCCTTCAAGCACAGAGGCTTGCACACACAGACGAGACAGGGGTTGCGGGAGCCTTTTAGCAGTCCGTCACCGTGCAGCTTGGCTCAGGGGACACAAAATCGAATCCATCCATCTCTTGTTGGCCAGCCATCTGGCGTTTTAAGCGCCGAGCCCAGGGCCCGTTGCCTCATTGGGTCTGGCATCGCGCCTTGCAGGACCCTGGCGCTCTGCAGCAGACCAGTCACAGCGCATCCGGGGCCTCCACGACAGATGCGAGGACACAGATGGGCGGCGGCTTCGATGTGATGGCTGATGTTCTCGACGGCTCGTCCAGCTATTTATGGGACAACCAGCAGCAGCTGGAGGCATCGCAGTGTCCCAGGAGCGGGGGAAGCTGGATGGCGGGCAACTAAAGCCTGCAGGTGACGTGAAGTCAGCGTCCAATCCAGGTACATGGACAGCTCGGGCATCGTTTGTGGTGTTCATGTTTCTTTGACCGACCTACTACAATCCTGACCTGATCCATCAATACCTAGTACCTACTCGTGGGTACTTGTACCACCGGGGCTGCCCTTTTCTGTCCTGCTTCTTCCACCTCCTCCGCCTCTTGCGGCATCTGCAATCTCCAGAGCATCCTCTCCGTCAGATTGCCCGGGCACTTCTGTCGAAACATTGCAGCCCGGCGCCCCGTCGAAACAGCAGAAAAGGCTCGTCTCGACCCCTCAAACACACACGCCCCCAGCAGCCACTCCCCTGAGCGCCGCCCCAAAGAACCCCCCTGAACCAGCGCCCGAAACGCCGCTACAGCAGCCCCTCGGCCAGCTCTCTCACACTCGCCGTCGCACAATCCGCACGACAGTCTCACTTTTGCGCCGTGATTCTTCGCTGTCGGCTCTTTTCACCCCCCAATCTCTGCAGCTGCTGGCCGCTCGTCCCCGGCCTGGCGTTTGCTGCAGCGTTGGAGGCTCCCGGCCCGCAAACCCTCGCTGCAGCGTTAGGCGGATCGCTTCGCTGCTACAGGGGGTCCAGGTAGCCCTGAGTTTCAAGCTACAGGGAAGCTCTGCATCCGAACAGCCTGGCTCGGAAACCTTGGAACATTCAAGGAAAGAACCTGGAGCCGTCCATTCAGTCCGGATCAATCCACCCTCCGCCACCAGCCGCCGTCTTTTATCACCGCCTGGCTCCCAGATTCTTGGCTTCTTCTCCTCCCTCCTCCCCTCAGCTGTCGTCAGGCGGGCCGAAAATTAGCAGCCGTTTTCTTCTTCCTTTCTTTTCTACGGACGTCCCGTTGGGCCTTATCCTTCAATCCTCTGCTGGCTCAGGTCACTCTTTTTGATTGTACTTTCTTAATCACCACCTTCGTTCCCCAGCGACTCCGATTTTGGCTCCGTCGTTTCTCACTCTTCTTCCTTGAACGTACAACCCGAGGTGGACCCAAAATCGACGTATAAGAGTTTGAGGCTTGGCGATTTTGGAAAAGTAAACAGAAGGACATCTTGTCTCGGAGCCAGAGGATCGCTTGCATCGGGTAATCTCACGGGTATTTCGTCTTAATATTTCAGCACTGTCGCGGGCGACATCTTAATTCCAGGGCTTCAACTATCAAGAGGAGGGATTCCGAAAACCGAAACCACCAACCCAAGATGGCCGGCCAACTTGGATACGGTGAACTGATCCGCAAGCAGTTCACCGCCCAAAAGCTCTTCTTCCACTTTATCTTTTGGACATTTCATTTTGGCATCTTTGCCTATGGATGGTGAGTTCATACACGTCCCGAACAGCTCCGCTTCGGCTTGAGATAGGAAATGCAGTCCGAATACTAACATGTCGCCAGGTGGAAACAGGCTGTCGATCCAAGGCTGGCGGGTCTGAACACACTCAAGTATTCAGTATGGATCTCTCGAGGCGCCGGTCTGGTGCTCAGCGTCGATTGCATGCTCATCCTGCTGCCCGTCTGCCGAACCATTATGCGCTGGATCCGGCCCAAGATCCGCTTCCTGCCCCTCGATGAGAACCTGTGGATGCATCGTCAGCTTGCCTACTCGATGCTCTTCTTCGCCATCTGCCACACGGCCGCCCACTATGTCAACTTCTACAACGTCGAGAAGAAGCAGCTCCGCCCCGTCACCGCCCTGCAGATTCACTACGCGCAGCCTGGCGGCATCACCGGCCACGTGATGCTCCTTTGCATGCTGCTCATGTATACCACTGCTCATGCCCGAATCCGTCAGCAATCCTTCGAGACCTTCTGGTACACGCATCATCTGTTCATCCCCTTCTTCCTCGCGCTCTACACCCACACCGTCGGCTGCTTCGTCCGCGACACCGCCGATGGCTTCTCGCCTTTCGCAGGTGAGCAGTTCTGGACACACTGCATTGGTTACCTGGGATGGCGATGGGAGCTCTTCACAGGAGGCTTCTACCTGATTGAGCGTCTGTATCGTGAGGTTCGTGCTCGCCGCGAGACCAAGATCACTCGTGTCATCCGCCACCCGTACGACGTCGTCGAGATCCAGTTCAACAAGCCCTCTTTCAAGTACAAGGCTGGCCAGTGGTTGTTCCTCCAGGTGCCGTCCATCTCAAAGTACCAGTGGCACCCCTTCACTATCACGTCTTGCCCCTTTGACCCCTATGTCTCCGTTCACGTCCGTCAGGTTGGTGACTTTACCAAGCAGCTTGGTGACGCTCTTGGTGCTGGTGCCGCCCAAGCCAAGTTTTACGACGGCGTCGACCCTATGGGCATGTACGAAGTTGCTCTGCAGAACGGCCAGCAGATGCCTGCTCTGCGTATTGATGGCCCCTATGGAGCTCCGGCCGAAGACGTTTTTGAGAACGAAATTGCTGTCCTCATCGGAACTGGTATCGGCGTCACTCCCTGGGCGTCTATCCTGAAGAACATCTGGCATCTCCGCAACTCTCCCAACCCTCCTACCCGTCTTCGCCGTGTTGAGTTTATCTGGGTGTGCAAGGATACTGGCTCTTTTGAATGGTTCCAGACGCTTCTGTCATCTCTGGAGGAGCAGTCCAATGAGGCTGCTCGTGTTCCTGGCAGCTCTGGCGTGGAATTCCTCAAGATCCACACCTATCTGACCCAGAGGCTGGACATGGACACTGCGCAGAACATTGTTCTGAACAGTGTCGGTGCCGATATGGATCCCCTTACTGAACTCAAGTCACGGACCCAGTTTGGCCGACCCAACTTCTCCCGCCTGTTCAGGACTATGCGTGATGGTATTCTGGACAGGACATATCTCGGCGGTTTGGAGGGAAGCATGAAAACCACCGTCGGTGTCTACTTCTGCGGTCCTTCTGTTGCAGGTAAGCTTTCAGCGTCTCTTTAACATACTTCTTTTGAAGAATATTCTTGCTAATACGTCCTCTTTCTCTCTAGCTCGTGACATCAAGACCGCCTGCAAGGCTGCTACGGCGCGCGAAGTCGAGTTCCGCTTCTGGAAAGAGCACTTTTGATTTCCAAAGCTACAGAAACATTACCGAATTTTTCTCTATATACCAGACAATATCAGATTTCTTTTTTGTTCTTCCCCGTTTCATATTTCAAAGGATTGACACCAAGTAAGATGGTACGTGTGAACCTCGTAGGTTTCGAGTCAATGGAGCGCAAAGGGCCGCTTTTCGGTCACCGGTAGCAAGGGGGAAAGCAGCGGCATGGCATTGCGAACGGCCAGTTGAAGATTTGTTGGAAATTAAAGACATGTGTTCTCATGACGAATTGCTTTTAATACCAGGGCCTCAAACTCAAAGGCTGACTTTATGCCTCTCAATGTTCCATCGTTATGATCCGTGTTCAATGTGTGCACAAGTCTTTCATATAACAATGCGCTGAACGGACTACACAACAATGAACATGCGCACTTGGTCGTAGAAGAGTATATTGTTTCACAAGTCAAGGCATTTGTTTGTGGCAGTCATTGTTCTCAGCAACCTACTTACTTACCAACAGAATCTAGGCATGTATCACATAAGAAGATGCAGGATTGACCGCTAGTCTGACATGTCACCAAGCATGGCCACATGTATAAGAGCCTCCGTCTGCATCTAAACACCCTTTTCTCTGCTCATTCGTCATAGCCGTACAGTCTCAAGCTGGATTTGAGCCAAGAAAAAAAAAAAGATATCGATCCGTGATGCTGTCCAGCGAAAGATCCAAACGACAGAACAGCAGTCTCTGTGCAAAGATGTCTTGCCAACTCAAAGCCAGTCCCCCTACCCAGCGCAGACTCCCCTTCTCCTCGCTCCTAGAAAGCATCTCCGACGAAAGTCATGAGAAGGCATTCGCAATGCTTCATGCCGAAATCACAGAGTTCATCAAGAACGGCATCGGCAAAAGAGTCGCCAGCACAAGCAGATCTCTCTGGAAGCTGAAGCACTCTGAAGAGTTCCTCAGCCTGGCGACCATGGTCGCTCGACCGGGCGCTGACGGGGACTGGGAGAAGCTGCTTAGGTCGCGATCGTATCGATGTGCTCTTCTGACGGGCGTGGTGATGATGCTTCTTGAGAAGCACGTCTTTTCGGATCTCTTGTTTGGGGCTGGGGAGGAGCAGGCGGAGGTGCTGCGGATGGAGGACAGTTCCATGATCAGCGTTGAAGGTGAGCAATGTCGTCAACTGGGGAATGCCCAGTTCGTTCCGAGATCCTTCTGTCCGTGAACAATTTGCTAACAATTGGTGCACCAAAAACTTACAGGCTTCAGACGCACAGCCCTTCGCGCAGACACCAACAGAGTCTATCTCGAAGCAACAGGTGGCACGCCTCCTCTCTTCTGGAAACGCGTAGACAACATCACCGCTCAAATCACGGGACTCTTGACACCTCTTTCCGCAGCCGTCGGGGGAGAAGTCGCGTCACCATCATCCTATCAAGTCCTGCACGACATTGTTGCACTCGCAGGATGGCTCAACATCGCGATGCGACTCTCTCCCAAGGTTACCACGTTCGAATGGGTTCAGCCCGGCGAAGCATATCGACACAGCTTTCTCTCTATTGGCGAAGACAAACAGACCAGCACGAGCTCAACGGAGAGCCATCGAGTCCGCGCTCGCGTCATGATCTCCACGACACCCAAGATCACGCGACATGTGCGCTCCAGCAAGGGCTTCTTCGGAGGCATGGAGACGTACGAAGTAATGAAGCCGCATGTGTTCACGTACACGGGGCAGTTTAGGGACTGGGAGGACAGCGTTGGTGTTACGCTGCAGAGTCACGTCCGCAGCGGGCTGGTCTCGTCTTCGATTCGGCTTTTGGCGCTGCTGGTGAATGCTGTGCGACTGCTGGCGTTGATTTGTCTCGTGGGCGTGCTGGGGCTGATGATGTTTGGGGCCTGGAGTTGCGTGCCTGGGGCGTATCGCGAGATGATGCTTTTGCCGATTCGCTTGTCTTTTCGGGGCTTGAAGTGGTGGCTGGGTGTGATTCTTCAGCAAAGCGAGGTCAGTACGCGGTATAATGTTGTGAATACGGGTTGGTCGTGGACAGGATAAGGGGCCTGTAGGTGTCCGGGTATCATTGTTTCATGTTCCATTGTCTCTTAGCAGCGTGGACTAGGTAGGTAGACGCGAGTGTAGGTAGGAGGATGATACGGTAGGTGGCGTTTGGTGTGTGGGATATCTTGGTGAGCAAACGCTGGTCATGGTTTAACCGGGAGCATGGAGTTTCTGTACGCCTTTCAGGCGATTTAGAGTTGAAACAAGGCATTTTGTATTGATTGGCTTAAATCGTATCTACCTACCTACTGAGCAGCTTCATCGACCAAGTGCCCAATCTTCAAGGCGTTCAGTGTGACAAGATCATTGAAGTCAAGGCTTATACCTAAGGGAGTCATCTCACAGGCTCTACCACCCTGAGTATTACCTACCTCTGCCGCGGAAGATTCTTGACGGTCCCATAATTTGTTCAAGTTCGCATCCGAACATGTGAACTTATTTCTGTTAGTCATTTCGTCTTTCACTTCCCTCGCGACGTTGACTGGACCCGAGTTTCGAAGATGGAGTGCAGGGTAGGCTGGGATAGAACATGGTTGAGGACGCAGTGGCAGTCTGTGCCTTGATTAGGTAATCCGCCTGCATCTTGGGGTACGTGCAGTAATACGTGACAATAAGGTACACTCCTTCTACGCTCTTCGATGGCTTCCTTCAGGACAGTCATCAGATATCAATTGTGAGGTCTCAGCCACAAAGTCGACAGCTACATCGCGGGATGTGTTACGTGAGATGGCCATGTATTACTGATGTGAAAAGTATGGCCCGTTGCGTGCCATTACCGGCGTCATTCTTCACCCCGCTGGTAGCTTTCGAGTTGTCCACATATATACCTACCTACTCTTGAGCTCCAACCAATATCATTATATTAGGCACCGTCTATCTAGATACTGATGGTATGCAGATTCTGCCCTGGATTATAGGTTCAACTATTAGTTTGACAAGCCGTCACAGACCATATCACATCATTATTAGAGACGAGGCTTGATCTAGAGACGGCGGTGGCACGCCGCCTTACTGTCTCACCCAATCGTCTTGACAAGCGTGACATCCTCTAAGCTTCAATTAGTTACGACCCCACCATTCCAGTTCAATCATTATCAACCGTGCACAATAATTTGCCGTAGTATCAGACGAGTTTGTTTGTTCGTTCAGGTCTAGTGTCTTGCGTACATATAGTACATAGTAGTAAGACCATCTATTTATTACCTACCCAGACAGCCACGATTCCAGCGTCATGTCGAGTACCCCCTGCGAAGCACCACTTAATACCTCGTCCACAATCGGAGACAAAAGCTTGGCAACTGTCATACTAATGCTTCACAGGTCTTGAACACAAAAAGTCGCCTTTTGCCATAAGGTAATAATAACAACGAGGCATTACTAAGTAACATCTCGAGGTCCGGCTGCCGGTCCGGCCTTGAGTCTCGGGCGTCCGTGTTCGGAGGCGTCAAGAAGTTGGAGTGGGCCCCCAGCGCTCGACCCCACGAATAGGGCGCTTGCATTTGGAGATGCTGCGATTGGATAGTTCGCACGGCGCCCGTCATTGCCATGCAGCCCATCGACGTCGTTTGTGTGACTCAAAACTTTTTTTCGACTGCTGCCGCTCGAAGCCTCTTGCTTCTTTTTATTCATCGTCCATCTTCTGCTTCTCCCTCGTGGTCCTGTGGGAGATACATCGCCCCTGCTCTGTCGCAATTGGGAACGGCAGCTCGACCTGATCTCTCGCACCTGTTATTGCCACCCCGCACCAACTGGGTCGTGCCAACGAGGCAGACGACATCCCGCCGCTAAGATGCCCATGTATGACTGAATCTCGCGCTCTTCATGCCTCGATCGCGCAATTCGAACAATTGGAGGCTAACCAACGGCCTCGTGCCTCGTCTGCAGCCTCAAGGAGCCGTGGAAGAAGTACAAGCCCTTCAAGGCAAGCTTCACGTCTCTGCGCTCTCAGCTTTGACCCTCTTGACTAACCTGATCTAGCCGCTGCATCTGCCAAACCGACAATGGCCTGACAAGGTCATCGAGAAGGCCCCTCGCTGGCTGTCGTATGTCGACCGATATATATCTTTCAGAATTCCACCGTATGAGGCTTTGCTAACAGTTCGCCAAGCTCTTGTCTGCGTGATGGCAACCAGAGTCTGCCTGATCCGATGGTACGTTTCCTCCCAGTAGCTTCTGTTACAAGAGCCGGCATCCCTCCCTGTGTGTGTTGTCTTGGAACTGACATGTGCTGGTTCGATCAACAGAACGGCGAGGAAAAATGGCGCTACTTCAAGATGCTGTGCGCCCTCGGCTACAAGGAGATTGAGGTTTCTTTCCCCTCTGCGTCCCAGATCGACTTCGACTTCACCCGCCGCCTGATCGAGACCCCAGGAGCCGTGCCGGACGATGTCTTCCTGCAGGTTCTCTCCCCGTGCCGACCCGACCTCATCCGCAGGACTGTAGAGTCAGTCCGCGGCGCGAAGAACGCCATCATCCACATCTACCTCGCGACGAGCGAGTGCTTCCGGCAAGTCGTCTTCGGCTATACGGAGGAGCAGACCCTGGAGCTTGCCGTGGAGTGCACCAAGCTGGTCAGGTCTCTGACCAAGGACGACCCAACAACTGCTGGAACCAACTGGCAGTTTGAATTCTCTCCCGAATGCTTCTCCGACACAGACCCTGACTATGCCCTGAGAGTGTGCCGCGCTGTGAAAGCCGCTTGGGGCCCCAATGGCGCAGCTGGGGACCAGATCATCTTCAACCTGCCTGCTACGGTCGAGCTGTCAACGCCAAACATCTACGCTGATTTGGTGGAGTACTTCAGTACCAACATCGGAGACAGAGAGAGCGTGTGCGTGTCTCTGGTATGTGAAACCTTCTTTGTCTCTAATTTCCATGTCTCAGTCATGCTAACAGTTCTTGGTAGCACCCTCACAACGACCGTGGATGCAGTAAGTTGAGCCAACCATGGCGTCGCGGATGCGGTGACTGACGGGTTACAGGTGTCGCAGCAGCAGAACTGGGCCAGATGGCGGGAGCTGACCGAGTAGAGGGCTGCTTGTTTGGGTCCGTATATCCCCATATCTTTGAGTAATCTCCGAGACACCACTGACCCTCTTATAGCAATGGAGAGAGAACGGGCAATGTCGATCTCGTCACCTTGGCCCTCAACCTTTACACGCAGGGCGTGAGCCCACATATCGACTTTTCCGATATGAACTCAGTGATTGAGGTTGTGGAATCCTGCACCAAGATTCCCGTCCACCCGCGTGCTCCCTACGGCGGCAGTCTGGTGTGTGCGGCCTTCTCGGGCAGCCATCAAGATGCCATCAAGAAGGGTTTCCAGAACCGCGCTCGCCTTGGTCTCTCCAACGAGGACCCATGGGCCGGCATGCCCTACTTGCCCCTGGATCCCCAGGATATTGGCCGCAATTACGAGGCCATCATCCGCGTCAATTCGCAGTCCGGCAAAGGTGGAAGCGCCTTTATCCTGCACTCGAAGCTGCAGCTCGACCTCCCTCGCGGCCTCCAGGTTGCCTTCTCCAAGGTTGTTCAGCGCCGCGCCGAGGAGCTTGGACGCGAGCTGCTGGCCAACGAGATTACGGATCTCTTCGAGGAAACCTACTTCCTCCGCGAAAACCCTCGCCTGAGCCTGGTCGATTACAGCATCAGCCCAGACCGAACACAGTCTCCCATGCCCGCCGCAAATGGCAGAACCCAGGACACAAAGAGCATGATCCGTATCTTCGAGGGCGTTATCCTGCTGGACGGTGTCGAATACAAATTGCGTGGCCGGGGCAATGGTCCCATCTCTAGCATGGCGGCCTCGCTGAAGGAAGTCGGCATCGATCTTGATGTTCACGACTACAAGGAACACGCCATTGGAGAGGGTCGTGGTGTGAAGGCGGCTTCCTACTTGGAGTGCAAGCCCACGGGCAGCAAACAGACGGTCTGGGGCGTTGGCATTCACGAAGATGTGGTGTACAGCTCGCTCCTGGCCATGCTCAGTGCGGCAAGCAACGTAAGTTCTCACATGCATCGATGGTAGTAGTACCTTGTGAGTTGATGGCTGACGACGGTGCTTTTCGCATTTACAGTTCTTGACCAGCAGACCCACCAGCCCTCTGCTGAAGCCTGTTGCAAATCCCCCCTCACAGGAGACGCCTAATATCGTCTCCGTTCTGGAGGAAAAGGCAAATGGTGTTTAGGGTGCTGAAACTCAAAGCAGAGGCATTGGTTATTCCCCCTTCGTATATCTAAAAGTTCTTCGTTGCATCACCCCAAGCAGATCAACTGGCATGGGGCAGTTTTCCTTCATTTCAGAGAAGTGGACGACGAACATGACTTATCATGCGTAGCTCAGGGCTGCGTACAGATAGTAAGAAGTTCCACACGGATACAGAGACACAACATGCAGGAGATTGGGCGTCATCCTTGTTCCACACGTTTTCTACCTAGGTAGCTGTAACAACAAGATTTACAACCAGAGCCCGAAGCTGTTCCTTGGTGATGGTCAGGCCCGTTCAAGCCCGTTCAAGCCCGTCCAAACCCACCGGCAGGTGGCTAAACGGTGGCTGGTGGCTGACGCCCGCGGCTTAATCAGAGGTGGGAGCTACTTAGCAGTCAGACAAAGCCGAGATGGCGTCGAACGGCTCATGGCTATTGTGGGGACGCAGCTCCTGTTCGGCCCAGCCCGCAGGTGCTAAAACTGAATGGATGGCTGGGAGAGAAGAAGTCGAGAACCATAAGGTGACGACAATACCAAGAAGTCGGTGTATCGTAGATACTCAATGGCCAGATGAAATGCGTGTAAATGATTACATACTTCCGTACCTTAGGCTGTGGTGCAATGTCGCCAGGCACCGGCGCTGGGAAGCAGATTCGCGGCGCACCTCGCACCACCACTAGGTCAACACCAGCCTCATCGAACCTGTACTCCTCCATTATTATTACTCCATACTCCAGCTCCAACAGAACCAGGAATCCATCCTCCTGCCGCTCTGCTCAAAGTACTTGCAGTAGCCCCTCGACTCATCCAGCACGCTCAGCTCCGCCCCGTTGCACTCCCCGGCTCCTCAGCCGCAGCACATGCGCGGCCTCTCTCGCGCGGTGCCTTGCATCGTACCGCTGCTCGAGCATCAAAACCTCCAGCCACCCAATATTATCGCTCGCCGGCCGCTCGCCTCCACTGCCTCCCCCCCGGTCGCTCCTCCACCTCGACCTGCAGCTCCCGACCGCCTCTTTCGCCCGATCGCAGGCCCTGCGCTGATTCGTCCCACCGCTCGCTCAATTGGGCTCCAATCGCAGCTTGGACTTGGGGCCTTTTCAGTCACGGCATCATTCAGCCCAAGGCCGGTCGAGCAGAGGCAGCTTCGCAAACCCCCCCGGTTCGGTTCGTTTTGCGGACGAGGCCCTTTTGAGCACTTGGAGCTTCTGCCAGTTACCTAACCGGCGGAAATATTTTCTTTCCTACTCTGCTCTCTTCCCTTGTCCCGACGGTTCTGTTCAGACGAAGTAATAGCACCAGCAACGACAGCATCTGCCCGCACTTGGTAGGCTGCGCGCTTCTGCATTGCCTTGGAGAACAGAGGTTGACAGCTGCAGGAGCCCCCAGCAGCTGACCGGAGGCAATCTCCCCCCGTACATCTCCGCCCTACTTCTCACGCCTTTCGGCCTTCTTTTGGGCAATCGAGTTTCGATAATACCTTTCTTGGGAGCTCCCATCACGGAATCATACACCTCACCTTGCCGTGCTCGGCCTCCAGCCTACGGCTAAGCATCGTCTCCTTTTGCGCTGAGTTGGTCTCGAGCCCAGCCTTGGTGCTGCCTTGGCGATAGTACCACCATCTCTCACAAGTTACTCGACCATCACAGGCGCGACCATGTCTGCGCCGTATTGGGGTTCATTGCCCCAGCCCAAGGGCATCCACAGCCGGCGAGTCTCAGCAGATTACACTAATGAATTCGCGCAAAATGACCAACGGCGTTCGCTGGACGTCCAGCCTCAACGCAAGGCGAACCGCAACTCGGTCCAGACAGCTTACACCGATGCTCCCTCCGAGACAACGTTTAGCCCCAACTCCCCGACGTCGATACCGGACTACTACCAAGGCCTGGCTCCCAGACCAGCCTCACATCGCCCGTTTCCTCAAGAACAAACATATGAAGGATACGATAGACAAGATCGTCGGCCCAATCGAACCGCTGTCCCCGACAAGTACGAGAGCATCTCCCCAGCTCCTTCTGCTACGGACACGGTCGTTCGACAGCCACCAATGGACTCTCGTGATCCATACGCGGACGGACCATACCAATACCCTGGTCACTCAATGTCCGGAGAGTCTTCGCGACCAATGAACCCCATCGATCTTTCTAGTTTTCCAACGCTTTTTGATGGTGGACTTGTCCGAACAGACAGCATGGCATCTGCCCAGCCTCAGGGAAGCCCGTTATCTGGACAGTCCGAACGGCGCAAAAAGTTGGCAGACCATCGATCACCTCTCCAGAAGCTTGAGCTGACGCTCGACAGCATGACCAAGGAGGAAAAGAGAGCGCGGGTGCAAGCTGCAGAGGCACGAGCAAGAGCGAGGGCTGCCAAGAGGGCTGCTGAAGCTGCCGAAAGCCGCTCTCAGGCCGTGAACCAGCCGCTCTCACCACCGGCTCCCATCCAACGTCAACAAATCCCTCCCGCCGCAAGTATTGAGTCGACTCCCCCGAAGCCTCAGAGAATCGCGTCTCAGCGGGATGCCAACCCATCCAAAGTCGTTGGCGCGCAACCACAACGAGTCGTCGAAGACCAATATTACCGCCAGAATCAAGATGTTCCCCGTCAGCAACCCAGGCAGCTGCCTCAACCCCCGGTACGCGAGGACCAGCAGCCGAGGCAATTGCCCCAGCCTCCTGTACGTGAAGGCCATCAACCAAGACAGCTACCTCAACCACCTATACGGGACGAACAGCGCAGATACCCGCAAGAGGGACCGCGATTTGACGACCAACGTCGTTACGCCAGCCAAGAGGCTCCTCACCACTCTCGGGCTGCTAGTATGGACCAGCGGGCATTCATCCCGGCAGCGGAAGTTCCCAAGCGCAATCTCAGCTTCCGGGAACGCGACGTTTCTCGTGAAGGCAGGCCGCATGATGCAGACGCGAACCAGTCCGCAAAGGAATCGAGCGGCTTCTCCTTGACGCGTAGCGGAAGCAACAAATTGAGAAAAGAGCCTCCGGAGGAAGTTTGGCATCGTATTCGCTCTGACGCCGAGCGACGAGCGCCAGCTGCGCAGGTTCAGCTTGTCCAGACTCAATACAAGGACCCGGCTCGGTCTCCCCAAGCCGCAACGGGAGCGCCACCAGCAGCTGCGCAACCGCGCAGCAAGGAGCTTCCACCACTTCCCCTTGTAATGAAGGATGAGAGCAATGTTCGACCGGAAGTGAAGAGGGCTCCCCAATCTGCTGCCGAGGCTGAGATCGAAGCCATGCAGCGGCGAGCCACAGAGCCCGTCTATGCTCGGGAAGAGCGAGGGCTGAATGCAGACTATGCCCCCGCGGCTGCCATTGGCAGAATCATTTACGAGGCGAGTCAAAAAGCCCGAGGACGCTTCCCGCAGCCGAATTCAGCAGTAAAGAGCTTGGAAGATCAGACGGGCCATGATCTAATCAAGGATACACAGGAGCCGCAGGAACCACAGGAACCGCGTATGTTGCACATGCCGCAGGAACCTCAGGCAATGCGCGCGCCACAGGACCGTATGCTACAGGAGTCGCCAGAGCCCTTTGAACGCCCCGAGTCAAGACTGGTGTTCAAGAATCCAGAGGAGATGCGCCCTGGCGACGGTCTCTACAGCTCCCCACAATGGCTGGATGAATGGAAGAAGAGCACTGTCGGCACCCTATCAGGCACCCTGCTCGACCTGACTGGCAATAAGCCAGCTGGACTGGCAGAGAAGAATGACGCTTGGCTAGATAGGGAGCAAGGGGGCCACCACAGAAGGGTCAGCAGCGCGACGAGGCCGCGCAGGGCCGAAGCATTCGATGGTGAGTATGATGATACCAATGGCGCACCGACTCGATTCAAGCCGCCGCTGTACCTCAAGTGCGGCCCGCTGCTGAGATACTGTGGTCTGCGCCACGAGAAGCTCCCGCCTCGGCCCCGAGGGCCGAATGTCGTGGAAGATCGTGAGATCTGGAGAGGAAGCGTCATGATCGTCACCAATGACGCCGAGTCTTCCTATGAAATCGCGCCGACACTCCGCCTGTTTGTGCAGGACATCGAACTGTTGCCTCCTCCTCCACACCATGTCGACGGCGAGCTTTCGCCCGAGTACGTGGACCCCATCGCCGGGCATCCCAAGTTGGGCCGCCGTGGTGAGACGCTATACGTTCGGCCAGTGGACCACCTCGAAGAAGGGAGAGACCTATCGCACGACGAGTCTGAGGATGGTTTGTTTGAAAAGACACGGAGTCTGCCGGACGAGCCTTTGGCTCAGGGCCTCAAAGACTATCCAGGGTCCTTTGCGAGCCGCCGAGGACGTGTTGATATCGACGGAGAGAAGATGCAGAAGTACAAGGATGTGAGGGGCTTCCGTCTTCATGCCGAACAGGGCAGCACGTTCTGGCGGTTCAACATTGAGGTTGAACTGCGGGAGCAGCAACAGCGGATTGCATACCGCATCAATCGTGGTCCGGCGATGGCCTTCTGGGTGCCTGCGCGCGGACAAACCATGAACATGATGTTCTACACGTGCAATGGCTTCAGCATCAGCGTCAACTCAAACGAGCTCTGCGGTCCTGATCCCATGTGGCGCGACGTCCTGAACTCGCACCAGACACGACCGTTCCATGCCATGATTGGCGGAGGTGACCAGATTTACAACGATTGCGTGGCCTTCGATAGCCCGCTCTTTGACGAGTGGCTGCAGATCAACGTTGCGGAAAAGAAGCTCAACGCGGCCTTTACGCCCGAGTTGCAGGCTGAGCTGGAGCGCTTCTATCTGGAACGATACTGCACCTGGTTCTCGCAAGGCATGTTCGGCCTGGCCACCTCACAGATCCCCATGGTCAACATGTACGATGACCACGACGTGTTTGATGGATACGGTTCCTACGCTCATATGGACATGAGCTCGCCCGTGTTTTCTGGACTGGGACGCGTTGCCTTCAAATACTACCTGCTCTTCCAGCATCAGAGCATTGTGCCGGAGACGGAAGCGAGCGAGCCTAGCTGGATCCTGGGTGAGCAGCCAGGCCCGTACATTCAGGAGGTCAGCCGCAGCCTCTACATGTCAATGGGCGGCAAGGTTGCTCTGCTTGCCGTTGACTGTCGTACGGAGAGAACCGAGCATGTAGTCTTGGATGAGAAGACTTGGGAGAAGATTATCAGTAGGCTGTATGCCGAGGTCAGGCGGGGACAGGTTGAGCACCTGCTTGTGCTGCTGGGGGTTCCCATTGCATATCCCCGTCTGGTCTGGTTGGAGAATATGTAAGTGACCGGTTCTAAACCCCGAAATCGAATCTCAGCTGCCTGTTTTCATACTAACATATGTAGATTGACCTCGAAGTTGATGAGCCCGGTCAAGGCGCTTGGCAAGACAGGAGTGCTCGGCAAACACCTGAACAACCTTAACGGTGGCTACGAGATCCTTGACGACCTGAATGACCACTGGACGGCGAAGAATCACAAGAAGGAGCGCACTATCATCATTGAGGATCTGCAAGATCTGGCTATTGACCGATCTGTGCGAATCACAATCTTGAGCGGCGACGTGCACCTCGGGGCCATTGGTCAGTTCTATTCCAACCCCAAGCTTGGTCTACCGAAGCACAAGGACCCGAGATACATGCCCAACATTGTGTCCTCGGCCATTGTCAATCACCCGCCACCAGACATTGTTGCCGACTTGCTCAACAAGCGCAACAAGGTCCACCACTTTGACAAGGAGACCGATGAGGCCATGATCCCAATCTTCCAGACTGGCGTTGATGGCAAGCCGAGAAACAACAAGAATCTTCTCCCTCACCGCAACTGGTGCTCTATCCGCATGTGGGCGCCAGGAACCACGCCGCCGCCATCGCCGCCGCCGTCCGACCGAGGGCGGAGTCGAAGCCCGGGAGGCGGCAGCTTGCTCAGGAGACTTTCCTCGAGGCGGCGCAAGTCTACTTCGCAACAACCTTTCGATGTCTCACGGGAATCTGTGCGAGGACCTCGGCCTCCAATTTCCGGAGCAGGAGGCCTCTTCAGGAACTTTTCACGACGGGGCTCGGTTGATCAACAACGACCTGGGGGTGGTGTGACTCGAACAATGTCACTTGGCCGCGGAGAGGCTGCGCAGCACAGGGATGACTTTGTGCATCATGGACAGCACGGCAGCCAGGGCCGGTTCGACGACGGAAACATGAGCGGCCAATGGAGCGGCGAATTTGATAGTGGATACATGGACCATCGCGCGCAGGGCCAGCCTCGTGCTTCGGGCCTCCGTGGTGGCGGCGGCAGCGATCTCGAGGAGTTTTCGGCGGGTGACGAGGCCTACTTTACGGCACAAACGCCTCGACGCGCACAGACGATCAACTACCACGCCGGGCCTGCTGGTAGCCACGAGGTGATCAGCCCGTCAGGCCGTCCATACCATCGAGCACCCACGGGCTTGTCATTAAAGGACGTCAAGGACGCTGAGAAATTCGAGGTCAACCTGGAAGGCGGCCTGGATATCTCGCTGAACATGGAAGTCAACTCCAAGGACCCCATGGGCATTACTGTGCCGTATCGCATCCTGGTGCCCAAGCTGTTTTATGAGCCCTCGTCCAAAGACGACTTGTTTGCGACGGCGGAGCCGACGGGCATTAGGAAGTTGTTCAGCTTCAGGAAGAAGCAAAAGGCCCCTTTGGGGGATCCGGAGCCGGAGCCGGAGCCAGCAGAGGAGATGGGATACGATGATGAAGAGTTGGACGACGACAGATATTAAGGTGGTATATATGCACTGCAAATTGTCTTTTATACCGCACATTTGGGGAATATGTTGACAGGAGAAGATGCGTATACAACTTGTAATTACCCTTCTTGGCATGTTTCTTTACTTCATAGGTCTGGTGGTGGTTCTCAACGTCGTCGTCTGTTGACGGGCCATTTGGAGTTTTCTTGGATACAGGCTGTTTGTGAATACTTGGATATACGGACATGATAGTACAGAACTCCATATACGGAGGATGAGTCGAATCTAAGGGCTTGATTGATACCAGCTCAGTGCCGATGGCGAGTGAGATACATGAGAAAGCTATCTCGAGCTATGGAGTTCTAAATCATCATATGAATGATTTGAAACGAGAGGATGAGGAAAAAAAAAGGAGTTGAAGTGATCGTGAGGATCAAGAGAAAAAGAAGTAAAAAAGAAATGCCCACTATCAGAGTCGAACTGATCACCTTGTCATGTCAAGTATTTTACTAGTGACACGCTATACCGCTTAGCCAAGCGGGCTTGTGGATGCTGGGTGCTTCGTTAGATATGTATATAGATTTCTTGCCAGGATTGCCGCCATGTTGGACACGGTCAAAATGCATGGCCAATGCATTAATTATGAAGTCTTGACTTTGATCCCTATGGCTGGCTCATCTTTGAAACTGCCCCAAAAGCCGAATTCTCCTCGCACTCTGGCCAAAGCAAAGAAGCACTGCACTCTGTATGTACTCTGCCCCGTCTCAACACGAAGCCCCAAAAGCCACTGCTGTTAGTGGTGGCTCCAGCGGGACTGCGCCTAGAAGATTAGGGGATGGAGTTCCAGCGACCCCGCCACAAGGCCTGGAACTCGCTGTGCCTCGGGGCAGATTGATTCCCCCACAGCATGGATCCAGTTGCACACGAGTACTCGGTACATGTAGCATCTCCGTCCTTGTACATGAACTTTGGGCATCCAATCCCTCTCATCTTCCTCTTGCGCAGCATCGTCATTGATTGCCTTTGCTCTTCTTTTTCTGCAGCCTTGCCTCGCCCTTTCTAACATGAATGCTATGCTTGACATGCAGGCTCTGCATTGAGTGATTGCCTGGGCCAAAGCGACGCACTTCTTTATTGTCGTTTGTTTTCCCTTCTTCAGTTCCAGGTTCCCTTTCCTGTCCGGGGTCCAAACACAGCACAGACAGACGGACAGACAAGGACAGACAGACCCTGGTCATTTCAGCTGTCCCTTCGACGACCTCCCCCCCAAATAGGGAACAAGCAGAAACACCCGAAAGTGTGCTGTCATTATTCATCTGTGCTGGTCTAACAACAACGGGGGAGCTCATTGCTTTCTGCCAGATATCCATACTATCCCACCACTCCAACCTCCCCCTCCTCAAACGATTCGCAACACCAAACACCGTTCGTCGACAACCCGCCCATCGAACCATTGAAATCCGAAGCGCGAGGCGAAGGGCCCCGGCCAGCAATTGGGCCTCAAGATGCCCCCTTCCGACCTCTCGGTGGCCGAGGAGATATACAGGGGCCTCGCGAGCCTGCTGAGTCTGCTGTGGCAATGGATCAAGGGCCCGGGCATGCACAAGGCCGCCGTCGCCGCCGCGGTGGTGATGCGCCAGGTCAGGCGGAACCTGACGGCTAGGAGGCTGCTGAGCTTCCCGCACCTGCTGGCCTTTTTCTGGATGCTGCTGCTGCTCTGGGGCGAGCGCTGGATCTTTACGAGCCATGTCAGCGTCTGCGACTGGAAGAACTGGGAGAAGTGGGTGAGTTGCTACGGAACGACATGTCTTGGATATATCACCTAAAGGAAGAGAGAGAGAGAGAGAGAGAAAGTGACGAGACTAATCAATGCCGAACAAAACACGACAACAACAGCCCAAAGATGCGACCCCCCATCACCTCGTCCTCATCGCCGACCCGCAGATCCTCGACCCTCACACAAACCCCGACTGGCCCTCGCCGGTGCTGGCCACCGTCGTCGCCGTCACGGACCGATACCTCAAGCAGGGCTACCACGCGCTGCTGCACCAGCTGCACCCGGACAGCCTCTTCTTCCTGGGCGACATGCTCGAGGGCGGGCGCGAGTGGAAGACGAGGCAGGGCCACTTCGTCGACCCCAAATGGGGGTCCCGCGGGCGCACGGCCAAGGAGCAGCGCTGGGTCAAGACGTGGCACCGCAAGTACGGCGACGACTTCTGGCTGCGCGAGTACCAGCGCTTCGGCAACATCTTCTTCGCCCCCTGGAACGACGCCGGCAGCAAGCCGGGCCCCTGGCAGAGAGGCCGCAAGCTGGTGGCGAGCTTGCCCGGCAACCACGACATCGGCTTCGGCGCCATGGTCCAGCTGCCTGTCCGAGATCGTTTTCAGGCCTATTTTGGAGAAGGGAACCGGGTTGATGTCATAGGGAACCACACCGTCGTCTCGGTCGACTCCGTGTCCCTGAGCGCCGGGACATCTGCGCAGAGAGCCGAGCACGATCTGTCAGCCATCTACGGCCCCGTCCACGAGTTCCTGGATGGCGTCCAAGCCACAAAGCGAAAGATGGCGCAGAACGAGCTCGGCTTCTGGTACGGCATTGAGCGCGGCATCAAGCACAAGCACAACGTTGAGGACCTGGACAAGGCGGACTTGACCCGGTGGCCGAGAGACCCCGGGCCGGGGGCTGCCGACTTCCCCACGCTTCTCCTCACTCACGTTCCTCTGTATCGCGAGCCTGCAACGCCCTGCGGCCCGCAGCGTGAGCACTGGCCGCAGAAGAAGGGATCCAACGAGAAGGATCCCGCCAATGCTATATCAGTGGTGGCTGGATACCAGTATCAGAACGTGCTGTCGGAAGAAGACTCCGTCAGGCTCGTCAAGAGCGTCGGCAACGTGGTCCACGTCTTTTCAGGCGACGACCACGATTACTGCGAGCTCGTGCACTCCGACTCGAAAGAGAACGTGCGCGAAATTACCGTCAAGACCATGAGCATGACGCAGGGAGTGCCGACCCCGGGCTTCCTCATGGTCAGCCTATGGAACCCAATCGACAAGGACGGCAAGCCCCTACCCGGCGCGCCCGAGCAGACGGTGCAGACTCATCTCTGCCTGCTCCCAAACCAGCTCTCCAAGTACATGAACTACATCGCCTTCACCATCTTCTCTCTCATCATCCTCGCCGTCAGGGCCTTCTTCGTCCCCGTCCTCCGCCTCACGCCGTTTGCCCTGCCGCCCGAACGAGGCGGCGCCTCCCTCCCCATCTACAAAGATAAGATCGAACCACCCATCACATCCTCGTCCGGCACGAGCAACGGCGGCGGCGGCGGTAGCACGCGCTGGGCCGGTAAGAAGGGCAAGCACAGGCATCGATGGAGCACCGACGGGTCCAGGGGGCCACGCATCACCATCAACGAGGACTACTACGACGGCGGCAAGGCGTGGAAGACGACGACGACCCGCGGAGATAGGTTCTCCTTCAAGGTCATGGCCACGGAGATGTGGACTACGACGTGGAGGGTGACTTGGATCTCGGTGCTCATCTGGATCTATCTGATACGGAATGGTTAAAGGAGCTGCCCTTCCTTTCCTCGTCTTCTCTTGCTCCTTCGACTGGCAACATATTAGACTTGAACGAGTGGTGTTTCTTTTCTGTTTTCTTTACCTTGGGGTGTTTTGTATATGAATCGGGGGGCTGTAGATGCTACTTGACTTATTTAAATATTTGGTGGGGGAAATGACAAAACACTGCAAAAGTACGCTGGTAAATGGGCAAAGGGCGGAAGATACATCATCATCATCATCATCAGCAGCAGCAGCATCAGGGCGATGGCTAGAACAGGTTGATACCAAGCATTCAGTTCCAAAACTGTACCATAATTGCAGCATCAATTATCTTTGTGTGTAAGCAGTCGGAACAAACGACAACGAGGCCAATCAAAGGCGAACCTTTCCAGCTCATCCGTTCATTTGCGCGCTCCCATCACCTCGCCCTCCGCCCAACCCCAATCCTCTCCTCCCTCGCCCTCCTCGCCCTCCCCTCCCTCCCCTCCTGCACGCCCTCCATCCCCTGCTGCCCCTGTCCCAACCCCAGATCCCCCATCGCCGCCGTAGTCTGCTGCGTCGCCGCCTCTCCTCCTCCCGCAGCAGCAGCAGCGGTACTCCCCTCACCAGAACCACCAGCGCCCTTGGCCGCGGCGCTCGTTGTCGTTGTTGTTGTAGCCCGAGCCGCAACCTCCGCCGCGTGAGCCTGCTGCGCCGCCCGAAGCGCCTCGCTCGCGCGCCGGTCTTCGTACGAGGCAATGTCCTCGGCCGTGATTTGCAACGTCGTCGGCGGCCGGCGAAGCATATCTGTAACTGTATCCTTTTTCTTCAAGAAATAAAATCTCTTATATCGTCTCTCTCTCTCTCTCTCTCTTCCCCTCCTTCTTGGTTGGCTGGTGTTTCTTCTTCTTCTGGTGGCGTTGTGTGGCTCTCTCGCTTGTTTCGAGAACCGCCGCGAAAACCAGCAGTGACGGGAGATGTGTTTCTCTTTTGAGTCGCTGAAGAGATTTGTAGAAAGGAGAAAAAGTCTCCGGTGGTTGAAGGCGGCGTGTTCTCAAGCTCCGAATGTCTGATAAAGACTTGATTTTCTTGTGGGATTCTGATGACGAGGGCCTCGATTACAACAAATTGTATATGATTGCTGTTTTCGCCAAGGAGACGCGGGACTTTACTTGTGTCTTCTGACTTCCTCGACTAGAGCCCTTTATGAGACGTAGAAAATATGCGGTTAGAGCAAAGTTAGACAGGGCTCTATGTGGAATCTGCGCTTGTGATTTTATCCAGCCAAAGTCGAATGTGTATCACGGGGCTGCCGAGGCGCGACTTTGTTCGTGGTGTTGATGATTGTAGTATGAAAGACAGGTTGAGCTGAGTGAGATCCAAGAGATCTGGAGCTAAAAGGGCAATGGCCCGCCAAGAAATGCTCTGCGGCAAGTCGCAAGCCAGGGTGGGGGCTAAGCGTGACTGCCTCTTTTGTATGAGACACCAAAAACTCACACGATAGACTTCAGCGATACACACACACAAGACAAATACCTAGTACCAGATAGCAGTTCTATTTCTATATCAATTTCTATTACTATTACAATTACAGTTATTACATCTCTATACTGTTACAATAATGAAATGGCCAAGTTGTCGTACTTGCACATCATCGATATTAATACAGGTCGCATAGACAAATCATCGCTCTTCGCGTTGTGGTATCATTCAACAACTGGTATCTGCATCCATAAAGACCGACTCAGCTCTCCTCTTCCGACTTCCTGCCATGGTATATGGTGACAAAGGAAATGAAATGCGGCATTTGGCACGTGATCCCGTGATATCCCAAGCCATCTCATCATGCAAGATGATACCCAAATAGATAAGGAAAATCCCAAACGAAAGCCAATCAAATGAATCGTACTCGACACTTTAATAAGCGTCATCAATCTTGAACCCAAGGAAAGCTTCAAGTCCATGTTCCATAACTTGCTTTGAGCCCCCAGATGGGGTCGGCAGACGGCCGACTTCCTCATGGCCCATCTCGTCATCTGCCGGCACCCATGGACCGTCCGTGCTGTCGGTTGTGTAGATGCTGGCACTGTACATGCTCTCGCAGCCATCGCGGAGCTGCCGGATGGTATCAAATATGTGGTGCTGCGGTTGAGCGCTCACGGGCGTCTGCAGCTCCGCTTCAGCATCTGTCTGCACCGTGGAAGGCGTTGATGCCGCCGAGGTCATGCTACCCGAAGAATCTCGTTGGGCCGACCGCTCAGACTTCTGCTGCGATGACTTGTCTGAGGCGATGAGCTCGCCATGTGTTTCAAAACCGAAACCCTCGAACCAGGTTGTCACGTCCTCAGCCAGATGGCCCTCCTCTTCATCTGGTTGCGCAACCTCTTCCGGAAACAGGCCGTCCAAGTCTGCGCTGGCGCCGCCCAGTATGGCCGTCTGGAAGGCCGTCCAGTCAACAGGATGCTCGTCTTCCGTCGCTTCCACAGTTGCCACCGAGCTGCGGCTACCAGTGTCACTCAAGACAATTGGGCCGTGTCGGAAAGGGGGAGTAGTCATGGAGAAGGGGGTGCTGTTGAACTGAACAGTCTCGTCTTTCACTTCCAGTGCATTGTTCATGCTGCGACTTCGGCGGTGGCCGGATATGCCTGAGCTCCTATTGCTGCCCGTGGCAGATCGGAAGCCCTCCGGGATGGGAGGTAGGAGCGGCATTGTTGGGGCTCTGACAGCAAACCTCGCCGGATTCTTGGGTGGCACTACAGGCAGCACTGATCTGGTGGAAGACGAGTCGTCGTCTTCAACGACGGCCTCTTCCTCCTCCTCGGCTTGATACAGTACCACCTGTGGCAATGGCAACTGTCCGAGCTGTCTCCTGTCAATCTTGGACGGCGACTTTGGTGAAACGTCACCGTGTATGATCTCTGGGGAGACAAGGATGGTGGACGGCGGCGGCGGCACCGTGATCTCAAACGGAAGGGCTCTCTTTTTAATGTCAGCCCTGCTCATGGGAATAGGCGTGGTCCCTCTGTCGGGCCACTGGAATGAGTCACGGAACAATGGGCTTTGTTGTTCAGCAAGTGGTCCTCCAAACTGACGTGGCATGCTTGCAGACATGTCTGATGCTGCCTTCTTCCGTCTGTCTTTGCTCTTCCGTTTGGGCGACTTCTTGCCGTTGTCTTGGCCATTCCAGATTGCTTCGATTTGGGCTGGGCTCAAAGGCTGCTTGTCCGTCTTGATGTGTTGCGACTTGAACATCTCGGCCATGTTCTCCGTCAAGGTCCACCGAGAAGACCGTGCATGCTTGCGTGACTCGATCTCAGCCGTCACTTGACTTGGCCGCCTATGCACAGGGAAATGAAAGGAACTGGCAATAGATGCTTTGCGTGTCACGCCGCATTCTGTTCCGTGGCTGTGAATCCAGTAGCCGGAGCGACGTTTGGGAACACCAGGTCCAGTTGCGGGCGATTCATACACAGGTGCATTGCACGAAGCTGCGTCTGTCCCTGCATCTGCGGGATTGTGCGCCTGATCGGTATCTGGCGAAGGCTGATTGGCTGCAGTGAGGGCGGCGGCCGTTGTCACAATGTTTGTCTGCAGCGTGTGTTCAGACTGTTGGCTGGAGCGTCGCATGTCCTTGATAGAAGGGCCAGGAAAGGGCGAGAACTGTCGCAGTATGCTACGGCTCCGACTGTGGCGGTGACTGGGCGGGTTGGCCTTCTCGAGCACCGTGCCCTCAAAGAGATCCTCTTGCGGCCGCTCTGGTCGGTGTGGGGGATAAGGAATCGAAGGCGGGTCTGTTGGAGCAGTTTCCGCCATCATTCCAGGTCTCGTCGCATCACCGCTACCAACAGAAGAGAGCTTCCTGTGATGAAAGGCTGCATCACTCTCGTAGCTGCCTCGCGAAAAGGATGGGGTGGTTGGAGTCGACAGCGCGGGTTGAGATGAGGCCGATGATGAGACTGCGGAAAGGCGGCGAAGGCTCTTTGTGCTTCGTAGAATAGTCGAGGCGACCGAATCCTTTCTCCTATGGGGAGAAAACCATGACCGTGACCTTTCCTTCTTGTCCTTCGCCGCGTCCTCTGGCTCGGCTAAGGATCCATCGGCCTTGACTGCATCGCCGGACTTGGCGCGTGAGTGTGAACGAAGCAATCCTAACCCGCCCGACTCCTTCTGGAAGTCGAGCCGCTTGGTTAACCTCGTCATTTTTTCAGAAGCAAACACCTGTCGACGGATTGAGCCGGTTGAGACGAATGCTGGTGTATATAAATAGTTGCGCAAAAGCCAACTGCGCAGGGTATCAAAGAAGAAGAAAAGAACAAAAGACCGGCGACCAAGACTGGATAATGTAGAGGCGATGACCGAGCGGGATTGCGCAGAAGGTTCCAACGTCCTACCAGGCGCAGGCGATAGGAAGGGTGGAGCTGTGGGTAGGCATGGTAGTATCACCAAGAAAGTGATCTCTGTGTTGGTCGGGCGTGCAAAAATGAGGCGGTCGTCGGTTTGCTTCGTTTGCTCTGGTGCGTGCTCGCTCTTTCTTGCTTGCTTTTTCCGACGACTTGTTGACTCGTGCAGCTGTTGGGGGCGATGAGCAGCGAACTAGGGAAGGCTAAAAGATCTGATGGCGTTTGACCTTGTTGGCGGCATCGGCCGGCCAGGAGGAGCAAGGAGAAGAAGAGGAAGAAGAGGAAGAGGACGAGGAAGAGGCAGGGAAAGGAAGGAAAATGGGCCTCCGAGACGGAAGGGAAAGGTCTGGGGCGATGGATATAGCAGCAGATAAGGGAAAGTATATGTAAACGTGCAGGAGCGAGGCTTCGCGACTTGCGTGGGGATAGTTGACTTAAGAGGCAAGTCCATCCAGAAGGTACGAAGAACAGTACGAGCGGAGGTATACCGTAGTAGGTACTTTGTCATGCCATGGCCATGTCCATCATCTTTTGAATCCCGGCGTGCATTGGTCTTGAAGGCTCCTTCCCTTGCAGACGTTGCAAAAAGGTGGCCGGACAGGCGCAAAGTATCCGGTACAAACGAAGAGTCCGACCGACGGGGCTAAACCGGGGCAGGTGCAGCCAATGACTGCCATTGGAGCGACTGATGGGATGGCGTCTTGGTTGGGGGGAAAGTGTAAGGCACAGGGCAGGCAGGAGCCACCTCGGAGCTGCTCGCTGCCCTAGCACGCAAGGCCAAGCCTAACCGAGACCTTTGTCCCGCAGGACCAGTCCCAGCGGGGAAGTAGTTTCTGACAAGTGGTCGCAACTCTTGTTTCTTCTCTTTCTTTTTCGTCCCTTTTGTCTTGCCTGCAATTTGGCTAATCAGGGAGATTTGCAGCACAGGCACTGCAAGGCCCGTACAGATGACGATGCATCTTCAGCTCGGGCTCACGATCCACCACTGCGAGGGCCAGATGTTCGTGTTCGTAATCAGCACGAGCGCAAGGCAATACATGTACCTAGCACTACTATTACTACGTACTGCTAGCCATGCGGTAGCACCGATGACAGGAGCCGATAGCTTGCTTTTGCCTCCGACTGCCAAATCAACTGTATTTGGCACTTGCGCCGCTCAGCTATTGAAGTTCTTTGGGCGCGGCTGTGGTGGGGTGGCCTAAGGGTGGCCAATTTTCCTCGGTCTCGACGACGATGCTGGTGGTGAGCAGATGTTCAATATCACTACAATACCTAGTCGTTGCACAAGCCGGATAGAATCCATCGACGGATCTTGGATTCAAGGCGTACAGGCTCACGAGTAGATACCTATGTACAGGCTACATCCGGAGTATTAGGCGGCAATGGCGCTGATGATTCGTTAGCGACGGCGGCCATTGCAGAGGTGCCCCTAAAGCAGACGGGCCATCCCTGGCGAGGCCTAGCGCAATGTACGTAAACCGCCCTCGAGAAGCACCTGGAGCAGCTCAGATGCCGGCCTCTCCCCACAGATGGGCCCCCAAGGTGTCAGCTGCTGCTACGTTGAGTCTCTTGTTCTCGCCGAGAATCGTTCATGGGCCGAGTCGATGGAGTTGACGCTGCATGGCCTTTGTACGGGGTGCGGAGGCAGTAACTGCTCCCGTACAAGGACCGTTTCTAGGACACAGGCAAGGTATCCAAAGGCCCCGCATCTGCGTTGCAGGACAGAAAGATGCAGAGAACTTGATGCTCGTCGATGCCGAGCGGCGAGTAATGAGCGGCAAGGGCACTGAGTCGAATTCCATCTGCCAGTCAGTGCTTTGCTTTGCTTTGCTTTGCTCAGAGCAGGGCCCAGCATTGACAGTGAGAACGCTACGTACTAGGGAGCCTTGACTTGTATGACGAGATCATACCTATGTACCTAGCAGCTTAGACGCTTCTTCTCACATCAGGATGCAAAGAGCTTCCTTTCAGCTGCCAGTTCAGCTCAGAGACTTGACACTCTCAGCACTCTCATCACTTCTAATAATAGCCCAGTTTCAACCCACAGACGCTTCCTCAAACATTGCGGCATTGATCAAGGAGTTTCGTGAGACCCAACACATTGCCATGGCCAGATGCATGCATGTATCGTTGACGCCAAAAGTATCCAGGGAGGTACATACAGACAATGCTAGCACCTGCACGCATCTCTTCACCGTAAGTCTTGCACTTCTCCGCCTGTTGTCTCCTTGGTTTTAATACCTTGGCAGGTGAGGTAAATCATTTGGGCAGTGTCAAGCACACCTCCTCGCATCTGCAACATTGACTTGAACATGATGCCCGCTGATGAAGCCCGACACAACATGCGCATCGCTGGACCAGCTGCTCACCCGATGAGATGGACGGGCCGATGCCACTGTCACCAGCTCACATTGAGGTAATGGAAGGCAAGGTAGGTACTACTAGTAGGTACCTGCTACCATTGAAGGAACGAGTACTGAGGTACTTGGACAGAGCGCTGTGCTCCGCCAAAATTGCCGAGCGGCCTCATCGCGGGGGACGTACAGGTTACCCACTGATAGGTACTAGGTATGGAGCATTCTGTAACTGCCCACCGCTGCGCGTGGGTTCCGCCTGGTTCATCCTCATGAAGCTCCTATTTTCTCGTGGCTTCATGGCGAGCTGCTGGGCCTTGGACAAGAGGGCTGAAGGATTGCAGCATCTATGTTCCAATGCACTAGGTTATTAGGTATGAAACTCAACATGAATACAAGCTGCTTGTTCTCGGACAAGAGTGTACATACCTACTTTAGTACCTACGTGTGTTACCTCCTCAAGCCCAGATCTTGGATCCCTTCCCCCCCCCCCTTCACGGACCATCCCGGCTTATTGTGATGGTGGCGCCCAGCTAAGGACACTAGCGATTTACGCTCCGTGGATGGTTGATGGCTGTTCCCCCCCGCGATATCAAATAATACAATCCATCAATAGTAGGTATCTTGGGTCTTTCATCCTCGTTCTGGCCTCGGTGAAGTCCGCTGCGACCAACAAAGGCCTAGCTGCATTAGGCTACTAGGCATTTCTCCAGACGCTATGATGCTATTCTCCTAGGGCCTCGAATGGCACACAGCCCGATGTTCGGCATTTGCTGGTCAAAAAAAAAGGACAAGCAAGCATCGATTGAGGGATTTGGAAAGTGACAAGACAAGACGAGACGAGGCGGGACGAACGGGACGAGACGAGACGAGACACCGTCGTCATGACTTGTCGGTATCGTTGTCTGGTGTATCGTATCGAAACCCTGACATGCATGGAAGCGCAAGGACCTGCCATACGGGGGCACGGGGCGAGTCGCAGTGTATGTATGTACATGTATTTGCCTCATCCACATTATGCCCCCTTCAAGGCGAACAGAAGTAATAATGGTTGAGAACGAAGCAACAACAACAACAACAACGACGACGACGACGACGAGAAGGATAAAAATAGCCCTTGCCTGTGCTTTAAGATTGCATGTAAGAGATCCAGTCAATCAGACAGACAGACAGAAGACAGACAGACAGACAGACGTCAGCGGTTTCCGCCAGTGCCGAAGCAGGCATCGCATCGCATCGCACCGCATCAACATGCTTGCCACCTCGGAGGACCGGGAGGAGAAGCTGCGCTGTGTGTCGCCTCCGTTCATTTATCCAGCATTGGACAATGGATCCTTCGGAAGCCCACAGCATGCGTTAAAGTACGATATGTTCAGCACGGAGTAGTAGTACTAGTACTGCCTACATCGACGTACGATCTGGCCATGCACGTATTGCTCTGTGCTACCTACCTACCTTGCCTGGTCCGTTTGTGCGGAGTATTACTGCTTTTGCTGCTGCTGCTACTAGTACTCGCACTACCTGATAAGGAGCATGGGCGAGTTCTTTGGATCGGCATCCACCCAGGAATCCTTGTCGGACAAGAAAAGAGTCCAGGCTTGTTGGATCCCATGATTCCGCTAATACCACCACACTACCTAATTACCAGACAATCCAGACTCCAGACAGCCAACTATTTATTGTCAATATTCTGTACTTACTGCCGCCAGCTATTCAGCTATTCAGCCAATTTCAGCATTCATTTTACACGGCTGCATCGCCTGGACCGCCGTCTGGACCTTTCTTGCTGTACTTCTAGAATCAAGTTCGATTTCCTAGGTACTACCTATTGTGTCACATGGAGCTCACGCCATACGCAAGTCTCACTCAACAAGCCATCCATTCATTTGATCTCACCTTACTCGCCGCCCGCCAGTAATGGTGCATAGGAATATCCTTAGTAATAGTTATTATAGGTCATCTACAGTACAAGTATAAGAGGATTAACCAGAGACAGTAGGTGTCATGTCATGCCCAACTGCTACCCCTCACGTCCAGATCCCACCTTACGGAGCACCTTGTCAGTCAGTAAGGTACATACTAGTATGCCCACATGCTGCTAACAATCCACAACACATCTTGGGCACCAGCTGCCGAGAGGTAACGGAACCACGCGGCTATTATTCGTAGCCAAGTTCTAGATCCCGAGGCAGGCAAAAAAGAAGAAGCCCAAAAGCACGACACACCTTTGCTGGCCCCGTTGCCACGCTCCGTCTTCCCAGCAGCCGATCGGGGCCTCGGCGGGGCGTGAACATGTTCATGTTGGCTGCAGACGGGGGAATCCAAGAAACAAGGGCCAGATTTTGCCTGTGACTTTCGAGCTGTGCATACCCAGAGAGGATGTACATACATGCATGCAGTGCTACTCGTATGTATCACTAGCCAGCTGCACAGGCGAACGCAGGCTCTGAATCAGCTCCTTCTAGGCAGCCAGAATACATTCATGATCCGGCCTCCGCCCTGCTTGCTGACGGATGAAACATCTGCTCACATGATACCTACCATGGACCCGACGATGGTCTGGCCAGGTATTACCTACCTCTGTACCTATATTCCAACAGGCCAGGGTTTGATGAGGAACACCTCAAAAGGCAGGACATGGCAGTCTGTCCACGGTCCCTTTAGGTGGCGGCCACGAGGTGGTCTGATAATCGCATTGCATGCCATGTCGTGCGCATTCACACAAAGCAGGCTCTCACGATGCCAGGTTGCATCAGGGGTGGAAAGGATATGCAAAGAGTCCAAGCTCGTCATCCGTCTCGCAAAAAGAAAAAAAAAAAAAAAAGATCGAAAGAAAGATTTGGAAAATCCACAAGACTGTAACATGGAGGGGGAACAAAAAGACTGGGGTTTCTCTTCTTCTAGACGGCTATAATACTAAACAACCTGCAGTCGACGAGAACGTCCCGGTAGCTTCGGGCCAACTCTCGAGTCATCTGTCATCTTGCATGTTGCCCTTGTCGAGAGAGGCAGCTACTAGGTACAAGCATCAAAGAGCCAGTTTTTCCTCCGTGATGTTTTCTCACTTTAGCCAGAATTATAACGCCCGCATGTTTCGCCGACGGAAGCCAAGGAATTTCCAAGCACGAGACGTCTGGTGTTTCTTGTTGTCGTTTCCTGCCTGTGAGATGATACTACACTAGAGAAGATGTTTCTCGGACCTGCCTTGCGAGCATACGCCCACCACTTTACTTCGTTGAAACGTCACAGGCATCAGGTCTCTTTTTGCCTACCTGGATAGGTACATTAGTAGTCATGGTAGAGCCGTGCAGATGTACGTACCTGATGTAATATATCATCTCACCTTCCCAGACGACGTTACACGCAAACCTGTCTTTGCGGGGAAGCTACATATAAGTGATATTGGGGCTCACGATGGGATCACCTTCTACTCCAGTAATGGAGTGTTTGTCGACGAAAACGACTTGTCTACTCAGAACGACTTGTAGATGCTGCTGCTGCTGTTGTTGTTTTCCAACTTCCATAATACGAATGATTTGCCATGCCGCCGTGACTAACGTCTTAGTATTAATGCCACAGAGGGAATCCGATCCTTACTTCCTTAACCCATAATCAAACGACAACGCCTCCTGATGAGTATCCATGCAGTAGCCATGTCAAGCCGTAGTGTAAGCCGTGCCTATATCAGCAACTTTGCTTCACCAGAACCATGAACCTGCCCAGAATAACCGATTCAAGAACCCCCTTCCAACTTCTCCCTCTTTCAAAAACAGAAAGCCTCACAACACCCAATTCGCCTCCATCATTCCCCTCGACGTCCCCGTCTTCAGAAACGACGCAGCCGCATGCCTCGGAAACGTCACCCTCGACATCTCCAGCTTCTTCGTCTTCTTCTCTGCCTCTTCCACGCCGCCTTCAATCAGCGGCTCGCAGTCCTCCTCGTACTTGTTCTTTCCCTCCTCTAGTATCCTGACTGCCGCGTCGCTCGTCTTGTAAGCTGTTCGGTGGCCGCAGCACATGGTGAAGAGTCTCTTGATGGACTCGAAGACGTCTGAGTACCATGAGGTGGACGGCTTGGGGGTGTAGAAGAGAGGTGGCGGGAGGGGGGAGGGCTGGGAGCTGATTCGGAAGCCCTTTGTATGAAACATTGTGGGATAAAAGAGAGATTATGTGTGTGAGATACCCAGAGTAATAGTAAAGGGATGAATGTTGATAGGCTTCTTTCCAGGGCTTGTGAAGTGCAGGAAGAGAGGTCTCAGGATATCTCGTGAAAGGTTCCTTGAAGAGATGTGGATGATAACGAGGAGTAGAAACCTCACTTCTCATGGAGCCGGAGCTCTATATACTGCAACAATCACAACCGACATCTCACTTCAGCAACAATAGTCGAGATGCATTCCATCAACCTCCTAGGCGACCGCCTCATTTCGCTTTGCAAAGTCTCACACATGGGGTGGAGCTTGCTCGTTATCTGGACGCAAGGGAGGCATTCTCAACGTATCTGAGAAACAGCGGCCTTTTGGTCTTTAATTGATGTCTCACACATTTCATAATGGCCCTGGTGCCATGCCATGAGGAGCCCGGCCGCCGCGCCATTCCGGCAAGCACAAAGTCCGGGAAGGGGAGCCATAGAGGGAACTGGCTAGACCTGATATCGTCATGGGCTCTTTGGATCATTCCATTGCTCTGCTCTATATGTAACTGCCTGCCTTGCCTTACTCGTATGCTTCCGAATCAACCTCGTCATCTTCATCTCCATCATCGTGCGTGGCAAACGGAACAAACCGAAAGTCCAAAAAGCTCCTCTTGCCTCCCTCGACGTCCACCATGAACTGCAGGCTCAAGACGCCCTGGCTGTCGCCTCGAAGACTGACTTTGCTTGCAATGCGCATCGCCTCGCTGGCGTGTCTGATAAAGTCAAACTTGTATGCCTGCGACCAGCGGTCGGAGATGGTAAAGGTTTCGAGAAGGTCTTTGCCTCGTGCAAAGTCCACGCTGGAGCTGCCTATGTCTCCAGCGCAGGACAGGGTCAGGAACGGCGACGTCTTTGTGGCTGCAATGTTCAGCTTGACGGGCCCCGCGGGTATGATCTCGGCAATGCAGTCAAACAGGGTGCGGGATGACATGATGATCTTGAACGTCAAGTCGTTACGGTCAAAGGGAATGTCTTCTGGCATCTCGGGGAGGTAGGTCGCCAGTCCCGCGGTCGTCTTGATGCCGGATTCCTCGAGGGTGACTTTGAAGGCATCGCCCTCCTCCGCGTATAACAATGTGCAGGTTCCAGGTATGCCAAGAGTCTGGTTGCTAAACGCACTTGGCCTGTAGTTGCGTATGTTACTTCGATATGGGTCTTGGTCGGCCTTCTGAGCTCGAGCAGCCACATCTACAGACCCAAAGATCTGCAGCACCTCAAGAAATGTCGACAGTGGGATTTGGAAGTTGGGATATTCAGGCTCGCCATCTTCTGATATGGGAAAGTTCACGGTGTACGCAGAAAACAGAGTCTTGTCCAGAAATGCAACCCCTGCGTCCACTGTTAGTTCAGTCTTCTACGATTGTTGAAGAATCGTGCTCTCAAACCTTGCATTACTCGCGAATTGTCGGCCGCAAAGCGGATGCCATCCTCGGTGATTTGCACGTGGACCCTTTGTGCAAAGTCTATGCATCGAAGAAGCTGGTATAACGGCCTTGGAGATGTTGAAACTGCTCGAAAGATGGGCTTTGCTTCCGAAGCCATGGCTGAAGTAGGACAGCGGGTGATGGTCAAGTGGTGGAGGAAGTGGGAATGGGTTCGCGTGAACGGATCTTATGGGCCGTAAGGCAACTTGAAACGACAGAAGAACAAAACAAGTCGCTCCAAAAGCCTTCTTTTGGCTGGTTTTCTTTCGCCAACTAGTATACAATGGGTATCTTAGACATAAACTCCGACCGCACAGAACATGTACACTGTTCCAAAGCTGTGATGAGTTAGCACATGCTTGGCAATCAGTTGAGTCACGCATCGTCGAGGGTTTGCCATACGCAACTGCTAAAGAGGCCGGAACGCCGAGCGCAACGACGCTGACCAGAGAACGATCTGCCAGAGCATGTTTGATTAGTTGTATGCCCCCAAGCTGAACACACGCACAGAATACACAAAGACTCACTCAGCGCAAATACGCCGGTAATGGCGATTCCCAGAGAGAGAAGCAGGAATGCGACGGTGAATTGGCTCTCCTTAGCAATGACAGGGACGAACGGACTGCCAGCAGCAGCTTGCCAGACTTGGTGCAGTGAGGAATCCATGTGCTGCTCCGTGTGCAAACGAGCGATTGACGGCGGCTCCAGGCTGGTTCTCACGAGCGATGGCAGGGAGGAAGTTCGAAGGCGATCGACTCGTCGGGGGTCGGACAATTGTTAGATAGTCAATCAATCAATCAATCGCGCCGTGATTGCGAGATTGTTGGAGCTTGAGAGAAGCTCGCCCAATGCCTCCAGCTGTCCACGTTGGATATCTGGCCGATTAGGCAGATCAGGCTTAGCGCAATTCGCGGCTGGGCGATGGATGATGTAAGCAACGCTCTCCACAGACGCAGCCATATCCGGTCTAGTCCGTCCCTGCAGCTTTCGGAACTCCTCCCCCACAGCAGCTTACCTAAGGCAGCGCAATCGACGCTCGGACCATGAACTTTCTCGAACCCGCGTCAAACGTCACGCCTGCGACTTCGTACTCGTACTGCATACATGTACCAACTGCGACCGTCTCTACCTCACCTAATTCCACCTTTCACTACACATGACATCCTCAACACTGCACAACCCCAAAGGCATTTCGCATCGATTTGCATCTCGCGGCCCAGCCGAACCGGCGCAGTCCGACATCATGGCCGATGTCAAGGAAGAGAGTAAGGCGACTCCCCTGCAGTCCAGTTTACTTGCAATTGCACGCCCGCCAACACCAACTGAACGCATCGTCGCAGATGGCAAGCGCAAAGCCGAGGACGATCCGGTCTCTCCCGCCGCATCCAAGCGGGTTAAGCACGACGAAGATGCCGCCGAGGCAACAGAGCAGAAGCCCGTCGAGATGAAGCCAATTCCCTTTCCCGAAAAGGTACGCGATCCATTCCTCTCCCCCCCTTCCCGGCAATTGCTTCGACAGATCGCATATCGGTCCCCCTTCTCATGCTGACTTTTACCCTCAAGCCGGCAGTCATCGAAGAGCGCAATGGCGAAATCGAATTCCGCGTGGTCAACAACGACAACGAGCGCGAGTCCCTCATCATCCTCACCGGCCTCAAATGCATCTTCCAGAAGCAGCTCCCCAAGATGCCCAAGGACTACATCGCGCGACTCGTCTACGACCGAACGCACCTCTCCATTGCCATCGTCAAGAAGCCGCTCGAGGTCGTCGGCGGCATCACATACCGGCCCTTCAAGGGGCGCCAGTTTGCCGAAATCGTCTTCTGTGCCATTAGTTCTGACCAGCAAGTCAAGGGTTACGGCGCGCATCTCATGTCGCATCTGAAGGACTACGTCAAGGCCACCAGCGACGTCATGCATTTCTTGACGTACGCCGACAACTATGCCATTGGCTATTTCAAGAAGCAAGGGTTCACTAAAGAAATCACCTTGCCCAAGCACGTTTGGATGGGATACATCAAAGACTACGAAGGCGGCACCATCATGCAGTGCTCCATGCTCCCGCGCATTCGATATCTGGAAATGGGCCGCATGCTCCTTAAGCAGAAGGAATGCGTCCAGGCCAAGATTCGAGCGTACTCCAAGTCGCACAACATCCACCCGCCGCCCAAGGAGTGGAAGAACGGCATCCGCCCGATCAACCCCCTCGACATCCCCGCCATCCGCGCGTCCGGCTGGTCCCCCGACATGGACGAGCTGGCGCGCCAGCCACGCCACGGGCCCAACTACAACCAGCTGCTCCACCTGCTCAACGACCTCCAGAACCACAACTCTGCCTGGCCGTTCCTCGTGCCCGTCAATAGAGACGACGTGGCCGACTACTACGACGTGATCAAGGAGCCCATGGACCTCAGCACCATGGAGAGCAAGCTCGAGGCCGACCAGTACGCCACGCCCGAGGACTTTATCAAGGACGCCAAGCTCATCTTTGACAACTGCCGCAAGTACAACAACGAGAGCACGCCCTATGCCAAGTCGGCCAACAAGCTCGAGCGGTTCATGTGGCAGCAGATCAAGGCCGTGCCCGAATGGTCGCATCTTGAGCCGGAGAAGTAGACACTCATCATCGTCTCTGCGTATACGGCATCTATCACTACGATTACATGTCACGAAAGGGTTTGGTGGTATATCTGTTCCCTTTTCTCTGCTTTCTCGTTCTCATTTCTCGCTTTGCTTTTCCTACAACATCTGGGTTTTCAATTGGAAGTTTGAAAAGAGCAATGGCGTCCCGGCACAGGTATGGGGCGTTTCTGGACTGATTACTTTTCCTTGTATGCTTTGAGCTTCACAGACCTAAAGGGAAGCGTTTTTTAACGGGGAGCTTTTCCAACGAATGCAATACGTTGCGTTATACCAAGGCTTTAGATCTGAATAATGTCTAAGAGTGCCATAAGGCCTCAGAAGCGCTACAGGAAGCGCATCGTAGTCTACTAGGTACTTAGATAACTTCAAGAATCAACAAGAGGCACATGCCACATGTGTTCATGAACCTCATCCTGTATTTGTGACATTCGATTATAGTCTTCCGCCTCGTTGACGAACGGATGACACGATATGTCCATCTCAATATCGAACCCTCTGCTGACACAAGCATCATCACTTAAAGACATAAGCATGTTTGCCGCTTCTCTCCATTTCTTTTTCTAAAGCGCCTCGCAACAGAGTCGGGACACGGGCCCTACTCCCTCCCCCTTTCTACCTACGTACCTAGCTCTACATGAATATTGCATTCCGACCCAAGTCCGGAATCAAGAAAACGATAGAAGAGAATAAATAACCATCTCACAGAGACACAAAACAAGAAAAGCAGACAAAAAGCTATAGGAACCAAACGAAAAAAAGTGTGAAACATCAAACGCGCTTAACCGCCGAGACTCCGAGCGAGAGAAGAGAAAGGGAAGTCCAAGAAAGACAGCCAAAAGTGGATAAAACAACGCTACCATCATCCCTCAGAAACTGCGACCACAGCGCTGAGAAAGACGGGTGTTAGCAGCAGGGACAACAAGGGGGAAACATCTATAGATCGCCAGTTTTCAAGAGGTCTAATGAACAAGGGGAAAAAAAAACTGAGCGCCTTTAAGTCGTTCTGTCAGCTCGCAGGTACCAGGTCGCGAGGGGGCGATCTTCACGCGCCTCCAGCCCGGGCCCCCGGCTGACTGGCCGAAGCATCGCCTGCTGGTAGTCGAAGGTTTGAATAGTTCCGTCGAGACGAGGGGGATTGACCGAGGCCTGACTGCAGGGTCGATCGCGTCGCAGAAATCAAGATCTGCCCACTACGGAGGGAGTTCTCGTTGTCAATTGTGCGGCGAAGCAGGGGCTGGAGGATCTCGGGAATCTCCGACCATTGGCCAGCGCGAGCCCTGTGAAGCATGCCGTCGGAAAGGGGGTTGGGGGCCCCAGAGCTAGACGAGCGGGACTGGCCAAGCATCTCGGCCGTCATTCTGTCTGTCAAGACTGCCAGCTCGCCGCTATCAATCGCGTTCTTGAGCCACTGCTCCCATTCTTCGTCCAACACGACCGAGGTGTCACCGGCCTCGCGCCTGGCCGCCTGTGCGCGCAGACGCTCGTTGAGCGGCACGCCGACGCTCGCCAGCTCCTCGTCGCTCTCTTCCACGTCCATATTGTCGTCGTCGTCGCCGCCGCCGTCGTCCAGGCTCGGCATAGCGAGGGTGCTCATCCTAACGGTCCGCGCGGGCTGGGTGGACGGGCGGGTAGCGGGCTCCGTCCAGTCGGGTAGGTCATCGGCTGCCGTATCTCGAATCACAATGCCTTGCTCGGCCTCAAACTTCTCCTTGGCCCACTTGGTCCCCTCCCACTTGGTGAGAGAAGAGATTTCGGCGTGCGTGAGGCCCAGGGCGTCAAAGGCTCGGAAAAGGCGACGGTGCCACTGCCACCGGCTGAGTCGGATACGGTGGGTCGGATGCGTGTAGTCCAGCCCCGGATACTTTGCTTCTTGCGTGTCGAGATGCCCGTAGAAGGCGTGCGTCTCCTGGCGGACTTCGGGGATGAGGCAGCGCTGAAGCAGCGCTGAGAAATCCTGGGGGTCGAAAGTCTTGGGCTTGGGAAACATGTGCTCGTACACGAGCTGGTCGATAGGCGGGCCCCTCATGGCAGCGGTGTCTGATGCAGCAAACTGTGGTCGTGTCAATTCACGGGTCGAGGGCCTTGTGCGTATTGCGCCGAACCGTCAGGAGCGTCGCCAGTCGTCTGATGGAGGCGGCCGAAAGCGGGCGTGGGTGTGGGAAGGTTTGCCAGACGGTCCTGGAAAGCTGTCGGCCGATTACGGACAGATTTGACGATTGAGTGAGGGCGGCCAGAAGAAGTGGTTTGTTTGAAGGAGAGAAGACCAAGTCGGACGAGATTGTCGTGTGTGTCTGCACAGGGAAGGCGAGAAAAGCCAGTTCGTCACAGAAAAATTGGCTGGCTCGCGGGCGGGCTCGGGTTGGGAGTCGGCCAAGGAATGAAGGCAATGCCTGTCCGAGATTATTTTGGGGTCGATCCGAGAGAGCGGCCACGCACGGGACAGGGAGACCTGGAATCTTCGAACGAGGGCCAGACAAGACGCTCGGGCGAGCCGCAGGCAGAAAAGGCGCAACAGTCGTTTCACAGCCGGCGATGTCACGTTGTCTGGCCGCTGTGGAGGACAGTGAATACGGGCGTTTGAGGTGTTTTTCAGGTCGAGGAAGCGGTAGGTGAGGTACAAGATATAATGATTGTGTGGTGAATGGTGAATGAGTGAGTGAGCGAGCGAGCGAGTGGATAACAAGTGCACGATGCTCGGTAGTAATAGTAATGTAATCTGCAGCGCTCCGTACAGGGGAATGGAAGAGAAGGTTGGGGAAGAAGAACAAAGGGCAGGGCGCCGGTGCCAATCAAATGAGGCTGCCTAGGGCCTGTCCTGTCCTGTCCTGTCCTGTCAGGGCACCTGTGCTGTTCCTGCGGCAAGGGACCAGACGCCACCTCACCTAAACAGTTAGGCAGAAGCTGCCGCCGGTTTGTCAAGCACAGTACAGTATGGACAAGGTCTCGACACAGAATGTTGTTGCGAAGTTGGCTGGAAGCAGCCGGTACAATCTGGTCGTGATGAAGCCAGGTTGGCTTCTGCGAGTGACGGGCGCTGTTCGATCGGTGACAAGGAACATTGAACCTACACAGTTGAGCGGGCATTGAAGCTCGAGCTGGAGGTTTCCAGTGGAGGTTAAGAGTGAAGGGGATGGTGGTTTCAGCAGCCTGGCGCTGTCGAATTAGCGGGCAATGGTCCCTGTAGGGGTCCCGAGGTCAGGTCGACTTCAATGTGTCCCGTCGGGTCGCTTTTGGGTCCGGTCTGGGTGCCTGTATCTGTGCCTGTCGCTTGCAGAACCACCGCACCTCAATTTTTTTTGGTAATTCTTCGTCTTCGGAGGCTGTCTTCCTCTTACAAGTGACCTGGGTGCTTACAAAAGTCATCAATCACATGGAGAGTAACGCAGCTCAAATGAATGCAGTGCTCTTCCTGACAGTCTCTTACTGGACACCTCATATGCGGAGCTTACACACCTGCAGCCTTTGACTGCAAACAGAAGTGCGACCCGGGCGTGCCTGAGACGGCATCCAGTCGGGTCCATAGCTTTTTCTTGGGTTTCGCGTCAGCATCACCTTGGCTCTTGCTAAGCCAACCTGATTGCAACGAACCACCATTAGGCGTAAGCATTGGGCACAGCGAACTGGTGCCTGAGGAGCGACCAAGACGGTATCATTGCCTTTTGTCACAATATCAGGCACTCAAGGACAAGGATCTTGGTCTGTCTACCTAAGTAAGATCGCGGCGCGTGATTATTCGCATAGGCTTCCGTTATGGTGAATTTTCGAACCATAGGCAGATAAAACAGGAGACATGCATGACATTGTCCAGATGCTAGAACATCTCGGCGCCTTGATCCACTGTGAAGGCACGGTAGCTGATGGAAGGAGAAGCAATGGAGGTCTCATGATGTGCTTGCTAGCAGTTGTTGACTCATCGTGCGGATTGAGGAATAAGCTTGCCATGGCATCTAAGGTATCACTAGAAGATTGCATCCACACTAACTTGCCTACTTCAAACACATTGCTTCAAGCGGACATGGAGCAACAGAAACGAGTCAAGATCCGGACAACGCTCCCCATCCTCCCGCCCATCGACTCTCGCAATGAAATCCACACTCCCCGGCTCATCATCCGAGCACCACGCATCTCCGACGTGCCTGCTCTGCACACGCTCCGCATCCAGCCCGAAGTCATGAAGTATTCCTCAAAGGGCGCGGACAAGACACTCGAAGACACTCGCAGGAGCCTGGACGAGCTGCTCCCTCCCAACGACAGCAAGACATACTACTTTCTCATCTTCCAGCGAGACACGGGCGACTTGATTGGCAGGGGCGGCTTACACGGCCTCTCGGGACGGAACCTGGGATGGCCAGAAGTTGGCTATTCCTTCAGACCAGAGACGTGGGGGAAAGGATATGGCACCGAATTCCTGACTGCCTTTGTCGAGAACTGGTGGGGGTTGCCTCGCAGAGAGGCCGAGATTGAGGTCGACGCGACAGCCTTGGATGCCCAAGTGTTGGAGAGCGAGGATTCCTTTGCCCTTGAGAGACTGGTTGCCGTGGTAGACGTGAACAATCTGGGGAGCAGGAGAATCCTGGAAAAGTCGGGATTCGCAGCGTTCAGGGAGTGGACAGGTCCAGATCCCCGTGAGGCTTACAGGGACCAGCAGGCCACCATGGTTGCGTTTGCATGCCTTGCACCAGAGCAGCAGGCGAGGAGCTGAGGTTTGAAGGGCGGCGTATTCGTGAGTCCGAAGAGAGCAGTCGAGACTTGTTCTATCTCGCAATCATCAACTCCCCATTGTTATGGCAGCACAGGCAAATGTTGGATATTATCGAATTTGGAGGACATCTATACATGTATGACGCTTTGTATTGTAGAAACTGTACCTCCCTTCATGATTAGCGCGCAATGACCTTGATGGACAGACGCGCGAGATCACGTGTGGCCCTTCCATCTTTAATTGAATGAGCGCGTTCCAGCGCGTTTATCTCACAGATTTGTGTCACATCAGCTTCCCGTTGCCCCTCCATTTGTGCTCCTCCTCCTCCTCCTCCTCTTTAAGACAGAGACCGGTCTTTGTACACTCGTTTCCCTCTCTCCCTCTCTCTTCCTAAGCGCTCTTTCTCTTCTTTCCTGTTTTTGCCGTTTCTAGGTTGCCCCAGCAGACACCATGGGTTCTACGTCACAGCACGAAGAGTACCAGTACCTCAACCTGGTCCGCGAGATCCTGGACCAGGGTGAGCGAAGACCCGATCGGTAAAGCCACCGGTGACATGCATGCATTAATCGATCAAACAAGAAATCCGACTGACAGCCAGTTCCCCCCACAGCACAGGAACAGGAACCCTGTCAATCTTCGCCCCTCCAAGCTTCAAGTTCAAGCTCAACGATAACGGCCGGCCGATCCTCCCCCTCCTCACCACGAAGCGCGTCTTCCTCCGCGCCGTCGTCGCCGAGCTCCTCTGGTTCATCGAGGGCAACACCTCGTCCAAGGCCCTCAGCGACGTCGGCGTCAAGATCTGGGACGGCAACGGCTCCCGCGAGTTCCTCGACAGCGTCGGCCTGGCGCACCGCGACGTCGGCGACCTGGGCCCCGTCTACGGCTTCCAGTGGCGGCACTTTGGCGCCGAGTACGTCGACGCCAACACCGACTACGCCGGCAAGGGCGTCGACCAGCTGGCCGAGATCGTCCACAAGCTGCGCACCAACCCGTATGACAGGCGGATGATACTCAGCGCGTGGAACCCGCGCGACTTCAACAAGATGGCCCTCCCGCCCTGCCACATGTTCGCCCAGTTCTACGTCTCGTACCCGGGCCGCGGCCGCGGCGTCGACGCCCCGGAGCCCTCGGAGGAGAACAAGCCAAAGGGTCACCTCCACTGCCAGCTCTACCAGCGGTCCTGCGACATGGGGCTCGGCATCCCCTTCAACATTGCGAGCTACGCGCTGCTCACGCACATGCTCGCCCACGTGTGCGATCTGGTGCCGGGGAGCCTCACCCACGTCATGGGAGACGCGCACGTCTACATCGACCACATCGAGGCCCTGCAGACACAGCTCGAGCGCGAGCCGCGGCCGTTCCCCGAGCTGGAGATTGCGCGGGAAAAGGGCGGCAGCATCGATGGCTGGAAGGTCGAGGACTTTGTCGTCAAGGGATACGACCCCCACAAGTCGATTCCCATGAACATGTCCGTCTAATCGGGCTGTGAGAGGGAGGAGCGACTCAATTGTAAGGAAAAAGAAGATTTTAAACCACAACTGGCTGGCTTAGGGAGGGGAAACAAATAGGCCAGAGGTCCCCTTCACTGCATGTGAGGTTACACATGTCGCAGCGTCTTGGCCAAATCTTTCGTCTATCTGTGGCAGATGCAGGCTAATCAGTGCTGTTCCTTTTCGAGACTGCTGTCTCATTCTCCTCACGTCTGCTGTGCTGAGCCGTCTGGTCCAAGATGCGCGCCTCCCCTGATATCGAGGCGGTGGATCACAATTGCCCTGCAAGCAACGGGAAGAGAATGGGGAATGGCACTTCTAAATGTAAAGAGCATTGATGAGTTTGCATCTGCCACAGAATAGGCGGGATGCAGACCTCTGCGCTTAGCATGTGGCATTCAACGTACATAGTACTAGTCATTACAGTAGGTATGGAATGATAAGAGAAGGAATACGGGGTATTGGGACTCGGGATGCACAGCTGGATCTCATGAAACGGACATTACAGAGGTACATGAAGAGACGATTAAAAATCACGAGGCAGAGGAAAAAAGCTCGTCTACAAACATCCGGTCGTCCAGTCCAGACGCTTAAGCCGTTTTGATTGTTGCCGTGATTCGTGTACACGCAACGCTGTATCTACCTTAGGTATGAGCTGCTATACATGGTGTACTTAAAAAGAGCAAAAACCAGGAAAGAAACTCGAGAGAAAAAGAGCTCAACTCGCTAAACTCCGGAAGAACAATCGTGTCTTTTTATAACGTCGTGATAATAGAGCAGCGCCCTTTTCCCCCATATATACAAGTACTTCAAGTATACGCAGACTCCTGGTATCGCCGGTTGGGCATGGCTCCAGAGCCTCCCAGGTCGTCTTCCCCAGATCGCCTATCCCACTTCTTCCTCTCCTCCCGTATGCGATCTCTGTCTCGCACATCCCATCCCGGCCCCTGTCGTCTGTCGGCATCGGCGTGACTGCTAGTCCGCCGCTGAGACTCTGGCCGGCGCGGATGCTGTTGCCGCTCCCTGCGCCCGCCCGAGTCAGCCTCGTCGGCGCGGTAGCGGTCCCGCTCTTGATGCAGTCGGTGGCGGCGGCGGCGCTCCTCTTCGCTCGATCCTTCAGACAGCCCGTCCGAGGCAAGATCCGAGTGGTTTTGATTCAGCCGTGAAGGGGGGATGTGTTCGCGGCTCCTGCGCACACGGATCGGGTCGTTGGCGGAGCTGTGTCCCCTTGAGCTGTTGCGGCTGCCTGGGATAATGTTGGAGACGGTCTCTGAGAGCTTCTCCCTGAACCCCCCAAAGGGGCTACCTCTTCTCCTTGCTTCTTCAGCCCGACTGTCGCTGCGATGGGTCCGGAAAGAAGGAACGCTGGAGCCTGCCGACGGCGGTGGAGGGCCCGATGACGACGGCGGGACGACGCGACGAACCCCGGGGGTAGTTGGCGAGCCGGTGCGATGTCGCCGCCTGGCTCTCGTATGCATGGACTCATCCACAGATTCATCGCCAGACGAATCGGACGAGTACCGCTGGAAGTGGCTATGTCGACGATGCTGGCTGGGTCGGCTGGGCGTTGTTCGAGTAGAGTCAGGGTTGAGATAGGTGCCAGAATAACTATGGCGGATGGAGTCTCTGTGTGGCTGGCGTGTGGAAGCGTAGTCGGAAAAGCTTCGACGTCTCCCAGCGTCGTCGGCGGGTCTCTGGCGGCGAGAGCGTTCGGGCGAACGCATCGAAGGCCTTTGGCCGAAATTAGCCCCATGGCTTTCGCCTACACGGACATAAGTGAACCTTTCGTACTGGTTTGGATCAGCAGCCCTCGCCCGCGGCGAAGTCGAGCGGAAGGGATCCGCGGTATGGACGTAGGCAAACCTGGGCGCGGCAGGTTCAGCAAACGGCGGGGGTCGGGGCGCAGAGCCGGAGCTGGGTATGCTGGCTCCCTCCTCTTCCCTGGAGGCTTCATCGCGCATTTTCTCGGCGCATTGTTTATGCCAACGATCGACCATGGGATCTGGCTCCGAGGGGAAGACGCTGGCGGGTAGGTCGGGCGGGAAAGCCTGGCCCGTCTCGGGATGCCTCAGGGCCCAGTGCTTCACGGCATACTGAATGAAGGGGACATGCATTTCGGGCTCGAGAAGGATCTCTATGGATTCCCATCGCGAGAAGCCTCGAGGGGTCAGGGTTGGGATAGAAGGCGGTGCGAAGTCGTTATCGGTGGGCTGTAGACTGTGCTGGCAGCCCGTCACTTGCCAGATGTAGGAGATGGCTGAGTGCGGCGTCTCCAGGAAGAGTGCTGTTGCGGGCGAGTCAATACATGTATGCGCGGTTCCGTCTTTGCCCGTGTGCCACTTGACGTACAATCGTAATCGCCGCCCACGGCCTTGTAGAACGCAGCGAGCTTCTTGGGGTTGAGATGGGCATCATTCCTATCGCCGAGCTCAGTGACCTGTCGTCACGTCGATTGTCATCAGCCATGTTGTCTTTTGTCCATGTCGGGCCAGGTTGGAGAGGCGTACGATAAAGCGCGCCATCGCTCTCAGCAGCGCATCGAACTGCATCGTCGGGCTCTTGTCTGCCTCGAACATGTAGGCATAGCTAATGTCCCCCGCTGGCGATGCGCCATTCGATCGCGGAACGGCCATTCTGAACGGCGACTGGTGGCGTGAGGGGATCGCATCCAAGTCGGCTCTGTGGGCGTGGTCTTTCCCCTATTTTTCTCGATCCAGGAACGAAAAAACAGAAGCTGAGAGACAAAGAAAGAAGAAGGTGGGTGGGCGAAGGTGGTTGATGTCACTAGCTGCGGCAGGGCCCGGGCCTGGGGAGCAAAATAGCTAAATAGGCTATGGCCGTGGCCGAGATTCTAGAGGCGGTCCAACAAGCTTAGCAGAGCAAGCTGTGCGCCACACCACAACGGTCGAGCCCAGGCAAGTAATAAGGCAAGCGATAGATCAAGCGAGCAGGCGGAGAAGACGCAGAATCACGAGAGGGGCAAACAGGCTGGGCTGAGTCGGTATGAGTAGTTGATAGAAAAGAAGAAGAAGAAGGCTGGCGTATTCTGCAGAGGCTGGCCAGGCAGAGGCAAATGCTGACAGTCATTGGATTCCACGCAGACGGAAATCGAAGCCTTGGGTCCTGGCTATGGTACGAGTAATAAAGAGTGCAGTGCTGCAGAGTATGACCAACGACTGACAAGGCCCGTGATGAGCATCGATTGCTGGTGACCAGACGAGAACCAGACACGAATGGCGCAAACGGCCCCTCACGGACCCTCACGGGCTGACACGTGCGTCGTTGGCTGCAGGTGGTGCGAGCCTGGCGTGGCTGGACGATGGACACAGGCGAGGCATGTCGACTAATAGCAGTGTGCATACGAGTAGCCTGCTGCTGTGCGGTGGTTGGGGCGAGGCGGTTGATCGCTTGTGGTGCCATTAGCTGGCAGACTGAGGTGTGCAGCAGATGGACTGGCGCATGCGCTTCTGCTGTAAGTCCCGTTGTCTGCAGTCCATGCAAACGATGTCACCGAGCAATCCTTGAGCAGGGGGGAGAGAAGTAAAAGGAGGCGACGAGACGGTGATGGTGATGTTTCTTCAGTATTGGAGAGACGGCGCATTGCATGAAGGTGGAAGGAAATGGAAAGCTAAGAGAACTGCAAGTCGATATCCGCAATGTTCGGGTACCTCCTACCTGCCTATCACCAGTCCTGGCTTCCATGCTTCCAAATACTGTAGTAGGTACATAGCTCCAGGTCCTGCAGTCGCAGTGGATTTGATCCAATGGAGCCCTGGAGAGCTTCCAGGTCCCAGCTGCCCGCCTCCAAACTGCCCCTCACGCCCGCTAAGCCCGCTGTTCTTTTGGCGGCTGATCGCCTCCTCCAGCTGTCTCGGGGCCCACTGCCAGCGCCATAAGATCGGCAGATTCTGGAGCGAGACTCAGGCAGCAAGGCGACCTGGAGGAACAATGGCAGCGGTGAGCCGCACACCTGGAACTTCTTCGGGGGCATGCACAACACAGCATTTGAAGACTTGTCTCTCAATATATTCAGTGTACATGTTTAATATTATTCCCTTGATCCTTTTCCCTTTTCCCACCAAAAATGCTCCAAGGCGTCTGTCCTTGTCTTACAACCATGACCCGGCAAGCAAGCACCAGCCTCACCGCTGAGCCACAGCAGAGAGACCCCGGAGCGTTCACCTCCCCGCCATCGCCTGATGTCATCCAGGCACAAGCGCAATCTGGCCTGAAGCCGAAGTGACCGGGGCTCGGACACGAAGCGTCGCATTCCGCATCGGCGGAAGACAAGGAGAAAAGAAGGGCATCAACGCTTGGAGCTTGGAGCTGCGACCATCTTGCAATCTCTGGCACTGCAGCGCGACACCGTGAGAGATTCATACTTAGGCTAACACACACTCCTCGAGCTCCACTTGGAACTACCTAGGTTGGCGCAAGAGGCGCAAGAAGGGCGCATACTATCGCTGGGAAACTTTTTTTTTCCTTCTCCATCTTCCATATCGGCTTCTTTTTCCTTCCTCTTACTCGGGCTCCCTCTCTGTCGCAAACAACCAACGACACTCCCGAAACCGCCTCGTCCCGCCTCGTCCCTCGCCTCAGCCTCGCACCAGCTTCTTCGCTCTCCGTACGCCATGGACGCCGTTCGGTCCCTCGTCCAGCCCGTCACGCAGAACCTGCCGGCCCCGATCCGGGACCTCGGCGTGTCCATCCTGGGCGCCACCTGCTACAAGGCGCTGCTGCTCGACGTGGACGTCGAGAACGCGGAATGCCTCAAGCTGGCCGTCAGCAAGGGCCTGGGCATCGGCATCGTCGGCGCCTCGCTCGTCGTCAAGGTGCCGCAGATCCTCAAGCTGCTGCGGTCCAAGTCCGCCGAGGGCGTGTCCTTCCTGTCGTACGCGCTGGAGACGAGCGCGTACCTCATCTCGCTGGCCTACAACGTGCGCAACGGTTTTCCTTTTAGCACCTATGGCGAGACGGCCTTTATCCTCGGCCAGAACATTGTCATCAGCATGCTCGTGCTCAACTACTCCGGCCAGCCCGGCCCGGCCGCCATCTTCGTCGCCCTGCTGGCCGTCTGCGCCTTCAACCTGTTCACGGAGAGCCCGATTGATATGCAGACCTTGGGCTACCTGCAAGCGGGTGCCGGCATCCTTGGCGTCGCCAGCAAGGTTCCCCAGATCCTGGCCATCTGGAAGGAGGGCGGCACCGGCCAGCTCAGCGCGTTCACGGTTCGTCTCTAGCCATTGTCATCTGTCCAACAGTTACACGCCCGCTAACAGCTGTCAAATGTTCTAGGTCTTCAACTACTTGGCCGGTTCGCTGACCCGCATCTTCACCACGATCCAGGAAGTCGACGACAAGCTCATTCTGTACGGCTTCGTCGCCGGCTTTGCGCTCAACGCCATTCTCGCTCTGCAGATGATTTACTACTGGAACGCTCCGTCGGCCAAGGCCAGGGGCAAGCGGAGAGAGGTCATCCCCGTTGAGGCCCACGACGCCCCTGGAAGCTCGACCTCTGTTGCGAAGAAGGGCCCCACCACTCGGCGCCGTGGCTAGACGACTGTTTCTCTACATTCTCTTTCTCTTCTTCTGGTGTATTGGTCCGGATTATAATGCTGGCGGAGGAATAGATTAATGGGGAATAGTGGCGGAAATGCCTGAAATGCTTGGCCTAATGTATCTAATGACAGCTCTTTTACAATACAACTCCTGCTCTTTACGGAGCTTCGTATAAACTTGATATCTGAGCATGAGTGAGCTTGATACGTCAAGCGATAGCCACCAACTACGTAGTACCAACATGAGGCCGATTCAAAATGCAAAGGAAACTCAGATTCCATATCACAGAGTACAACATTGCCCGCTAACTATGCCGACCACTAGGTATGCAGCCAACTAAGGGCTCCCTCATGATTATCGCCGTGCAGACATGATAGACAACCGCATAGCCCTCAAAACGCCAGCTGACCCAAAGCAAAGAAAAGGCTCTCCAAAGGCTCGCCTCACTAAAGACAATGAAGACCTAGAGAAAATTACAAACTACCTTGCTGACTTCATGCCCTAGCAAACCGACACGCCGGCATTCGTCCAGCCAATGCCGCCGATCCAGACCCTCCGGCCGGCGCACTGCAGGCAGCGCTTCTCCTCGCCGAGGTTGCTCACCGAGCAGCTGAAGCAGACGTGCTTCCCGCAAGCGCCGCACGCCGTGTCCTGCGCCGCGCTGCCGTCCAGGTCCATGCCGTCGTCGCCGGCACCATCGGAGCCGGCCAGCGGAGCGCCGCAGTCGTCGCAGGCGGTGGGCGTCGGCGCGGCGCAGAGGGGACCGGCGAGACTGGGCGACGACGTGCCGGAGCTGGGCTGGGAGCCAATGTTCCAGAAGCGGTGCAGCGACTGCTGGCCGTCGTGCGTGGAGGAGGAGGAGGGCGTCGTCATCGGCGGCGTCGGGAGAGGACACGGGTCGGAGGAGGTCGAGACGGGCAGCAGCGTCTGGTTCGCGACGAGGTCTTGCGCGACGGGGCCGACACCGTGGTGGAGGTGGTGATGATGATGGTGATGATTTTGCTCCTGCTCCTGCTGCTGCCTCTGCTGTGCCGAGTACAGCAGGTCTAGGGTGTGCTCTGCGGGAGGGCATGAGTGTGGGCTCAGACGATGGTGGTGGGCGCGCCATTCGTAGAACTTACGATGGACCTCTTCGTCCGACGGCCTGTTGTCGCGGTAGCGCTTGAGGGTGCGGCTGTGCAGGGCGGGCGCGTCGAGGGCCATCATGGAGCTGTCCGGGGTGGATGGCGGGAAGAGCTGTGCGGCGGATCGCTTGCGCTTGAGGAGAGCCATCTTTTCTTTTTCTTTTTTTGTTCTGATGACCTTTTTGATGAGGTGTTTTGGGTGAGAGTAGTGAGAGAAGGAGATGCTATAAAGGCGATGAGAGAAGAAATTGATGTTACAATTGCACACACGCACGAACGCTGCTCAATGCTTTGTTAGAAGACGATGATTTGAAGCAGATTGCTGTAACAATTGATGAAGAGGAAAAACGAAGCAAGCATAGACAAACGAGGATGAGATCCAGACGAATTGAGTTTTGGAGGGGGGAGAGAAGTTGAGAAACAGAAGCTGGGAAGAAGGAAGTGAGAGTTGAGACGACGGAATCAAATGGTCGTTGAGGAGGTAACTGGAAGGCGGGTCTCCCCTCGGCTGGTATTATGTATCTTGTGTCAGCAGCTGAGAAAGCGCGACAAGAGAACGCTTGGATTGACGGCGCGAATCTTCGCGGTTTTTTTTTTTTTTTTTGCACTTTTTCTTTTCTGCTGGTGTAATTCCGTGCAACGCGTAGAGTGGCATTTTTTGGCGCTTCGTGCTGGTTCGCGACAAGGCTATGTATGTAATCAGGAGGGGGGTTCGGTGATGACGGCATCTGCAGGCATTGAGGGTGCACGGGAAGGTACCTTATACATAGTAGTATTACTAACAATGAGAGATTGGATAGCGTTTGACCTGGATATATATCAATAGTTAGACAAATGGCTCAGACGATATCAAGGTTGCCTGCCAGATAATATGCTGTGAAGCAACTTCAAGCTGATGTTTAATGTTCAAACTCCACACGTGACAGGTACCTACTCAAGCAACTATTACACCTCCATTCGCAACAAGCTCACCGTCTCTCCCTACACAACCCTCACCACCAGCTTCCCAATCCCTCCCTTGCCGTAAACCACCTCCTCGCACCCCTTGCGCACCGCCTCCAGATCCCACAGGTCCACGACCCTCATCACCGGCTTCACCTTGCCCAGCGCCACAATCTCGCCCGCCTTCTCCAGGTCCTCGCGAATGTCGAGGCTGCCCGACACCATTTCGTACTTGATGCTCGTGCCCCGGAGCTTCCACCAGTACACCAGCTGCGACAGGTCCAGCACCACCGCGTGCCACCACCGCCACCGCTGCTCGCCGATGATCCGCTTCGCCGTGGCCTTGGACGGCGTGCTGGAGATGGACACGAGGACGCCCGTCTTGGGGTTGAGCAGCGGGATGCCGTCGTCCATGCTGTCCCACTGCGTGTTGTACATGATGTCCACGCTGCCGGGCGGCACCACGTCCCTCGGCCGCTGCGTCTGGTAGTCAATCACGCGGTCGTACACGCCCGGCAGATACCGCTCCACCAGCGCCATCTTCCTGGTCGAGACGGTCGTGATGATGTTGGTCGCGCCAAACACGTTGCGCGCCGTCTGCGCCGCCATGGCCCCCGTCCCGCTCAGCCCGGCCGGGATGAAGACCGTCTTGCCCTCGAGGCTGTCCGCGCCCATGAGCTGCAGGCCGCGCCGCCACGTCTGGTACGACGTCGTGACCAGCGTCGCCATGCCGGCCGCCTCCTCGAAGGACAGGCGCGCCGGCTTGCGCAGCAGGAAGCGCGCCTCGGCCAGCGCGTACTCGGACAGGAAGCCCGGCGGCGGGTTCACGAACATGGGCTTGTCGATGTAGGCGCCGTAGACCTCGTCGCCGGCCTTGAGGTCCTTGACGGCGCTTCCTACGGCCACGACGACGCCGGCGCCCTCCACGCCGAGCTGCGTTGGATAACTGCCACTCCCCACCCCCCCGTTAGATATCATTGCTCTTCGGTTCATGTACAGGGGGCTTGAATGGGATGTGGAAAAAAAAAAAAAAAAAAAAAAAAGAGAGAGACAGGCAGCAATCGTGGTAGATGAATCCCTTACGTCGGGGTGTAAAACAGTCCCAGCTTTCCCCTGACAGCCTGCAGCTCCCCGGTGTTGACGCCCGCCGCGTGTATCTTCAGGAGCACATGCGTCGGCAGCGTGATGCTCGGCACCGGCAGCTCTCGTAGTTCATAGACCTCGGGCCCGCCCTTTCGCGTCGCCACAAGCGAGCGCATCGTCGCCGGGATGTTCATGGTGACGGGCAACGTAGGTATGCTCCTCGAAAAGCAGCACCAAGACTCGTTGTTGTAAGTGAAAGAGGTGGTGTTTAGACCCTCCTTATGTAGGTATGTATTTCTCAACGCCCCGTAAGCTCAATGCACGACAGGCCAATGCAAGCACAAACAGTGAAAGATTAGGGAAATGACATGATCCATCACGCAGTCGTCATCTACAGCTGAAGATGTATCAGTTTATATATGTACAGCGCAACACCTCAACAGAGCAGACAAGACCATGCATCGAGAATAACACACCGCCCGATGTGACCATGGGACCCCACTTCGGCGGCGGACTTGGTTGTTCGGCGTTCGGTGGGTCTCGTTCCGATCCAGCGGGCCGCCGAGACCAAAGCCTCCCGTCCCGTCTCTCCCCCTTTAGGGATCATTGTCGGCATATTATTGTTATCATCAATGATGTCCACGTCCATACTCAGGGCAGTCCGCAAAAGGGCGGACTTTCAGCTTCACCTCTTCTCTTGTCTTCCACTCCTCTTCTTCAGATTGTAGAGCTCTCGTATTTCTAATCAAGTCGTGGCGTGTGATACTTTGGTTCATCCTTCATCGCCGGAGTTACTACCTCTCCTCCGCCGGGATACCTATCGTCAAGGCACCAGGATATATGGTAAGACCGAGCCTCTACACTGACCTTTGTGTGACGAACGAGGAAACACACAAGATGCTGGGCTTTCTGGTATACAAGAAACGTGGATTTGAAATGTGTATTGCAAATGTGTATTGCATGCTGCCACTTAAAACAAGAGTATTGCTATTCGGGCTGTATAAAATTGCTATTCGGGCTGTAGTGTAAGTACCTGTTAAATTTCACTTAAAACACTACCTTTTAAACCCTAAGTAATACTACTAAAATAAAATAAATAAAATATTTAAATAATAGTTTTAGCTTATTTAATAGCCATATTTATAGAATATATTTTTTTATAATTTTTATAGCTTTTATTTAACTAGAAAAAGATAAAAGAATATTACTATATTTTAAAACTAGTTTTAAGGCAATATATTATATAAAATTAAGTAACTTTCTATATTTATATATAGCTTATAATATAAATATTATTATTTTTTAAGTGCATACTTATATAAATAGTACTTATAAAAAAAATCCAAGTTTAACTTAAATTAGCTTTTTAAGCTATTATAATTTAAGAAATTCTATTTTTAAATATAAAATATAAAACTTAACTATATAAATAATCTAAAACTAGTTTTATTTTTCTTATAGTATTTTTTTAGAATTTTATATAGATTTTTAAAGATAAGGGGTATTTTAAAAGGAAGTAACGCACAGACCCCCACTAAGCTTAAAGAGGTTAGTTACAGCCCGAATAGCAATTTTATACAGCCCGAATAGCAATACTCTAAAACAAACGCATGCCCCTGCTGCGCTACGCTACCGTCAATAGCTACATCAAACATGGTATACATCCACAAGTCTACCTTGCTTCCAACAAAAAGAAACGGCGCCTGCAGATACTTTTTGCCCATCTGTTCCTCCCTGAAATTCCTCCCCTCCTTGACAAGATGCTATCCCAAAACAGCCGTACGCCCCATGGGGTTTCGGGTATAACCCCATCTCAATTCCCAGAAAGCCAAGAAAATATCAAAGGCTCACGCCCCGTGCGAGACAATTTCGTCCCGGTCCTCCCGCCAGATACGCCCAGAGCTCTCCTGACCAAACAACAAAAGAGAACATATAAAGGAAAATCGAGATATAAGTGATAGATACAAGTGTACTCTTCTCACGAGCGACAAGAGTTGGTGGGGGTTTTTTTTTTCTTTGGTTGATAAAGAAACGCCGAGTCTATGCAGAGAAGGTTCAAATTATGTGAGAGAAAGGTGTGGTTGAAGCAAGGAAAAGGCGCGTCGGCCTTCGGTAGCAGTAAGAGGGAAAAAAGGAATCGGATAGTGGCCATGTCCTCAACAAGACATGGTTGACTTTCATTGGGAGTCGTTGGGTATCATCGACGTGAAGAACTCTCTCGTGTGTTGCGTTGTAAGGCCGTCAGCTGCAGTTAGTCGGACCGGCCGGCATGAGGAGATGATAGATGAGAAGGAACAGTGCATGGTCTTCGCATATGACATCTGCCCTCGGTTTCTTCCTCAAGGAAGATGCCGTCTGTGGCTAGGATCGCGGGGCTGGCACTGTCGGTCGTGTTGCCGCTGTTGGGCCGCCAGCCATTCGGTAGATCCAACTTGGCGGGAGAGATTCTCGGCTGGTAGCTTTGTGTCCTGTCCCGCGCCGCTGCCGCTGCCACTGCCGCCACGGTTGCCCGCAGAGCTCGAAGCGCCGGGAATGATATCCGTGACAGCTTGAGCGATAGTTGCCACGACGTAACCCCGAAGCTCCTGGTCCTCTTGCTGGTCCTCCTTTTCAAGGCGGAAGCGCTCTTCCTTGGACTTGTTGGCCCGGCGGAGGTTCTTGATCTCCTGCATGATGTAGAGCATGACTTCCTCGGGGCATCGGTTGCGCTCGTTGGCGGCTTCGTTTGTGCGCACATATCGTCGGGTCACATCGGTGGCACCATCAGTTGAGAAGGCGATGCAGTACGACATCTTCTTCCCCCACCCTTCGGTGTAGAGTCGCGGGTTGTCCCAGGCTTCCTCGCAGGCGTCGACGTGAATCCATCGCTTCTGGTGGTCGGAGTAGACCTCAGTCCAGACATGGTCTTCGGCATTCCAGACCCATCGGACGCGCCCTCCTACCGCGCGGCAGAGCATGCTGAAGCAGTTGGCCCACTCTCCAACGCGGCCTCTCCGGGTCTGCAACAGACGCCACACGTCGCCGTAACGTGGAAAGCGTTCATAAGCACCGCAGCTCTCGGCGGAGCATCGGTAGAGCTCAACTCGAAGCGCGGCGCAAGCTCTCTCCTCGGGAGTCGGAGCTGTCATCCCCTGGGCGATTGTGGGTGACAAGCACACTGGGCATGGGGGGTTGTTCACCCATGTGAAGAATGATCGCCGGAACCATCTGTTGCGAGAGGGGACAAGGTTAGAACTCCGTATGTGACAAAGCGTAAGGGGTAAGGATACGGCTCCATATCATCAAAACCTACCGAAGAAGAGCTCGGATGACGCAGTCTTGGTATCCCCATTCCGGCCGCCGACCATCACCCATACTCTCTGCCTGAGCCTGCAGAACCTGGCTCTCCTCTTCAGCCTCTCCATAGATGCGATCGAGGGGAATGGTCTGCAGGGCTTCATCCAGCAGACCAGGGTTTTCGTATTTTGTTGGTGTGAGTGATAGGCTGAGTAGGAGGTTTCGGAATTTTTGTGAGTCTCGATCGGCAGCGGCCGGGGGTGTTGGGATCTTGGGAAGATGGCGCAAGGCTGAATATGAGGGCGGTGTCGTCGATGAGTGAGACGAGCGCAAGTAGTCGCTGCTAGGCGAGGCTTCGCGATAGGCGTTCGACGGCCGGTCTTGCAGGCTCAGAGAGCGAAGGTCGTTCATGCGCTTGTCGCGCATCATGCCCTCGAAGCGGACGGACAGCCCGTGAGCCCATTCTTGCCCATAGCTGCCGCTCTCTGATGGGTGCCCTGAGCGGGCAGGAGAGTCTCGGCCGTGCATTGTGCGGATGAAGACGGGTAGAGAGGAGATTGAGATCGGTTAACGAGCGAAGCGGGTCGACAGCGAGGTGCGTGAGAAAAGACGCCGATGCGGATGAATTTAGTATATCGTTTGGATTGAGACTGCTCCTGTCTTCAATCTCAATTCCGATAAAGGGCGCTGCAAAGATGCAGTGTAAATAGACAAGAGCTGGGGGAGAGATTGCGTCGTCGTCGATGGAGTTCTGGGTCGTAGGCGACAGCGTCGTCAGCTGCGGATGCGTAGGCCACTGAAATTGCCACAGTGACTGTCCCAGCACCCCTCAGCGTGCGCCGAAACAAACTGGCCTGGCCGCGTGTTCTGGGGTATTGTTTCCCGGCTGCTTTTTTTCGCTGCTGAGTCCTCGACTTGTCCCTGTAATCGACTGCCGCCGACGCTCGGAAAGTTCAAGCCGTCGCCAGAGAGAAGCGCTGGGTGAGAGGAAGAGGTTTGAGCATGAGCATGAGTTGGACAGTGGAAAAAAGAGGCAGACGGGGGCTTAGCGGAAGTTGTAGGCGATGGCGTGGACATGGGCCTCTTCTGGGGGGGGTCAAGAGGCCTGGGGACCAGTGGACTGCTGCGTGTACGTACAGAACTTGCGTACCTCCTACAGGGCGGCCCGGGCGAAATAAAGGGACCAGGCCAGCAGTGCAGCAAGAGCGTCTGGTGGTTGCTCTCTTCTGCTCTGCGCCGGGGTGCCGCTTCCTCTTTGGAAAGCCCATTGCTGGCGGTTTACGCGTCAGCTGGTTCGTGCAGCCAATCACAGCCGCCGCTTGGCCCATCCCAGAGCTAGCTTTGCTCGGTGAGAACGACCCGGCGCGGGTACCGTTACAATGCGGCGAAGTCGGGGTACAATTTGCACTGTGCCAGTACCGTACATGAGGCCGCAGATGGAAGATGCGGCGGCTAAAGCACACGTACCTAGGTACCTCTCAGAATCAACGGCTTCGGAGATTCTCAAGCAAAGCACTACCTAGTACTATTGATATGCTGTTGAATGTAGAACCAGGTCAGAGATGCTGTAGAGTCAAAAATCATCGCCGCTCAAAATGAGACGTTGTTGCGACTTGAAGTGCTTAAACGGTTGGTTAGTCTTGTTGCGTTGCCGCGATGCCTTCAGTCCAGTACAATGCGCCCCTTGTATACGCAGATATTTCAGCTCGCCGCAAAACTGCCTTCACTCAGGTATGCTCGACTTACTTCTCTCTTCTCTCTTTTTTTTTTTTTCCATCTTCCCTACATTTTTTCCACAAATTTCACCACGGACAAGTGAAAGGCATATGATTCAGAGAGGCTCTGTTCCGGTTTCCGCCAAATTGTTCGTCCTCGGACCAGCATGCGTCAGTGCCCTGCTATTCACAGCTTATCGTGGACACGCGCGGCTGCGATTACACGCACGAAAATGACCCGCCCGGAAGCGAGACTCGAAAAGGGGAAGTACTTAGGTAATCATCAAGCGCCTCCAGCTCGCAAACCGCCCTGCAGAGGCTTCGCCCAAAGGACCTACGCCGAAACAAACTGCGAGCGTCACCTGGGATAATACTTCGTAACTGTGTGAGCAAAAGCGCAGAGGTTCCGCGGCTCTCCTGCTGGGCGTCCCGCAAGTACCGGGACTTGGGTCCCTCCCAGCACGCGGCGATGACGAGGCACGCAGCGCATGATGCGCCTTCCCCGTTTCTGCTGTGGCACAGCCGATGCCAAGATGCTAGCGCCATGGCTGCGCATTGCGGCGTCGCGCACTGTGTGTCTGCGTCCCTGAGGGCAAGTTTTGCGCGCGACTCGCCAGTGTTTCTAGACACTGACACTGGGTAGAAGGTACTGTGATCAGCAAACGGAGGGCGATGCAAGCGCCTCAACTCCGTTTCTGCAGTTCGATATCGTGCCTTTTGCTGGGCGAATCGTCGACGTTCTGTTCTTCCTGTGCCTCGTACCTGAGCTGTGGCACGATCCCTAGGGTATTATCTCTCTTCATGCGGTTTCTTGACTCTCTTTCTCCGTTCTCGCGGCTACGAGGCAACAGCTGATTTGACCCCTGCCGTCTTCAGCATGGCTAACCGGAATAGGTACCAACTTGTCCATATGGCTCATGCAACCGCTGCCGATACAACCCAACTGCTTTCTTGGCCCAGCCCTCTTTGACTAACCGATCTGCGTCAAATGGGAGGCTCTCCATTTCACACGTCCGTTTTGCGAATCCATCGCTATTTGCATTGCTCCGTTCCCCTCTATTGCGCCTCTTCGCCTCAGATTTTTCCCGGCGATCTCCAGGTCGAAGATCGTTGGGATCAGCAAGTTGCCACAACAATCACACGCCTACATCCGCTCAAGTCCTTCCATGTCATGTTGCCGATAACACTGCGTGATGTTCCTCGATTCTGTCGAGAACAGAAGTGTCCGAGGCTCGCTTACCTAAACAGGACCCGGGAAATTGATCGATCTCATACAGCGGGACAACACGGCAGCGTTGATGTGTGAAAGTGAGATGAAATAATGCCAGTCAGAACATGGCCCATCCACACAGACAGTACGTGATGCACCGTTCAACACCGTACGGCTGGCACTGCGAACTCCGCGGCCACGGATTTTGGACCGCAGGCGTCTTGATAGGGCTTCTTTGATCAGCCTTGCGAGTCTGTTCCTGGCCTTGCCGCCGTCAGGGTTTCAAAATCGCACCCTCCCCTATGGCGGCGATCAAGAGGGAACTAAGCACGATCAAATGGCAAATTCAGTCTGCCATAAAAATCGATTCAAGAGGCGGTTCAACTCTTAGACCGAACTGCCGGCAAGGCGATCCCCTCAACGGAACCCTCACTAATTGCTAGTGGCTCTCCCTGCAAGCATATCACGCTCCGATTCTTCTCGCCGCCCAAGGCTATGATGGGTTTCCTACCCGTATACCCGTTCCTCTTGTTCAATAGATGTATTGCAATGGTTTAAAGCAAACAGATCAGCCCGAAAACATGTCTTACTCTACATACGTTGCTGACTCCTCTTCTTCAGTCAGCGGTTTATCCCGTCACGGTTTCAGCTCAGCTTCGAGACGAGGGCCGGATACGAAAGCTATTAAGAGCAAGGGCTTTTCGAATTCGTTGCTGTACGAAGTACGAAGTTCTCCCGATAAACGACTTAAGACACTTCTTCTCCCAGCATCTGTCCAATCACGGGCTCGCGAAACACTTGCTCTGTTCTACGCTCACAGCTGGGGCGTGGTGCTAGGGGCGCGAGGCCGCGTCATCGCTTCTCTGGGTTTTGCCCGTACTTCGTACGCAAAATGGGGTCCTGCGTGCTACAGTGTCCAATCGCCACTGTACGCTTGTCGAGCAAGGAGGACATTGCCTACTTTTGCTTATTAGGTACTCTGGAGAAAACAGTTGGCAGCGCCTGCTGTTGAAGCCCGAGAAGACGGTTTGGCCGTTGCAAAACTCCCAGAACAGCGGAGCAGACTCACACCATCTTCACGTTCCAAGAGTGGCAGAATGTACTCGTACGAGCCCTTGCTGAGTCCATGTTTTGTGATCAATACGGACCACTCTGCACCAAGGAATTTCGATATTACACTGGCTGTTATACATACATCGAGGAGCCTGGCAGCCACTTTTGGGTTAGAAGGCTAAAGAGGCATGACAATGTCATGGGATGTTGTTTGGCATTACCGACATGAAGGAGAGAGGCTCTCCCTCATCCACTGAGGCTGTACTATCTAAGCTTAACTGCTTTACGAGGTTCAGCTAGCCGGAATCACAAGGTCATCAACCACAGCCCAAGGGCGGATCTTGGTCCACTACTTCTGACATCTGGCTGGTCGTCCTCCAGTCCTCGTGAGATACTAAGGCACGAGTATATCAGCTCCTGACATATTGCCTGCTAACACGACATTCAGCCCAGGCTTGCCTTGCATATCCCGTCGTCCAACAACACCGCGAGAACTTTTCCATTCCACACTTTCTGCATATTTATCAGACACTGGCCCATACAGTATGCCTCGTCATGCTTACACTTACTGGTTACCTCACATCTTATATTGGGGACATGGCTATCCCCAAGCAAGGGTTCTGATATCATGGCCTCATCCAGCTGCATCTTAGTATACAGAACAACATCAAGAATCACAATTTGGCCTTTTCCCTGTCCCTGATCCGAGTTCAGTCCTCAAAGCGTACCCGGTCCACAGTCGCCTGTAACGGTCTTTCGCTTCATAAGGTCTCTTTGTTGATATCTGACGCTCCATTTCCCCCATCCTACAAGGCATCAAGCAATACAAAAAATGTGGTTTGACCGAGTAACCCATACATCACTCATGTCGTGCCTTGGACGAGGCTACGAAATGGCTAGGGCGCCCGGCTGTCCTTGCTCAAGCGCGGCTTTTTTCCATGGGGACGCGCGTTAACGGGCCTTGGCCCCCTGCTTGCTCGAACAGTAGTATCGTCGTCGTCGTCATGCTTGCTAGGGTCGGTGTAGGTAATTCTCCATTCCTTGAAGCAAAGAGGTTCAAGTTAGTACTTATATGCGTTTGTAACAGACCACGTGTCTGTCAATACATATACTGCCTCCTTTATGACCTCGTAGATTGCCCCCCTCAGTCCTGACATATCACCTAGAGTCCTATACTTCATACACAAAGTAGAAATGGTGAGGCCAAAAGTTGGTGAATCTTTGTAGAGTCAACAGGAACACGGACTCTAGGGGCACATAGGGTGAAGCATTACGTACCTACTTCGAAAGAACACCATGAGATCCTATCCGATTCAGTTAAGGTATTATGATATCAGGTAGCTTACCTACTTGGGATACCTAGACAGTTAACATCTCATGACGTACCCCATGCCTGAAAGCTGCCTTTTCCATGAAATACCACAATTCAACTCCATTTTATATGCTGCGAGCCGTAACCGGCCCTTTTATAGAACATCAACGAGAAAAGCCCAAGCTCCAGTACATGACTCCTTACATATGTACTCTTGTGTTCCTGATGGAATACCTCATTCCGTCCGCATTGCTCGGCCAGGCCATGCCATATCATTGCTTCTCTAATCCGTCTCCCGGTTTTTTGCTTTTTGACCCGTACAACAGCCACCTGCCATTAGAACACAAAACAGAAACAGCTTTATTTCTTCTCCCATTCCTCCCCGGCGTAATACTTCTCAGGCATCTCCACATCCCACGTCGGCCTCTCCACTAGCGCAACCTCAAGCGGCTGGTCCGCGGCGTTGAGGGCGACGATACCAAGAATCGGGCGGTACTTGTAGGTTATCCACCAGCTCTTGCGGTCGTTTCCTGAGCCGCTGGCACTGCCGTTGGTGGTCCCGTTAGTGCTGCGGAGCTGGGCCAGGTCGCCCTCGGGAGCATCAGGCATGTTGTCGTCGTCGTCGCTGTCGCTCGCGTCCTCGTGGCCAGAGGCGGCATCCACATCGACATTCACCCACTGCCCGTCCACATACTTGCCGACACGGTGTGGTGCCAAGTTCTCGGCCATCTTGCCTCCGGCACCACTAGTATGGCCGGTTCTCTTGCGCTTCATGCCCGGCTGAGCTCCATTGCTGACGACAGCCTCGCTCTCAGACGCAGGCTTGGGAAGGTCTTGAGCAGTGTCAAGCATGAGAAGAAATGATACGCCGTAAACCCAGAGGCGGGACCCCTGCCACAGAGCGCCCTTGCCCAAGTCCAGAAGGTCCTGGACGGGAGCCGGGAGGGCTTTCCGAGGGTTTCTGCGTGACCATGGCGTGAGCGAGCCTTGCAGAGGGTGGAAGGTCAAGACGTTCCACGAGGTCGTAATGGCGGCGAGGGTGTAGTCCTGAACGGCCTCCACTCCGTCGTCACCCGCAGCTTTTGAGGGTACAGCATCCGAGAATGACAAGACGACGGGAGGTGAGGGCAGCTTGGGGAGCAGGTTTGCGCTCGGGTTGCGAATCCAGCGACTACTGACGCTGCCGGCCGGGTCTTCCTCGTCACCCGACGAGTCGCTGTCGCTGTCGCTAGCACTATCCGATGACGATGCCGCGTCATTTTCTCCATCTGCTTCGGCATTGTCCTGCACATTCTCGTCTGAGCCGCGTAAGACCCAGGTGTCGATGTAACCGGCAATGTCAGCGACCGCAACCATCTTCGAGTCGGAAGTGAATGAGATGTGGGTGATGTTTCTCTCGTAGCTCCTCAATCCTCCGTTCTTGATGTATCGGGGGATATGGCGCCGGAGACGGGGAAGCCGCTGCAAACGAGAAGCGAATCTTGGTGGTTGGTCCGGCTCATTGGTCTCCTCCAGGCTTGCCATGACAACGCGAGAGCCTTCCCTGACGACACAGAGCCATCTTCCATCTGCAGAAAGCTCCACCTTTGAAGCACCATGATTCTTGAGCTTCTCTGGGATCTCAAGCGCAGACAGTTTGACATCTGAAGGCTTGATCGGGTCTTGGTGCTCCAGCCGGAAGGCTTTCACATCTGTTGTGGTCGCGACAACCAGGAGAGTGCCCTCCGGGTTGATTGTGGCAGAACTGATATTGGAGTCGCCCTTGATGACAATCGTCTTGAGAAGTTTGCGGTTTTGGTTCAGATCAAACTCCTCTCCAGTCGTGTTGAAGATCTCCGTAGCTGGCTTTCGCAGAGTCCAGATATGAACCTCCCTATCCCACCAGCTGGTTATGAACCTTGCCTTGCGTGCGCTCGCAAGGGGCGGCTGCTGTGGGAGATTGCTGATTGTTCGGTGGTTTTCGCGTCCCATTTCCTTGAGGGGAACAAGCATGAGGTTTGAATCAGGACCTGCGTAGGTAAAGTCAGCCATCGATCCCTCCAAACTGTTGGATCATGATCATCTCACCTCCAGTGACTACAACGCTCATGCGGCCGTTCTCAAACGATGCCATGGTCTTGACGTCGTGGTCATGGTATCTTCGTCCCCAAACCTTGGTCCAGCGATTACCCGCTCCCACGTTCTGCTTGTACAGAACGGTGCGGCGATCCATGCCTCCACTCGTGATAGTCGATCCATCAGCACTGATAGCGAGACTGAGGACATCTTGCTTGTGACTCTGCAGCCTTTGAGACTGTGTGTAGGTCCTGCCATCCCAGATGCAGACTTGGCCTGTAGAGTCGGCCGAGACAATATTACCGTCAGGCAGGCACTTGACCGACCACACGATGATATCTTTCGAGCCTCCGGCCAGATCGGCGCCCAGCGTCATGTGGCGCAGCATGTGGCCCTTTGTAACGTCGTAGATTCGAATGGTGCTGTCTGAGCAGCCCACGACTGCGATTTTGCGGGACTGGAACGTGATGCTGACCATCTGCGCCTTCTTCGTAGGGGACCGTACAACGACTCGTTGGAAGCGCAGGTCATCGTCTTCGATCGAGTACATGGCCAGCTCGCCGTGAATGGTGCCAGCAATCAGCTTGTTGGTGTGCAGTTCGTCTGAGGCTCCGGTCAGCGCGGGAGGCTGAGCGGCCAGGCACCAGATGTCGCCATGCTGTCCGCTTGCGTGCCTCTTGGGCTTGCCCTTTTCGAGATCCCACTCGGTCACCGTAGAAGTATATCCGATACTAAAGAGACGTGACTTGCCCACGACGATCCTGCCGTCGCCCAGGTCCTGGTTGGGCTCGTTGACCCAAACAAGACCATCGACGCTGCGATCCTTGCCGCCGCGAATGACCAGCTCCTGGTGCCATTTGCCATTTGAAGGGTTCCAGATCTCAATGTCACCGTTGGCTCGTCCGACTGCCAACCGCGCAACAGCGCCCTGCTTGGCAGACTTGGTCTTGGGGTGGGAGAAGGCTACGGCATTGATGGCCGAGGGCTTGTAGGGCACAAACCGGCAGCGATGGATATCCATGGCGGCGATGGATCCAAATTGCCGTCGACTTTCGAAGCTGATTTGAACCACTGCCAATGCTCGACGCGCTTCCAGACAAAGAATTGCGCCAAAGCTGCGAAAGGATGAAGCGCAACGCCGTCGGTCGTGATGCTACAAAGGAAAAAAAAAAAAAGTTCCAGCCTTGCTTGGAAATTTTTTAGGCCTGGCGAATTAAGCAGCGGCCCATGCACGGCTGCCCCTCCACCCCACCAATAGTCGGCCTGTAGCAGCGCCTCGTCCGCTGCAAGACGTTTTGGTCCCCTATAGTTCTGCTATAGTGAATTCGATGCATTTGATCACTACAGCCTTCACGTTCATGAAGGCACAAGATACCTCCTTTTCCGTAATTCACCTACATACGGATACCTTACCTTGCTATAGGGCCTCGAACTGCGTCACAAGTAACTTTTCTTTCATCTCGAAATTATGTCATACTACTATATGCAGCCCCATCTCATGCACATGTCGGAGTAGACAAGATGAGGGCACATTGTTGGAGGTATCTCCGACTACAGAACTTGCTTGACTATACATATTGCCGGACAGCCTCACAGTGATGTGTCAGTACCTAAGGTAGGTAGGTAGTAGTTTCCTCGAGACCGGTGAGGTACTAGATACCCAGTAGGTACTTGTACGCTCATACCTTGGCAGCCAGCGGATGCTCAAAAGGTTGGTGCAGTTGAAGAAGCGGCTTCTCTGCTTCCAATCCGCGACTGCTTCTTTTCAGCTTCCCTCTTTCCCTCCTACCAGATAGATCCCCATATATTAACCTATGGAAGGAACATCCGCAAGCTACCTAAACGTACCTCACACAACAGATACAATGAGAAGGAGCTACCTCAGACTGTCTCCAGCGAGACGTGACCGATCAATGTCTCCAATCACTTCGCCAACCTGATCTTCACTCCCTCTCTTCCATCTTGACTCGCCTTGTCTCCTCAAACATTTCCGCTCCATACTTCAGAACTCTGGCAACTTTTTGGGCGCTTCTTTTTGGAATCCAGTTTTGGCTGCTCTTTTGGAAGCATCGTAACTACTTCTCGGTCGACTTACCTCCCTTTCAACTCCAACACGTACAACACCATGACGAATCAGCCTCCTGAGAGCATCGGCCCCAACTGGCCACCTCACAGGCTCTCTGCCGTCCGGCGGCGGGCACTGGTCCTTGCTGGTTTGTTTATGCTGTCTCTCTCTGCAACTCTATTTGCCAGGCTCGTTACGATCGAGGTGTCAACACTTGAACAACAGACTCTTGTCAAGCGGCAGTTCCAGCTCGGTGGGTTTCTGGGAAGCGTGTTTCGAGAGGTATTGAACTCATTTCCTTTATCTACTGTGTCATCATCACTGAATAAACAAAAGGTTATCGGGACCAGGCCTATCGAAACACCAGCGGTGGCTCAACCTGCGAAGCAAGATCCCACTGCCCCTTCATGGACAGCCAGCGTTGTGATCGAGACGTCTGCAGCAGCAAACAGCCTCCCTGAACCTCCAAAGGAACACACGCTGGGGGCACACAAGTCGAATCATTCTGGTAGTGATCCCGATCAATTGCTGGAAACCTTAGCAGCTGCAGTCAAGGAGGCAATTGTGAAGTCCAAACAGCTCCCATCAAGCATGCCAAACCATGATCAGAAGAGCGCTCTATCCGAGATCATTGTCAGCCAGTCCAGTTCAGAGCCAGTGTTACTGGACTCTTCATTTTCTTCTCCTCAAGCACCGCCTCCAAGTTCCGAGAGGAATCATCGAAGTGCCCCCGAAGGGCTTCTCGGTGGCTTCTCTGGGAATGGACTGGTGCTGCGAGTTCACAATGCCCGAGCAACGGCAGATGAGCCCTCTTCTGACTCCCTTGCCGACCGTCCCTCCTTCTTGAGCGACGTTTCCAAAATCATTGCAGAGATATCGGATATCGATCCGATAGCAGCTGCCAAGCTCACGGATACAATCCTCGACGCACTTCATGTTGACTCATCCGCCATTGCTTCAGCTGTCCCAAAGGTGGCCAACCAAGCTTCTGTTTCTGCTGCTGATCTACTGCCTCTCGTTATACCTGCTGTTGCGCAGGCCATGGACCAACCCCTGCCGCAAGTGCCTTCAGTGAGCTCATTGGACATGGCAGAAACTCTGGACAAAGTCCTCCAGCAAGGGACGACAGTCATTAACGATCTCAGCAAGGGCATGCAAAATATCACTGATCCGTCTCTTCTGAGTGTGTTGAATGAGCTTGCTATGATTGTTGCCGCTGTTGCCAACTACCTGGAAAAGCCTCTTTGCGCTGTTGATCGGGTTGTGGGCAAAACCTCCTTTGAGGCAGTTATACCTTGCGACTCCGCCGAAGCACAGTCCCTCAATGCGACCGATCAGCTCACAACATTAGCTGCACCTATGCTGGCTGATCCAACACATCATTATTCCGGTTCAGGGGCGAGCATCACAATGGGACAGCCTCCCCCATACTCATCGGTGAACCAGGCGCCATCACCGAATCCAGCTTCTCCATCACAACCTGCGGCAGAAGGTCCATCGAAAACAAGCAATTCGTCGCCCACAAATGGAGAGGATGGAAACAAGCCTACATCGAATGAAAAAGGTGGTGCTCCGGCCGAAACACCCTCGCCTACTTCGGCTTGTCCGCCATGTCCATCTTGCGAACAGTGCAATGCCAAGATCTGTTCTGTGAAGGGCCCAGATGGAACAAGCGACGACCAGCCACCTGATGCTTCAATAGGCCCTTGCCCTGGGAGGGGCTACAGGTGTGACGACTGTCTTGACGGGTGGTTCTGCCCTCCACAAGAAACACCGGCGCAAGTTGTCCCTTGCGGACTCGGGTGGCCATGCTACCATTGTTCAGAAGGCTGGTTCTGCACTCCCGATGCAACGCCTGGTCCAACGTCTCCTCCAAGTGCCGCGGTAGAGCCCTCCTCCGAGGTCACGAGAAAGCCAGGCACAAACAGCGCTGCAGCTCCAACGGCGCTTCCCACTGCCGGTGGTCCTCCCAGTGCCGATGGTCCTCCCAGTGCCGATGGTCCTCCCAGCGCCGGTGGTCCTCCCAGTGCCGGTGGTCCTCCCAGTGCCGGTGGTCCTCCCAGTGCCGGTGGTCCTCCCAGTGCCGGTGGTCCTCCCAGTGCCGGTGGTCCTCCCAGTGCCGGTGGTCTTCCAGCCGGCTGGGATCCTCTAGGTTGTTACCAGGATGAGATTTCAAGAGTCCTGCTAGACAGCAAACACGTCAGTTTCGTCCAGGGAGACATGTCTTTAAAGGCGTGCGCCGACCACTGCCAGTCTGGCGGGTATGAGTTTGCTGGGACAGAGAATGGGAACGAATGCTGGTGTGGAACTTCCCTTCGAGATGATGCTGTGCGGCTTCCAGATTCGCAGTGTGACGAGCCTTGTGTAGGCCAGCCAACCGAGAACTGCGGTGGCAACTGGACAGTGAATGTCTTCTCTTGCTCAGACGAAACTGGGCCACAAGCACCAGATACGCCAGCCGGCGGGTTCATGTACCGGCTCCTGTCAAGCTTCAGAGGCAACGGCAGAGGCACAATTCATCATTCCACCTGAGCCGTTTCCATTGTCTGAGAAGCATCAGCCTCTATGTCGCGAAGGGACTTGTGAACAGCAATCGACTTCGAATAATACGTCTATCATTTTGATGGGTTTAGCAACGTTTAAGGGGGGTTTGACTCTTGAGCATTGGGGAAATTTTTATGTTTACTAGCTGGACATCATTTCGATGGGGAGGGGCTTGATGTGTATAATATTTGGCTTATGGTGGACTATGCGCAGACCTGAGAAGTTAGATTACGAATGGCATATATCAGATTTACCGTTTCGCAAACAACTTTCGCCGTGTGATATGACTGACACGCCTTCAGTACCATCGGCCTGTTGCGTCACTGTGCTAGGGGTGTTCCTGTGATGGCATAGCATGAACACATTTCGAAAGAAGAGTGGGAGTCTGCTGACGCTGTTCATTGACACAATGTCGACTTTCTCATCATATCCATCCAGTTGAAGCGGTCTGATCTAGGGGCTTGGTCGTCATGTGGAGTTTCCACAAACACGCCCGCTCAGCAAAATTCTGGGAAACCTCTGAGCAATGTGTGAAGAGTCTGCTCCCCTGATAAGGCGGCTATCCATTCCATGTGTTTGCCATTCCATGTCGTGATCCGTACTTTGGTACGAGGCAAGGTACCCGGACCCAGCCTTGTGAGCACTGTATCACCACCCTCCCGACCTGCCCTCTTGGCAATTGTTCCATCGGCCTTCTTCCAAAAGGGCCACGTCACGGTGGTATCCCGAGACATTGGCCCAACCAGCTGGGACAGGAGTCTTGGGAAGGGTTGCACAGAAAGGGGGACGGGTATCACCACCCCCCTTCATGCTGTGGTTGCTGGCAGGTTAGGCGAATACGACTCGCAGCAATGGATGTTTGTATCACTGCAGGGTTTCTTTCTTTTCTTTCTTTTCTTTTTTTTTTTTTCTTTTTCCCTCGGTGCGACGGAGAGGCTACGTGTGATATGTAGGTATGTATGTGCCACAAATAGTTCGTATTTTATTGATAAGGCTCATATGATATAGATGGCAGCATGCAGCCAAGGAACATATCTCACCTTCTTCTGCACTCTTCCGTGTCACTCGAATACAATTTGCAGCTCGTCATCTGTTGTTCTATTGGCCCTAGAATGCCATCAGCCGTTCTTTTTCACAGGGTAGCAAAAGGTTGTGCAAACGGCGGCCGGCTGCCTACCCTGCAGTAAATTGCGCATTCGCCGGCAATTTTTCTCACTCAGACGCCATCAGAAACCTTGGCAGACAGGTCACGCCGCAACACCACATGTGGCGGTATGTATGCCAAGGAAAAAAAAAATTGAAAGAACCGGTGAGGAAGAATAAATGCTCCGAAAGCAAGCAATTTACAACTATTACTAGTTCACGGTTTCACGACCAGCTCGTTCGAGTTGAAGGTCGGTACGCGTACTCGGAGGTCCATGATTTGGTAATCGTTGTGGTTTACCGAGGTCTAAGGAGTCTCGGACTAAAGGAGACGTCAGGCGTATATAACACCAGCAAGCGCCAAAATCCACGACCATCAGAAGCTAAAACCAGCCATGTCTGCTTGGCGTACTCACCGTCAATATGACATTTGGGGTAGCTGCAGGACTCAGTGACGCGGTAGAGACCCCATCATCGTCGACTGACTCCGCATGCAAGCGACAATCACGGTTGGAGACGGTCGAGGCGAGAGGCATGTGAGCTGCTTTCTGAGCTGCCGTGGGCAAGGACACAGCCCGTAGGACCCACGACTGAACGAGCGCTCTCGGGGAGCACAAATGGCTTCCGGCCGGAACACGGCATCTCAGGAGCGATGGAGGGAGGCATGTTCGTTTGCTCGAGTATTTCGTGTCTCGTACAGGGGAGGATCGATGTAGGCACGAGAGAAGCGACAGAAGAAGCTCATCGCCGTGTAAGTGACGATGGCCGTAGAAGGACTGTATCAGACGCAAAACGAGACGTAACTCGAGAGCGTAAACGCCCGCAACTTTCCCCAAGATCAACAAGGGTGTCTTGGAGAAACTCTAGGCGGTCTTGGCTTTTTCCCTTCCTCTTCAGCTTCGTAAACATTCGGCCACGGATCGACTCGTACGAGGGCGCCTCAACCCCACGTTTCGCTAGTTCGATGAGCAGCCCATTTCCCGCTCAGCCGATGACTCCATCGATGCCCGTCGCCTTGGGTCTATTGCGGGTAGCAAAGCAAGATGTGTTTCGTGCGGGGGAGCCGATGCTGGGGAAGCGGGTTGGAGACCCAAATCTCGACAGATCAGAAATCCCGAACACCGAATCTGGGGGAGATAAGATGCTTAGTTCACCCACACGCTAGAGTTGACAAACGAACAGCCTTTTTGCGGGGGAATCGGGACCTTAAGCAAGCGCTCTCGTCGTAGCAAGCAGCATAATTATCTTCCATCCTGACAAACAAAGATGCGTTGTGCAACCCGAGCCATTTCGTCATGACTAGTTGATCGATCTGGCAGGTTGGAGATCTGCGACTGTGCCCCAGATGACGATTTTGGTTCGTGCGGAGGGAGAGGGGCCAAGATCGTGGACCAGCAACTAGAGGGCCACGACACCAAGGCGAATAGCCCTTCAACCGACCATGGCGAGCGCCCATCTCTGTTGCGTGATAAATCAACCGGCGTGGCGGGTGGCTGTCGGTACGCACGCAAATACAAGCTTGCTTCTTCGTGCCCGCTCACATCCACGCCACCTCCAGTCCCGAGCCATTTGCTGCGCTGCAGTGACGACATGGTCTGATTGGAAAAAAGCCACAGTCAGAACACTGAAGCGGCTCGCACCAGGGGAAGGGCTGACATCGATACTGTCTCGAACGGCGGTGGCAGTGTTTTCGCTTCCTGCTCCTCTGACTGCTTGCTTGTAGAGAGTACGATGACCTCGTCGTCAAGCCAAATGTTGCAAGTAGTACTCGTACCTGGAGAAGCGACCCGGGCACACGAGCGAAACGCCGGGACAGGACGTGATAGTGCGCCGAGGCTTTTGAGGGCCATGAAACGTACGAGAACGTTCCGAAGATCTCAACTTGAGTTTCATGGCTGGCTCTCCCGACTGATGAGCAGACATGAAGCTCTGACGGTCGATCGTGCCACTCTACTCTCCCCTATGTGGGCTTGGCGATATTTGTAGCATGGAGACAACCACGGAGGCGTCATGCAGTTAAGATGAAAAGAGGTTTGGCGGTAATAATAGTCAGTCATGTATTCCGTACCAATGCATGGTGCCGCGCACGAGTTGCAAACAAGCTCTCCTGAAGAGATGGCGAGGAGGGGCTCAAGATGGGGGCGAGGAGCTTGCTGAACGATCGTATGAGTAGCTCAACAGCCGTACACCCGGAGCTCCTCTATTGTCTCCGTCCCAGCAGCCAGCTTTGCCAGCCTCCATGCTACTACTGTAGTTCCCCATGGACATTTGCTATCCTCCGACGATCCGCAAATCATTGATTGACTCGACTCTGATGAGGAAGGGTGCGGGACATCAGGCGGCGTGTTAGATTAGCCGCCTCCTAGCGAATTCTGGACATTCTTGCGAATCCCCCTTCCGTCGCCGCTGGCCATACGGACAAGGCGGCTATCTCCCTGTGAAGGGAAAATGAAGATATGCGCGAGGCACCAGCATCGGTGGTATCTGCACGGAGTAATATGGCGGGACTCCACAGTGTTCGTCGCAACCGAAGACAGACAGATCTCTGCAGGCCCCTTTCCATCCTCTCCACAGGCCGACAGGTTCCTGGAACGAAGAGGCCGGGAGGATGATTAGATGATCAAGAGCATCGAGATTCACAGTCGATATATTGCCCACGATGTGTCATAACGCTTGTGGCCGGAATGGAAGAGACTGGCAAATCATACTGTAATTCCACAAAAAAGAAAGGTCAAGCACGCGCTCCCAGCCTTCTGTGCTTTTTATTGTCGTTTGCTTTTTCTCTTGTCGATTGACTCTGCTTTGACCGATTGCGCATGGCAGCAGCAGCGACAGCAGCAACAGCAATGGGTTGCGCGCTTGGACCTGATCCTGGCTCGACGATGCAGAAGCGTCATGCAGCATTTGATTAGCGACCCAGACAATGGCCACCAGGCTTGACTCGCGCACGGAGCTCCTGTCCGAATGGAGGCATGGGCTCGACTTGAGTTCTCTGGCGATCCCCCAGTACCGCTGCCAAAAGCACCAGGCAAACCAGGGTCCGTCACCGCATGGAGCTAGCATCCCTTTGCCGGGCGTTCGAGTGGCGGACAGGGGGGAGGGATCAATGTTGGTCAGACCGGGCCTCGATTGCTCGGTGATATTTTTGCGTGCCATCGAAACCGGGTGCTGCTTGTTATTGCTTCCATTGCGATGTGGCCAACCTGTAACTTGCCATGCGTCAGCTACTATTCTGAGGTTGGTGCACCGTGCCGCTACCAACAGCACTTTGAGCCGCTTCTACCATGAGTGATATTCGCATTGATTGTCAGGAGAATCGTCAACGACGTGGACCCGCTCGCATTGGACCAACAACAACAGCAATTTCTACATGCTAAACATGTGTGTATCCGTTAGCATGCCGCGCAGGAGACAGGAGACGCTTCAGGAGCCAGTGATGGCCATTGGGGGTGTGTTTGGATGCTTACCTTTACAGGTACGCAGTTGCGAGCGGCCTCTCATTGGAGCCAGGCCGGCCGAAAGGGAGTGTGATCACATCTCACCATCCCTTCTAATTGCTTCTTCCATCGCGGATCTAGCTACGAGTATTACTTCGTGGAGGCTAGCAGATGGGCCCTTTCGAGAGTACGAGGTACGAAGTAATGTACGGTGTACGAGACTTCAACGGCTGGCCAGCAGCCTTACGAGCGGACTGCGTATCGACGCTTCTCATTCTCTTTCTGGCCAGGCCGTAATGATTCACACCTTGCAACTGCTCGTTCGATGTGCATGGGCCTCGCCAAGCCTTGACACGTCCAATTCCCACAGCGACCACCAATCCTCTCGACTGTTGTTGGTTCTCGTCGTCGGGCTCGGTGACACGCCCAAATAGCCTAAACTCTGAAAAATTTCCAGAAAAGCCTGGGCAAAAGTGGCTGGCCAGGCTTGGCCCTAATGCGTTGTGGCGGCCTGTGCCGGGGACAAGGATGACTTTTCCTCTCTCGTTCTCTCTTGTTTTCTCGCCGTCTCGCCCTTTCACCGTTGCGCCCACCAAAGACAACGGATGGCGGCCTAAGCATGCATGAGATCAAGCACCAGGCGACGCCTCTTCGGCAACAAGGTCCTTCGTCAGCTCAAGGAGGATGTGGGTCAATACTACCCCAATCCTGGGCTCATTCGACGGGCTTGACTCTGGAGGGCAGGGATCTGGAACCCCAAGCTCTCCCCACTCCTCTACCCCAATCGTTGTTCTCTCGTTTGACCATTGGTTCTTTTCTTGGCCGCAGAAATTTTGGAGTCTGTAGTTCCCTTCGTCCATCCATCCTAGCGGGAGGTAGCCTTTTCCACAAGCTCAAACATAGCCTCGAGCAACGGAGTGTCCCGTAATCCTAGTGAGATGATTTGACCTGTAATGGGCGGCAGAGAACGCCATGAACGGAACCTGCGCTGTTCGCCTAGCTCCTAGCCCAGGCTAGATGGGGCTTGCGGGAACAGTCCTCGGCAAGGAAGTCGACCGTTCTGAACATGGCCCAGGGGGTAGCAACCCGTATGAACTGCGAGTACCTGACTTGCGGTACTTCGTAGCGAAGTGACGAGTGCAATTGAGTACTTGACAGCCACCTGGAGTTTCTCCGTATGTTGATAAGCTTTCGAGAGGAGCGGCACCAAGTCGAGGTGGACACAGCAGGCTCGCCACCCACCTCTTTGGCTTGCTGGCGACGGGACTAGAATCCTTCATGTACTGCCGGAAGTACGCAGTAGGTACGGAGGGGAGCCGTACATCACATACTGGATGCAAGAATATCCCAATGACCCCATAACGAGAGCTCCCCGGAGGGCTACGGGACAAGTCCGTCGCCAGCGTGTCACTCGTTGCAACCCTTTTCTCTTCCCAGTCTCCACCTGCTAGATCTGTCGCACGTTGTTGATTGACTCGCGACCGCCGGATTGTCCCCCTGTATCCCGCAGTGCGGTGCTAGCTGTAGGCACGGAGTACGAAAGCAGCTGCGGTACCAGACCGCGACCTTTGGGGACATTGGGTATCCGCCGACGAAAGTCTCAGCCATCGGTCTCGTTTTGTCCGACCCTGCGTACGGCAGCAAGGCATAGCGTGCTCAATGTAGCAATATGCCCTGTTTATAAAAGCTTCTTTGCTCCCCACCCTCTCTTCTTGCTACCCTCTCCTCTTGCTCCGGTCGTTCCTAATTCAAATCGTATTAGCAGTTGCTCTGTATGCGAAGCTCTGCTTTCTCTCAACCCATAATACCCCGGTCATAGCTGGTCTATAAGAGAGCTCTTCACTCAGCCTCGTCTTCGCGTTTCCAACCAATTCGATCGATTTCAAAGCAAACAGCAATCCACAATGGCTGACGAAGTTCACGTCGCTCCCAACGAGAAGGAGACCAACGGTGTCGAGCAGACAACCACCCCGCGCCATGGATTCAGACACAGCCACCACGGCGACTTCAGCGAGATGACCCTTGGCCAATATGCTCAGGCCTTTGGTGGTGCTCTTCAGCCTGGTGCCTGGAGGCCATATGAGCACCGAAAGCTTGCCAACCCTGCTCCTCTGGGTCTTTCCGCTTTCGCCCTGACCACGTTTGTCCTGTCGGCCATTAACATGCACGCTCGAGGCGTCTCCGAGCCCAATGTCGTTGTGTCCCTCGCCTTCGGCTATGGCGGTCTTGTCCAATTGCTCGCTGGCATGTGGTAAGTTTCGATCCAAGCTGGGGACCACCCGCTGTCGCACAAGTGGAGCCGAGTGCTGATGACATGTCTTCAATTCAGGGAGATTGCTGCTGGTAACACCTTTGGTGCCACCGCCCTGAGCTCTTACGGCGGCTTCTGGATCTCGTACGGTATCCTCTTGACTCCCGAATGGGGCATCACGGCGCCCGATGGCCCCTACAAGGGCGATGTTGCCAGCGTTCTGGGCTTCTTCCTGACTGGCTGGTTCATCTTCACCACCGTCCTTCTTATGTGCACTCTGCGATCCACCCTTGCCTTCTTCCTCCTCTTCTTCACTCTCGACCTGGCCTTCCTCTTCCTGGCCTGCGAGCAGTACGCCTCCGACCTGGGCAACGCCTCCGCTGCCCTCGCCCTGCAGAAGACTGGTGGTCTGTTCGGCTTCTTGGCCGCCTTCTTGGCCTGGTACAACGCCCTGGCCGGTATTCAGGACAGCAGGTTCGTACCCTCCAGACATGTCGGCGCGTTTGTATGTTGCTCGCCTGCTGACCAATCAATAGCAACTCCTTCTTCCAGGTCCCGGTCATCCACTTCCCCTGGTCTGAGCAGGCTCGTCAGCGCCGTGCCAGCAAGTCTGAGCGCGCTCAGGCCTAAATTCCCGTCGAGGATAAGCGAAGCGTGTGCTTGGTTACGTGTGAGCGACGGTGGAGGAGCGTGGATTGATACCTGAGTGAAGCGAAGTCGTGGTTCCTGGCGGGCTGGGCTGCGAGCAGGAACCAATACCTTATCTTGAACCTGGCGTTTCTTTTTTATCTGTTTCTCATTTTCTGATTCCCAAACGTACTGCGATGTAATACAGGAAGCAGCTACCCAGCTGTTGCTATATACCATTAATGAAAATGACGTTTGCGTCTGCCCAACAATTGGAAACTGTCACCGTGACCATTGATTGTAAACCTGCCTGGCTATCTAAGGTACCTACATGACCATTTGTTGACAGGTTCGTACCTACCTCACCTTACCTTACGGTACCTTAGGTAGTGTTGCCAATTGAACTCGTTTCAACTCGGCGACACCTTCCTTCCTCAAAGCTCGAGAGATTCTTTCGGGGCAGGACTTATCTGCAGCAATTGACAACCGGCAGATGTACTAGTACGGCGACTCCCCCCTCCTTTCTTGTAACTGCCGTCTTTGGTGCAGTGTTGTGTCTCAAAGAGGTTTCCTCTTACAGATTGGGAGATGCCGGTCTGCAGGTGTGAGCTAGTTACTAGGCAGGTAGTGGTAGTTACTGCCTTGGACGGCACCATCCCATTCGACAGCGATGTTTTGCGGCACATGATGTTTCACCGCGAGAGTCATGAAGATCATCCAAATTCTGCCTTGCTGCAATTTACCATCCAGACGCTCATTCATTGTGCTCTGCTGTTGATCGGGACATTACCCCTGAGGCACGAGGACATGCGTCGTCAACGGAGAGTCCAACGGCGCCACGTCTTCGTCAACTTCTGCTTTGACCACCTCCTATGTTCGCGTCATCAACACTGAAGGCCGTTGAGTCGGGTAAGGATCTATCTATAGACGACCAACGCTCAAACAAGCGCCAACGTTTCGCTTCTTCTACACCTAATGCAAGGTACAGAGAAACGTTCCATCTGTTGGCGCAATCGAGCAACCGGCTTGGCAGCCCTACCGACGGGTTTCAAAGCGCCGGTCTCAGAGCAATCTCAAGAGAGCGGGAGGCGCCCCTGCTAGCATGTTTCAAGTAAGGTGAGGTTCATGCCGTGAACAGAAGATCTCCATCTCCATCGAAAGGCGCAGCAGCAGAGCAACAGAGCAGCAAGAGTTTGTTGATCCTTGACCAGCCCACAAGAGAGGCGGTCATGGTGCCGAACGGAGATATGGTATGAGGCTCTCTTGGCCCCATCCCGACCTCATAAGCCATCATGCGCACGGCACAACGAGCACGAAAGCCGGAGCAGTATGAGAACCTATGACAAACTCCCGGCATGCGGGATGGGGCAGTCCTCCGGCTTCCGTCCCGGCACCGAAAGAGTTCAATCCGCAGTCCGGGACGTTTCTGTTCCTCAACAACCGACGAAGGGCGACAGACCGGGCGCATACCTCTCTGATCCGGCTGAACTTTGGCTGATTCGCCACTTCTATCTTGTGCGTTGCCTCTGTTGGCAGACTGGAGCTCGCCGCTGAGCTGTTAATTACTTGGGATCACTCTCTGTAATGGATGTGTCTCGCTCAACGTTTTGTTACTTGCAATCTGACATTCTCGATGGAATCGCTCACCGATAGTGATAGGACTTTGTCTGATATCGTGGCCGCAGAATTGCCTATTGAGACTAGTCTGAAAATGCCAGCAATTGCAAGAGTTAGCTGAGTTCAATTACCATTCACACTCATTAATCCCCGGCAGATATTCCCGGCTTGAGCGAAGATATTGTTGACCGCGCCCTTCACGTTAGATCCCAAGCCAAGCTTCGGCGTGGCCCAAAACAGCAAAAATTGGAAGTGTTTTTAAGTAATTAGTTGCCTCTTCAGATCTTTGCGGATAATGGGGCCGATTTTGGCCCCCCGATGACCCATCCAGCACCACATACATAATGCTGCCCATTCGGCTCATCGCCAACAGACATTTTCTCTCCTCTATCGTCTTTATCTTGCTCTTGCTGTTTCTTACGAGCGTACGATCAGATTCGTCTCACTGGCAGGACTTTGACTCGATAGTCACCCTGTGCAGTTGTCGGAAGCTGTTTGAAAGGTTTGAATGGGAAAGATGAATCACGGCCAGACGCCGAGCGACAAGTATGACACAGACAACACAATCGTGTCGGCCTCGGGGCCTCGCCTGGACAACAATGACCACGGAATTATGAGTGATGAGACGGAAAAGGGAAACTTGCAACTCATGGTTGAGTCACAGGGTCAGCAGCTCGAGAACAATGCGCCGCCTCCACCCCCAAATGGGGGCTATGGTTGGGTTGTCACCGCCGCCATCTGCATCGTCAACGCCCACACATGGGGCATGAACTCGAGTTACGGCGTCTTCCTGGCTTATTACATCAAGAACAACACTTTCCCTGGGGCAACGACTCTACAGTATGCTTTCGTGGGATCTCTCAGCATTAGCTGCGCCATGGGCATCTCTCCGTTTGCGACACTCGCCGTGAAGAAGTTTGGCACCAGACAAGTGATGCTGCTTGGCGTCTGCGTGGAAGCGGCCAGTTGGATCGCAGCAAGCTTCGCCTACAAGATATGGCATCTCTTCCTCGCGCAGGGTGTCTGCTTCGGCCTGGGCATGGGATGCCTCTTCACGGCCACGGTGGGCATCATTCCACAATGGTTCACGACTCATCGTTCCCTCGCCAATGGCATAGCCGCTGCCGGATCAGGTCTGGGAGGCCTTGTGTACTCCTTCGCTGCCGGCGCCATGATCCAGAACTTGGGGCTTGCATGGGCTTTCCGAATCCTTGGCATCATCGCATTCGTCGTCAACTTCATCTGCAGTCTCCTGGTCAAGGATCGCAACAAGATTGTGGGATCGACGCATATAGCCTTCAAGAGCACTCTTCTGGCGAGGCCCGAATTTCTGCTGTTTATCTTGTTCGGCTGGTTTAGCATCTTGGGTTATTCCGTGGTGATTTTCAGTCTTGCCAACTATGCCAACGAAATCGGCCTTGAATCGTCCCAAGCAGCCCTCATCAACGCATTCTTTAACCTGGGCCAGAGCATTGGCCGGCCGATTATGGGATACTCTAGTGATCGAACTGGGCGAATGAACATGGCTGCCGTCTGCAGCTTCTTGGCCGGCATCTTTTCGCTGGTAGTCTGGGTCAATGCCAAAGTATATGGCGTATTGATCTTCTATGCTATCATCTGCGGAACTGTTGCCGGCACATTCTGGACGGTTGTCGGACCTGTTGCGGCCGAGATTGTCGGGCTACAAGATGTGCCCTCGGCGCTCAATCTTCTGTGGCTGATGATTCTGCCCCCTTGCACCTTCAGCGAGCCCATTGCTCTGCAGATTGTGACTGGAACGGGGAGCTATCTCGGCACCCAGCTATGGACGGGGCTGATGTTCATTGCTGCTACAGTCTGCATGGTTATACTTCGTGGATGGAAGATTGGCGAAATCGAGGAGCTTGCGAGGGCGAACAACGAACGGCCGGAAGAGCTTGATCCTTACAAGACGAACAACGGGGAGGAACTGGTTGAGCAAGGCAGAAAGGCTGGTCGACGACGAATGTTGGTTGACTTTTACAGGAAAAGGGTGGTCTGAGGATTGAAGGCGAGTTGCATTTTACGATACGATAAGCGATGTTGGTAATCATGCATTAAGGGAGGAACCTGGGTGACTGGCAGCAGGACATGTAATGAATGCCATGGTACCTACTTACCTATATACCAACGTCCATCTTTGTACATATAGCATTTGCACTCTTCATAATGCATATACGAGCATATAGAGCAATTATAGCCGATTGTAGATTGTTGATGGCTTGTGATGTATACAGCTTTTCCTTCTGACGAAGTCCATGTCTCTTGTTTGGGGGGACCTGAATCCAGTCTTCCTCAAATTTGTTGGTGAATCATCGCACTCGAAGAAGTGATAAGTAAGCTGATCCATATGACGCCTCTGATATTGATTGGAGTAGGTAGTTTCAGAACGATTGGGAGGAGCATCAATGTTAGCAGCACGCACCAAGAAAGACGCAGTTTAAACGGCACGTGAATTGGCGTCGAAGACGAGCCCAAGGTTGACGCGCCGCCCCGCCCAGGATTCACGACCAGCCAAGTAAGTGCGTGCACGGCGTCATTCGCCTATCAGCAACACCACTACCTGCCTACTTGCACCTACTACCTATACCTCTATCATACACGCCTCTAGGAAATGGCCTGTGGCACAGAATGAATCACAGCCTGTGGCGATGTGGCTGTTGACAAATGAAGGGGCCTTTCAAGGTGAGCCAGAAGACGCGCGCCTCTGCGCCAGAAGCCCTGAGCTGACCCGATCTCTTTCACGCAGGGCGTACACTTTGGCTGCGGCCGGGCAAAACGTACCTCTTTGGGAGGACGGCATCGGAGCGTGAGTGACGAGTTTTGATTTGCTTTGAGCAGGTATTTCTTGGGGACAAGCGCTGATTGACTTGAATATAGCTGGCCAGCTAGTACTTTCGCACAACACCATCTCGCGCAAACACCTGACAATCACGGTCGACCCCGTTACCGAAGGACACGCGCACAATCTCTCAAGCCGGTCCAAGATCAAGATCGAAGACCTCGCGACTAAGATAGGCACGGTGGTCAATGGGCAGAAGATCAAAGGAGAGGTTTACGATGTCCAGGTCGAGGAATATGAGATCATGCTGGGCAAGTGCTCAGACTCGTTCAGGTACTTGCGCCACAAACTCGTGGATGCGGATGTCTGCACAAGCGCGTTCTGCTGACAAGATCTTCAGTCTGAGATGGGATCCAAAGGTCTTCACCTTCTCGTTTACGAACAAAGAGCTGCAGACGCAGCCACTGACCTCGCTCAAAGAACGATTCGAGCAGCTAGATATCAAGCTGTTGACGGACTACAGCGTGAAGCACACGACACACGTCATATCGAAGAAGCGAAATACAGCAAAGGGCTTGCAGGCTCTCATCAACGGCAAATACATCGTCACGGAGTCCTTCCTCGATGCAATATCCGCCGCAACAGAACTCTCTGGCGGCGCGGACAGCCAAGAGCCGAGCTCTTTAGAGACGGACTTTTACAGATTTTGGCCCAATGAGATGGAGCATCTGCCGCCGCGGGGTAGTGAACCAGTGCAGCACCCGGACGAACTGTATGCGCCTGACAGCGGGAGGAAGGGCGTCTTTGAAGGATATACCTTCATCTTCTACAACCAGATTCAGTATGATAACCTCATGGCGCCGATCACAAACGGGGGCGGCAAGGCCATGTTGCATCCCATCCAGCCGGAAGAGACGCGGCCCGATGATTTCGTTCGATACGTAAAAGGAGTTGCGGGTGAAAAGGGGACCGGGTCTTTCAATGACGGGAGCGAAGGCAAAGGAGTTGTTTTGGTGAGGTTTCTGCCAGCTAAAGGAGAGCTTGTTGGCTGGTACACCGAATTCATCACCGCGGTCTCGCTGCTGTTAGACCACAGGCCTATTGAACAAAATGAGTTTCTAGAAGCGATTCTGATCAAGGATGCGAGCCGATTGCGACGACCATTGGAGGTAGAGTCCTCCCTCAGGTCCCAGGATGCTCAGCCTGCAGAAAGTGCACAGTCGGAGCGAATCACTCAACCAAACTCGGAGAGCCAAATGACAGCAGGGGTGAATGAGCTTTCTCAAGAAATTAGTTTTCAGCCCCTTCCGCGGCGCAGCAAGATGCGAAGACCAGTCAAGAGGAGGTTTGCGGGCTTTGACGACGACGACGACGATGAAGTGCCTATAGAGGAAACGCCTCCGCCCCCTGCCCAAGCCGCAGCGAGACAGCAATCGCAAGCGCAGGAGGACGAAGGAGGGTTGTTTGTGTCACAAGAGGATGATGCTCCATTGGCGCCCGACACCCAGCATGGCACCTTTCGGTCACAGAGAAAGAGAGCACCTTCCCCTGTACCAGAAGCTGATCTGATGGAGGGCATGGCGCCGGCTGTGGCAAAGTTCAAACGGCAACGTCTCGAAAGGGGAGGACGCTTTGCTGAGCCTTCGCCTGAACCTGCGCCGGAGGAACGTGAAAAAGCAGAGCCAACCAGCGAAAAGAAGAAGAAGAAGGTCAAGGAAGAGATAGACGTCCTGGCCTTGGCTGCGAAGAACCGCGAAGAGGCGGAAGCCCGGGCTCGAGCCGAGGCCGAGGACCTGGCCCACCTACCAGAGGACATCGACCTGGCCGAAATACGTCGGCTTCACATTGTGGAGGAGATTCAACCTCGCCCCGCAGACAGGGCTTCGGACAGGACGAGGGAACAGGACATTGCCGACGGGCGATGGAACCCCAAGTGGAACGGCATGAAGAACTTTAAAAAGTTCCGCAAAAGGGGCGAGGCAACGGGAAGGCAGCCCGCCCGGGTCATTGTCGCCCTCACCGAGGTCAAGGCCAAGGAGTTTGGAGTCGGCGACAACTACTGGCTGGAAGATGTCAGTAGTGACCGCAGAAGGGCGACGAGCCAGCGCTCTGCCGTGGGCGCCGGCGAGGCAAGGAACTCCAACTCCCCCTTTGTGGAGCCGTCGCTGCCGACGACGACATCGCGTGGTGCCTCTTCGGCGCGGGTTATTATTGCCTCTGATGGTAGCGACGAAGAGGAAGGAGCAGAAGCAACGCCGGAGGCGTCGTCTGCCAGAGCTGCGGCGTCGAGAAGAGGTGGAAGTAGGGAGGAGTCGCAGAGGGGCACACGGAGCCAGCTCACCGGCGGACAGTCTCGGGCGACGAGTCAAGCGAAGAGGGCGGCCACGGAGCCTGCGGCAGCTAGGGACGCGCCGCCGCCGAAGAGGTCGAGGGTGGCGCCGAAGCTGCTGGAGGTTGGAGATAGCGATGATAGCGACGACGAGCTCAAGTTTAGATTTGGCAAGAGACGGTAATCGTCGCCTGTACGTAGAACGTAGCATACCTCCATAGGTAGCGTTACGCCATCTCTTCATATATGTACATGTAATTCTATCCTACCAACCTTGGGGGGGTATCTCTCTAATTGTGAATGCGTAGCTTCCGTCTAGTGATTTACGAAGGAAGTCCTCTGTCTGCTCTTTGCGTTGCATGCATATATCACTTCGTCTCGAGGCAAAGCCCTGAATCATCTAGTCCATCCTGTCCATCTCACTCTCCTTGCCCTCCGGCTCTTCTACCAGCAGTCCGACAAGACACGCAGCCAGCATAGTCTCGTAGTTGACCCAAGGGTGAATCTCCCCAAACAGCTTGGTGCCGTCCCTGCCCGCGCCCCTCATCAGCTCCGGCACGCCTCCCGGGTGGAACTTTGCGTACGGCGTGACGTTGTACACCTTTCCGTTGATGGCCATCCAGGCATCCTTGCCCTTGCGGCCCGTCTGCGCCTTGAGCATCGAGGGCGTCACGCGCAGGTAGGGCGTCGCAGCGGGCACGCCGCGGAGGTCGGAGTTTGGGCCGGAGATGCGAGCCCAGTCCAGCGGGGAGTGGCCCGGCGTGAGAACAACTTGCCGGCTGGGCTTGGCGGGCTTGGAAGAGTGCGTCGGAGGAGGCGCGAGGCCAGAGGAGGAGGAGGATGATGATGCGGCGGGAGGGCCTCTATTGGGAGTTGGGCCACGTGCTCGCTGGGCCGAGTTTGGGGCTGGGTATTGATTGAGGGCGGGAATGCGGCCGTTGGGTCGGGACGAAGGGAGAGGCGGAGGGGGCATCATGAGGGAGGATGATGACTCGGCGAGGAAGAGGCTGGGGACGGGCTGTGATAGGCTCGTGGGCTCGGCTTTGGGCGTGGTTGGACTTTCTGGCTCTTGGATGACTGGGGACGTGATCGTGGGAGGCATGATCGTAGGCGGTTGGATGATCGGAAGTGTCGAGGGAGGGACATTGTCGGGCTTGCGCTGTCTCAAGGTCGAAGAGGCTCGATCGGTGGAAGAGGCTGATGACGACCCCCTCAGGTCCAGCTCTGTGTCGTCGTTTGGTGGCTGAAGTGCGATCTCTGGCGCGACTCCATGGCTGGCGCCTTTGCCGTTCTGTCGCGCTTCACTGTTCCTCCGCTCATGGCCTGAGAGTGTCTTGTTCTCCTTGCCGTCCGTGATGGCGCCGACTCCTCCGACCCAACTCTGCCACGGCAATCGCAGCCACTGCGGCTGCTTGAGCGCCACGAAGACGAAGGACACGACAATCAGCGAGATGCCGAGCAGGGCCATGGCAGGCTCTGAGACGCGAGGGAAATGAGCGAAATGAAGGGAGATTCCAGACGAGGCGCAAGAATCGCCGATATCAAAGTGTCATACAATCAAATCGAGAGAATCGCCCAATAAAGAAAAAAAAGATGACGGCAAAGCAAAAAGGCATGCATCTGGGGCTTCTACAAACAACTAAATTTGGAAGGCATGGCGTTGGCGCCCTAAACCGTAAATAGGGGGTCCCTTGAGCGTGCGCAGCCAATTGGAGGCTGAGTCCTGATGTGGCCGGGATCTTACTAGCGCAAGACCGGGCGGGCGGGGGGCTAGGCTTGATGTGGTAAGAGAAGAGATGAAGAAGAAATGGGTTGTTGAGGCAGCTGCTCGCTTTGGGTGTTGTTTTGTTTCATTCAGGGGAGCTGTTTGACTAGGAACGTCTTGTTTATTTGAGGCGGGATGGCTTTGCGTGGCTGTTTTTATTTATTTTTATCTCGGTTCTGGTGAAGATTTCAAGTCTTTGGGTACGTACTGGGTTCATGCAGATAACCAAACAAGTGGGCGATCCCATGATTTACCCGTTGACGCCATCCTTCGAGAACATACAAGGTCTGTTTGTAGGTACCTAGGTAGTAAAAAGGAGCGTGCACTACTACTAATAAATCATTCGGCACGGAGGATTCTTCTCATAGCCCAATCTGCGTGCCGTGGGCGCACATGGATCTCATCACTCTGCCTCTGCCGGAGCCAGGGGCCTGATTCGATGGGCATTTCTGCATGCACGAGGCGCGAGTAGTTGTAACGACGTATGCGGCACTGGACAAGTCAGATAGCCTCGTAGCATCCCATCTTGCATTGCTCGATATCCACCGGCCCCCCCCCATCATACGCTGCTATATGGACTAGCAACTGTCACGAACGACCATCTCCTCACAACTGCTCCATGCTCGTACATGCAAGCTTGGACGAATACTGTACATGGTAGACGCGCGAGGCGAGCGCACTCTTACTCGTACCGAGCACTGCCGACCCCATCGGCGCCCATCCTGGTGCCCTTTTCGACGGGCATGTGCGCGCATGCAGTGGACTTGGGCATCTCCCTCTGCTCGCTTCTCAGGCTCTCACTGGACGGCTTCGATGCATCTTGCACCAGAGGCTCCTTACCGCCTTTCTGGATACAGACTTGCGGGGGGGCATAAACCCTTGCGCTTGAATGGATTGGGCCACTCTCGCAGCGTGTGCAGCTGCGTCTCCTCACATCGTCTGACGATGCGATGCCGTCCGCCTGCATGTAGTACCGCCGCCTCGTTTGCGCAACGTAAAAAAGGCCCCCCCTCGCGATCTGCGGTCCTCTATCCAGCTGCTGCGCAGTTTCCATCGTCTCCGTCTCTCCGTGCCGTATCTGTCTGTCTGTCTGTCTGCCTGTCTGTCTATCTGTCTGTCCGTCCGTCCCTGTGCCTGTTCAGTTCAGATCAGTTCACAGTTCAGTTCTGTCCCGTATTATCATCACCACTTACTCGTACGGCTACCTGCGACATCAATCCCTCCTCCATAGCTGCGCCTGTGGACCTCGCTCAGGCTCTTCCCGGCTCCTTTTATCCCTCCACACGCCCCCTAATTTCTGGCCCGGGCTAGTCACCACAGCGGCCTTAATTACCTGCCAGCGCTGCCCGAGGCCCTGCAGTGGCGCTGTTCCGCGCGACTTTGGGACGCCCGGAGGATGCGCTCAGGCTCAGGCAACGCATGCTCGGACGCTGTCGTCGACAATCCCCGAGCCACGTCCAGGCCCAAGCCCAAGCCTCATCTCCAACCTCGACCTCAATCTCAACAACAACAACCACCACAACCACAACCACAACCTCACCCTCACCCTCACCCGCAACCTCAGCTTCGGCCTCAACCCAGCCTTCATCACCACCACCAGCAACCGCGCCATCACCCCCCCAAGCCGCAACCCTCCGCCTCGCGACTGTCCGCTTGCAAGCCCGCGCCGCAGCGACCAGCGACCAAAGCCTCGACGACGACCACGACAACGACTCCTGCTCCTCGATTGGGCTCGACTCCGCCCAATCCCCAGGGACCGCCCCTCACCCGCCCGACAGCTGCTCGACAGCCGAAACAACATGTGCTTTCTGTGAGGACTGCCGCTGCCCCGACTACGCGTTCTTCCACCAAGAGGGACGCCGCCACGATGCCTCCCGGCGACAAGCCTCGCCAGCCCCAGCTGAGCGCTGGACCCCCCCGAGGCATGACCCGAACGCCCCTGACGCCCAAGGTTGCCGTTAAGGGCCCGCCAGCAACCACGCCGCTGGCTCGCAAGTCCTCGTCCGTCGTCAGCGCGCAGTCGCCGCGCGGCGAGAGCGCCGCCGCAGCTCCTCCGGGTTCATACCTCAGCCATACCAGCACCCCGCGGTCGGGCGCCAGGCAGTCCCGTGCCGAGAGCACCGTCTCGACGCCGGGCAGCTCGACGAACCTCGACAAGATGAGCGACGGCGGGTGGGAGACGCGGAGCAACCGCGGCCTGGGCGTGTCGCCCCTGGCTCGTAACGACAGCCTGAGCTCTAGGAGGAGCGTCACCAGCTCATCGTCCACCGGGCCGGGCGAGGACTCCAAGTTCTTCTACGCGAGCAGCGTAAAGCCCTCGGCCCATGCGCCGCCGCCCCGACCGGCCTCGGTTGTTCATACTAAAAGTACGCCGACCTTTTTCTACGCGAGCGATGCTGCCAGCAAGCGGGTGACGAGCCCTCCGGCATACCCCAGCTCAAGCACCCACTCGCTGGCCTCGGCGCAAGAGGGCGTCGCCACCAAGTTCTTCTACGCGAATGGCGCGCCAGACATGGACGCGAGGCTGTCTGCCCGCAGCTCCGGGACGGGCTCGACCATCTCCAGCGGCTCCAGGGCGACGCGCGCCAATACCAGCAACTCCTCGGCCGTGGGATCCAGCACGACTCAGCTGTACTCGCGGCCAGCATCACCCTCAAAGAACCTTACGCACCCTACACTACCGCAGCAGCAGCATGCCCAGCCGACGCTCCGAGCCAGTGCCATGTCGCCTACCTCCCCGATCAGAGCCTCGGCTCACCCGGCTCCGAAACTGGCGGCTGCCCCTGCCCAGGCCAACAAGAGGCGAGTGAGCATCGAGTCGCCTCTGCGGTTGAACAAGGGGCACGGCCGCGCAGGAAGCGTCGTTTCTGTAGAAGGAGGAGCCGCCGTACCAAAGATCGCCTCACCGACAAGCGTACCCCCCGCGATTTATGCGCCCGATATGACACCGCCACTTCTGAGTCCCGGACTGGCGCAATTAGCACAGCCCATGACGATGGCGTCGATATTACAAATGGCCGACGAAATGGACGATGAGGATGAAGAGGATGACGAAGACGGGAGCGAAGGCGAGGGAGAGGACGGAGAAGATGGAGACAGCGACGATTCGGAATCTGACTCCATCAGTCGAAAGAGATCTTCGCAGAACTCCGAACCTCTTAGCCACCTTGTCCTGAGCGCCCGACGCGAGCGCAAAGTTCAGGACCTGGAAATCACAAACGCTTCTCTCGAAGCCATCAACAGAACCCTTGAGAGGCAACTGCGCAAACAATCCGCAGAACTGCGCCGCTTCCGGCGCTTATCCAGAGCCGGGCGCCTTCCCAGCGGCTCGGGAGCCTCCGGCCAAGGAGGTGCCTCTCTCACCGTTCCAGATGCCTCGGGGGCCCTCACCGACGTTAGCGAGAGGGAGGAAGATGCCGCAAAATTAAATGGAGAACTGGACGAGGACGAGGACGAAGAGGACGAGGAGGATGAGGAGGACGAGGACTCGCTAGTCGACTCCGACTTGTCCCACGGAAACTCAGCCGCCGACCCCAGTTCTACCACCTCTCAGTCAAAGGTGGAATCGCCTGGCGACAAACGGCGGAAACGGGACGAGCGCCGTCTCCAGCTCGACCTCACGAGGCACCAAGAGCTCTTGCTCGACAGCCAGAAGATGAACCAGAGTCTCAAGAAGTGTCTGGACTGGACAGAGGTGCTCATCAAAGAGGGCCAGAAGGCATTGGCCTACCGCGTCCGGATTGCCGACGTGGACGCCATGCCCGGCCGCGTCCTGGCAGCCTCGTACTACGACTACGGTGACGACACGTCTCAAGTCGAAGATGATACGGTGTCCACCGTTTCCGCATCACGTTTCGACGACGATACCATATCAAATATTGAATCCGAAGCAGAGGCTTGGCCGAAAGGAGCACAGGATCGTGACAGCGGCATAGAGCTGCCCGTTGCGGGTCACTAGCTAACCGACTCTATGCAAACACCATGGAGAGGAGGGCCAGCCGGACCCTTCTTCTTCTACTTCGCATATCGACCAGCCGATATGCCCATTTCTATGGTGCATTTACTGCTTGCTCTCATTCACATCACCACTCATGGATATCTCGTCTTTTACTTCCTTTCTCACTCCTCCTTTTGCCCCCGGCTGCTGCAATATTTCCTTGTCTTTGCTTCTTTCTATCCTTCTCTTTTCTTTGTCTCTTTCGTATTTGCGACAGCATATACTTTTATGCACGTATAGTTGCATCTCGGGATATCGGGGATACAAGGCGCTCATTCGGATTTGCATGGCGTTCTACTTATCACTTTTGATTTTCAAACACACACACTCTCTCTACTCTTACTCTTCTCTTCTTCTCAGCGGCTGATGTAATCCATCAGCGCTCTTATTCGTTTTCTCTCATTGCGTTTATGAAGGCCATGATCACTGCATTCTTCTTCCTACTACTCGCCGTCTCCAGTCCTTTCCCTCGAGAAGTTCCCCTCACATCTTGGTCTAAGTTTAACCTTCTTACACAACTTGAGAGTGTCAATCTCACTTTCCTTCTGCGCTTTAAGAAGGTTGAAGGCATTGCCTTCCTGCCCCTTTTTTTCTATGATATCCCTTGTCATATATGACTTACTCGGTTGTTTTTTGACGTGTTTTGTTTTTTTAAATCGTTTTCTTTCCACATGTGTAAGATCAGATACCCGCAGAGGCAAGGCAAAAAAGACTTGAGAGAGGGAGAAAAAGAAAGGGGGGGAACAAAGCTATCCATGGAAACACGCATAAAGACAGATGCCTCCCCCAAGACGAAGAGGCAGACCTTTTATTTTCTTTATTCACTTTTCATCTCCCCTTTCGAAAGGCGGTTCAGCATCATTCAGCCCTTCTTGCAGCAAAAGACTTACTCCAAGAGATCAAAAACTTGATTAAGCTTCGCCAGTGTTTTCTTTGGATACATTCATGAGGGAGAAGGAGGGGGGAAAAGAAAACCAAAACCAAAACCAAAACAACCTTGCATTGATACATCTTTTGCATTTATTCAGAGTATGTGCGAGATGTAGAATTACGTGCGCTGCCTTTTCGGTGAATGATGCGAAAACGGAATAGAAGAAGAACAAGCGTTTATGCCTTCCATGCTCAGTCAGTCTGCTTGCTTGCCTATAATCATTTGCTACGTGAGTGAAAGCCAACACCATCTCCACTGGTCCCTACACGGGATTGGATGTCGGGGACACGAGATAGTAGATGCAAGATGTTAATGCCTTGAGCATCACCCAAGAAAAACATAAAGGGAGACCTCAAGGAGCAGAAGAAAAAAGCTGTGTGTATTCTATGTACCTAAGTAAGATTATGCCCGATCGCTCTCTATCTGGCAATCTCGACAGTATTTCTCTAAACAAACAAAAGGGCCGCATAATTCCGTTTTTGTGCTCCTGAGCTCGCTTCCTGTTCCCCGAATCCTTCTTCCTCTTCCTCGTCCTCTTCTTCCAACTTCTCCATTTCCGTGGCCATTAACCCCCCTCCCACTATCTGCTCCATCGTAGCTCTTCCCCCCCATCTTACACCGCCGGCTGCTCTGGTTTGGGCACGTTAGGCGCATCCTGGGCAACCTCTTCCGCGGTCATATCCCTAGACTTCTTGTCCTTCTTGTGCTTGTGGTCTTCGTGCTTGTCCTTCTTCATGGCGGCCTCGGCAACGAGCTGCTCAAAGAGCAGATAATCGCCCTCTTCTTCGGGAGACCGCTCAGCCTATGGGTGGAGAGTCAGACAACACTTATCCCTCCCAACAAATAGGTTTCGTCAAAGTGGGAGACAAAAGAAAAAAAAAAAAAACATACCTTGATGAAAATCTCGCCAATGAGCATCAGCGCCTGCGCTCGCTCTAACCGCTTCGACAGCGGAACCTTCTTGTCCTTGAGAACCCCATCGCACACCTCGCGCAGCACGCCCTGGATCTCAAACTTGCTGCCCCTCCACGCAGCCGTCAGGATCTTGCCCGTGACGCGGCGCTCGTACTCGACGCGCTTCTCGTCCGTCCAGTCCTCGCCGCCCCGCTCCTCCATCTTGGCCATGTCCTCCACCGTCTGCTGGGCGTCGATGGCGCTGCTGATGGTGTTCCAGGTGTCCTTGACCAGCGTGCCCTTGTCCTTGAGCTTGCTGAAGAAGCCACCGATGCCGAGGAACTTTTGGCTGTTTAGGAGAGCCGAGGCCTTGGACATGTACGTCTGGCCGATGGCGTGCAGGATGTCGATGCCAAACGACTCCATCTTGAGATTCTCCACCTCGAGCCGCATCTTCTCCTGGAACGACCGGGTGACGTCGGGGCCCTTGTCCGTCTCCGTCCACACGCTGACCCGATCCAACAGCTTCCGTGTGAGGGCCTCGACCCGCTCCTGTCGGATGCGCGCGCGCTCTTTCTCGTAAGCCAGCAGCTTTTCTCGCTGCTCCTTGCTCATGCCGCCCTTCTTCTTTCCTTTGCCCTTGGGGTCGTCCTCTGCGTGATCCACTTCCTTCTCTGTGTCGTCGTGGGCCTTTTCGGTAAGAGCCGGTCGGATGGGAATCTGTCGGCTCCGGGAACCATATGACGGAGCGGGAGATGTAGCTTCAGATCGAGGCGGCGGTGTCGCAGCCGTAGGCTGCACAGGTGTCTTTGCCTTCTCGTCCTCTACCACCACCGCGGGAGGCGGCGGCGGCGGCGGCGCGGACGCAGAGCCTGCGAATGTCTCCTGGTTCTCCTTCTCCTTCTCCTTCATGCTCTCCTTCATCGCCTCGGCAGTTCCAGGAAATTCTTCCTCTCCCTGCGGCGCAGCCTCTCCTTCTTCACCCTCATCCATGGCAATGTCCATTGTCGCCGCCAAATCCTTCATCAAGCTAATCTCGCCGATCCAGTCGACAAAGGCTTCGCCGCCAAAGATGGCGGAGAAGAACTCGGCAGGGTCGACGAAACCCTCTTGCGGTTTCGCGTGGTCCTTTCCATACTTGTCGTACGCCTTTCGTAGATCTGCATCTGAGAGCACCTGGTAGGCCTCGCCGATGGCTTGGAACTTTTCGTGCGCTGTCGGATCGTTGGGATTCTTGTCTGGTGTCAGGGGCAGGTGTCAGTCAGTGTACAATGCCGCAGGACGCAAGGCGCAAGGTGCCAGAATGCTGAATATGCCAAAGAAGGGATAGACGGCCGCTTACCTGGATGATGGACAATGGCCAGCTTGCGATAGGCTTTCTTGATCTCTAGCTCCGTGGCCTGCGGCGAGACGCCGAGGGTGTCGTAATAGGCCGTATCGACGACCATTTTGGGCAAAAGAGAGAGATGGTGTTCGTCTGGCAAGTACGAGTGCTGCCGCCGCGGTTCTCGAATGAATGAATCAGCAGAGCGGGAATGACTTGGCGGCGCTGCGGGATGTGTAGGTATAAGATGTAAGGCGACAGTCTTCGCGGCCGTTAGTCGAGGGAGTGCATATTCGCTCGCCTCAGCCGAAATTTTGCCCAAGGCTGAGTGCGCTCTGTTTCGATGGCGCTACGTAATGGCGGGGCAGTGCTGCTAAATCGAGATGTACCGCTACCGGTTAGTACCTGTTATCTGCTTGTCTGGTTCTCTCTTTGGGCGGCAAGTTTCGAGTGATCCGGATCGTCAGGGTTCATTGACATGCGGTTTGCTCATTCGAGTGCAGATGGCAAACTGACAAACGCCATGTTCACATGAATGTTTTCCAGCACGCTGCCAATCAGTGGGACCGCGATGTCACTTGGCAATGATTGCATCTTTTAGGTCTGCACAACACACGTGGCCAGCCAAGATCAACGGCATACGCATGGGGGGCACACAACGTGGTCTCTTGTCAACTACCTAACTACCTAGATCAACGTATGTAGCCATCAAGATGAGCAGACGATATCTTGCACGGCGACAAGTGCCAACTCAGGCGCGACTCTCAATAATAAGGTGCCCATCGTCATGCAGTTGAGTCAGGGACAAACCACAGCAAGCTCAGCATCAGACCTCACTCAATTCCTACAGCCTTCATGCGCTCAAAGCACTTCTCGTAAGCCTCGTGAACCTCGGGAATCTCATACTGGTACTCCTTGAGCTTAGCAACCAGCTTCGACGTGTCCAATGAGCAGTTACTCCGGTCTGCCTTGATGACCTTGGCCTGTTCTTCCAGAGTAAAGTTCTGCCAGCTCAGTTCCGGCCTCACAATATCCTTGAAAAGCGTGAGTACCTCGTTGTGAGAGATGGCGCCGGGGTTGGTAAAGTTGTAGACGCCAGTCTCACCGTGTTCTGCGAGCATAATAGAGGCTGGCAGAAGATCATGGAGAATGGTGTTGCTGTTGGGAATGTTGACCACCCGCTCGTAGTTGAGGAGCTTTGTCACAAAGTTGCGCGGATGAAGGTCATCGCTAACAGGCATGCGAAGACGGAGGATGAGGCAGTTGGGATAACTGCTCAATACCTAGAAGGCACGTCAGTCTCGCTATCCCCTGGAGCAACACGCTCTCGCCATGGGCTTACCGGCTCAACGTGGCTCTTGGTTAAGGAGTAAAAGCTTCCCTCAAAGTTCGGGCGGTCTTCCTCCGTATAGCCACGCCCACCGACGGGATGAGTCTTGTCGTACTGATATATGCATCCAGTAGCGAAGGTGGTGCAATGGATATTGGCTTGATAACACGCATCTGCCAAGTTCAAAGTACCGATAACATTGGATCGTACCGTCTGGCCCTTGTTGTCCTCACACCAGTCAACATTGGGCCTCCCAGTGCATCCGGCAGCATTCAGAACGTGGGTTGGCTTGGTGAGTAAGAGCTCCGACAGCACAGCCTCTCGGTTCTCCATACGAATGGTTGTGGTGTGAACCTCCTTGCCCTGTTCCTGCAGGAGGCGTTTCAACTGACCGGCAATCCAGCCATTGCCCCCCCATATGAGAAAGCGCGGCTGTTGGCGATGGCCGTTGGAGAGCTTGCTGACCATTTCGATGGATTTGGCACAGTTGTAGCTCAATTGAATTCGTGGTTTTGGTGGCCAGATTCTCTTAATTCATGCCTAGCGGGTTGCTTCGAGGAATGAAGATGAAGATGTTCAAGAGTCATTCAGAGTCTGAGCCGAGACAATGAGCGATAGAAGCCGCATTTGGGAGCAATGTTGAGGAAGGCGCGATGTCTGTTCCTCGATGTGAAAGGTGTTGTCATCTGATGGAAGGTGCAATCTGTCAATGTTTCAACTTCGATCAAGGCCCAACTCTATTTGATTGTCCTGGGTGTTTCCTGCCTCATCTTGTATTGTAACTGATCCCGACCAGTCTTTTGAGGTAAGAAGCCTCTCGTGTATCTCCTTCCACCATCTTCACTGTCCACGGCTCGAGAGAAATCGGGCTGTGTCACAAGCTTCTCAATCAGTTCAAGCAATCTATACAGTACTTTATGTTGCCCAAGCTGACCCAGGTGCTACTTACCTATCTAGGTAGTAGGATAACGCGCATACGGAATCATCAGCTACAAACATATCAATGCCGCCCTGTCCATCTTCGCTGCATCGAGAATAGCGGTGCTGTTCGGAATAGGGGAAACTGCTCAACGGCCATCTAATTGGGGTGCAACTGGCCGATCCTCGCTTCTGAATAGCATGCCACAAACGGCCTGCCACGGCTCGATAGGACGTGATACCTCAATCCCTTACTGTACCTACCTTACGGTAGAAGTCACAGGGCTCGGTTTTCGTCTGGGCACCTCATGTCGGAATTCCGTCCTGCACGGAAGGTCTAACATGTAAGGTAGGACTAGTACCGTGTTGCCACCACGTGTGCGTCATTCGTTCACAGCAAGATGCTCCTGCAGCCGAAGCCCTCGAGTGGTTCACCTGCATTTGGGTGGTATTACATACTAATACCTAGGCAGTTCAGCGTTGCTTGCATTTTGAGCAAGCTTGCAATGCCCTTGCTTTTCGGAGCATCTCCAACTTCGCTACGACTCTGTTGGATACGTCGCAGCTGATGAACTTCAAGCATCGTCACAAAGCACCACTTCTCCAGTCCCGGGCAAACCGAAAGTTGCTAGGTAATATCCGCAAAAAAGCTACCCACGGCATTGACGTCGTGCCACGAGGTGTCAACAAAATCCCGGTGTCTCTGCAATCGTTCCATATGGACTGCTGCCAAGGAGGGGTCCTAATGCCAGAAACTCCACCAGCATCAATATCACCCGCTTGTCTCAGCTTACGTGCAGCTCTCACCGCCGAGAATCTGTCCACGATATCAACTCGTTTGTGCAGCACAAGACGTTTTCGCGGCTGAGTCATCAGACAGGGGGCGGCTCAGGTGAAATTGGTGGCGCTTTGGAAGCGAGTTACTAAACGGCTCGCGTGTGAAGCTCGACGTTGCCGTGCCGCACCATGACATCTTGTGCCTTGTATACAAGGTGGCTGTTGTTGGTGGTTTTGGTGGTTTTGTTGTTGTTGCTTGCTTGTCACCGTTATCCGTGATACGGAGTACGATAGGTAAAGCGAAGACCATCTTGCCCCAGTGTATGACGGTGTTGTTCAGCCTCCGTCATCATACCTAGGTAGGTAGAAATAAGTCCCTGAGATCAGATCAAGGTGCTTATGACAGACACACTCTCCTCTCCAATACCTACCTACGTTGATTCATTACCCCTATACTAACGTGCCTCCTGCTTGATGCTCACCATTTTCTCTATTCCGTATTCGCAATAGCTGGCGGAATTGGGCGTCTGCAATCCCATTCCGCGCCCGTTCTAGCGCTGCAAGTGATGGAATCGGCTCAGCCGCCCAGCGAATGAATTTGCAGCCTCTTCGTGCTAACCCTACTTGCCTACCTCCCAGGCCTCCGTCCCTCGCCCAGCCCGTTCCGAGCAGAGTTTTGGTGTGGGGTTCGCGTGCCTTTTCCGCCCAGTCAAGCCACTCCTGGGCCGTATTCGTATCCACCAGCTCCCACTTCTTGGCTGCCTTTTGGCAATCTTTCATTTTAACCACAGCTTGCTATAATTCCTTCTTCCCCCCATCATCGACTCTTGTTTTTTTCCCTCTCGTTGTTTTCAGCTGTTGCTCTCTATCTTCTTACCAGTAATTCTTGTTTTACCATATACCCCGTACTTTCTCTTCTTCTTCTCCATCTTCGTCTTCGTCTTTGTCTGTTTCTTCGCGTTCATTTTGTGGCACCCCGACCCAGTCGTTGCGAACACGGTAGCCAGACGCTTCTTTTCAGCTCTTCTTCGCTTTACGTCCGGTAGCAGCTAGCAACAGCTCTGCAAATTTTTGCCAATTGACCCTTCGCACACTCTACCAACATATTCTACCCGTGCGCAAAGACGAACCACCACAATGGGCGCCATCTACTACCTAATGCACCCGCGCGAACTGCGCTCTATCGTCCAATGGTACGTTTCGCTAGGCGGGACGCTTGAGAGAGGGGAGACACGTTGCTAACTTGAACTCTGCAGGAAGTTGTGGCATGAGCCCGTCAACCGCCGTGACCCCAAAACCGAGAGTGCGACACTACAAGAATGTTTCCGCTTCCTGAACATGACGAGCCGTAGTTTCTCGGCGGTTATCCAGGAGCTCAACCATGAGCTTCTGGTCCCTGTCACCCTCTTCTACCTAGTTCTACGTGGTCTGGACACCATTGAGGACGACATGACCATCCCCCTCTCCACCAAGGTCCCCATGCTGCGAGAGTTCCACGTGACAATGGACCAGGACGGCTGGCAATACCATGACAGCAAGGAGAAGGACAGAGAGCTCCTGGAGCACTTTGACTGCGTCATTACCGAGCTCAAGAAGCTCAAGAAGCCTTACTATGACATCATCAAGGACATGACGTTCAAGATGGGCAACGGTATGGCCGACTACGCGCAAAACACCGAGATGATCCAGAACGGCGTCCAGACAATCGAGGAGTACGAGCTGTACTGTCACTACGTTGCAGGACTGGTTGGTGAGGGCCTGACGCGACTATTGGTCGCTTCGAACCTTGCCAACCCGAAGCTTGGCGAGAGACCCGAATTGACTGAGTCTATGGGTCAATTCTTGCAAAAGACGAACATCATTCGAGATATCCATGAGGACTGGGAAGACGGCCGGCGATGGTACCCCAAGGAGATTTGGAGCAAGCATGTTGAGAGGTGGGAGGACCTATTCGACCCCAAATACCGAACACAGGCAGTGGAGTGTATTTCCGACATGGTTCTCGACGCTCTGAAGCACGTCGAGGACTGCCTCTTCTACATGGCGGGGATGAGAGACCAGAGCGCCTTCAACTTCGTTGCCATTCCACAGGCCATGGCCATTGCCACCTTGGAGCTGTGCTTTAGGAACCCTGCTGTCCTGGAGAGGAATGTCAAGATCACCAAGGGAGACGCTTGCCAGATTATGCTGGAAAGCACGCAAAACCTCCAAGTCCTCTGCGAGGTCTTCAGAAGATATGCCAGGCGCATTCAGAAGAAGAACGATCCTCGCGATCCCAACTTCTTAGCAATCAGCGCGCGGTGCGCAAAGGTATGCATACGTCGCCCAGCCAAGACGTGCTGTAACAGGAAGACTAATCGATTCTAGATTGAGCAATTCATCGAGACTTTGTTCCCTAGGCAGGATCCAAAGAAGCTGGTCCAGGAAGCCAGGGCGAAGCAGACCCAGGAGCCTACCATGTCCACAAGCGAGACCGCCATCATGATTGGCGTTGTCCTCGCCGTCTTGTTGACCATGACAGGTCTGATGGTAAGTCGCCCCTATTGCAAGAGTCATGAGTGCGCGATGAGTCTAATGTCGAATAGGTCGGCATTGCTTGGTTCATGGGCGCCAGATTCGACAACACCTTCTCCGACACCGCCAAGCTGTTCTCCAGCAGCGCAGGCAGCGCAGGCAGCCCTACCTCAATAACGGGCCGCGACGAATTGTAACAACAATCACTATAGGGATCCCTTTCACTGAAGCACTTCGTCGGTGACGATGCACCTAACGCCGTTCATGTATTACAAGATTCTTGGCTCATGACATCTGCCAAGCCATACAACTTACATCTAACAAAGCATACTTAATGTCTTTAATATCTAGAGATCGACGGGCAATGAATCATCGAAGAGTGGGTGCGTTATCCATGACATGTGATGGCGTCTTTTTTTCCTGCTCTCCTGCTCTCCTGCTCTCCTTTTTCCTCTGTCCTTTGCTTTGTCCTAGCACGGATGTCAAATTGCAATCCAGTCCTCCTATGACTGTGGTTGTGCCGAAGAAGTGCTGATATCAACCTTTGCCATTGCTCTTGGTCCGCTCTGACGAGCTGGACGCGGTGTGGAACTTTCTACCTTTTGTCTTTCACAAGGGTAGATCCGCGCTGGCGAGCAAACAACTCTTTGTGCTTCTGACTTTGTGATGTAATAGTGAATGGGTTGAAGAGGCTTTGCCTGACGTGATTCTGTCAATCGTTCCAAGAAGTCCATTTTTCTGGTTCTGGGCAATAGCAGCATTGGGGTAATTGATTTGATTGCTCCATCACTCTGTTTCTGCATTATCGATACGCCACATGGTCATTACCATTGTTCTTGCCATCTCAATACAGTCCTTCTTTCTATTTCTCCAGAAAAGCTATTCAAGGCTCTCGTGCTCTAATCTCAATGAAATGTACGTTGGGCCGTAATTGCCATTATCCGACTACGATTCGTTCCCTAGAAGATGGCCTCTATTCTACGAGGACATCTGACTTCCTTCCACATTGATGTGTCTGAAAATGACAAGATGAAACTTTTGTGCAATGCGCGCGCGACGTGTATTGGTACTGTCTTCTTCTAGAATAGGCTTAATGACGAGGGAGCATGAGCTTGGGGAGCACATGCTTAAAAGTTGCCGTTGTTGGCGATGAGGCTGGTGGTCCCAGCAATGTTCTGCTTCACAGCAGCACCCGTCTTGGCAGCCAAGTTCTTGATGAGGTTGCTGACATCGTCAACATTGGAGACACCCTCAAGAGCCATCAGGTAGGCAGCAAGACCAGCAACGTGGGGAGAAGCTATACGAGTTGCGCAAGTCAGTCATTGATTCGAATGTTGTAGTGAGTAAATGGTGAGTAGCTCATGGGGCTCAATTGCTTACCCATGCTGGTACCGCTGAGGACTGCAGTGTCGATATCTGACTTGATGCCGACGCTCAGAACGTCAACACCAGGAGCATAGATGTCAACACCAGTGCCAAAGTTGGAGAAGCCGGCTCGGATGTCGGTGGTGGCATCGATGGCACCGACAGTAATGGCCTGAGGGGCAGAGCCGGGAGAGGTATTGGCAGTGTCTTGCTATAGGACTGTTAGAAGGTTTGAGCGAGATGAGGGAGGGGATGCAACATACGTTCTCGTTACCGGCAGCGACAACGGGGACAATACCAGCGTTGGTCAAAGCCGTAATGGCGTTGTTGACAGCAGTAGAGAATGAACCACCCAGAGACATGTTCATCACAGCCTTGCCGGAGCGCTTCTTGGCTTGGACGTCGTTAACAACGAATTGCATGCCGTTGAGAACGCCAGAGTTGCTGCCAGAGCCGTCGGCATCGAGGACCTTGACAGCAACGAGCTCAACGTTCTTGGCCACTCCAAAGGTAGCACCGCCAATAGTGCCAGCAACGTGGCTGCCGTGGCCGTTCTCATCGGTGTCCTGAGCACATCAATGTTAGCCAGCGTTCATCAAGTGCAAGTTGCATAACCTCGAATATCAGCTGTAGGACATATACTTACGACATCGTTGACAAAGTTGGCACCAAAGGTGGCACGGCCCTCAAACTCGCTGTGGGTAATCCGAATGCCAGTGTCGACAACGTAAGCTGTGATGTTGGAGCCAGCAGAGTTGTCGAAGATGTAGTTTTGTCCACCGACGGCCTTGTTGGAGAGGCGGATCAAGCCAGGGGCAGCATTCGTCTGGGCAACGAGGGCGGCGTGCTGGACCTTGGTGTCGGCCTCAATGTAAGCAACCTCTTCGGCGTCAAAAATGTCCTTGATCATGATATCATCGGCATCGAGGGCCATGGCACGCCAGGTGTGCATGCTGAAGGAGTGGATGGCGGTAGACAACTCGTTGCCGAAGAGACCTCGCTTTCCGAGGTTGCGCTTCGCGATCTTAGCAGCAAACTGGGCCTGTTTGGCAGAGATGGCCTCCTCGCCAAACGAGTTGTTGTAGACGACAATGTAGCGGTTGGGAATGATGTTCTTGGCAAAGGGGTTGGTGACGAGGCCCATGAGATGCGTCAAGTTGACGTTGTTGACGATGTCACCGAGGTCCAGGGACTGACGATTGCCGTGAAGCGGGACAGCAGCCGCCAGGGGGGCAACCACCATGAGGAGATATGCGAGCATGGTGCTGAAGGGCGCCATTTTGAAGAAGATGCCGTAAAGTTACAAGAGCGCGCACGCGAACAAGGAACAAGAAAAGTCGAATATTAATACTCTTAGAAGATGTTTGTCGTGAGGAAAGGCCCAGCCCGTTCGCTCCAATTGAATGAATGAATACTGATAATGATGTTCGTGAAGGAGAGAATGAATAGAGGATGGACGATCAACGGTCCTCTGCAGCCAGCTTGCTCGGTTCAGCGGTTGAGACGTGAAAGGAACGACGGCGAAGAAGGAGAATATGAACGGTCCAAGTGCGGAGGACCGGGCCGGGGACTGCTGGGCTGGAGAGGGGGGAGAAGCGACAAAAAGATACCGAGCGAGAGAGAGAGAGAGAGGAAGAAAAGAGTATGAAGAGGACGTTGAAAGTCCAAGATAATAAAAGAAAGGGACTGAAGCGTAAGTGAAGTAGATGACGGGGAAGAAAGGAAGAAAACAATGACCAGGGGGGCCGCAGAAAAGAGGAGAAGTCCAGCAGGGGAATCCAAAGTGAAGAAACAACCTGGTTGGGAAGTGGCCTCCCACTCACACTGGCTCGCACCTGCACCTACCTAGTACCTTACCTACCTACCTACCTAGGTACTTACACCCTCCTCCCCAAGCTGCAAGTGCTAGTAGCACGTACTGCAAGGCAATTGCTAGGTACCTAGGCAAGCGCAAGGCAAGGGTCCCACGGCTGGGATGCGTGCTCCGCAGAAGCAGGTGCAGTGGACGAGAGCGCCGAGAGGGACATGAGGCACGAGAGATCCATGGATGCAGGTCGTTGGGGATTGGCCTGGTTTGGCCGATGCTGCAACAACAGCCGGTGGGCACCCCTGCTAGCGGGCAGCTTGTGCCTGACTTAGCGGACCAAGGTTCTGACAGGCCTTGTTCTAGTGGCCACAGGGCCCCCTCTGTTGCTTCTGTAGCGCCGGGCGCGAGATGCTGAGACTGGGGCCGAATGGTGTCTCAGAGCGGGCGAGCAGGGGTCGCTGCCAAGCGAGTAGCAAAACGTTCGGGAGCGGCTTGGGAGAATGCTCAAACGCCAGCTGCTTATTGCTCCTATGCGTCTTCTCTCTAGTCCTGTCGGGTTGTTTTTTCTCCTGGGCTACAAAAGTCTAAAATCTAGACCTTCTGAGTTTGTGGCTGACGCATATGATTCGTGCTTCAGCCAGTTCTTGGCAGGCCAGGTACGAAACTTGGGCATGACGAATCAATGCCGTTTGGCGGGGTGTTGTGCGCGCATCAAAGACATGGAATGAGACTATGGACCTACTACTGGAAGGTGCTGGGTACGGTACATACATGCTCCTGAGGTGCAGCTTCCATCCGTAATTACGCACCTGGCAATGTTCCTGCTAAGTGACCACAAGAGTAACCTCTCTGAATGACAGCAGGTAAAGGTCCAGCAGCTGCTGTTACTAGTTGCCAGCATGAAGGCCGTTGTTATCACTCGAGGCTCCTTTATCAGGTACAAAGCGACGTGCACTCTGAAGGCTTGGCGAGCATCTCGGCAGAACCATTCCGACGCAATCTCCAAGGAAGTGGCACATCACCAACTCATACCCGCGTATCGAGTGCAACTACAGCTAGATGGATGGCATCAAAGGCACGATGCCGGATTCAAGAACATGTAATTGCATTTATGCTTGTTTGTTAGTGTCAATGCTCGGAGGGAGTTGGTTGGCCACCAATCACGCTGGGAACATGCGACTTGCCGTTGGTTGTGCCGATCAGCTGCGGCTTTGATTGATGCTTGCAACGATCCCAACTTCCGGTTTCCAGCTACGAAATATTAGATTGCGCAGATGAAAAGCCTGCAGATCCATGACTGCTGCTGCACTACAAAGACGTGATTTCACACCATCCGGAGCAGATACTCACCGCTTCAGTAGAGATTAAATCTACATTCTCTTGTCCCTTTTCACTACCTACTATTGTTCAGTGTCTTGGTTCAAGCCTTAGAGGTTCTATTTTGAGCAACACGTACGAGTAGATACATGTAGTAGGTACCCAGTAAAGTCTTTGATGTCCTGGCGCGCTCCTGCATCTTCAGCACCTCGGCAGCCCTGGAAATTGGCGACATAAGCTTCCGGTGGCGTCAGGGGCCGAGTTCCAGCACCCCACCGCTGAAACGCACCGCTAGTGCATCTGAATTCGAACTGCAGGTGCTCGGTGATGTGAAAGTCGGCGGCTGTTCCATCCAGCTGGGGCAGCTGCTGCCGTCAACTGATTGGCCGGCCACAGAGGCAGTCTGAAACGCGCGCTACGGAGCCGAGTCAAGCCGGCGGCGCCCTTTGTTCGTTCTGTGACTGTGAGACGGCCCAGAGGTGAGCACTCGTTCGTTAATGTGCGTTCATGATCGGTTTTTTTTTTTTTTCTTTCGGCGTTCTCTGTTTGTGCTGGTCGAAGGTCGACGACCAAATGTTCTCACTGCATCGTATATGACTCTGTGGTGGTGCGAAATGGGCAGCCGATTTTCCTGCTGATATCTCTGCTTGGTGAACTTGTCTTTACTTGTCTTTCTATTGTTCTTTTCGCGGATTACAGGCGCTGACCGATTGCCTCGGTGGGCATACTAGGTTCGTTCATCTGTGAGCATTTCATGCTCGAGCCTCCTTTGAACCTTGATAGGTGCAAACACCAAGCCGGGAGCCCTTCAGAGTGCATCTGCGCCACGTGCCACAACGTAAGTAAAACCCCAAGACGGAGGTCATTGCTACAACTAGCATGTGGTAGAATAAAGTCTCCAGTCGTGGTGAAGCGATGTAACTCTCCCGAGGAGAATCCACCATCAAGGAGAGGGTTATTCCGTATCTCAAACTGCAAGTCACCCAGCCACTTAATACTGCACAGCGACTCCTAGGTAATAGTGAGCAAGTTGGTAAGAAATAAGGTACCTACTGTAGGTAGTTGTAAGCTCAGCTGTCACATTCATCCAGAGGCGATCCAGACTTCTGCCACCCTTGCAATCCCACTCTCTTTCTTCCCCACATCATCTCAGGCACTGCCCTGACAGGCTGCAGGCCATCTGCGTGTGCTCCGTGCTGTTTGGGATTGAGTGTGCAATTTCCGTATGCCAACGCATACGAGCTCCTTTGCTTTGTACGCCAGTGTGCATGCAGGCCTTTGCCATTTGCTTCGCCTCATCGCTGGGTCACGGTGCTTAGGCTCCATACAGCTTCACCGGAAGCTTGCAAGCAACCTCGGCGATACTCAGGCTTACGCCAAACGCCTGCAGTTATCTTACTGTATTACACTCTCACTCGAGCCGACAAGAAGATTTAAATTAAGCTTGGTTATCACACTTGAGATAGGGGTCCAACTCGGCTCAGGTGCTCGCTGTATAATGGTTGGTAACTGTTGCTGTACATGTAAATGCCAGGATACTGTACCTTTCACATCCATTCAGGCTTGAACAGTAGGTGGGTACCTTATGTATCTCACGTGGATACTCAAAATGCACCTCTCTCCAGAGACATCTGCATGTCTTCCAGGCTCCGAATGCGGACAGAGCAGCACCAGTAATATGATGCTTCGCAAGACTCGGCGTGGTCAACTAGAGATCACCTCAAGCTCTCCTTGTGGCTACAGTCAGAGTTCGAGTGAGATACTTGAGCAGGCAAAGCCACATCATCACACATGAAGTACCTTACAAGCAACAATAACCAATGCCTGCCTCCAACATCTCACTCCTCGGAGGGCGCTCTTAAGCTCAATGTAACGAATTAAGCATAACAAGAAGCTCCATGCCGGCGTCGGTTCGATTCGAGTGATTCTAATCCTTCTTGAATCGATGGGTAGTCAAGTCAAACACGGAGCTGCTTCATTCAAGCATGGGTCATGCCTGTGTCTTTTTTTTCCCCTGTCGACGTGATGCATGTGGTCTTGGCCGCGGCATCTGCGACCTTGAGCTTGGCCATTGTATTTTTGGAAAGGCCTCGTCTCATCCTGTCGATCTGGAACTGAAAGTCTTTTGAAGATACGGAGTAAACTGCAATTGTTTGTTTCATTCGAGTTTTGAAGGAGCTTGTAGCAGGATTCCTCGGCCGATCACCGGTATGCAGGAGCCGGGATCCTAGTTGCAGTGCAGCGTACCGCTGGGGAGGTATGATTGCGGAAGAGGAGTTGCCGTCTTCTTCTCTGCATCTTGTGTGTAGTCAGCATCTTGGCATAAACGCTCCATTCCATGTGTGCCCTATTGATAAGCTGTAGATTGTAACCTACGTGAAGAAATATCTTCCACTTCCATCATTTTCTCTCATTATCTCAACCGCAGTTGTGTACTTTTTGTCGAGCCTTTGGGTCTCTCAGTCGTATGACACGGATTACTCTCCCCTGTCGCTGGAGGTTGTGATACCGGTGCGCCGAGGTTCACAGTCTAAGTGAGAGACACCGCTGGGATGCCTGCAAGGTGCTGCAATACAATGGAAATCAATGGTTGCTCTGTTCTGTTGTGGAAGATGCGTCTGATGGTACAAGTTGAGAGCTCGGGGGCGTAGTGATGCCTACCTAGGTATGTCAGTGTCGAACACCAGGAACACATCAACAGCATGAAGGATGGAAGCCAACAACGCGTGTTGAGGTGCCTGGGCAGAAGAATATGGCTCCTCGGATAGTATTCAGCTCGATCGAGTGCTAGTGAGAGCGCCTGATGCCTCACAGAGCCGGATCGGGAGTTGAGGAGGTGGTAAATGATGTTCATGATCGAGGAGGCCAAGATACTGACTGACAAAGTAGCTGAAATGGCATTGCTATGATCACGATCTGTCTTGGTTACATAGGTAGGTACTTAATGCCATCTCTAGGCCTGGTTTGCGAGTAGGTAGTTTGCCTTTAGGAGAGCCACGGCTAAATAAATGATGAATTCAAGATCATGGAAAATCGGCAAAGGCAGAGAGAACAAGGCACGGGCTGTAGCATGAGTGGCTGGCTAACAGCACTGTCGCAAGATCGCGAGATTGATGATGAGCTCGTTGCTAAGCGACTAGTACCCTTTGCACTGAGTTTTAATCTCTGCTGTGTCGACTTGATATGAGAGGACATCTGTCACGCATAAAAACCATGCAGACATCATAATCCGTCATGTCATGCTTTTCTCTCCTCATCCTTTATAAGAGATAGGTACCTATTAGTACTTAGACCCAGCTTTATTCATGTCTTGGAGGAGGATGAGGAGGAGGAGGAGGACTTCTGTTTGGGCGGGCATAAGATTGAGGTGGGGTAATTTCACTTGTGCAAATGAGATGTCTTTCATGGGCGGCTCGAGAGGCTCGCAGGCCAATCATTCCATCAAGACGACGATATTGGTACGGGAGCACAAGGCATAGAAGATATGGAGATGAAAAAAAAAAAAATGAAAAGAAAGGGAAAGAAAAGTTGTGCATCTAGGGAGAAGATGAGGAATTGTACATATACCTAGGTAGATACCAGCATCGTGCTCGTACCTTAGGAACCTCTGTCATGTTTTGCTGGCAGCTCTGAAGAAGACATGAATCCATACAGGGTCTGGTACCTACCTACTCTCGGCGATGGGCGTCATTTGAATTGATTGCTATTTTGCTTTAGCGGCTTTGACGCCTAAATCGTCACTCCAACACTCGGGCAAAGTAAGCCGCCCTGCTGCTGCTGCTGCGCTGCACGCAATTATATTGGATGCGCCTCGGGACAGCCGCTACGGAGCGCCATTCGTCGTCTGACAGCCCTTTGATGCCCATTAAGTTTCCGCCTCATTTCGTTTTTTTTTCTTCTCGTCCCTTTCCGGTGCACTTCGTGACGTCCTCTGTCGCACTCTCCCCTTCTGCCTTGTCATCAGTTCTGGTCTTGTTTCCTTCGCCCTTGTCGAGCATTTGTGCCGCATGCTCGTGGCCGCCTCGCCGCCTACATTCCTGCGCGGACGAGACACATACGACGACGACGTCGACGACGACTGGGACCTAACCAACGATTCTCCAATTTCCATCATCTGATCGGCCTGGCCCTTCTGCGTCCTGCACCGCCCCCCCTCTGTCGCTTGCAATCTCCGTTTCGGCACGCGAGCACGAGACCTGGAGGCACCGCGTAAAGTGCCAGCGAAATCCCACCTCGCCGGCCCCAAACTGACCTGCGCTGCGCTGCGCTGCCTCGACAGGGCCTGTATCCTGCCTCCATCGACGCCCTCGTCGTGCGCCGTATTACTGTGCGGTGCAACCACTCTCTCCGTCTGCTCCCACCCTCGCCGAGAACCCGCGAGCTTGTCAAGACGGGTCATTGACTTTGGCCCGGCCACCGTTTGGGGGTGTACAGCTGCCCAAGAATCAGAACTGGAATCGCCTCCCGTTCCAAGGGCGGCTGACGACGCCACGATAGCGAGCACGTCGAGCCGTGAAATGCATCTCTCTTTGGCCCTGCAGAACCCACAGTCCAGAGTTTGAAATAGACCCCGGTCTATCCAAGATGAGAGAACCCATGGATGGCGTAAGCCACGATGATGCAAAAAGCACCCGCAGCCTGAGAATGGATCTGGACGAGAGGGCGACCGAATGCCCAGACGACATCGAAATGCAGCAGGACGACCCAGGCGACGGCAGCTTTCCATCCCCAATGACCACGTCCATGGTGGCCTCGTTTCTCAACACAACCTCGAGTCCCGTCTCTCCCGGTCCGTCAAGCCCATCCTTCCAGATGGCCAAGAGCACGTCCTTTGTCCCGCCCGCGCGGCCCAGCAGCACCCCGTTCCCGCACCCCGAAACTCGAAACCCCCAGATTTGCTGCCTGGATGATTCAGAGTCCAGCTCCGATGGCAGCGGCTGGGACAAGTCCTCGACCGAGCCAGTTGACGCTGCCTCGGGAAGACCGCTCGCGCGGCATTTCGACGAACTACCCACCGAAGTCCATGAGGCGATCCTCGACCACATATTCGGATACTGTGTGTCTGCTACGTCGAGAAGCACAATGAGGATCTCGAGTCTGACCAGGGGCTGGAGCACGGCTCTTCGCCATTCGCGGAGGCGAGAGCTCACTGCGCTGGCTCTGGTCAACCGCGTGTGGAGGATACTGGTCCAGCAGCGGCTATTCCGCCATATCAAGCTCAAGGCGACGCTTGATTCCATCACCGGCGCAATGGACTTCTTGATCGAGCGACCCCATCTTGCGGAGTATATCAAGCACATTGAGATCTGGTTCCCCGTTTTCCAGCCGACATACGGGCCGTTCGCCTTGTCCAATACTCTCACGCTTCCCACCGTGACGACAGACGGGCTCACCAATGCCACATACACGTTGCCGGGAGACAACTGCACCCTCGATCAAGTATTTCTGTTTGTCGCCGCTACACTTCCAGCGACCAAAGTGCTCACGCTGGAAGGCGGAGAGCGGCGCAAGGCACCCGGAGTGGTCCATTTCGACATGAGCACGGGCCCGCCCATCGAGGAACGGCGGCTGGAGCCTCTCGACTCGGTGCGCACTCTGGTGACCAAGGGCCAGTGGAATCTCATGAGGGACGACGAGGACTTCAAATATCTCATGAGGGCATTGCCCAACCTAGAGGAGTGGCAAGGATCCTACAGCAAGCCAAAGTCCAAGACCTACATCACAGCAGCAGAGTTTATGCCGTTCTTGCCCAAGCATGTCACGAACCTGAATCTATGCATGGAAAGCGACTACCGCCGAGAGGGAGTGATGCCGTCCTTTTACTACAAAGTTGTTCAAAAGGCTCATCTCTGTTCCAGCTTGGCCTTTGTCTTACCATCGCTGGAACACTTTGTATATACCGGCCGCATCTGTCACCATTTCTTTTATGATGCAGCGCGTTATGCAGAGCACCAGACAACGAACCTCAGATCCGTTGACATCACCGTCAAGAACTGCTGCCGCCAGTCCTTTAGCTTCCACGACTCCGGTTCTGGGATCCAGGACATGGCGTTCATTGACGCTTTTGAGAAGCTGGTCCTCTCTGCGGTCCGCTCGATGGAGATATTCAAGAAGCTGGAATACCTGAGGATTCGATTCGTCGATTTAGGTAATTTTTTTTTATCTTTGCCTTGCCAATACTCCCTCACTCAAGTACGACTGCCGGTTGCTAACCCTATTATCAACAGATTCCGTCTTGCCGCCGCTCAACCCCTTTTTCTTGGTGCAGGGTGGAAAGTGCACTGGGGTATGGAGCGACGTTATTCTCACCGAAATGAACAGGGTTCGGCCTGATGTCACATTTCCCGGGCTGAGCGACAGCTTCGGCAATATCGTCTACAGTAAGGATGGTCGGATGATTATTGCCCCTGAGCCTTCCAAGACGCGCATCACCTCTCTCAAGCTGGCCAATTACCGATCGCTTGCAACTCGGATTACGATTCAGTAGCCACCGAGCCATCCACGAAGGGTGACCAAATCGTGAGCAAGTCACATCAGAGATCTGCATAGAAGTTTTCTCATCTTCATTTTTTGGAGCAGGTTGCAAGCAAAGCAAAAGTCGACCTAGGTTCATGTTATGGATTGCATATGCCGAAGAAAAGCGTCCATTTCTTCTCTTCTTTCTCTCTCTTTTTCTCTCCAGGCGTTTGCGACCTTTCACATCAGCACAAGGCGAGATTGCAGGATTTGAATTCTGTCCGTGATCTCGGCTCATTTTCTGTTCTTTTTTTTTTTTTCTTTCCTAGTCGGATTTTCATACCCAGGAACAGTCGAATAATACGAACAAAGCTTGGAGTTGGGTTGTTACTCGCATATAGGGTTCGGGGCCGCGATTTGGGTTTGAGCGCACTGCTGCTTTTGAACGCCATGATAGGGTAACATCTTGGCGTTTGGCATCTCAGAGAAGGGGGGGAGGACGTGATTTGCAACGAGATTGAGAGATATTGGGCCAAAGTTTAGGTCGATACCCGTAATGAGATTTCTGGTATCCTATGCCGTCAATTATCATGCGCATTCACATGCTTTTTACTGTGGAATCTTTAGCAAGCCTGGTCATGGAAGAACATTGTGTCCCAAAGAGTAAAAAGGCTTTTAAAAATGCTCTTGTTCCTTCAGGGGATGGGTTCTCTTTTATTGCTAAAGCACTCTATGAAGTATGCACCTTCTGAATGCTCCTCTCCGCCCCATCGCTGATGATGATGCCCAATATCCAGCAGTTGATGAGGAAGAAGGCCAATGAGGCGAGCCATAACCCAGGAAAGAAGGTGCTAACCCCCAAGAATTCCAGCTCGTACCCTTGCTGTAACCAAGCAGCCTGGCCCAGGACCCAAAGTAGCAGTGCGGTGATGCCGCGCCTGGGGTCACGCAGCATGGATGATCCAGGAAGATAGAGAGGCAGAAAGATCATATACCAGAGGAAGTACTACAGCAAGAACAGACAAGAAGAGAGGTAAGTTGTGAGTTACTGGAAGCATCGAAAGGAAAGAGTAAATAGGGGAGGCGGGCCGGCTTACCTGTGAAGTGCAGACCTTGTTAAAGGTGACAAAGGCAAAAGTCTGTGCCATCATGGACGTGGCGAGATCCTTCTTGGCGAGGACAAAGGGGATGAGGAGGCACGAGAGGAGCAGCTGGGGGAGGAAGGCATGGAGGGAGCTGGAGGACGGGTTGGCGGAGGCGAGGTAGAGGTAGATGTTGTACGGGGAGAAGTTGTGGCGGTGGTCGATGCGGGTGACGTGGTGGAAGTAGGAATGGGTGAGAAAGGGGGTGCCGTAGCTGGGGAGAGGGGTGTTAGTGAGTTGCCCGTTGCTGTCGTAGACGATTGATGACGGGGGCTTGGGAAGAAGAAAGGGGGGAAGGAAGAGAAAGAGGAGACGTACATGTAGTACATGAGAACGTTGAGTCCCATAAAGGTTGATAGGCTGATGAGCGTAAGCTTTATCCTCTCGGGAGAGACGAGGCGTAGTACAGCCTCCGCGAGCGCCGCTGGAGGCTTCGACGTCTTCTTCTTGCCCAGATGCTCATCGTCCATCCACCAGATGATGGCCGGCGCATAAATGAAAGGGTATATCTTGAAGTGCACGCTCAATCCCAAAATCAAGCCGGCCACCCCGATCCTCCTCCCCTCCACAGCCCACAGCAGCGCCATGGTCAAGACGCCCAGCAAGCCCTCCGAGCTGCCCCTGGTGCTGATCGTGGCGACCATCGGGTTCCACAGCCAGATGGCGGCAAACGCGCCGGCCCGCTCGGCGCTCATCCCGCGCTGTTTCCGGAGGACCCTGACGATGAGCCATCCGGCGAGCAGGTCCGCGAGCGCGAAGACGACCTTGCCGAAGGAGAAGAGGCGCGGGCTGGCGGTGGGGACGAGGAGCCAGGCGAGGAGGGGCGTGTAGCGGTACGTTTCCCGGGCGTAGGGGCTGAGGCCGCGGGAGACGGAGCGGGCGGCGTCGGTGAAGACGAGGTAGTCGATGTCGGTGTACTTGACGGCGGAGTGGGCGTCTTGCCAGGTGCCGTAGAGGAGGAGGACGAGGCGGAGGAGGGCGGCGAGGGAGAAGAGGGGGGCTGGGCGGAAGAGGGTGGTGAGGAGTGAGGGGGGCATCTTCCTTAATCAAGTTGTTCTTGTCGTCGTTGTTGAGAGAGGGATTGGTATGAGGGTGAGGCGAGATGAGAGGTGAGTTGAGTGAGGCTCTATAAAGGACAGCGTGTTGTGATGGTGGAGGAAGCGCAGGGGAGCATGGTTCCTAGTTGTGAGGCTGTAACTGAAGCAGCTCCAAGTAATATCTTGTCGAGTTGGATATAGAGTGAAGATTGGTCAATTAAAGGTTGTGTGTCTCTCTGGAGGGCTGGCCTCATTCCAAGTGTTTGTCTGAAGCTGACCAGATACTACTATTATGACGATAAGCTGCCTTCTGTTGCTCCTTTAGCTCTGACCTCACAAGCTTGTAAACCGCAGTGGGGCCGTAGCAAGCAGTCTGGAGCTTCTGAGTGGCTGCTCTCGACCGCCCGCGTCTCCACTCTCGACCACCAGGGCACCTCGAACCAAAACTTTTGGGGACAAGCTTCAGTTGAGAGACCTCATCAATCAATAATCGAGGCATCAGACAATAAACGACAGAGCTTTCGCGGCATTCTCACGCATCATCTTGGATTGAGAGAGAGCAGCACCATGGCCGGAGGCACTAAGAGAGACTACGATGGTAACGCTCGCAAAAAGACGCCGCAGCAGCCGCGGGGCCGATTCCACGCCATGTTTGAGAATATCCGGGATGAGCTGGACGAGCATTACGATCGCAGAGAGAGAGTCATCAAGGCGTCCAGAGACGTGACGGCCCAGAGCAAGAAGATGTCAGTCATGATTATTAGGATCAATGTCAATTCTTCTCATACATGAATGACCGCCAAGCTCATACTGTCCAATAGCATTTTCACATTACAAAGGTATACATACTCATGAGGAGAGCTCGACTCTTCACCAGTCCCTCGTTGACTTAAATCAATACAGGGTCAAAGAACTCAACAAGGACTTCCCGGATGACATACAGCAAGACGTCGACACGCGCCTCAAGGAAATCGCAAAGCTCCTCTCGCCCATCGTCGCAGACGTGCAGTCCATCAATCGCTACCGCTACGGCTACTCCCTCAGATGCCTAGAGGAGCTCGTCGAGGCGCTCTCCTTTGCGCACTACCTGCGGCACCAGAAAGTCATCACCCCAGAAGAGACTCAGGCGGCCACGCCGGCCGACATCCTGCTCACGCCACACGACTACATGTTTGGCCTGTTCGACCTCTTTGGCGAGCTCATGCGGTTCGCAACGGTCACGACGGCGCAGTCGGGCAGGCTCGTCGGCGATTATGAGAGGAACATCCTGAGCGACATACAGGAGCTTGGGTGCTCGTTTGAGATGCTGCCGCAGATGCCGACCAAGGACTTTAAGGGCAAGATGGAGGTCATGCGGCAGAGCATCAACAAGGTCGAGAAGCTGGGCTACGGGCTGGTTGTCAGGGGGAGCGAGCGGCCCAAGGGGTGGGTTCCTGATATGAAGGATGATGTTCCCCGACCTGCATCGCCTGTGTGAGGGAGGAATGGAGTGGGTTTGTTGTTTCCTTTTGCTTCTAGTTATGTTGTGCGTTACATTGCTGTTTGTTCATTGTCGACATAATCTTTGAGTTGTCAGGGAGCTGTATGCGTCATAGTATGGCAATTTGTCCTTGGATTTTCCACATGACGCGCGTTCATTCTAGTCATAATACAGTATTCGGACGGAGAGCATCTGTGGTAGGTAAATATGGATTATGCCGCCCTCTCTGTTCGTGGCATACTGACAGGATCGGCTTTCTTGGTCTTCACAAATCGTGCTTCGAGCCGGAGATTGGAAGCCATTCATACGTCGAGGGTAAAGTGCACAGGTAGTTCGGGAGACGGGATGCAGGGTATGGTGGAAGGTACCGATTAACCTTTCTATGGCTGGCAGTTCAACGCCAATATGTTGGCAGAGAACAAGAGACATACTCATGCCTTAGAAACTCAGCATGGTTCCCATCAAAACTGCTGACTGTCCCCCTCAAAATGTCCGTGTATCGCAATACTAACCATTAGAAGCACAAAGGCGTCGCCCCAAAGTCAAACACTTCGACCAGGCGCATATCTTGCTGAGTTAGATTTTCCCCTGTATCTCTCCGTCTTCACAGACAACACGCGAAATATCGGACAAAAGATACCAGCGTGACCAAACACCTCTCGAGGCAGAATCAGGCTCTGCCACCGCTCACCGACTTGCCAGCTGCGAGAATCTGAGCACATGATTCTCACATCACTCATGACGTTTTCGACGTGCGCACGCACAGCGTTGAGCATCACCTTCGGAAGGATAAAATTAACTCTCCGGGTTCTCTCCCCTTCTTCTTCTTCTTCTTCTTCTTCTTCTCCCTCCTCCTTTCTCTTTCCCCTCTCACCTCTTTTAGTTCCTCCTCCTACCCACCCAACTCAACGCCAACACGCAACTTGTTGAGTCTGTGGCTCTCCTTGAGCTATACCTCATCAACAGCGATAAAGTAAAGCCTCTCATTGCCGCTCGAAACCTTCTCTTATCAACTGGTAGCTCTGCCGAGACTTCAGTTTCTCTTAAATCGCGGTAGAGAGATGGTTGAGGTGGCTTGACCTTGGCCACAGTCGCTACGAACCTCTCTGCTCGTTCACCAATAACTTTTTTTACTCTTTGCCGCAGCGGTCCCCTACCATGGTTTGGTCTCTCTAGTTATTCCTATAAGAACAGTCATCTCCTTCCATACCAACCATCTCGACACTTTTCCTCGTCCACACATTTTCTGGCTTGACTGCCTTCTTACCATAGGCATTGGCTACACCAGTTGCGTCTGCCACCTCTTGCCCTGAATTCATACCAAGGGCTGCTCGAGGTGGTCTCTCGCCTTCATACCCAGGTGTATATACAGGACACTGTTACAAGCTCGGTTACTTGGCCTCCATCGGCTTTATGCCCTGTCGTTGCGACGGTATGGCTCCTCCTATATGTCCGCACGTCGTTTGTTGGGGCTTGAAGCTAACTCTTGAATAGATATTTCTGGCCACTGCATCCACCATGGCATCCAATGTGTGTGAGCCTCGTCCGGGTGCGCCGGTAGCCGTGAGGTGCCCTGATGTGGTATCTAGCAACGAGCAGATCCCCTCCGGTATCGTGGGAGCAAACTGCAGTCAGTCAACCTTTTCTGTGCCAGCTGAATGGCCTGGCAGAGAGGACGGGGTCGTCGCCAGAATGCACGTTGAGCATCTCGCGCCCGCAACTGTCGAGCATGATGAGCCCATCGTCTTGATCCACGGCGATTTCCACAGTGGCGATGTAAGTCTCGAGAAACACAATGACATCTTGGCGGACGATATACTGACATGTTCCGGTAGATATGGCTCACGAAGCCAGATTTCGGGACAGGATGGGCCGCGTACTTCGTCAACCGAGGTTACAGCGTATACATTGTCCATTTGCCGGGCAGCGGCTGGTCCAGCTTGCCTATTGCCGACATCTTGCCTGGCCAACTGTTGCCGAAAGCGCAGTATATGAATCCGCGAAGTGTTGAAACTCAACTTACTGCTCCCGAGAGAAACCTGATTCGAGGCGCGACCGCATGGCCGACAGCTGGTTTGCACAACAAGTGGCCCGGGGTAAGATTGTCTCCCTCCGCTATGTTGAAGTGTTAAACACGACTAACTAAAATTTCCTTGATAGACCGGCCAACCTGGCGACCCCTTCTTTCACCGGTATCATTGTACACTGCAGGTCCTTCTTGTGCAAAAGCCCCTGCGAGAAAAGCTTGCTCAAAATGGTCTCCGCAACCTCCTCGCCATCACCGGAAGGGCAATACTGATCGGACAAGGAGCCGGATGTACCGCAGCCTGGGTCGCTGCCGATGCTGTTCCAGAGCTCGTAGCCAAGGTCGTGGCTGTCGAGCCGGCCGGACCGCCAGCAGCGAGAGCTCACACTAGCTATCGTGAGGGCCGGGTGTACAGCCCATGGCTGAGCGGGGATGACAGCGTACGGAAATTTGGACTTGCTGATATCCCTCTGACCTTTGAGCCTCAGGTAACTGGGCCGGCGCTGGAGTTTGAGGCCCGCCAACTTCCCGACAACAACGGCTGCTACATGGCGCAGAGATGGAGGCCGGGAGGCGTGGCTCTGCCCAAGCCGCTCAAGGCAGGGCAGGAATCTGTGCCACAGCTGGTTCACTTGAAGAAGATGCGCCATGCAATTATCACTGCCGAAGCGAGCTCTCATTCCATGTTCGACTGGGCTACTGTGCTGTTCATGCGACAGGCCGGTGTGACGGTGGACCACATCGATCTGGCCAAGTTTGGTATTCGGGGCAACGGGCATCTAATGTTCCTTGAGACCAACAGTGATGATATTGCTGGGATTGTGGCTAACTGGATCGAGGATTTCGACGATGAGCCAGTCTCTCGCTCGCAGACAGCTTCGCTCGACCTAGACCAAGCGAACCCCCAGGTTGTAGATGCTCTCAATGGAAGCCAAGGCCAGAGCGCTCCGCCTGGTATTGGCGAGAAGCGGATACGTCAAGACTCGGATAGCAACGATGCTCTGACCTTTCCGAAACGACAAAATATTGGCTTTCAGACCACCGCGGCCGAGCACGCCCAGGCTTCGAACACAGCGCTTCAAGCACCCCTGACACAGTTGTCACAGGCTCATCAGCTGACCGACCTTGGCTATACTGGTCTTCAATCACCTGCGGCTGAATGTCCTCTGGTCGTTGCTAGCATCAGTCCGCAGAGACTCACGGCCGAATATCCTCAGGCCCAGAAGAAGTCAAGCGATTTGGGCCTGATGAGTCGTCAACATCAGGTGGTCGGACCGTCTTTATCTGATACCACTGGCCTTCAATCGCCAATGGCAGAACCTCTCCATGTCGGAAGTCAGAGTCTAGATGCAACAGCCTTTCCCGTCGAACTTCAAGACAGCCAGCCACAGGTGCTGGCCCAACCAGACGCAAGCTATCCCAGCCCGGAAATGGAAATCATTGAGGAGTTTGTCCCCTTGACGAAGTCTGTTCCCGCTGTCGAGCCTGCTCCCGTTGTCGAGTCTCTTACCATCACCGAGCCTGCTCCCGTTGTCGAGTCTCTTACCATCACCGAGCCTGCTCCCGTTGTCGAGTCTCTTACCATCACCGAGCCTGCTCCAGTCGTCAATCCTGTTACCATCACCGAGCCTGCTCCCGCCAACGAGCCTGCTCCCGCCAACGAGCCTGCTCCCGCCAACGAGCCTGCTCCCGCCGTTGAGTCTGGTCTCGTTGAAGAGTCCGCTCTCTTCCGGGAGTGTGCAGACGACTTCGAGTACAATCCACTCACCGAATACGATTCTTTTGCAGAGTTTATGGCAAACCTTGCACCAGGCGAGGAAGCCTTTTTCCCGTTCATGGGTAACTCAAGCGACCATGCTACCATGGGAGAACAACAAACCTCTCTCGATTCTCTTACCTTCGAAGACCCCTGGAAGGACCTGGGAGACTCGGAGTTCCTGAATATGTTTCAGTAGCAATGGCGGTCGAAACCAGGGCGGGTATAGAAAGTGAACCAGGCGCTTTGGGTGCACGAAATTTCTTTTCAAATATTGCTTGATCTTGCTAAGTTAGGTTCATCTGGGATTGGGATTCGGTCGTCTGGGTTTCGGCTTTTTTTTTCTTCTCCTTTCTGTTTTCTTTCGTTTCGGCGTCTTCTGCTTCATGACTTTGAAGACATTGCCAGAGATACCAAGTTCAATTTCGGGTGCGTATGGGTCAGATTATCACGGGCTTTTCACCGAGGAGTACTCCGTACTAGCACGAATACATTGCAAATATTGCTGGGACTTGATCCAATAGTCCTGACGTGAGAGGCTGTGAAGTTGTCAGTATTTGGATTGGCCGTGAGCTGAATGTAAGTCGTACCTGAGTTGCTAGGGCGATGAACGAACCGAGAGCAAGGTGCCAGAAGAGATGGTTAGCCAGAGAGGATGTCTGCTTGATGAATAATCTGGGACACTGATGCATGCTGTCTGAGGTCAGGCTGAAGATAGAGATGGAGTCACGATGCTTCCCCTAGGTGAATGACAGAAGGATCTTCACCATCTTTCCGGCAGTTGCAAGATTGTTCAAAACGATTCCACGGAGTTGTCCGTTCTTGCCTTGTAAGATGATCGTGTGGCTTGTTAAGCTTGTGTTGCCTATCGGCAGGTACGACCTGATTGGTCATATTGAGAGCAAGTGCCCGCTTTTTAGATCTTGAACACGGACGAACTCGCAACTGCCGCAACTCTCACAACTCTCAACCACTTCCACAAGTACTTAAGAGCACCTGAAGATGCACATCTTGGACACGGTCAGCATACCGACTCGTCTGCTCTTCATTGCTGTCACCACTTGATTCTTGCGCATCAACTGCAGGAGAGCGAACCGTATCCTTGCCGAGGCTCGCGCTGCACCCGTCGTCATAGGCACAGTTACAGCCATTACAGCCGATACAGCTGCCGTCATCAGTCACATCGCGATACTCCATGTTCGCAGCCATGGACACGCTGCACATTCCTCTCTTCCTGGACGACGACTCCAAATGGCAGGCCGTCCAGTCACGCGATGCCGCAGCCGATGGCTTCTTTGTCTACGGAGTCCGGACCACAAAAGTCTTCTGTCGACCAATCTGCAAGGCTAGGCTAGCTCGCCGCGCAAATGTACGCTTCTACGCTACGGGGGACGAAGCCAAAGAGAACGGCTTCAGGGCGTGCAAGCGATGCAAGCCCGAGGTGCTGGGCTTGATGCCCGAGGAGCAAGCGGTGCAGAAGATCCGGGCGTTTGTGCGGCATCGCCAGGCTGCCAGCGGCGGAGACCAAGATGTGGGCGACATGAGGATGAGCCTGAGCCAGATGGCCAAGAAGACGGGCCTTTCAAAGTGGCATTTCCATCGCGTTTTCAAGAAGTGCGTTGGCATCACCCCCGTGGAGTACCTCAGGATGCTGCGAGATGATGCCGTCAGCCTCAGTCCTGGAGCCGAGAGCGAGGGAGGACTGAGCTGGACTGATCAGCTGGGTCTGGTCAACATCGACATGGACTTTGACTTTGGATTCCTCAACGATCCGGGGGCCCTGGACGCAGTCCCGAGCGCCGATGACGCAGCAGCAGCAACCTCGCAGAGCGACTGCTCGCTATTTACATTTGACGATCTCCTAGCTTGGCCCGAGAGCATTGGAAATGAGTAATCCCGCTCGTGGCAAACCGCTCGGGACGGACTAATTTGTTCGGGCACGGATGCTTGAATTCGAGGGCCGGTGAGAGCGGATATGAGTCTATATCTCGGGATTCGGTGAATTCGACGTCTACGGGGTGGCGACTTGCTGACAGCAGGCCACGCCGCAGCGCAAATGACGGATGTGCCCGCTCGGTCTACGAAGGACTTAACAGCGCGCCATATTCCCCATGATCGCCTGGATCAGCATCTTTATAAGAGGAACAGATGAGAATGGCGAGCAGAAGAGCATCGAATCCCTTCTCACCGCATCACCGAAAAGTCCAGGTTTATAGCTTCGAAGCACTTCCGTCCAGGATCCCGCCTTGGCACCGCCGTCACTTCCCAATTGGGCAATTTGTTACTCGCGGCTGACTAAAGCCGAATTGCTGATTGGCTCGCGCTCCCTGGCAGCAGCTCCCGCCTCTCTCATATCGAAGAAGCTTGGATCACTTCAACAGCAATAAGACGTCAAGAGCCGGCCGCTTCACGCGTAAAAGATATCTCCGAAGTGCCTGATCCGAATTACCAGGTCGCCGATTGGCTCGGTCTGTTGGCGGATTGCGAGAGGGTTCCATACATGCGCATCCAGCGATCTCTCTTATAAGGGCTGTCTTGATGCATCGATCTCACAACCAGATCTCATGATAATATCGAGTTATCTCCTGCTTGCTTCCTCATCAACCTCCTCACATTCTTGGGCCGATTCACATCGTTTTACCTGCTCATCATCATTGATCATAATTGCCTGATTCACATTGGCCATCATTTATACCACCCTAGCCACTCCCATGTCCGGCGGCCCTCTCCGCTGTAACGTGCAACACAACAACGAAGAGGAAAAAATAAGCACAGACACCATGTCACAGCCTCCATCAGAATCATCCCCTCTACTACCCGCAGAGCCTGCCATAGAGCGGCCCTGGGACAACAAGTCCATCATTCAGCCCGACTCGTCCTCAATAACCTCGTCTGTATCCTCAAGCATGGACCTCACAGACGTCCTCCGCGATGTCATCATCGGCTTCTCAGACGGCCTGACAGTGCCATTCGCCCTCACGGCGGGCCTCTCCAGCCTCGGCAGCACAAAGCTCGTCATCATGGGCGGCATGGCCGAGCTCTTCTCCGGCATGATCAGCATGGGCCTGGGCGCCTATCTCGCCGCCGTCACCGAGCGGGACCACTACAACTCGGAGGAGCAGCGCGAGCTCAGCCTCGTCGACTGCAGCCTGCCCCAGGAGCAGCGAGACGACATCTTTTGCATCTTGGAGCAGTACAACATCTCCCGGCAGGCCGCCGCCCCCCTGGTGGAGGAGCTCTGCAAGAACCGCGAGCAGTGGATTCGCTTCCGCATGGACTTTTCGCTGCGCCTTGAGAAGCCAAACATTCACCGTGCCTGGATCTCTGGCCTCACCATGGGTCTAAGTTACTTCGTCGGCGGCCTGATTCCCATGATTCCGTATTTCGTCATGAGCAAGGTTGGCGACGCCCTCTTCGTCTCCATTGCCGTCACGGTCGTCATCCTCCTAGGCTTTGGATACGTCAAGAATTACGTCGCCATCAGGAACCACAGGGCTGGTCTATGGGGCGCTATTCAGACGCTGATCATAGGCGTCCTGGCTGCTGGGACGAGTTATGTTCTTGTTAAGGCGCTCGACAGGACGGATGTCTGAAGGGCATTGTTGCGTTATTACTCTTGTACTATATCATCTGTGAGGGGGCATATACATGCATTCTGGCGTTTGGGACGGGGAAGCGTGTGGAGGGCAAAAGCGGAAACAGCACGCTGGCGTTCAATGGTTGCATATTTCTTCCTAGCGATATGATAAACATGAATCACGATTTAACTCCTTTCTAACCCATCTCTTGCCGAACCCTGGTCCTACCACTATCGTACTCAGTGAAGAGTTGTCCTCTCCTTGATCATCTTGCTCCAACTTGACGCAGATCTGTTGTGTGAGATAATAGAGAAAAAGTTGTAACATTGTTGTTCATTTTTGCATGTAGATACAGCTTCTATACTTCATGTTATCTGCTAATACCTATTTACACGTCTAATAGTATACAATTACTCGGACTACCTAAGCAGCTTGTCCCATCTGCATCCACATCGCTGGCAGCGAAAATGACAACCCCCTCCCCTCACAACAGCAAATGCAAATGCAAATACACGCTTAACGACTTTTGTTGTTCGGCCTAAGGAATGCAAAAATCTATCCAGCTGCCCAGGTAGTCCAGCCTGTTACCCTGGTGCTCCTGATTCTTGTAAATCTCCTCAAACTCGGCAAAGTTGAGCCTGCCCCAGCCTCCTCGCTCGGCCGCCTGCTGCTCGGCCATGTTGAGCTTCTTCCATCTCCGCAGCGTCTTGATGGATGGTTCGCTGGAGATCTTCTTCGACGCTGGCGGCTTCTCCGCGTCCGTCTTGGCCCCGTCCTTAGAGGGCTCCTTCTCCTTGCGTTTGGACGAGGACGATGGCAGGGGTAGCGGAGCCGCGGGGACGCTGTTGGGACGGAACTGTGGGAGAGTAGGGTCGCGATGCTCGTCTTCGGCTTCGTCAAGAGACTCAGACTCGGATTCGGTGGTCTCGCCCTCGGCCGGATTCGAGGAGTGTTCGCCAGCCTCGAGAGCATTCTCTTCCCGTATGATTTCTTCTACAATACTAATCTCGACAGCATTCCGGGGCTCCTGATGGCTCGAGTCAAGCATGTATCCGGATTCTTCCAGAAGCTCCTCGAGTGTCTTGTGTCGAGGCGACTTCTCGGCATAAACCGACACGTCTTCTTGTGGGGCGTCGTTGCCATTTTCCGTCTTATCATCGGCGAGGCTAACGGCGTCGATTTCGGCTTTGTACTTGACTCGTTGCTCCTTGGTTGCGGCTGCCTGAACCGCAAGGTCTTCAGCTTGTTTGAAGATGATATCAAGAAGCTCGTTAAATGCCTGTTGCGTGACCTGGTAGAGGATTTCCTTGCCGGCGTCCTTTTCAGCGACGGGAATTCCTAGCCCCGCCCAGCGCTCAGGTTGACTCGCGAAAGACGCCGAGGTGTCGGATTGAGTCTCTATGTCGCTCGTGTCTTCTGCCAGACGAGCCTTGGAGCTGGAGCGAGAGTGCGCCGATGCAATGTGCGGGCTCGCCCTTTTGGAACTTTCTCCCATGATGCCCGATGTCTCAAGAATGTCCTCTTCCTCTTCCCATTGCGAGGGTGGCTCTCCACCTTCCTCCTCGTCTAGGTAGAAGTGCCTCCTCTTCCACCTCTCATGGAGTTGGCGGCGAGCAAGATCCTGACGTCGGCGTGTCATGCGGGGGCCGTGTTGACGATAGTGGTTGACATAGCTTGCTCTGATTTCGCTTTCTGTTGGGATCCTCTCGGTTGTCCGAAAGACACTGGTGAAGTCGTGCCGTTGCGCTGGTGGATGGTCAACATTGTCATGGTCGTCGTCTGCTTCCCTGTCCTCCGTGGCGTCGTCTTCCGATGTCTCGTCTGTAGCGTTGTCATCGAGCCCATTGTTGCCTGCTATCGCACCAGGTAACTCGTCGAGACTAGCGGGCGGGTGCATCAGGGCCAAGAAGTATGCTCGGTCAACGTCGTTGGAAGTCAGGGTACGAACCGTACGCCAGTTGGTATCTACATCATCCGTGGGCGGCATCCGTCGACGAGAGTACGGGTCGGTGTCGTAAGCAAAGAGGTTGGTCAGAATCTCATCTCGGTCAGCCGTGTCGCTGGTGTCGGGCACGACGGCGTCCTCCATCCCAACGTCAATCTCAACATGTCCGTCGGGATACAGAGTCTTGCCGCTGAATGCCAGGGGCCCGTCTGCTGTCGGAACTCTGCCCTCTCGCCCAAAGAGGCTGCTTAGGGGTTGGCGGCTGGCGACGAGTTGCTGAGCTTCGGAGCTGGCGAGCAGCTGATCTTCGAGACCATCGAGAATATCCTTGTGCATCTGCTTGTAAAGGACGTAGTAGGCTCTGAACATGCGAAGGAAGTCACGCCTGTCGACGAAGCCGTCGCCGTCGAGGTCGTACCCATCGAAGACTTTCCTAAGCTTGTCTTTTCGTTTACGGTATGACAAGCCTCGCAGGAATTCAGAGAAGCCTATCAAGTCATCTTTGTTGTCGTCGTAAAAGGCAAACATGCGGTCATGAATCAGGTTAGGAGAAGCATGGCGCGAGCCACCCGTCGGCACAAGGCATCGCTCAAAGGTCTTGCGATCCATGGCAATGCCGAGCTCACTGGGGTCGTCTCGCCACTCGGTGTTTGCCATGAAGGTCCATTGTTCCCAAAAAGCCTCGAGCTCCGGCCGTTCGAATCCCGTTTCCCGTGTCAGCTTTGTGATGAGGGCTCTCGGCAAGTTACGCCGGCAGCTGTCGGGATCTCCGGTGTACCACACGGGTTGCATCTGCCTGGGGCCAAACGGGGGCGCGGGTATCCGAATCTTGTAGAAGATGTGTGTCTTGATATGCACGCCCTGGGACTCGCACGTCTCGCAGAGGTCGAAGTCGGCGCAGTTGGCACAGCGGTAGCGAACCCCACGGATGGGGACCATGCCGCACGAGTTACACTGGCATCCCCGGTGGACGCAGCCGTTGCGCTTGGCATTGTCCTCCGACACCCGGAAGAGAAGGCTGACGATGTTATGGCCAGCTCGCTGCTGGGGAGGATAATTGCTCGGATCGTTCCACCATTCTTCGTTGGCGGGCTCTACGACGGTCTCGCCGTCACCCACGGGCTGTGCGGCCGGGACGTCTTGAGTCTCCGCGTGGTCGGCATTTTCCGCGTTTTCGTCGGGGGGCAGCTCGGAGGAGGAAGAGCTGTCGCTGTGTCTGTGTCCGCGGGATCGCCGCCTGCTTCGGCGGACGGCGTTGCTTCTGTGAAGGCCGCTGCCAGGCAAAGCAGTATCTGGCGCGGTGCGAAGCCGGTTCTGATAGGCGTAGTACCCGATCGAGGCTGCGGCGACGGCCGAGACAAGAGCAACAGCGATTCGCGGCCGAGTGAGAGACTCGGCCGATGGAGTCGAGAGCCACATGGCTATTGTTGTAGCATCGTGGCCGCCAGGGTCGAAAGGGCGGCTATTCCGCTGGTCGAAGAATGGCGAGAGTTGATTGCTAAAAAGCGGCACGATTCCGATGTGTCGAAGAGATGATGCCGATCGGAGCTCTGTGGATGCTGCTATCCGTAAGCCACAGTCGTTCTCTCAGCTGGTGCTATACTGTTGGTTGTCGAGCCTGGTCCGACGGATTGGTTCTTGGTTACCTTAGACTTTGGTGGTGGAAGATGGAGGAGAGGCTGAGGCGTCGTGTTAGAAATCCGATGGCGAGCACCACATGCGTAACAAGTGCGTGCGTGCAGGTGCTCCAAGGCTCCAGTTGCCACCAGTGAACAGCTCCCCGCTGGAGATTTAGCGGTTCCAGCAGCTAGGCGCCAGCCGCAGATGCGCTGAAAGCCACTGAAACTCTCCACTCCACCGCCATGTACTGTAGGTATGTAGAGCCGAGAAAGCACCACCAGCAGCAGCGCATCATACTAGGTACTAGGTAGGTACATGTGCTGTAGCACAAAGCGGGCTTAGCGCTGGGACCCGGCCATCCCACCTATCAAAGCGCCGGCGAGCGATCCGGAAGCGTGCAGCTCTGATGCGGGTGGAGGGGCCGCATGGTGCGGTTTTCAGAGGTGGTCGTGCGGTCATGGACAAAAAGTTGGACGTTTAACATACCTATATCAAGACAAAGAGACACCACAATCCGGCCCTTCTTGTTGATATCCTGGAGCGGCCGTCACTTGACTTGCGATTGAGTCGATCACATCACGGAACCGAGTATATCGCCGCTTGCCTTACTGAAAGATCGAGATCCGACATCATGGCGAACAGGCCGCCGGAATACCACGGGCAGATGCCCTCGTCCTTTGACGACCAGTGCGATTGCCCCCCCATCGCTCTATACCTAAACAGCATGTGCATACGCATCATGGCTAACAAGAAATCCCCAGAGAGCTCTACAACGAGCGGCCGATGCAAAAAGTCAAGCGCAAGCTCAAAGAAGAGCCCCTCGTCCCTCTCGGTGAGCCTCGGTTTCCCTCCTCGTACTCCACCATCTCCTCCTCCTCTTGCCTCCATTCACGGCCGCGATTCAAGACGAGACAATGCTGACCAAAGCGCGTGACGCAGGAATCGGCTTGACCGTCCTCGCCTTCGTCAACGCCTACCGAGCCCTCCGAAAGGGCGACTCCAGGCAGGCAAACCGAATGTTCCGCGCGCGAGTCGCCGCCCAGGGCTTCACTGTCATCGCCATGGTCGCCGGCAGCATGTACTACAGCAAGGATCGCGAAAAGACAAAGGAGCTGCGCAAGCTCAAGGAGGAGCGCGACGCCGAGGAGAAGCGCCAGCGGTGGATCCACGAGCTGGAGGTTCGCGACGAGGAGGAGAGGCAGATGAGGGCGGCGATTCAGCAGAGACAGTCGGGCCGGTCAGATTCCGCTTCTGCTGCTGCTGCTGCCCCTGCTGAGGGGACGGGCGGCGTGCTGGGGAAGATGGGATTGTGGGCAAAGGGTGAGAAGGCTGCGGCGGAGGCGGAGGCGGAGGCGGAGGCTGCCGGGGAGGTGCTGGAGAAGAAGGCGAAGAGAGAGAATCCGAAGAGCTCTCTTGGTGCGCTGGGAGAACTATATAGCTCCAAGAAGGACGATGGCTCTAAGAAATGATGCGTCTTTATGACCATCCGGCAGTACGACTCGATCGGGGAAGACAAAGGTATGTATGTATGTATGAACTTGTACGATATTTGATGAAAGGGGGGAAAAGACAAATCACCCCAACTCTCTGGTTATAACTCCAATGGAAGAAAGCATTGGTATCATTTTCTGCCCTCTATGTGCTAGTGAAGTCTATTCCGTCCGTCCAATACCCAAAAGCATATCATGATATCAGGGGAGAATCCAGTGCCCGCGACCTAGAACACAGAAGTTTACATCGTATCATTCCGTGATCATCCATTCAACCCATTGAACCGCCGCTGCGATTCCCTCCTACTAGCCCGGCCATCTCCAGCAATGCCCTGTCCGCCTCAATGTCACCCGTCCCAAGGTTGATCCTGCGACGGGCTTCCGCTTCACGTTCTTCCCAAGCCCATCTCTCTGCTTGCGCCTTGGCCTCCTCGTCACCACCACATCCCCAGACTTCCATGTTCTCGATTCGAAACCGATCCTGAAAATCATATTTCCTCACGATGCTAGTGTGGAAAGCGCCCCCTCTCGACTTGTAGTCATGATTGAAGACTCCGAACTCGAAAGATTCATCAAACAACAGAGACACGGCTCCTAAAGCATGTATGCCCTCCTTGCGATGCGACTGCGTCGGTTTGGGGTGTGGGCACCCAAATGCTAGACAGGGCCGGTTGCCAGGTGGTTTCGTGAAGGTGACGTAGTCTGTATTGATTGTAGAGGCAGGGAAAACATCGTGAATGGGTTCTAGTTGAAAGAGTATTGTTTCCGAATTGCCGAAGCACTCTTTGTGCGTGTGCTTCCAAGGCTCTCGAACGTACACGCCAAACGTTACACGCTCGGATTTACTACCATGAGGGAACCGTTTGGTGGGAAGCGAAGAGGCGAACGATGCCTCTTGGCCTCCCTCGGGGACGTCTGCTAATCTCGATCCGCTGACTAGAAGAATGGTTGGGGCTCTCCAGTTAAAGACCTTGGTCTGGAGGCTGCCCATGGAGAATCCAGCATCGTTTCCCGAATAGAGCAATCTCACTCTTCGGAACAGAGAGGAGCCAGGTAGAAACAGTGAAAGTTGCGACAGCGTATGCTCAGTCATGATGTCGCCAGGGGTTGGGAGCAGAGGTTGCGCAATCTTGCCAATGATGAGCTGCTCGTCACCAGGCTTCTCAACCTTGTGCTTCGAGAAGTCCAGATCCTTGGAGAAAAGAAAGTGTTCAAACAGGCCATTGAACCCAGCAAAGAGGTTGGGGAATAGGACCGGAATGACAGTCTTGAACCGGGTATATCCAATGCCTGGCGACGTCTCGACATCGACGAAGGATGCTAGTACACACTCTGCCGTGGCTCGCAGCGACTCTAGTTCGGGGCCCGCGACCCGGCTGGAATATTGCGATAGACTCTCCTGAGCATCCAGTGGCGCAATCAGCAGCAGCAGCATAATAAGTTTGCGGAAGTTGTCGGTCGGGATGATGGCTTCTTTAATGGCAGCGGCTTCTCCGTGCTTGGTAGCTTCATCGATGTCGAGCAGCTCGAAGGCCGTAATGACAAGATCATCGTCGTCGTCGTCGCCATCATCCTCGTCCTCGGCCATCGGCTCGTCGATTGCAAAGCCTCTTGTGTTGGCGCTCGGCCTCGCAGTGGCGTCTTTTGAAGTGGAATTCCGCGGTGAAGAACCGGTCTCCTCCATCACTTTCCGGTCATACACAGCCAAGCTTTTAAAAAATAATTTCGTCCTGTCTGTCGAGCCCTTCGCAAGAACGCGCTTATATCGCTCCGTCATGATGACAACGACCATGATCAACTGCGCCAGCTCGAGCACCACGGGGGCCTCCTGCAGAAAGGGAAACGCACCCAGATACGAGATCATGTGGAAGATGACCGGCGAAGCCCCGAGGATGTCTGGGATCTCGAGGAAGCGAGCTATGGTGTCCTCCTTGAGATACCGTATGTCGCCCTGCTGGTCGGCCAGTTTCTTGAAGACATCCTTCAGTGAGTAGTACTCCAGCGACGTGAAGCACTTTTCCTTGAATCTGTACGCCTGTTCACGCACAGTTAGCAAAGCCTAGGCCCTTGCTTGTTCCCAGGCCAAGGTGCAACGGCGCGCTCACAAGCTCCTGTGTCAGTTCCTCGTGCGTCCGCCGAGTCCGCCGCGTCTGAGAAGGGGCTTGGCCCATGGTGTGATGAAGGGTATCAAAGGTAGGAGCAATCAATCAATTCATCAATCAATCAAATGCGCAATCAACAGGATTGCAAGGATAAATCGGGGTATCACAAGGAGCACATCAATTGAGGAGGTACAGAATGGTTGCAGAGGGTGGAATGTTGGTGAGTTTCATTAGGTGGTCAAGTAAGGTAGGTAGGTAGAATAGGTAGCTGGCCGGCTGCCTGGCTCTTTGTTCTCTTCTGAGTTTTGGAGAGATGCAGCCATGAAACCATAACGCAGCCAAAGGGGGATCGTTGTCGTCACCCGCAGCCTGCTGAGTCAGCAGGGCATGCTTCTGTTCTGCTGAGTTGCGTCTTCGTCTCTTCATATCTCATTGATTGTGGTAGTAAAAGATGATACTACTGGACACTACAAGGTGGTGCGTCTATATATCATACCACAAATGCATCAGTCATAGTCAGCCCCATGATTCATAGCAACTTGGTGCAGCATCTGTGGAACTGAGACTGAGCGAGCAATCTTGGTGCGCATCCCAAGGCACCAGACATACACAATCATAGGACTTTGCAAGCTGGAACCTCTATAGACTAAATAAGCGGCGCCTTTCCACAAGAACCAGCCACCTACAACAGACGCCACAACGTCTGAGATCTTCCGTAGTATAGTGGTCAGTATGCAAGCTTGTCACGCTTGAGACCCGGGTTCAATTCCCGGCGGGAGAGATCCGCCACACCTCTTCAGAGGTGGTTCGTCTTTTTTTTGTCTCTTTTGAATCTCTCTTTCAAAGGGAACCTTTGTTCAAGATTTTTGCCATGTTCTAAGAGAAGAAATGATATGGATCAACATAAGTCACTCCGATTGCCTTTACATCTTTGACAAAATACGACAAAATCCCAGCCGTGTTGATACGACGTGTAATAAAAAAAGAACTATCCATATTCTCCGTGCCAAACCAATACTCCAGACCCCTTTCTCCCGCTCCCGCAAAATGCATGTCTTTTTGAAGCATCTAAACAAATAATAACAAAAAAACAGATCTAGCCATACACTTCACTGTCAACCATTCAATGCCTTCGCAGAGAGTCAAACACTACTCTTTTACTTCTTTTGCTGTGACAGACTGGATAAGACGCCTATACTTGGCTTCGTTCTCTTCCTCAGGATCAGGAGGTTTCAGATACTCGAGCTGTTTGGTCGAGTGTGCCGATTTGGTCCAGAGAACCGACGGTTTCACTTCCACGGTCTGCTCAGACTCCGTCTCGACCTTGGGGGTTGAGCCATTGGTCCTTGGTTCGTCGGACACGCCGTTTGGCCTGTCATCCTTTAACGCCCTGGGCAGATGCATTGCCAATAACACATACTCGGCACGCGTCATGTTGTCCATAACGTCGTCCATGTATCGCCGTACCTCATCTTGGGGGGCCACTACGCGCATCAAGTTTTCCAGAATGCGTCCAGTTTGTGTAGAGATGCGTATCGTGACGGGTTGGTAGTAGTCAAGCTTGGGGTCCCCGCCATACTCGGACGTGCTTCCTTTGCGGACAATAAGGAACGATGCAACCACTTCCTGGCCAGACGAGCTGGGCAGGTACTCTAGGATGCTAAACTTGGGGAACAGATAGCGATCGCCGGTTCCAAAATCGAACACTACAGCGGAAATGTCGGGCTTCGGCGCCGGTGGTGGTCCCTTGGACCGCAGTGCCTGAGGGTTTGCTTGCTGGGGGCCAGGTGGATTCGAAGGTCGCATGTGGCCATTGGGAGCTTCACTTGGCGGCTGCTTTGCTTGTGGAGGTGCAGGCGGCGCCTGAGAAGGGGCCTTTGCGTCTCTGTGAAGGCGGTCGAGGATTTCCTTCAGATCTGTGGCATCGGTAAATCCGGGACGCCCCTCAGCAATGCGTCGAATCATGTCGCTGGTTTTGGGATCTTCCAAAGCAGCCTTGACAAGCAGTACGACCAAAGGATCGCTCCTGGGCGGCGGCCTCAGTTCGTTTGATCTCTGACGAGGGTTTGAGGCTAGAACGATGTCGAGAATGGTTCGCACTTCATCTGCGAAATACTTGACTGTCCTTCCATCTACAAGTAGCCTGTCGGCCGAAGGACCCTGCTGTCCGCCGCTCCGCCGATATTCCGCATTCAACTGATCAATAATCTTCTGGAAGCGGTCCAGCTCCCCTTGTTTAGCCTGACCCACGGCAACCCTCTTCATGAGGTCTCGCAGCTCCGGATCCCCCGAAGCCTTCTGAGCCAGTAGAGCAATCACCGGGTCGTTGGGGACAGGCTTTGCCGGAGGACGTCCCGCAACTGGCGCTGCTGGCTTGCCCCCAGCTGGAGACTGAGCTGGCCCAGCATTGGCCGGTCGTGTATGCGGCGCTGCAGTCGCGGACGACGACGGCGGCGGTGGTGGTGGTGGTCTCGCTAACGGCGTGCCGGTATAAGCTTGCTGCTGTCCTGGAAGGGGGTTCGTGGGCGGTCGAATCGGAGGCGGAGGAGCTGCTGCTGCTGCCGGAAGTGAAGGTGGAGGCGCAGGGGACAGACCAGCAGGCTGCGCAGAGAGTGCCGGGCTGGGCGATGGTGATGTCGCTACGTTGATCGTCGTAAGCGGCGAAGGTGTAGGCTGAAGCCCCGAGATGCTCGGCGAGGACGTCGCTGGTCGCTGGGAAGGGCTCGGAGCAGCGAGGGGCTTGGGGGTGGTGGCTGCGGTTGGGATTGGCGTCGAGGCCGCCGATCCAGGCGCAGGCGGAGGGGGCATCGAGCCATTCGGGGGGCCATATTGAAGCACCGGCCGGGCGAGCGGTTGAGGCTGTGACTGCGGTTGCGGTTGCGGTTGCGGCGGCTGAGACACTGCCGGTGACTTTGGCACCTGCTGCGGTGTCCGGGGCGGGGGAGGACGCTGCTTGGCTTCCTTGACCACGTACATGGTGGCCTCGAAGATGTGCGGCTCGATGGTGATGGTGACGTTGCCGACTCGGGTCATGCTGTCTTTGGGGGGGTTCTTTGGATCCTCATTCAGCACGCCCTTGCGCTTGTGAGGCTTGGTCCAAAACTTTTCAAAGAGCCCATCGTTGATCCATCGATATCGAGACCGCGAGAGGGATTCCGCAAGAACGCCGCTGTGGAGGGTGAACTAGGTTAGCGAGCGCGGGGCTTCACGACGATACTTTTTGCTGGAACATGCCTTTCTGAAATTGATTGATACTCTTTGGTGGACAGGTCATCGGGCTGCGCAGTCTCGACGGTGGGCAACGGCTGCCCGGGCTGGAGCGAGGTCGGCAGCGGCGGCGGCGGCGTTGGCGACGGCTCCTTGACGACAGGCTCGGGCGGCGGAGGAGGCGTGACGGAGCGGTCGGCTCGCGGAGTCAAGTTGCGGCGTTTGTTGGCATTCTCGACGCGGGCCGACGTCCTCGCAGGGAGCTTCCGCTTCTTCTCCATCGCGTCTCGAGGCGGGTTTACACGGCTGCGGCAGGCGACGGGCGACGGTGCAGCATCATAAGAGCGCCATGCGAGGGCGGCGAGCGGCCTGGGGGGGCGTGCGGCCGGGCTGCTGGCAGAGCAGTTGGGGAGGGGACTGGCGGCGATGCTGCGCAGAGGCCAGCGAAGAAGCGACAAGGAGCCAGAGCAGAGGCGTGCGAAGCAGAAGTAGGACGAAGGTGCTGAGCGGTGCAAGTCGGTTCCAGGCCTTCTTTTTGGCCGGTGTTGGTACGAGTACCAGTACAAATCCTGGAAGATGCCCAGCCCGTTAGTCATTCGCTGATTGGCTGTCGGGGCATCTGCGCTCCTGCAGCGAAAGTGGTGCCGTCGAGCTTCTGCAGCAGGGGCCTGATTGGCCCGCTAAGGGACCGGGCTGGCTGGCGGCGGCGCGGGATTGGCGGGCTGCTACGGATACAGCGCCATCCCACTAGACGACCCCTCTGGACGGCCAGGGCCACAGTGCTGGAGGCAAAAGGTACAGGGCCTTGGAGGGCCTTGTTAATAAGCGCGCTACTAGTAGTATCCGTAGACATGCATACATGTACCTACCACGAAGAGGGCTTGGTGCAACTTCCAACGCATCACCGAGCATCGGTTGGTCTCCTCGAGTTGCTCAACAGCAACATGACCTGACTTCCAAGGAGCATGAAACGGAGCACATCCGGGCCTTTCTCAGTTAGAGCCTCCGGGACCGAAGTTTAGCGATTTGCGGTGCGTGCTCATTGCAGAGGCTGACGTTGAAGGCCGTGATAGTCATGACTCGGAATGCAAGGTGAGACTTACCTGCATCACACGGCACAGTACATGCAACGTCATCAGACCGAGCACATGCACTTCACTGAGAGGTAGGTACCTAGTATCAGAGCATGTACATGCGGCTGGCACGTCCTCTACAGTACATACATACATACATTTTCACTCGGCGGACGACCGATGGGATGTCGATCCTACCGAGCCTCAACGGCCTGCAGCCACCAGTGCCCAACGTCGTCCATGGGCGCACTACCTATAAGGTACTTAGTAGGGTACAGATGGGATACTTGAGCCTTGGAAGGTCCTCGAGGCTGCCTTGTAGGTAACCTCTACGATATCTCATTCAGAACGCAGGTGTGCGGAGTACCTGGTCGGTATACATGAGGTAGCTTGCGGCTGGAAATACGAACCACCTCCTTGGCTAGGCACCTGCTGGGTATCTATGTAGGTAAGTGTGGGTGTGGCAGGGCACAGTGAAGCACCATCCTCACTCATCGCGTACCTTCATGTGTTCAGGGCACGTTTTATCGCTTGGCCACGCCACCCGGAAGGCATACGGGTAGATCCGGTGGCGACTGATGCTCGGCCCTTCTCTTTAGGTATCTCTGCTCAGGTTCGAATACATAGAGACAGAAAGAGAATACTAGAAGGAGAGAGTGCGCTCACCTCAAAATACTCTAGAGAGTTTTTCCCGTATGTAGATATTTTGCACACATGCCCAAGCACGGATTTGATACAAGCGGGCGAGGAGAGAGAGGGTGTCAGGCCTGCAGATGACCAAGCTGTAAATGTGATAGTTGTGTTGAGTGCCAACCAATCGACTCAACACTGAACATATGAAGCAAAGGCGTCGACCAAAGCAGGGGAAAGAAAAAAGACAGACAGTATACATATATTAAAGGTAATGTTGGAAGATATGAGAATACCAAAGAAGTTGTATGTAAAAAATGTGACATTAAAGTGCAAAATCTTGTGTGCCTGCAGTGACTCCATATTTTAAGGTAGAATGTGAAGACAATTCCATTGCTTACGAAAAGCTCTCCCCCGCCATGAGTTGGTCCATGTAGACTGGCTCCATCACCCGCAAATCCCCTGCGTTTCTGCAGCCTCCCGACACCGAAGACTCGATTCCAGACGCAAGGGGGCAACCGTTGCGCTCTGTGCTTGTACCAAGATGGCGGCTCCCTTGCATCCTGCCGTTTGGGCATCCATTTGGCTGGCTGCTATACCATTCATCTTCTATTTCGCCCTCATCGGATTGGGCGTGATTCCCTTCTTCCAGCGGCAGTAAGTTGCATCTCATGCAGTGCCGACGCCCTCAGTCTTCAATTCACACAGTTTTGTCTGATTCTACACCCTACAGCTTCTTATATGCGCACTCCATCAATTCGCTATGGTGGTCGGATATCAATTCCCCCATGGCTTGGGGCTTTGCCAGTCCGTACATGTCCAACGCTTGGTGATGAGAAGGTACGCCACTGACGGCTGACGGGCTTCGCGTTTCCAATAGAGAATCAAGTCACTCCCTTCGCCCTGCAAACTTCAGACGGCGAGACAATCTACGCGTGGCACATTCTGCCGCTGCCTCTGTATCTGCAGCACGAAACCACAGTGGCAACACAGGACGTGGGATTCTGCAACGACTTTACACAGACCGAGTCATTTCGATTGCTTTCCAGCGATCCGGAGGCCAGATTCATCATCTCATGTAAGTGTCATCCCTCTCGTAGCTCAGGACAGGTCAAAGAAGGTCAAGCACTAACTAGAGTTGCACAGTCCACGGTGTAAGCCAGCCTCGGTGCCATGTCGAATTCTTCAGGTTCTATTGGCACATGTAGGCTTTGAACATCAACTCACTTTCTGCATCTAGAACGCAGGCCACATCGCCCAAAACACTCGACCAGACAGCTACCATGCCTTGACCGACACGTCATCGTACCACGTTATAGCCATTGACTACCGCGGCTTCGGCCATTCCACCGGCACGCCCAACGAAAGGGGCCTGATCCTAGATGCCGCCGCCGTGGTCGATTGGGCAATCAATGTGGCGAGAATCCCCTCGAATCGAATTGTGCTACTCGGCCACAGCCTTGGAACCGCCGTTGCCAGCGGCGTCGCCGAGCGTTACACCCTCCAAGGGGTTGATTTCGCAGGCATCGTGCTCGTCGCCGCGTTCAGCGACCTGGCCACGATGCTCAGCGGCTATCGTTTCGGAGGACTCGTGCCCGCCCTTGGGCCGTTTGCCTTCTGGCCCTTTTTTCAGCGTGTCCTCGATAGAGTCCTCGTGGACAAGTGGCACTCGGCTAATAGGCTTGCTAGTATCGTCCGTCATTCTAGGAGCAGGCTGCGAATCAGCTTGGTACACGCAAAGAATGACAGGGACATTCCCTGGAAAGAAGACAACAAGTTGTTCCGGGCTGCTGCAGGAGAAGCCATTGGTATACTGGATGATGAGGAGTTCGATGCTTGGAAGGAGGCGCGGACAGTCCGGACGAGCAACGATTCGTTCGTCACTACGTGGAAAACAGGCGAGGACACTATCATCCGTCAAGAGTTGTTTCCCTATGGCGGTATGTCCGTCAATCCAATCCTTGGCTTACCCAGCTGACTGTATGGCCAGGACACAATGACATTTTGGGCTTTGCGCCGGTCACATTGGCCATCATGAGGGCGTTTGAGCTTGAAGGCACAACCTACGACTAACGTCGTTATGCATATGGATAGTAGAGGATCCAGCCATTCCTAGCCAGACCACAGGCTATGGTCCTTATTGTAACCGAGCAATTGACGATTGATGGCACGCTCTAGCATCTCTCTAGAGAACAAATGCTTTGAATGGCATCTACGTGTGCCCATTGGTCATCGCGAGCCAGCAATGGCCATCCACGTTACACACAGACGATCGAACGCAGAGAGGAGACAGGGATTTCAGTACGCCACTCATGCTCAGTTCTTCGTGACTTGGGTGTCGGTTTTGGTCGTCTCATCAGGCATTGGGCCTGTGAACAACGGGATCTACCAGAACAAACGCCAAAAAAAGAAATGCTCGACGGAGACAGGATTCGAACCTGCGAGGCCGAAGCCATATGATTTCTAGTCATACCCATTAACCACTCTGGCACTCCGCCTATTGGGTGATTGATGCTACTATGTGGACCGCAAGAGGCATATAGAGTCCACGAGAATTGAGCAGGAGGTAAAAGAGAAGTTTTTTTCTCTGGACCCCAGGAAAAGCGCAAAAAAGAAATGTTTCGACGGAGACAGGATTCGAACCTGCGAGGCCGAAGCCATATGATTTCTAGTCATACCCATTAACCACTCTGGCACTCCGCCAATCAGGTGATTGATGAAAGAAGTTGCTCTATTGTCTACTATACGGTATGTAGACAAGCTCAACCCAGCATCATGTTTCTATTCAACTTCTTCTCAATTCAGGGTAAGCCTATGAATTGGGTGGAAGAGACTCGTTTTATTAGGGGCATGTGGTCTCTATCCCTCTTGTTGTACACTCTAAGCTCATTTCATGTCTAAAGAGGCAAACTAAGATACTTGTACTCGTGTGCGACAAGGTTCTAGGTATGGTTGTTGGGCGACCCGGCAATGTCTGTGGGAAGATCGAATGTTAAAGCATAAGGCAAAGCTGAATACACGTAATTGTCCCCTGTACCTTGGTGGCTTGCTGCAAGTCGTACGCTTGTTGAGCCCAAGATCTGCCACAATAAAATTAGTAGGTTGCTTATCGAAGCAACAACTTGAAGATGCATATGCCAGTGCTGTCGCGCAAAAGAGAAGAGCTAAAAAGCCAGTGAAGAGAGGAGACAATTGACATCAAGTGTCCTACCCAGTATACGGCTTTCAAGCATCTTGAGCTGAAACAGCCTGCCATCAGCCTTTCGCTCTCACAACCCCACCAAGCTCGGCTCAGTGCCGCTTCACCCCACCACCTCCCGCCTCGTCTCGTGTCCTGAACCAGCGCCAAAGCCAGCCTCGAGACCCTCCCGTCTCCCTTCCCAGCTCACCACACATATACACACACACGCACACAGCACAATGCCGGTCGAGGAGTCCAAGCCGGTCGACGAGGCCGTCGGCGCGGTCGACGCCGAACTCAAGGCCAAGCAGGCCGCGGCCGAATCCGAGGGCGAGGAGGAGGATGACGAGCCGACGGCGGGTGACGCAGCAGGAGCATCAGCGGGCGGCTCCGGCGCCGCGGCGGGCAAGAAGAAGAAGAAGTCGAAGCGGAAGAAGGCCAAGGAGCTGCTGACGGGCAAGTCGGGCTCGGGCTCGGGCTCGGGCGACCGCGACGACACCGAGGCGGACCTCAAGAGGGCCATCGGCGGGCTCACGCCGCAGCAGCTGCAGGAGCTCATGGCGCTGAACCCGGCGCTGGCGGGCGAGCTGGCGGCGGCGTCGGGCAGCGCGAACCCGTCGCCGGACCAGATGGCCGAGATGCTCAAGAAGATGAACCTGCAGGACATCATGACGGGGCTGGCGGCGGCGGGCAAGAACGCAAAGGACATGGCCTCGTACAAGTTCTGGCAGACGCAGCCCGTGCCGCGCTTCGGCGAGGACGACAAGACGGTCGAGGAGGGCCCGCTCAAGATCCAGACGGTCGACGAGATCCCCAAGGAGCCTGCGCCGCTGGTGGCCGGCTTTGAGTGGGTGGAGATGGACCTGACCAACGACGACGAGATTAAGGAGATTTACGAGCTGCTCAACGGCCACTACGTCGAGGACGACGAGGCCATGTTCCGCTTCAACTACGGACCGGGCATCCTGAAGTGGTGAGTTGGCCTGGGGGGTTTTGTTCGTCTTTACGCAGGAGAACGATATGCTAACCAAAAGTCTCGTCTGAACAAAACAGGGCCATGATGCCTCCCGGCTGGGCCAAGCACTACCACGTCGGCGTCCGCGCAACCCAGTCCCGCAAGCTCGTCGCCTTCATCTCCGCCATCCCCGTGCGCGTGCGCGTCCGCAACAAGGTCATCACCTGCTCCGAGGTCAACTTCCTCTGCGTCCACAAGAAGCTCCGCGGCAAGCGCCTGGCGCCCGTCCTCATCAAGGAGATCACCCGCATCAGCAACCTGCACGAGATCTGGCAGGGCCTGTACACGGCCGGCATCGTCCTGCCCCGGCCCATCAGCACGTGCCGCTACTACCACCGCTCGCTCAACTGGCAGAAGCTGTACGAGTGCAACTTTGTCCACCTGCCCAACGGCAGCAAGCCCCAGTACCAGATCCGCAAGTATGCCGTGCCGGATCGCACCTCCACCAAGGGCCTGCGCGAGATGAAGCCGGCCGACATGGAGGCCGTCGTCAAGCTGATGGACAAGTACATGAAGCGGTTCGACATTGCCCCCGAGATGACGGTGGAGGAAGCAACCCACTGGTTCTGCCCAACCGTCGAGGCAGGCCAGGACCAATACATCTGGTCTTATGTCGTCGAGGTAAGGGCAAACGAATGACATCCCCCCCAGACTCCTTGTAACCTATCTAGCCTTGCTGACTGTTAATCCTTGCAGGACGATGAGAAGAACATCACCGACTTCTTCTCCTTCTATTGCATCGAGTCCTCCGCCATCAACAACCCCAAGCACGACGTCATCCGCGTCGCCTACCTCTTCTACTACGCCACCGACGTCGCCTTCAAGGAGCCCTTTGACAAGGCCGCCCTCAAGTCCCGCCTCAACGACCTCATACACGATGCCCTCATCCTCGCCAAGCTCGCCCGCTTCGACGTCTTCAACGCCCTGTCCCTCATGGACAATGCGCTGTTCCTCGAGCAGCAGAAGTTTGGCGCCGGAGACGGCCAGCTGCACTACTACCTCTTCAATTACAGGGCGAACCCCATAGCTGGAGGCGTGGACAAGAAGAACCAGCTTGATGAGAAGAATCTTAGTGGCGTTGGACTGGTGTTGCCCTAGAGAAAATCAATGGGGGGGGGGAAGAACATTTGCTGTCACCTTTTATGCTATTGTGTGCTGGATTCCATGTGTGTGTGGTATAAGAAGAATGTCGAAGAAGATGATCGAGAAAGACGATAGATGCATAGCAGCTAGCCCTCTTGCTTGACGCAAAATAATCCAAACAAATCCAAGTTCAGACTTCTCAAGCCACGACAGACCCGCTTGCTTGCAATATGCCTCCCGTATACAACAGACATACCAGCCTCCCCCAATATTTAAATATATATATATGCACACACACTCTCTCTTGCAATCAAGTTCTATCCCAACTTGGCCCACGCCATGAATCGCTCCTCCAGGACACTATTAAACCACTCCGGCCGATCCATAAGCGGCGCATGGCCCATGCCCTCAACGATCAGTCCCACGCCCGGCTCAACATACTTGATCAGCTTCTCCCCATTGGCAACGGTAATCATGTTATCCGCCGTGCCATGCATAATCATGATACGCTCCCTCCCCACGCGATCAGCCATGGAACGCAGCTGCGCCGCCGTCTTCCGGTGCCCGGCCGCGGCAATCAGCTGGCACAGAAACCCTTGCCTGGTGAACCACCCCTTCTGGCGCTTCTTGTACAGCTCCTGCGCCTGGAACCGCTGAAAGTTGGTATCGAACGGGAGATACTCGCCGTCCGGCGTGCCCGGCGCAGGGCCGCACCGGGGCGTCGTCTTGGGCGACGGAAGAGTCGCCGCGTCGTCGGGAGCGGCGAGCCACTCGTCGGTGAACAGCTGGCGGCTCGTGTCGGCGATGCCCTGCTCCTCGGACTTGGGCACGACGAAGCCGATGCGCGCCCAGAGGGCGTCGCCCCAGGACTTTGCCGGCCCGCTCTCAAACTGCGGCGTCGTGGCCACGAGCGTGAGGGAGCGCAGGCGCTGCGGGATGGCGCAGGCGACCTCCTGGGCGATCATGCCGCCGAGCGAGATGCCCACGACGTGGACCTCGCGGTCGGCGGTCCAGCCGACGTGGTCCAGCACGTCGACGACGTCGGCGGCCATGGCGCTGGTGGTGTACCGCGCGAGGGGCTTGTCGCTGTCGCCCATGCCGCGGTTGTCGAGGATGAGGACCGAGTATTCCGCGCCGTGGTCGTGGCCAAAGTACTTTGTCTGGCGCTGCCACGAGGTTTTTACGCCTGCGAGGCCCATGATGAGCTATAGAGACACCGTATTTTTGTCAGTAAATGACGGCGAGGGAGGGTCATCATTGCCTGTTCTCCGAGGGAGACGACCGAGGCTCGTAGTGCTGAGAGGAGAAGTATGAAGCAAAGACAACAAGACATACCACAAGCTTGGTCGGTCCATCGCCGTGAATCTCCCAAGAAATCTTCACCGGCCCTCCTCGCCCGTGAGCAGCCTCAACGACGCCTTTTTGATGCGGTTCCAGAGCCCATATTACCGAAGGATACGCCGGGTGCTTGATTGTCTCCTCCGCAGTCGGTCTTATAAACGCCCTGCAATCATCCGGCATTAGTCTCTACAAGCCACATAAAATGACAATGACGAATGCTGTCTAGAAAAGGTACAAAAGGATGAAGCGTGTGTGTGTAGAGAGAGAGAGAGAGACAGAGAGTGAGAGTGAGCTTGATGTAAGGCGGTGCACAAAGCCATCAGTGAGACAAGGAGGGACGTGTGTGCCACCAAACTAGGTACCTCTAGACACTCGTTACACTCTTCAATTGGGTGACGGCCGCATCTTCATGATAACAGAGGAGACTTGCATTGTTTTTCCAAACTGGTACCCTAAAGGATCTTGTCTCGGGGTCCGGGCGAACCAATTCTCAAGAGGATTGTTTTGGAACCTCGAAAGCGATTCGAAGAAGCCAGTTCTCCAAACTGAACTCTTGTGGCAAAGATGGTACTCCGTATCCAATGAGTATGAGAGCAGACAAAACGGCAATATGTAATGCAAAGAGAATCGCTCTCATATGCAGAATCACTATAAAACCTCTCAGGAAGACAGTACGTTTAGCCCCAAGAATAAATGAAGTCGGACAGTCGACGAGGAAGAACCGGCATCTCGTGAGGTTGGAGGTCAAAGCTGCTGACATCATCACCAACACGTAACGTCATTCGCGCTGGGCCTCGGCATGCCAGAAACGTCCGAGAGCATCTGATTCAGTCATGATGCACTTCAGTTTTTCGTTGGGCAATGCCTGCTCGTCTATGCTAAAACTACACTCAGTCTTGCATCATCTTGACAGCGTCTGTCGTATTTTATCAACTTTCCATGCCGTCAAAACATGCAGTTCGTGTTGTCGCCAGATGCCCATGGTAGCCCTTTTCAGCCAGGCGAGGCTGCTATATAGGTAGGTAGATAGTGTGGCCCACATGCTTTATAGACGGCGGACTGTAGCCTCTTATCATCATCCTTCCACAACCGTTTTCGTCTGCCCGCCATGCCGTCACATTGATCCTCACCTCTCACCAGCCAATCGTCGGCGCTGGACTTCTCCCAGTGCCTTGGTTCCGCTCAAGAAGGCGGCCACTCCGACGACACCAATCGCCGGCAGAGTCTGGAACAAGTTCCACTTGGTGTAGTAGAGGAAGAAGACGCCCTCCATCGCAACGATTGATCCGAAGAAGACAACGTGCGAAATGGGAGCGCTGCCCAGGGCCTTTTGCACATGGGTAAAGTTTCCTCCAATGGCGAACCACTATAATCAGTTAGCACATTCATCTTCTCGTTCGCCATGCCCATGATGATACGGGGGAAAAAGAGAAAACGTACGCCGATGAACAGGGCCGGGATGGTAGCTAGCACGGCGAGTGAGAATGCAATCGAGACCATCTTGGGAGGGTTCTTGGGATCAGCCCGGAAGATGTGGTGAATCTCAGCGAGCTTGCCATATCGCAGCGGCTTCTCGTAGCTCGGCACAGCGGGGGCCGGGTCCAGCTTGACGGCGAGGTCGAAAACGGGTGTGACGGAACCCTTGGTCGAGCCAAAGGATCCCAGGACAAGGCTGGCTTCGAGGGGCTCCTGAGAGAGAAGCAATTGGACGGGAAGATCTTTTTGGGTCTGCCTCTTCGTGTTAGAGAATGCTCGTTTGTCCGGCCAATGGTTTGTTTTGTGTTTGTTTCGTGGAGCTCAGCGTACAATTTCAACTGTTCCCTTGCCAGACTCCTTCACGGTCAGGGGGAAGGGTGCTTCCAGGCCAGAAGCCTCCTTCACGACCAGGAACGCTTGGTGCGGCCGCTTCGCCTGGGACCCTTCCTTTGTCGTGAGCGTCACCTTGAGCTTGTCCTGGTGGCCCAGGGTAAGGATGTTTTGCACTCGATTGTCGCCCGAAAACCTAGTTTCCCAACTGTCAGCACAACCATTCAAGTTCAAGTCCCAGGTGTTATTGTTGCATTGAAAAAAAAGAGGCCACAGTAATCGCAAAGGCCAGGAACGCAACCAAAGCGGAAGCTCTGTCTTGGCATCAACGGGAAAGCTCACTTTGCTACCGCATCGTTGCCGGCTTTGGACGTCACCTGGACGGTCCCGTCTGAAAAGGTCCACGAAGAGGCTGCAGAGGCGATGCTGGCGAGCGCCAAAACGGTCGAGGCCACGGAGAATCGCATGGTGGTGCAGGCGGGCGTTTTGGTGCGAAGTCGAAGATGCGATTGCTCCCCAAAGGCGACAAGGACAGCTTTAGAGAGCTTTTGGTGCTAAAGGTTACGTGTTGAGTCGTCAGGTGGGGGCTGCGATTGGCCGGCTGCCAGGAACGACATACGGTGCATGCGACGACGAGCACTGTACAAGCTGCACCGTATAATCAATCATTCAATGTTCTGTGGAAGATGGAGCACACGATGGCTGCTGTCTGGATGATTCATGCAAGTAGATTGAGAAATAAAATGCTTCATGATGATGATATTGTTTTCAACGCATTCTAGCTGTATGTACATGGCAACGCTCAATGCAATGCCAGCTTGGCCTAAATCACAAATCTTGCCTCAACAAAGTTGAATCCTCCGGCTTCCCATCTACAGAGCCCTCGGGAGTTCGTTCCGGTCATAACATGCTCCCCCAACGTAGTCATAACTCTGTCCTCTGGCTCGGCTCCAGCATCGTCTCGCTCCTCTTGTCTTTCGTAGCCGCCTTTGGGAAGTGCCCCGACAGGTCCATCCACTCTGCCGTAAAGGCCAGAACCAGCTTCGTCCAGTCCAGCACAGTCGGCATGTCGAGATGCTCGCCGTCATCCTCCATTGTATGCCACACGTCAGGGAACGGCGTGGGAATCAGGTGGAGGATGTCGACGCCTCGCCTGAGGAAGGGGATATGGTCGTCTTCAATGCCTCCGTAGCCGAACTGGTTGGGATGCTTCTCGGCGTCCGGCAGAAACGGGTGGGTGGAGTTGGACTCGAGCAGACCCAGGTCTCGCATGCGCTTCTCTAATGCTGCTATTTTCCTGTACGCCCAGTGGGTGGTCAAGAAGTAGGACGGCACTCTGGGATTGGGTGATCCGAGAAGATCGAGGAGGACGAAGAGGCTGATGGAGTGCAGTGGCGTCCTGTAGGTCGACATGGAAGGATGGAACTCCGATTCCCACGTCTCAGCCAGAGATCTAAACAAGACGACGTCAACAATGCCATCCATAGACGCAGAGAGAGAGAGAGAGAGAGAGAGAGAGAGAGATGTAGCACGAAAAGTGGAAAATGCAACGCCTACCTTGCCCCATACAGCGAGTCCGTCTGCGTCCAGCGCACGAAAGCCTCCTCACCATCGAGCAAGAGAATCTGCACCCCAATTCCCGGCTCCAAATCATCATCCAGCCCGCCGCTCGCCGCCATGTCGTCCCATTTGGCCTTGAGCGCCCCGTCGATGCTCCTCGCGACGTGCATCAGCATCGCGCACGGCGCCGCGCTGTCCGTCGCCCCGATAAAGTCCTTGGGCTCGACCTTGCTGTCGTAATGCGCCACCAGCGTCAGCCGCCCGACCTCGCCGGCGGCATACCCCGGCGGGTCGCGGCGCAAGATGAGGTTCGCAAACGGAATGTCCTTGTCGCCCGTCGCCGGCGTCTTGGAGGTTGAGTTCTGCCATAGAATCTCCCACTCGGGCAGGTTGGTCTTGAAGAAGTCGACAAAGTGCTTCTGCGTCTTGGCCTGGCCTTCGGTCCCGGGCACGCGCGGGATCAGGATGGGTGCCAGGAGCTTGCCGGTGTGAATGTCGAAGTCCTGGCCGGGAGAGGGAAGACTGCGCAGGTCGTCGTCGGTCAATGTCCCGATACCGAGCGCGGCGCCCACCAGGCTCAAGAGCGGGGCCACGAGGGATGCCCGCAAGAGGTTGAGATGCATCTCTTCTTCTTTTTTGTTTATACGGAGAGTGGAGGTGATGGTTTCGAAGGGATCTGAGAGGCTCCAACCTGCAGGGCCAATCTGCGCGCTCCCTCTCTCAATGCGTGAAGCGGCCGAAAGCAAGCAACGAACAAGCAAAGACTAATCAGGGAACAAGGAACGGCGACGCTAGACCAAAGACTGGAAACACGTCAAGACGAGGCTGTCATCGTCTCGACAGCAACCACATGAGTCGGTGCTTACTGTGTCCTGGCATGTATAAGGGAGGATGTCCAGGTGCTATTATCGCCAGATATCTGGCTGTTATCTTAGCCCCAGCCCAGAGCGCATGTAAGACCGAGCGCCTAAATAATAACGGGGTGTCGTGGCCACTGCGGGATCAACCCCCGCTAAACCGCATTGCGGAGGCCCTGGAATTTGTGCCCTTGTTCCTGGGCTTTTGTTGAGCCGCTATTTCTCGAACCGCGCTTCATCGTCTTGTTCAGCCGGCATGTGGCTTATAAGGGGCTTGCTTTATTCTTATTCTAGGGGTCTTGAATGGTTGTTGGTGGTATGACCGACTTGCCACTTTTTGACGTTGCTCTCAAACCGACTGCAGATTTCCCATCCAGCCAGGAACTGCTCCACCTCTCTTACACGGTCAAATATGAGGTATGTATGTTGAAAGTGTTCTTGATCAAACAATGACGCCTAATCGTGGTGCTGAATCTACATGTAGCCCCGTATTAATAGGAATACCGAGTAAGGATAATACACATCGCCCCTCATGATGGCCCGGAACGCAAAACGGCCAGAGCAATTGTTCCATGATACAAAAGCGTAAAGCACCATCCAAAACGCCATATCAGCCGTGCGCATCGTGCACCGAGCTGCTCAAAACGAAGTCGTCTTTCCTTCTCTATGTGCAAGTGCCCCCCGATCCATGTCTTCTAGTTGAAAAGCTTGCCGTGTCACCTGGCTTCCCTTCCCTCTTTTTTTCCATGTTTGAAGCCTGCCTACCACCAGGGTGTTGAAATCCTCATACCGCATCAAGAAGCCTCCAAGTTCGGTTCATGAGGGCATTAGTTGTGTCAAGGAGCATGAGCGCAAAAGTACACAATGTGAAAGTGAAAAGAATAGGACCTCGAATCCCGAGATTCCTCTAGTTCTTCATGATGATGATCCATCGTGTGCATCTAATGCAGCTTCGTGGCGGCTCGGGCAGCCATCTTGTTGGCCATCTGCTTCTCCTTTGGAATGGTGAGAGCGTTGATGCCCAAAAAATTGCAGATGCTGGTAATCACCAGGTAGGCCCAGCGGAAATAGACCACCATCGCGAAGATGAGATAGGCCCACAGGTAAAACAACTCCAGCTCGGGGCTGATCTGGGGAAGACCGATTCGAGGAAGGTTCCCGAGAACGGCACCGCCGACCAGCGGCGTCAGCATGACAGTCCAGTAAGGGAACGGCTGGCGGGTCAGGTGCGCCAGGATCATCTTGGTCGTCAAACGTCCAAACACAAAGGACATGGTGAAGCAGAAGAGGGTAAGGTGGTTGTCCTTCATGAGCGAGCTGTAGGGCGAGAAAACCCAGGCACCAATGCAGATGGTGAAGACGGCCATCGGAATCCACTCGAAGAAGACGGGGAGGACGGGGAGGTTCTTTGCTCGGCGCGCTCGGGCAACGTTCAGGACGCAGAAGGGGATGTGGCAAGTAACCAGCAGCAAGACCAACATGCCGACCCAAATATCCCGGAAAGACACATCCCCAATGAGGTGAGCCACTCCCTGCAGGTGGTCGCCCCAGATATGCGCCAGAGGCTTCGTGAAGACGTCGGGTCCGTAAATTCCAGAGACAATCATGATGCCGCACGCAATGAGGAGGCCTTCGGTAGGGCCGTTGAAGAAGCCGAGGTATAGGGTGTGGGTGTGGTACGTCTCCCACGTCGAGAAGAACATGGGAAGGCATGGGACAAGCGCCGTGAAGACACCCGAAGGCGAGGTGCCCAGTCCCATGGCGGCCGTCTCGAGCAAACTGGCGAGCGTGCAGTTGAGCGAATCGATGCCGTGGTCGAAGAGCTCGCCCAAACCGCTCGAGGTCCCGGTCCTTCTTGCCTGCTTGCCGTCGACATTGTCCATCGTCTGATACATGAAGAGGCCGAACGCGAAGCTAAAGTATAGCCATGACGGTGCCTACACAATGTGGTTTCTGTGTCAGCATGGTGAGACGCGCTGGCGGCTTGCAGGGCGGTGACGTACGGGTCCCACCAAGTCGGGCACATAGATGACCATCAACCCGACGTTGAAGAGAATGAAGAAGAAGCCCAGGAGGGTGACCATGTTGGGCGCGAGCCATAGCGGTAGGATCTCGACAAAGGCATTCCACTGCAGAGCAATTCCCGTTAGCTACCGTTTTGTAATGTCCGTGTCTTGCATTGTCGTGTCGTCGCGAGTAGGGGCAGCGCAGCGTCGATGGGCAACGTCATGTCGAAGCGAAGGGAGGTAGTTTCGATCGGTGAGGCCATACCCAGGGACCGAGAATGTATTTCGATACTGGTGATTTATCGACGCTCGAGTATTTGTACGACTTGAGATGGATCAGGGCATCATCTGAGATGCACTCGGCCACAGCCTGCTCTAGATCCACCAATTCCGGGTTAGCCACCGCCAGTATAACAGCATAGGAAGGGAGACGAAAAAAAAATAGCGATGCCCTCCAGCTGTCACCTCGATAGCGCCGCCACGCGGCCACGACCCATCGAAACGAAGCAGGACACCCCTTTCCCACCCCCTCGGCTTCAAACAAGATCTGGACCTACTTGTGTTAGGAGCCATACTGCCACCACCTCGTGTTGAGGTAATATCGCCTTGGTGCAATGGCAGCGTGTTGCTGGACATCGTAGAGGGGGACGGCGAGGCCGGGGCCCGGAGGGAGGTAGGAGCTTTCTCTTTTAAAGAGGACACAAGGAGAAGCGGCGCCAAAGGGGGAGGGGAGCCTCTTCGGTTGCTCCAGGTTTGTCTCTGCGGGAAGAACTAGCACGAGCAGGTTACTTCCTTGCTCCCGTGCGTCCGAGACTGCGCAAACCTCAGACAAGATTTTTTTTTTTTGCTGCTGCTGCTGCTGCTGCTGCTGGTCGCCCAAGTGACCAAGAGTCTGGTTTCGTTGGGAGGCGTGCATGAGGAGGGACGGTTTGTGGTCCCTCGGACCCCTGCTAAAGAGACCTCGGAAAATCTGCCCGTGGGCCTCTTGGACCGCTAAACCCGTCCCAGTCCCCTGAGCTGGAGGCGCTACGAGGCCCGAGAAGCCCCCAGAGAGCTGCTGGAGAGCTTCCACGGCTCGCCTAAATGGGGGATCTTTGACGCGGGCCCCACTGTCCAATGCGTAATCTGCCAGTCAGTTGGTGTTGTGGACGCCAGCACGTGAAAGCCGCCAGCCCCAATTACATGCCCGCCCGTCGAATTGGGACCAATCTCCCCGACTTCAAGACGCTCAGCTCTCGGAGTAGCGGTACCTTGCGAGACGCTGTGAGTTGTTGGGGATTGCAAGGCACATCTACCTGCCTTGGTGCAGAAAGAAATGTCATTGAGTCATTTTAGGTATCACAGGTGCTAATAACGGGTAGTGTGATGTGTGATGTTGTTAGCCATGCCGGATTGATGGGCCGGCAGGAAGCGCTACATTCATGTCATGGCGTTTAGTACATCAATGCAGTTGCTGGCTGACGACGCAATGAGTTGAGAGTTTGCGGGTGATGCTGCGCCGAAATCCTGTGACACCATGATGGACAACTACCTAATAGTACTAGCAACAAGATGGATCAACATCTCCCCATAAAGGAGTGGAAGTTAAAGGACAAGAGCAATAAATGAGAGCAGAAGACATCATCAAGTTGCATCACAATTATCGTGATGTGCTACATACATGTGCCTATCCGGGTACTACCTAGGTGAGAAGCCTGCTGAAAATACCTACAAGTCCCCAGCTTCATCTGATCCCTCATCGCTCAATCGGCAGGCTTCCTCCCTGCAGCGACCTGATCCCCTCAATATGCACGTAAACCCTGCACAGAGTCTCCTCGAGGGAGGCCGTGCGTATCGATATTGCAGATGCATCGAGCCTCACCCTCGCCATGATGTCAACTACTAGGTAGTACCTACTCCGGGACCGATCGCGTGATCTGGGAAGCATCATGTGCCAAAGCTCAACAAAAAGTTCACATGTCCGGATAGACTCGCACCAATGCATTCATCCATGCAAGATCAACCGCGTAGCCTAAATGCATGTCGACTGGAACCTCCCATCATTTTTCCGTACCCGATTCACGGTGCTAAGACAAGATAGGGCAGCGAATCATGTGCTCAAATCAACTTACAAATACGTACCCAGGTGCAATCTTGAGGACAAGACAAGAGGCATGCGGCCAGTTCAGAGTGGCAAGCAATTATAATCGTATCAATTGTATCGTATCAAAACAGGGCATGCAAAAAGTATTAGTAATTTCATAGTCCAACCTCACCCCGTACGTATATGCCAACGTCGAGGGATACCAATGTAAAGCGCACGCTCCAATGAGAAACCAAACCAATCAACCATTATGAGCGATCCTCCCGAGCACACCCAAATGTTTGCTTAATCGCACGACTCTTTTTCAAGCACCATCGTCTTACAGCATGGCAAACCCAACAAACATGGTTCCAAGGAGAACAGCCAGTCCATAGGCTCGTCCAACCTCGACCGCGGGGGCTGCCATCGACTTGCCCTTGCCGCTGCTGCTGCTGCTGCCTCCTCCGGGGGTACCGGTGAAGATGGTGTCGGGGCCTGCTGTAGTGGAGGTGCTTTCTGCCGTAGTCTGAGTAGCAGTGGCGGTCGTGTTGTACCGCTTGGGATCAGTGGCACCGCAAGGGTTGTCCTCGGCGCAGTTAGAGGCACAAGTGTTGTCTCCTCCGCAGTTGTTTCGGCACTGAACGACGTATTCTTGGCAGATGAAGAATGGCAGCGTCAGGGTGTATTCGGAGATGTTGGGCTGCTTGTTGTCACCGCAGAGACAGCCATAGCTCAATGTTTTCTAGTAGTAAGAGACATTGTCAGCATTGAGCACACTTAGGTAGACTCGCAATGGGAGATCCAGTGACGTACAGGATTACACTCGTTGACCAGCGTCTTCTTGTTGGTGGTCTGCTGGCAGATGATGGGGCACGTCGACGTCTCCGAGTTGCACCAGTTCTCTGCATCCCCATTAGCATCAAAGAACTTGCTCGGCGGACAAGATCATATCTCACGTCTTGTCGACAAAGGAACACTGTCGGGATCGATGTAGTAGTCCTTAGCTATCGAGACGGCAACCATGGTGGCGGTGACCAGAAGTGACTTGAGGGACACCATCTTGACTGTTGTATGTGATAATATGTCGAGGGAGAAGACGCGCTTCGTGATGAGGGGGTAGACCAATGATGCTGTGAGAGACCTGTCGCGGAGCGGTGTTAGTGATGCAGTCTGCAACGATGCACAATTGAATGCTTGTTCGCGAGATATGAAGACAGGAGAGGAAGAGAGAGGACGAGAGAAGACGGAGGAAGCAGCTCGGGCGAGGACTCACAGATTATGTAAAAACGACCGGCAGGCGCAGGAGAGTGAATTGCGGATCCAGAAGCGAGAGACCGGGGGAGGGAGAAGGAGCTCGAACAAACGACTCGATAACGACAGAGATGGCAGCGGCGGCGAGGGAAAGAGAAGAAGAAGAAGAAGCAGAAGCAGGACAGAACCAAGGAGGAGGCACGCGGCGAGAAAAGCACCTGGCACTTTTATGAGCTGGCCGGCGGAGGCGACGGAGGTCCGGCTCGGGATGTCTCCAGAAGAGCCAGAGTGACCAGGGCGGGTGGGAAGCGAGACCAGGAGTGTCTGTCTGGCCACGGCCCCCCCCCAGCTGCTGGAAGCTGTTCCATCCCTATCAAGCCGATGGACGCACAAACGGCCAGCTTCAGTATCAGGCTAGCTCCAGTTCGTGTTGCCCTCCACAGGCCACCGTCTGGGCAGAGCAAACGGGGCCCCCTTGGGTCTCACATTGCGTGTAGACTTGTACTCGAGCGATGGGGTGTCGGTACTTGGTGGTTGGGTTGTAGTTGTACTACGATAGGTGCAGGTGGGAAAAGAGGGATGCAGAGAGACGAATCGATGCCGCGAGTCGTGATAGTGCGGTGCTAACAAGCAGCGGTACCTCGTAAGGTTGCGTCTGGAGCTCGATCTAGTGCTGCTGCTACTGCACTTCTCGCACTCAATTGCTGAGAAGCTTTGCACCAAGTGGCGACCAGGAGCAGCTATCTACAAAGCATCGAACAGCGTTTGAGCATACCTTACGTAGGTAGGTACCTAGAGTCAAAACAACAACCTTCGACCAGATAGTACACGGCTTTGCGGCGGCAACAGGGGGAGGGCTTCGAAAAGCTACGAGTACCTTCAATACCTACAAATTACAAGTCATCCCATCCATCGTCAAATTGCCCGCTAGTGCGCAGTACTAGTAGCGCGTCTTCGCTAGTGGAAAGATCCGAGCTTGCAGTATTAGCTTCCTCTCCCCCCTTTTTATGAGCTTCTGGGCAAGCTGGGAAATGAACCGAGCGGCTTACTTTCGCGGGTGGGAAAAAACGGGCACCACACGAGAAGAGGCTGGATCTGCCAATGGCGTCTAACGTTCATGTACCTAGTAAGCCAGGCTCTCTCTCTCTTTCTCTGCAAATCCCCGTGGCACAAGTGTTGACAACTGGCGTTCTGCTGTCCGACTCTGGCCTCTCATTCTCTGAAGCAATCCACCCGCCATATGCATAACGAGTACTACTACGAGTACAACCGCGATAACCTGATGGCATCGTGCGGCTCCTCGGGCGGACTCTCCCATCAAGCCGTGCCGCAGGCAAAGTCGACGGGGGGCCCAACATTACGAGCCCGCTAGCCAGCGCCGAGAGCAGTTGAGCCTGTCGCCCGTTGAGCCAGGATTCTCCGCTTGGTCGTTGACGAAGGGAATGGGTAATAATCGAGAGAGAGAGAGAGAGAGAGAGAGAGCCACCCATCCATTCTACGCCGTATCAGTCGCCCCCCTTCGTATTCTGCTATGCATGTAGATGGAGACGGGAGCTACAGACTCGACCTTATGCAGACACTTGCGACCAGTAGGCACGTCCAGAAGGCAGGCGAAAATGCTCCGCGTTCTCCGCACACTAGCAATACTAGTAGTAACGGCTCCAGAGGAGGCAGAGGAGGCCGTCATGAAGCCTGTTGACATCGTAACAAGATCCGCGAGGAATGCAGCCGACTCTGCTGGCCTGAACAGTCACATTCGTGGGGAGATCCACCGACACAACCAGGCCGCGATCATCATGCCTGTAACATTGCAAAGAGTCCTAGCGAGGCCAAGGGAGGAGGGGCGCGGGAAGACATATTACTCGTACGGACGAGAGCCGCCCTCTGTCCAAGCACGGTTTCATGGCTTCACTAACACTTCACGGACACTTCACCTACTTTATCTGAGCATTGAGAATGAGGGCCCTCCATCTTCGCTGCCCTCAACTGTTAGGACGGGAGTCTGTGTGCGGTTTGTAGCTTCAGGTCTGCGGTACTCTCGCGTATTCTTGAGGCTCGAATGTGCGCAGAGGACCGCCCTTCGGAGTCGGCGAGCTACAAGGGCGGTACATGACCTGTCAGAGACATGCACCCCGATCCCGGCCACGACTCCATTCCTCCTCCCCGCCCAAGAAGGCAGTTGGTTGCTCGGTGTCATTTCTGCGCAAGTATGCTTCAGTCTCAGTCGCATGGGGGGGCCTGACGAGCACAGACAGGCAGCCCCGTTCGAGTGCTTCCATGAGCATCCACTCAAGCAGCCCCGGGGTGATGATAATGATGGAGGCAAGGCTCGGGAGTTACAAAATAAGGCGCTTCTGCTCGTATCTAAACGCACATACCTACTCCTACAGTGTCCATATATCACCTCCAAGAATGTAATCTTACAGACGACGATACGAGAGAGCAGAGATGCCCACTGCCGCCGGCATCGAAAGCTTGGCTCGCAGATCTGAGAATCTGGGGCAGAGCCAAATTGGAGGGACGACGTTGGAACCAGCACGACGATTCGCGAATGAGAGCCCAGGCCTGCGTGAGCGTTATAATGAGGGTCAGCAGTCAGCAGGGTCCCGTTTAGAACTGTTGTTGTGGAGAAGGAAAATTGGACTGGACGCTGATTATCCATCACATCAGACGACGATCATCCCCGAGCTTCCAAGCATGAAGAGGCAGGACTCTTTGATGCAACTTGATATTACTGACTCTACTCAGTCCTCGGTACGCTTTCGTTGGCGCCAGAATACGACACACCGCATCGGGCCCAAGGCCGTTGGAGCAATATGAGTTCGAATGACATGGCAACGGATTACAATTTGAGTCTCAGCTGCAGGGCCCCTTTTTTACAGGTAGTAGGTGTCTCTCCGAAACGGTCAACAGACGGTGAGGGCGTCTGCCCAATGGCGTCTTCCATGCAACGGAGCACTCCGTTGTATCGATCGAAAACCCTATATGGGCATGTCTCAGCCTCGCAGCAACCGGTTATCGGTCGACGGTGGTTATTTTTGGCTGTTCAGCCCAATGCACCAGAGTGTAAATTGCGATGGGTCGTCTACTTTGGCTGTCTCAGACGAGCACCTGAGTGATGGAGAGACAGTGGCGACAGGCAACAGCATACTGCAAGAATGGCTGCCACAATCTCGCATACTATCACCAAACTGTCTCTCGGCGAGACGGAAACATGAATGCTGGCCAGCAGCAGCCACACAGCTGCCAACCCAAGCAGGATGCCGTATCGTACTGAGCAGGGAGTGTCCCGCTCTCTACGACGGAGCATTTATACGTCTCCGAGTCGATAGGGCATGCGATGCTTCGTATTCCTTGGATCCAATCACTGAAAGGGCCTCTGTACATCTAACCACTGGAGTCAGCCCATCATTGCTCTGGATGAGCAGAACCGAGTGGCGTGGTAAACTGTATGGCAAGAAGCCAATACGAGTGTCTGCAACGTCGGGCTCACATTCACCTAGCAAATTAACCGTTCCATAGTACATTTAACCATGACACACCACCAGACATCCCTTACAGAACCATCGAACGCTAGCAAAAGGTGCATGCATGTAGCCTATTCTCACCTAACGGTGGCATCACTGCTCAAGGCCGATAGCCGTAGTCACCTTTCCATGGCATGGCTTTCGACGGCAGCATTGTGACCAAGCAGCTCTAGATACATGTGCCCAGGCAGCAGACACAACTCTCGTATATACCGAGAAAGGGAGTAGGATATCAGTTGGCGAGAGCTGTGCGTAGCACTGAGATATTGGAGAGATCAACGCATAGATCCTGACGAGCTGGTGCGTGAATAGTAGCTGATTACAAGACACCATGTCGACCGAGCTCGAAGCATTGACTCCAAGTCATGCAGCAGTGGTGCGTGCAAGCGGCCACTTAGGTATGTACGATAGAACCACACGTCTGGTTCACGATCTGACCAGGAAAAGGCCCTACGCCAAAAAGCATGTCGCTCCACAGGCCCCTGAGGCTCTCGATAGCCGCTCCTTGAAAACGAATCTGCCACATGGGCTCCTGGCCATGGATTCCACAACATGGAAATTAATCCTTGTGTGGAGCTCTCACGCCATGTCTTGCTTGCAGTTAGCAGTCTTATCGTATAAGAATTACAAGACCTTTCATGTGCCAAAAAAAAAAAAAAAAAAGGTTGCATACCTTGCCTTTCACCATGATGAACATACACAAGGTGGACGTCGTGGCTGGACACTCGACATGTAAGGTGGTCGACAAAATCCCACTACGTCACAGCCTCATGGCTTTTGTTAAACTCGATGGAAACCCCACGTCGTGGCAGGTTTTAGCTGCCGTGTGGGAGTTCCTAGTCGTTACGCCACTCTGCCGGACTGCCGGGCCATTCATTTATTTGCTTGCCAACCGGAGGCCGTGTAAGACGGCGAGCGAATAGTAGGCCACAAGTTCCAGCAGAACGTCCCTTCTAGACTCTCATGGATCTTTTCCATCTACAACCGCCAGCTTCTCCAATACAATCCATACCTGGTACCTTACAGGCCTCCGACGGCATCGAAATCACGACACTATCCCGGCCGTCCCGTTTCTTTCGCATTCGGACCCGATCCGTGACGAGTCCCGCGCGCAATCGCAATTCCTGCCAAGGCATCCCAAGAGCCCCTCCAGGGCTGCGGCTCAGATTTCGACTTGACAGACACACTCTCGATCGACAGACAGCCACGCGAGCAATCTGCGATACTTCTACTACACATGGCTGAATGGCGCCGGCTGTAGACGAGGACCATGCGCCAAGCGAGTTGACGAGCGAGACAGGGCCACGGCCGCCGGCGGGCGAGTCTGGCGAGTCTGGCGGCGCAGCGGCAGCGCCGGGTCGCACCTTGAGCAGGCTGGACACGCAGCTTGCTTCCAGAGACGACAGCGCCGCCTCGCGACGAGAACAAGCCAGCCGTCGTGCCGAGGGCGAGGGCGAGGGCGAGGGCGAGGGCGAGGGTGACGAGGCAGCGCTGCGCAACGCGACGACATCGCCGAGCTCCGCCACGGTCACCTCGCCGCCGCCGTACTGGCCGCACGCCTTTGCGCACCAGCGCACCGTCTCCAACGTGTCCGCCGAGTCCATCCTGCCGATAACGTTGCGCGACAACGACACGAGCGACGACGACCGGAACAGCGCGTGCTGGGCCAAGAGCGTCGAGATCACCGACTACATTGTCGTCAACGGGAGCAACACCAACATTGGCGCATTCGTCGTCTGGAACGTCCGGGTCGAGACGTTGAGTGTGAGTTTTTTTTTTTTTTCCCCTTTTGCCTGCCGGTCTCCTTTTATTTTGCGCGAAGTTGCTTTGGGGGGCATTGAATTGCCCAATATCTTGCGCGCTTGGGGTTGCTGTTGTTGTTGTAACCTGTGTGTGAGTGAGAGAGAGAGAGAGAGAGAGAGAGAGAGCGCTTGTCTGACGGCTTGATATATTTCTAGGGAAGCTTCATGAATATCCGAAAGCGCTACTCCGAGTTTGACGACTTCCGGCAAAAGCTCACATCCTCGTTTCCCAACTTCAAGGCCGCCGTGCCGGAGCTCCCGCCGAAAAGCGCAATCTTCAAGTTTCGCCCCAAATTTCTAGAGAAGCGCCGCGCCGGGCTGCAATATTTTTTAAAGTATGGATTGCCGTCTCTGCCCAAGATTGAGGCTTGCATAGACTTACCTCTATATGTGCCTACATAAACTAACACGGCGCTTTCCTCGCAGCTGCATTATGTTGAACCCAGAGTTTTCCGGTTCACCTGTTCTTAAAGACTTCCTCTTTGCGTAACTCACGCGGCGCATTCTGAATGTCTTTCAGAGCATCTTTTCGCAGACGGGGAAAAGGGGAAATCAGGACGACGGCGCATGGGTCACAAAAAGAAAAAGAAAACATCGGAGGAGCGCCCAGGTGCAACCGGACGACGATGAAGCCGAGGTTCTCCTCTTTGAGGTAATATTCTTCTTATTCTACATGTATGCTGAGCACGTCCTCCGTACTCAGTATTGTACATGCCTGTGTTATTAGCATCGTTGAGACGGAATACGGTAGGGTAATGGCGGCAGGATAATGCGGCCTTGTATAATAATCAGCATCTGTAGTAGGATACAACTAGGTAATGATAATGAGGAATCCTGAGCAAAGTTACAGACGATCCGACTGTACAAATGATTTGAGCGCTCAAGCAACCCCCTGCGACGACGATACATGCATTCACCCCTTGAGCGATACGCGCTGCACCACCGTTGATTCCATGCCTATCGTGCCACGCCATGTTCGCCCGAACCGCTGCCAGAATACATTACATGTAACGCCTCTGCATGCGGCTCCTCATATTCCACATCCCATCAATTTCATCCAACTAGGTACTAGTATTGCATTCAATCACTGACAGAACAAGCCCCAACCTCTCTCATTGCCCATGTCACGCCCAGCACAGCTCCGCTCCGCCTTGCACCGCCTCAAACATGTTTCGTTACTACCTACCTACTAACATAACTACCTACCTAGTAATACTAGGGCCAACCATGCGAACCGCAGCGTTCGTCTGTTTTTGCTTGGCCCAGAGCGTGCCGTTTCCGAGACAGACACAGAAAATACCTACATAGAGGCGCCATGTTCGGGAATCCTACCCTAATCCCGTCTCGGCTGGGCGCAGCGGATTTGGGTACATGTAGGGGCGACATGGAAGATCGATTGTCCCAAGAGATTTTCGGAGGATTCCGCATGCACGAGGCTGACAGCTGCGTCACTGTGTGATGCGTGGCCATGTAGATATGTATCTATCGACTACTTCTGCTACATATGCAATACATTTGACGATGCCTGGTTCATGAGGAGATCTGTATCCCCTGGTTTTGCCTCCATTGAACGAACGGGGTAGAAACAGGAGGATACATAAGACCACATGTACAGTCTCTTCTCACGTAGAACTAGAGAGACTCCGGGATTCATTGGCCGTTAATTCCATTCTCACAGGCACCTTGGCAGATAGGACAGACCCACGTCACGTCATCTCACTGCATCACTAACTCTTTGGTTTCTGATCCATAAGTTTCTCAGGAAATAACACAGTACATACCTTGCAGTAACTCCCGTGCCACACATCCCCAGGGCGAGCCAGCTTCACTTCAGCTCCCTTGAGCTCCCCTCCAGTGCGCATCCGGCTCTCGCAGCACTTTGTAGTCCCGCCCATCATGGCCCCAGATCTCAGATGGGAGGCGGAGCGTCTCAACGCCTTGCCATGATGGTTTGCTGAACGCCCCGACGCTTTTGGGTCCTTGCGTCACCCCGTCATCAACAAACGGCACCGAATCCCCAGTTCAGGGGCCCGTCTGATAGGTGGTCAGCGCCCAAGCAAACATGTTACCTGGTCCAGCAGACGTACCGCTGTCCATTGGGTCCGTCGAGGCGGCCACGGGTCTCTTTTTTTAGTTCTTATCAGCGTCTTAAAGGGCCGTCTTCCCGTGCCTGTAGTGCCGCCTGTGATCCAAAAAGACGAGCCAGATATAAAGCCTGCCGCCTACCTGGAGCTCAGCTCTTAGATCCGGAGCTTCTGCCGGACAACCCGAAGCTCTAGACCAACCTTCAACTTTCCTTCAGCTTTCTGTTCTCAGCTCGACAATACTTTCTAGCGGATCGAGGATTGACAGTATAAGCCGACGTCGGGTAGCTTTCTGATTAATTCTTCGTCTTTGTCGGCCACACATGCAACCTCGCAGAAGTAGCTGTCTCCCATGGGAGGTTCCAGGAGCTGCATGAACGTGTTAGACGACGACCAGAAGCCATGCATTCCAGAAATCCGACAAGCTCCAGCTTCACCTCCAGCTTCTCCACCCTCACCTCCTCTTCAGCCAAGTCGCAACAGTATTTGGACTCGCTGATACCGCCGTCCCGTGAGCAGTTCGAGCGCATTGCCCATGTGCAAGAGGAAAAGGAAGAGGAAATCAGGCAAAGAGTCAAGGAGCAGAAGCGCAGATCACACCAGGAGAGCAGGCGAAGCTTGCAGTCAGACAGAAGTGATGAGAGGAGCGATGCGGCCCGCGTCATTCAGAAGACATTCCGGGGCTATCGAGCAAGGCGAGCGATGGACGGCTTCACACTGGATCCGAGCACGAGATGGATAACGGCCATTCGCGAGGCCCAGTTCCGCGAAACCACACGACCTCGAGGCAGGTCATTCACCGGTCAGAGTCAAGACACGCTGTCAACTGGGGATACCAACGATGTCCACGCCATCGCCCGGTCGAACTGGAAGAAGCTGGGCATGATTGCTTTGCGAGCCGGCCACGATGACGAGGAGCAAGAGTCCGATTCCGACAGCTCAAGTGCATCGACTGGCTTGTCGCCCCGGGAAAAGGAAGAGCTGAGAAAGCTGCGAGAAGAGGCCAATGCCCAGCGGCGATCAACTGCTCTCACGCTGGGGCTGCAGTACTGGTTAGAGATCGTGGACCAGAAGCACCGGTACGGAACCAACTTGCGCATGTACCACGAGGAATGGAGGAAAGCCGACACCAACGAAAACTTCTTCTACTGGCTCGACTATGGCGAGGGGCGATACATTTCGCTCGACACATGCCCGCGAGACCAACTGGAGAGGGACCAGGTCCGCTATCTGTCGCGAGAGGAGCGCCAGTACTATCTGGCCACTGTCGACGACCAGGGTCGGCTCTGCTGGGCGAAGAACGGCGAGCCCATCGACACGAGCGACAAGTACAGGGACAGCATATATGGCATCGTTCCTGTAGACGATCCAGCACCGCCTTGGCGGCCGGCGGTAGAGCCGAATCCCTACGCCGAATCGTCCAGCGGGCTGACTTCGAGCTCATCAGCCTCGTACTCAGATCCGAACCACGAGCAACACCGTCCAGACAAACACGCCCATCACACCAACCCGCCGCCTGATTCGCGCGACGTCAAGAAGGTGAAGCAGTTTTCCGCCACGTCAACCCTGAACAAGCTGCTGCGGAAGACGGTCAAGGACGGCACGTGGATCTTTGTCGCGGACACGTCGTTCAGGCTCTACATCGGCATCAAGCAGGCGGGCGCATTCCAGCACTCATCGTTCCTCCAAGGCGCCCGCATCTCGGCTGGAGGACTCATCGGCATCAAGGAGGGCAAGCTTACCTTCCTGTCGCCACTCAGCGGCCACTACCGACCCCCGACGTCCAACTTCCGCGCCTTTGTGCGGAGTCTCAAGGCCGAAGGCGTCGACGTGGGACACGTGCCGATATCAAAGGCATACGCCGTCCTGCTGGGCCTGGAAACATACACCAAGACTCGGCGAGTGGGCAAAGACCTTGTGCACAAGGCGATTCACAGGAAGAACAAGACGATCCATCCCAAGGAGACGAAGAAGAAAGAGGAGGAGGAAAAGGATAAGAGCAAGAGCGCGCAAAAGGAGCGACAAGTGGTGGAGATGCAGAAGCGGCAGACTGAACTCGAGAAGCAGGCGCACGTGGAAGAGACGGCCATCAAGGCGCTGAAGAAGCTTCACCTCGTGCCCACGGCTGGGCAGGCATCTGAGAAGAGGAGCGTACCATCTCGTTGAGGGAAAAAGCACTGCTTTGTTTTGGCTCAAGGCATTCATTCTGGCTGCATCGGACTGTTACGGTACATGAAAAATACCCCCCCCTTGGTTTTGTTGATTTTGTTGTTTAGATCAACTCATTCTTGCTGTATGATGCATAGACGAGCGAATTTGATAAACGAACTCTACTAGATGGTTCATTGACACTGTGCCCTTCTTACCTTACATCTGATACCAAAGTGATACCGGGTAGTATTATAATAGCTATCCGTCAACCTACAACGTGTCCAAGGCAGTAGGTAGTCATGGAGCAATGAGTGGTAAGTCTAGCATATATCGAAAATCAGAGAGAGAGCTGCTTGTCTTCTGAGAAAACGTCCTAGAATCCATTCCCGTGTTTGCGTCGGATGCATTGAAAGAGCTCGAAGAACGGAAGCCCCAGAGCTCCGAGTGTCCTGCAAGCTCCAGCTCTAAAAGGAGGCTGAGCACCCCGCTGGAAATTAGTGAGCAGGTCCGCTGTAACGACGCCACCTGCCAGGCGGTTCGGGGGACAAGAGCCACTGGAGCCACTCGCTAGAACCGCCAAACCCCCGTGGCGCGCAGGCGCTAGAGCCCCCTTCTGCACGCAAGGGAGGGAGGAGCAGCTGGAGGAGTAGGTAACTAGCTGGGTAGGTAAGGTAGCTAAGAAAAAAAAAAAAAAAGGCGACAGAGCGTCCGTCCCAAGGAGCGGGAATCGCACAGTTGAATATCAACGTCACGTCGCACGAAAATTACAAAGCGGCATCCGGTGCCCATCGAGCAAAAGACGTCGAGGCAACGCGTGTCCCGCCAAGCGACAGCGCCCTCTGCAGCAGCCCTGAAGAAACATGACAGGCGTGCTCCGGCTTGCCAATGGCCTCCATCACCCGCTCCAACCGGCGAGCTGAGGGCCTTCACCCCTATGACCGTAACGTGAACGCCAGCCCCCTCACGCGCCCGGCGCCTGGGCCAAACTCCTTCCACCACGGCGCGGCGGCGGCGGGCGGTCGCACAAAGCGAAGCCTCGACGTGGCCGAGCGCGACCTCGACGCCCTGCGGCACAAGAAGACGAGGATCGCCGTCGAGATACTCGCAAAGCCCCAGCTGCCTCGCGAGCCCGTGAATGTACAGCCGCCGATACCGCGACGAGCCGCTGTGGCGAGCAGCGCAAGTACGAGTAGGCCGCCGCCGCCTGCTGCCCCTGTGCCGCCCACCAGGCCAGCAGCGTCCACGGCCACCACGTCCACGCCCGCGCCCACGCTCACGCCCGCGCCCATCTCCGCAGCCGCAGCAGACCCGGAGCCGCCCAACGCCAGCCTGACGAAGCACCAGGCCAAAGTAATCAATGGCATACGGCACGAGCTCGATCGTCTGCAGCCGCGCCCCGACGACACCAGGGACACCAAGGAGCAGGGCCGCAAGCTGCGGTCGCAGGAGGCCACCAGGTTCAAGAGCGAGCTGTCTGCCTATTTCCCGGACTACGACGAGGTGATAGGCAACGAGCCCAAGGAACAACGTGAGCAGCCCTTTCTCTTACCTACCTTACCGCTTCTCTCTACCTCTTCTCTTCTCTTTGGGCGTTTGATTTTAACGCGCGAGATTCCCGCTCGATGCCCTCTCGTCAATGACAACGTCTTCGTTTATGTGCTGCACTTGCTTGTTGCACAACGGCGCGTTCTAACCAAACCTCTTTTCTGCAGATTTACTCAACCCCGATACGCCGATTATTATAATCGATAGCAGCTTGTCGCGCGCGATCCCCGACGCTCAACGCACTGGGCCTCGACCCCACCACCACCAGAACCCGAGTGGCGCCGACTTTCCCATCAGAGGATACGGCGATGCGTTGTTCACTGACGTGTTCGACTCGCAGCGGATCGACTTCGGCTTTCTAGACGCTCAACACAAGAACAAGAACATCGAGGACCCCTTACCTGACAGCTTGTTCGAGCCGATCCATAAAAAGGCAGAAAGGGTCGAGCGGTCTATTCGCAACACCGAAAAGGGCCGTGCGCAACATGAAAAGGACCAGATCATCCGACTCCTGGAGGGCCTCCAGGGCCATGACTGGCTGAGAGTCATGGGTGTCAGCGGCGTGACGGAGTCGAAGAAGAAGAAGTTTGAACCGGCCCGGAAGCACTTCATCAAGGGCTGCCAGGCGATACTGGCCAAGTTCCGCAACTGGAGCCTTGAAGAGAAGCGGCGGAAGCTGGAGAAGGAGAAGGCTCTGGCAGAGAAGGCAGAGCGAGAAGGCGAAAGCGACGACAGTGACGCAGAATCCCAGGAAGGGGAGGATACCCGGTCGAGAGAGAGCGACGAGAGTGAGGACGAAGAGGACGAGGACGAGGACGAGGACGAGGACGAGGACGAAGCCGAAGAGGATGAGCCTTCGCAAGACGATGCCAGCGAGACGTCCTCTCCGGCCAAGCAGTTGCGACGCGAAGCAAGGGCGAGATCGAAACTAGCGGCAGCAAACTCCAAGCGGTCACGGCCTGCTCACAAACCTGCACCGCCGACGAAGCCTCCAGAACCCCCAAGAGAGTTTAAATCTTTCTTCGCCAAGAGGTATGAGCGCGAGAGCGCTCTCAACAGGCAGAGACGAGCCGGCAGAAAAATCCTCGCCTGGGGTCATCCCATCCCCGACATAGCGGAAGCCGACTTTATCCTGCCGGAAGAGTATCGGGATGAGGAAACACTAAAGGCGCGTGAGAGGAAGAAGCGCAGGGACAGGCGAGAGCTGCGGACTTTGAAGTAGGTAGGTAACCATTGGATCATTGCTACTCAGGGGCGTCACGCGGGGGAGGCTGGGAGGGCAAAATACAGATTGGCGTCTTGGGGGGGTCTGCTTTACAGGGCGTTTGGCGGTTACGGTGATATCATCTTCGTTCTCAGTTCATACTCGTGCAAGGACAATGGCTCGGCAACATGGAAGTGTTGGGGGCAGCAAGCAGCATGTAAGATACCTACCTAGGTACGGTAGCAGTACAGGTGGTTTAGGTAGTACCTACTATGGTTCTCAGGTTCGTTGTATCAAGGGAGATGCGCAATCCATGCGGAAGATTTCGAAAGATTCAAAGCTCAATGTTGATTAACGCATAGTAATCTGATGAGGAGCGTGACCCTTGAACTCAGCAAACACAGACATGTGAAGCTGAGAACAAACTGAGATGCAAGCAAAAGGGCGTCACCAATGCGTCGATGCGCGAGGCTTTGCCGGCCAATAGCGGGACACGCTGCTCTGCTGGGGTACAGCAAGGTTGGGCCAGTCGGAAGCCACAATGGGCGGCAAGCTGGTCCGTGCTCCTTTCGAGCTTCTTTCGAGAGACGCGCGCCCGCCGCTGGCAACTTGGATCTGTTAAGCAGACCTTTTGCTACGACCTCCAGTTTGTCGCCTTCGCCAGCGCTTCACAGTCTTTTGATTTCCTCGCTGGGCGTATCCAGCTGGTGCCAGATCGCGTTCTGCTTCCGCGGCGCCCTTTCTCTGTCGCCACAGCCGTCGTGCGACTTGCCTCTCCCCACGGCCTCGGGCTCCGAGCAGCGACAGACAAACTCGACTCCAGCAGATGCGATGCAGCTGACGCAGATCTGATAGTCCTCACCTTCGTCTCAGATGCGCTCGCGACGACTTCACCGACCTCGATGCAGTGACTGTGCCATATAAAGCTCGCCGGAGCCCCGCCTCTCTTCCTTCTCTTTCCCACCTCGCTCTTCAACCCACCGCCATCGCCGCCATGGCTGCAGCTCTTCCCAACGGCACCAGCGGCACCAACTCGACGCCCGACATGGACGAAGCGCTGTCGCCTCACCCCCTGCTGGACGGAGACGATGGCCTCCCCCCCATCGAGGACCGGACTGTGACTGGATACTTCGTCTTCAAGCAGGAAGTGAACCTCGAGGTCAACTTTCGAGAGCGACGCATCGATGGCACAACGAATATTTTCATCGTTACCTTTGCCGACAAGGCAGTCGACGAGGTCCTCCTGGACGCTGCCCAGTGCGAGATCGACACCAACAACATCACGGTCACGGAGATGCGAGAGGTCGACGGCGAGCCCGTGGAGGGTCAGAAGCGTAAGGTGACTGCTGAATACCACGACCCTTACGAGAAGCTCTCGCAGCCCAAGGGCTGGAACCTGAGGGCCGACCACCACGACATTCGCCGCATTCGCGCTCGATCCATTTTTCACAGCCGCAAAACCGACGTGCCCGCCGAAAATAGAGGCTTCGAGGGCTTTACGCCGGTCTACGGCTCGCTCAAGGTCAACTTTCGAGGCAAGGGGGAACAGGAACGACCGAGATTGATCATTAGGAAGTCAATGTCGAGCATGGATTCCGTGGAAAAGTCTCACAAGCAATTCAAGATCACCATTCCATTTGTGACCAAGAACCCCCGAGACGGCCTGCACTTTGTTGGCGTTGATCCGCTCGACAACCGATTCACGCACATGTACACTCGCCACTCGATACAACCGGGAACTGCTTGCTGCATCTTTCCATGCGTCGACGATCACGGCGCTCGTTGCGACTGGAGGATATCCATCAAATATCCGCGGACCCTCGGTGACGCCCTTCAGCAGGCTCTTGCGACGAAGAAGGACGGTCCATCTCACAATGGGGCGGACAAGTCGCAGACCGATGGCCATGACCTTCACTTCAAGCTCGCTGAGGAGGACAAGCTGCGAGAGATGTCTGTTGTCTGTTCTGGCTTCCTTATGGAGGAGACGGTCGATCCTGAGGATGACCACAAGAAAATCATGATCTTCGAGCCGGAGAAGCAGGTTTCCGTGCAGAAGCTCGGCTTCGCCATTGGCCCGTTTGAGCACATCAATCTCTCATCAGAGTCCCGAACCGAAGAGGACGAAGTGAAGCTTGGGATGAGCGCACTCAAGATCCACGCCTATTGTTTACCTGGCCGAGCCGACTGGGTTCGCAACACTGCTGCGGCCTTGACTATGGCTGCCGACTACTTCACCTATACTTTTGCCAAGTACCCCTTTGGCAACTTCAAGCTCTGTTTTCTGGATGACATGGTGGAAGACACGGTGGTACTGCATTCTCTGGCCTTCGTCAGCAATCGACTTTTGTATCCCGAGGATATCATCGATCCGGAAATTGAGACGACAAGGAAAGTCGTCCACACTCTTACATCACAGTGGATCGGCATCAACATGATTCCCAACACGCGTAGAGATATGTGGCTTGTTGTTGGCATGGCGCACTTCATGACGGACCTATTCATGAAAAAGCTCTGTGGAAATAATGATTACCGGTTTCGAATGAAAATGATGTCGGACAAGCTCGTCGAGTTGGATGTCGACCGGCCCTCACTGTCAGACCTTGGGCAGAACCTTCACTTGGGCGCTTTTGAAATGGAGTTTATGGAACTCAAGGCACCAGTCGTGTTTTTCATCCTCGACAAGCGCCTCAGCAAAGCATCCGGCGGCCACGGATTGACCCGAATTCTGCAGAAGCAGTTGACCAGGGCGCAGATTGAGGGCAGCGACAAATTTCTCATCCTCGACACTGAAAAGTTTCGAGCCACGTGCGAAAAGGCTGCCAAGTACCGCCTCGAGAGTTTCTGGAACCAGTGGGTGTACGGCTCTGGCTGTCCGCGCTTCGACGTCAAGGCCAAGTTCAACAAGAAGCGGCTCTGTGTCGAACTCATGTTGATACAAGTACAGCATCAGACCATCAAAAAGATGGAGCTCAGCAAGGACCAGTTCTTGCGGGTGGTCCGAGAACGAAGGGCGCATCTCAAGACCGGCGAGATTCAACCGCTGTTTACTGGACCAATGACTGTCCGGATACACGAGGCCGACGGAACGCCGTACGAGCACATTCTGGAGATTCGCGAAGATGCCACGCGGTCCACCAAGTTTGAAATTCCTTACAACACCAAGTACAAACGCCTCAAGAGAACGCGCCGTATGAAGGAGAAGCACAACGTAGGTGCTAGCATGGAGATACCCGAAAACACTGACGACGCTCTTCTCTACTGCCTCGGAGACGTCCTTCAAAGTCCAGAGGATCTGCGTGACTGGGAACTCATTGAGTGGGACCCAGAAACCGAGCGGAAGATGGACCAGGAGTCCTACGAATGGATCCGAGTCGATGCCGATTTCGAGTGGGCATGCAGCATGAACAGGACGCTGGAGCCGTACATGTACGTCTCCCAGCTGCAGCAAGATCGAGACGTTGTCGCTCAGCAGGATGCGATGCTCTACCTGTCCACTGGCCCGCTTCATCCAATCGCCTCTGGCTTCCTCGTGAGGACGCTTGTTGACCGCCGCTATTTCCATGGTATTCGGACCATGGCGGCGCAAGCCCTCACCCGACAAGCCAACATCAAAGACATCCCGATGCTGGGCCTGCGCCAGCTCATGCGCGCCTATCGCGAGATGTTCTGTTATGATCAAACGAACCAGCCCCAGCCAAACGACTTCTCCGACAAGAGACAGTACAACGTACGATGTTCAATCATCAGGGCCATCGCCGAGGTCAGAGATGGTGCGGGCTACTGTCCTGTCGAGGCCCGACAATTCATCCTGGACCAGTTACTCTTCAATAACAACGAAAACAATCCGTTTTCCGACCATCACTACATTGCCGTTCTGGTTGAGGCACTGGCCACGTCGCTCATCCCGACGCAGGCGGACGAGTGGTTCAAACGCCAAGTCAAGATACCCTCCGATGAAGAACGTCACTTCCTCGACCAGGCGCTGGAGCAGATAGAACGAGTCCTTAGACGTGACGAGTGGACAAGCTCCTACCAGAACATTTGGACCATCGCAGGGTTGGATGCGAAGCAGCGCCTCATGAAGGCAGAAGTGATACCGTTGGACTATGCCGACTTTGGACAATACTTGTTGGACGGGACCCAGGACCTCATCCGCATCAAGTGCTTCGAGGCTCTGATCGACCTTGGAGCCCTGATGGATCCGACCTTCTTCACCTTCCTGTTCTACTCGCTCATGACGGATCGGTCGCCCTTTGTCCGCGATAAACTCATCCAGGCCGTCGCTCGAGGGCTTGCTGCCATTGCATTCGGGGAACACTCAAAGGCCGTTAAGAACGAGCCTGCCTCGGACGAAGCAGATGCTCTGTTGCTTATCCAGGATAGTGCTGAAGAAGTGGCCGCCAGGAGGGAGAAGTTCGCTCGAAAGGAGAATCTGGACGCGGCACTGAAAGCTCTGAGGAAGGAAATGGACGAGACGTATGCTGCCGATGAGAGGCACTACAGCACTGCCATGCGCAAGGCATTGGACCACCCCGCCCTCGGACGGGCTGAAGTCGAATCGCTTCTTGACCTGGCCGCCATGATGTTTGAAGAAGCAAGAAGCTGGGTGCTCACCCTTAACCTGCCCAAGGGCTGGACGGTGGAGCGGCCTGCGCAGCAGCTCTCTGACCGGGTAAGTTGTTACCTATCCCCTTTTCTCTCTCTTCCCTCTCCCAGTCCCTATTAGATTGCTAACAGTCTGTAGTTGATTGTCAAGTTCAAGTCTTACTACAAGACGAAGCCCAAGAGTGCAGCAGCGCCTCCACCACGGCCGCCCGCGCCCGACGCCATCAGGGTGCCTCTCCCAGCACCAAAGCCATCGTCGATTAAGATCAGCACCAAGGCTGCACAGCAACTCTCACCATCTCGGCCTGCCCCTGCTCCGTTTCCGACGACTTCCAGTGACACTATAGTTGCCGCCGGTCGTCCAACGAATGGCACTGGTCTTCCTCCAAAGACGACGGTCAAGCCAGAGTCTCAGTCTGGTGTACTGGCTAAGCGGCCTCGACCAGAAAAGGATAATGTCCCGTCATCGAAGAGACCCAAGGTGGAACCGGAGCAGCCATCGAACCTCGACAAGATACCTGCCGCTTCCCCGAAGAAGCGGCGCATGGTCACCCTCAAGACCTCCAACCCGAGACGACTGGCTGTTATCCTGGGCCAAACGCCAACGCCGACGTCAAAGAGTGCTTCGGCTACCCCTACCTCTTCTGGCATCCTGGGTAGGACCGCGTTGCCTTCGGCGGCGCCCAAGGAGCAGAGTTCATCGGGACCAGTCAAGGACACGAACGGCCCGAAGCCCCCGCGCAAGCCGCTTCCCTCTGGCGAGGTGAGAAAGCCCCTGCCAACGGGCGGTTCGCCTTCGGGCTTTCCGCTTCAGTCGACTAGTAAGATATTCGCGAAGCATCGTCCCCCGATGCCGGGACCGAAATCGTCTAGCATGTCGCCGCTTAGGTCTCCCATCAAATCACCCATTAAATCACCCATTAAGTCTCCAGTCAAGTCGACTGCTTCTCTACCGGAGCCGAGTCAAGCGGCGGCACCGGCACCGGCACCAGCGCCTGCTCCTGCTCTACCACCCGCTCCGGCATCTGCTGCGGCACCTGCTGCGGCATCTGCTCCAAGTGCACGCCCCAAGATCAAAATCATCCGAAAGCCTCAACCGGCACAGCTTCCTCCTCCCTCATGAAGCGTTGCAGATGCTCGAGCGAGGCGCAATGGAAGCGCTGATATGGATAAACGGTTGTTTCACTGATATCGACGGTTTCTGCAGCTCAAATTCACGAGTCGGACGAACGCAATGACGTTGATTGCCCATTACCAAACACATAAACAAAGTCGCAGAAAAAAGGCAAAAAAAAGAATGGAGGGTGAAAGAAAGGGAAGGATTTGTCCTGACTATACCCACGGAGGACAGTGGAGTCAACTACACATGATACCTTTTGTTTCTTTCCATTCTTCCTCAAGAAAAGCGCCCTCTAGATATTCCGATTGTTGAACTTTTTTTTTCTTGTTCTCCTGGTATCAATCCTGGCGTTTAGGGGAATGGGGGAAAGGGAAGGAGGTCTGACGACGGCAACGCTTTTTGTTGCCTCGGAGTTGGGTCGGTCAAACGAAGATGAAGGTACTTCTGCATTGCAATGGATGCAACGAGGGCGAGGGTGGTGGTAATACGTCCATGGCATAGAAAACAGAGCTGGCAGCCCTCATGATATGACTTGAAAATTCATGTGTATAAATTCACTCGATGGGAGGTCAGGATGGTGATGCTTGTTTGATTTTGACTGATGTGCCTTTCAGCTCTCTGTGTTGACTTCATTTTCCGATGGCTTCGTGATGCGTTCTCATGCCGTCATGCACTCCTGCAATTACTGCTACTCCATCGATTAGACCTTGAGTAAGAGCCGCATAATCACTCGATCACCGACATTCCGAACAGAGCTTGGTTGTCAATCAACCTGATTCGCGAAATGCGTACAGTTGCAATGTTCCTTGACTTGGTTGGTTACATCTCGCCTCGGCCCATATCCTTTGTCTATCTTTTATAAGGGTATATCATGAACGCAACAGGTGTGGGTAGTTGAAAAACAACACGAAGCCTCCGACCGTCTTTTCCAACAAATTGCACCCGATAACCATCAAGCATAATTGCAGAACGCAAATCATTGGAGAAGCAAAACATATTGACCTCATGCTTTGGCGTCTTCTTCTTCTCTGCCCCATCGCGCAGTCTCGTCGCCATCCTTCCATTCCTGCTCGACGTAGCCGAGCTGCTGCTTGACCTTTTCGACAGTCTCCTTGTCGCCGGTGTTTTTGCCGATATTGTCACTGAATGTCAAAGTTTGTCAGCTTTTGGCACTACGAGGATGATGATGACTCGCATTCATTCATGCATAGCTCTTTGGCACATATGGCACTCACCTAATCTTGACAGCCGGCCGACCAGCAGCTGAGCTGAGCTTGATGACAATGTTGAGCGGCACGGACTTGGTGCCCGTCTTGAGGTGCGTAAAGTCATTTGTCAAAAAGGTGCCGACACCGAAAGTAGGCTGGAAGCCGTACTTTTGCGAAATCTCGAGATACTCCAGGCAGCGGTCGATGTTGAGCGAGTCAGAGAATACGATAACCTTCTTCTCCTTGATGCCCTGTTCGTCATAGTAGTCGCGCAGCAGCTTGACGTACTCGGCAGGGTCGCCAGAGTCCTGGCGCACGCCCGCAAACATCTCGGCATACGTCTTGATGCTTCCGTCGGGCTTCCGGAAGGCCTCGGGGCCGAACCTGCCGCCGTCGACCGGGCGAATCGGCAGGCTAAACGCCTTGAGGAACTCCTTTGTGCCAAAGGTGTCTGTCAAGGCAATGGACAGGTCGGTGCCGAAGACGCTGACCCAGTGGCGCAGGGCTTCTTCGGTGGCCTTGGCGTAGTCGTTTGTGATGGCGGCGATTCCCATGAACCACTCGTGCGCGACGGTGCCGACGGGAGGGATGCCGAAGCGCATGGCCAGGTGCACGTTGCTCGTCCCCGTCAACTTGCCGGGGAAGCCCTTTGCGGCCGCCTCCTTGGATGCCTTGACTAACCCACGGAACACCAGCGCCTGCGTGTGATAGTCGCGGCGCCTGCGAGTGCCGAACTCGGACGTGGTGCATCCAGCTTCCAGCAGGCGCAGGCCCTTCTCAAAGGCCTTTTCCTCCTGTCCCTCGTAGTTCCAATCCGTGTCCATGAAGCGGAAGTAGGCCTCGGAGGTCAGCGCCAGTATGGGAATCTCATAGAGGATCGTTTCGGACCAGGTGCCCTTGATCTCCATGTGGACGTCGCCAACATCGGAGTCCGAGCCCGAGTCCTCCCCAACGGGCGTGAACGTTGTGAAGACCTGCTCTCGGGGTCGGAGGCGGAACTCCTTGAGGAATTCGAGGTAATCAGCTGACAGGTACTTGCAGTGCTCCTGCAGGAACCGGTACTCTTCGTCAGAGAGGGAGATGTTGCCGAGCTCTGTCAGAGAGGTTGCGCGTCAGCTAAGGTGTACAACCGGCGAATGACTCAAGCTAAGGCAGACGGCAGTGGGTTGCTAGCGATTGCGTCCAACAGAAGAAAGAGCATACTTCGGATTTGTTCCTCTAGCCACTTGAAGGCAGCGCGGGACAGCTTCTTGTCGGGGGTTCTGTTGGTAAAGGCATAGGTGACGGGCACGTCCTTGAAGAAGTTGAAGACGGCGCATTGCATCGTCAGCTTATACAGATCCGTGTCCAGGAAGGAGATGACGCCCTCCGGAAAGGGCGACGAGCTGTTAAAGTCCATGGCTGAAGATGAACGATTATATGTCAGAAGTAGGAATTGGTCGGGAGGGCAGAAAGAAGAGAAGAATGCGAAGACGAGGCGGGTTGGCTTGTTGTTGAGTATTAAGTAGTAGTATGAGCAATTGTTGAAAAAGGTTGTTTTGGGTTAAGTTTGGTCTTAAGTCTTGGTAGGTACATGTAGAAAGAGTCGTGGCGGGGGCTGAAGTGTCGAGAGTTTGTCGCTGATAAATTGCCGGGCCGAGTCAGTTCAGCAAAGCAGGCGAAGCATTATTATAAACGCAGGATGAGGAGCATCTGCTAACAAGATGCATACCTATAGGGCTGCTAAGTTGTCTCGGTTACCAAAGCAGAGTCTTGTTAAGTACATCGTAGGTATGGAGACTCTATCGACTCTATCGTCTGTGATCTCACTCTGGCAAATCTTTTGGTAGGACGAGACAATCACAAATGGCGTCACATCGAGGCAGCGTATATAAAGTGTACTGCTCTAGTAGGTAGGTACTCACCTATGGCAAGCTCGATTGAGAAACATACCTAATACCTACGGAGAGAGGGAGGAGACATCAGGGTATCAAATTCTCTCTGTGACAAGGACCCTGCGTGACGCTACAGTAGGTACCTAAGGTAAGTAGTAGTAGGTAGTAGGTAGTAGTAGAGCTGCAGCATCGCCAGGGCAGAGCAACGAACAGCTACTACTAGGTATGTATGTATATACCTGTCTCTGCACTTTTGCACTGTGATCAGGCAACCAGCAATCAGCTAACCTCTAGGTATCTCTTCAGTACATACATAGCTGTAAATTACAGTGAATTACAGTGACTTCTTGCGCCTGTCCTGCTTCCGAATTTTCCTGCTGCATTCGACCTCATTCTCGGCTCGACTAGCTTCACTTTTCTGCTGCTAGTAGGAAATCTGGTGGGCTGCATGATATCATGACGCGCCGCCGCCGCCGAATTCCGCTGTGCCGGCATCAGATAAGGGACAAACGATGTTCCGGCGCCCTCCAGCATCCGGCTACGAAATCCAATTCCGCCCCAGGCCGCTTATCAGCACGTGACGCAGAATCCTCCGCGGCAAGCCCAGGCAATGGCCGTCAGATCTCGTCACCCTCTCGGTTCGGAGCTCTCCAGGTTTGCAGAGCGTACAAAGTTGTGTGCCCAGCAGGCTGTTGCGAGACCCCATCAGCAGCATCTGCCGCGCCCTTGATCCCCTTGGCCGCAGTCTTTGTTTCGGGCCGCGGATTCCATGTAGGAGCACACCGGCTCAGCTGTGCCCACAAGCTGTAAGTCGATTTTCCTTGATCGCTTCGGCGCGACACAGACTGCCGTCCGCGAACCATCTCCTGAGCCAGCTGGGAGCGTCCACGAACAGGCTCCGGCAACGAAGCTGTCCGTGTTTGGAAAAATTCCTCGACAATATGGCAGCATTTGCCTGGGACAAAACCTAACCAAGATACAAGAAAAACGGTGGTCTTCTGAACTCTGCTAATCATAAGCCCGCGCCCCTCGATAGATCAGCATGAACAGTCAAAATCTCCACGGCCACGGTGGCGGCGCGCCCTACGATCGGGAGCGCGAAATGGACGAGCGGCATCGCGCCATACAGCAGCACGAAGAAATGGCTCGTCGCGACCAAGAACGAGAGAGAGAGCGCGAACGAGAACGAGACAGCGACCGCTACCCTCCAGCACCGCACCAGAGCAGCGCGGGCTCAATCCCAATCCACCAGCCGGTGGCCTCGCGGATCTCGGGCGCCATCCACAGCCCCGGAGGCCTGCTCGCAAACCACAATGGCAACGCGCCTCCCATTTCCCTCGGCGCCCCCCAGGGCCCCTTGGGTTCCTTCGGCGGACCTCTGCAGAGCGAGCACGCGCGACCGATCCAGCACGGCGGTCCCGGCGGTGCGAACGGCCAACACCAGATGTTTGCCTCGATCTCCCATACACAACCTCCCCCTAATGGATCGCAAGCTGCGCCCGGCGGCGGAATCTTTGGGGGGCCCCTACAGCCGCAGCACCCTCAAGAAGGCGGTAGGGCAGGCCAACAAAACGCCACGATGGTTGGCGTAGCCCCTGGCGGGCACCAGATGCCAGGCGGCATCACACAGGGCCAGCAGCCGATTCTGAATGTGAGTTTGGCACCCTTTTCTTTCTGGTTAGCGCGTGTTTCTGCTCTTCTTTTGAGGTGATTTCAAAGTGAGTTGTGAGGAGGCCAGGACCGTATGGGCAACTGGCCGCCAGCCGCCAATCTTCCGGCGACACAATTCAGATGTGATTCACCTCAGCCCCAAGCCTTACGCCTGCGGCTCTGCTCTGCCTCTCTCGCCCACTTGACTCTCTCTCTCTTTTTCCCTTTCCCTCCTCAACCTAACTTCTCTTCTTCTTTCCCTCCTCTTCATCTCCTTTCGCATCCACACAGCATGTTCTTTCCATATACACTTTGATTCCCACTGCATCCATAACCCCCTTGCAAAGCTATTCCCATTAAGCGCTCGAATTCTCCTGTCCAATCTCCTCTTTCATACCATCATTCCACAAATCAGCAATCTGGGAACATGAGCGCGAACGCAAACCCCGTTGAGGACATGGATGGTGTGCAGCAGTGCTCTGCGGTGGCCATCACCCTGCCCTCTGGTCGCCCTTTGGCAAGTGTCATAAATCCTGTTGCGCTCCAAACTCGAGCCTACTTGAATTTCCCAACTGGGGTGCGAGATGTAGTCACGGCGTTTGTCGGGGGTGGTGAACGCTTGATCCTGGCCTGCCGCGACGATACTAGGCTTTGGGGGTTCTACCACTACTTTCATGTGCCGTCAAATCCTTTTTGTTTGTTTGGTTCCATCTGCTGGCTGCTGGCTAACGAGCTTCATCTTTTAGGATGCCCTGACTTACCTTGACCAAGTCAAAGTGCAGTTTCACGACCAGCCTGACGTCTACAACCGCTTCCTTGACATCATGAAAGACTTCAAGAGTCAGGCGTACGTACAATATGAGCTCTTGGAAAATCACAGACACTGACATGCGTTCAGAATTGACACCCCAGGAGTCATCAACCGTGTCTCTGAACTGTTTGCGGGACACCCGAACCTGATCCAAGGGTTCAACACCTTCCTACCACCTGGATATCGGATAGAGTGCGGCGCTGGCAATGATCCGAATACCATCAGAGTCACCACTCCAATGGGAACTACCGTTCAGTCCATCGCTGGGCGAGGACCTCAGCCTGATGGCCATGGACTTGCCGTGGGTGGCCAGCCTCTGTTCCCCGAGCGAGGAGGCCAGTGGCAACAGAGGCCTCAGCACAGCATTGAGAGCCCGGAGGCTGCCTTCAGCACTCCTGTTCAGAATGGTGCGAACCTGTTCGTGCAAGCCGCGACCCAAGGCGGTGCGTTCGACGGCCCAGGAGGTCATCAGCAGCGGAACCCTCCTCAGATCCCAGGAAGCGGCGGCCCTCCCGGCGGACCGAATTCACGGAGCGGTCATACTCCCATGCCCGCCTCTGGCCCAGGTGCAGTCAATGGCGGTGCTGCGAACCCTGCCAACATGGAACGCCGTGGCCCAGTTGAATTCAACCACGCCATCAGCTACGTGAACAAGATCAAAGTAAGTCTTCATAAGTCACCGGCCTATCTGCGCGCGCATCGCTGACTGGAGCTTCCCGCAGAATCGCTTCCAAGATAAGCCGGAGATCTACAAACAGTTCCTCGAGATTCTCCAGACTTATCAGAGAGAGCAAAAGCCAATTCAAGACGTGTACGCTCAAGTGACTACTCTCTTCAACTCGGCACCTGATCTTTTGGAAGATTTCAAACAATTCCTGCCGGAGTCTGCCGGCCAAGCCAGGGCGCCTCCTGGTGGTCGTCAGGACGACGGTGCCGCCGCTGGCTCAAGCCACACCCCTCAGCCTGGGATGAGGGATGGGCAGAAGATGCCCCCCTTGGGAAGCTTCCCACCACCAGTCAGTGCGGCAAAGGACAACAAGAAGCGGCCACGCACCGATAAGCAGACTCCTACTCCCGGTGCTCCCCTTGCTGAACCCCCGAGCTCGGCACGTCTCCCTCCACAAAACATCAATGGCAGCAAGCGGCCGAAGCTTAGCCATGTGAGAGGCAGCGGAGATGGCGCCTCCATCGAACCCACCCTTACACCGGTCATGCCTGAGCCTTACCCTCCTCGCTCTCCTGCAACGTCGAACCAGGAGGAGATTGCCTTCTTTGAGCGGGTCAAGAAGTACCTCAGCAATCGGTCTTCGATGAACGAGTTTCTCAAGCTGTGCAATCTGTTCAGCCAGAACATCATTGACAAGAACACTCTTTACCACAAAGGTGCCCTCTTCATTGGCGCCAGCCCAGATTTGATGAGCTTTTGGAAGGCCTTTGTTGGTGTCGACTCTCAAGATGTGGTCATCGACAATAGGCCTGCGCCGCCGGTTGAGAAGGTCTCGTTGAGCAATTGCCGCGGATATGGCCCGAGCTATCGCCTTTTACCAAAGAGGGTAAGCAACAACACCACTCGAGGCACGACAACTTTAAGAATACCAGTCAGCTAACAGATAGGTTATTATAGGAGCGACTCAAGCCTTGCAGCGGCCGCGACGAGCTCTGCAATTCGGTTCTTAACGACGACTGGGCCTCGCACCCTACTTGGGCCAGTGAAGACTCTGGCTTTGTCGCTCACCGAAAGAATCAATTTGAAGAGGGTCTCCATCGTATTGAAGAGGAGCGCCATGACTACGACTTCAACATCGAAGCCAACCTCAAGTGCATCCAGCTTCTTGAGCCCATTGCGCAGCAGATGCTCGCAATGTCCCCAGCTGAAAGGGAGGCGTTCCATATGCCTTCGGCTCTTGCCGGCCAGAGCACCTCCATCTTCAAGCGCATTTGCAAGAAGATCTACGGAGAGCGTGGTATCGACGTTGTTAATGACATGTATACTCACCCTTTCGATGTCGTCCCCGTGCTTCTGGCCCGTATGAAGCAAAAGGACGAGGAATGGCGTTTCTCGCAGCGAGAGTGGGAAAAGGTGTGGCATGCGCAAACGCACAACATGCACCTCAAGAGCCTGGATCACATGGGCATCCTGGTCAAGTCAACCGACAAGAGGAACTTGACGGCGAAGCATCTGATTGATGTCATCAAGACAAAGCATGAGGAGCAACGCCGCGAGCGCATTCTCAAGGGTAAAGCCCCTCGGCACCAGTTTGTCTGGGACTTCAAAGACAAGGAGGTTGTGCTCGACCTTTTGCGCCTGATGATGCTCTACAGCATGCATAACGGCCAGCACAGCGGCCAGGAGAAGGAACGCATCTTGGATTTCTTTGAGACGTTTGTTCCTACCTTTTTCGACCTCCCCGAGGACGTGGTTCAGGAGAGGATTCCAAAGATGCAGCCTGACTCGGGCGAAGAGGAGATTGAGGACCAGACGCCAGCTGAGCTGACCAACGGCCGTAGTCGCCGCAATGGAAAGAAGGGCGATCTCCTTAGAGGGGTCCTCGACCCTGGCCGAAACGGTAGCAAACCACGGAATCAGAAGGAGGACAGCGCTGCTTCTGGAAGCAAGGAAACAACCCCCGAGGTCGGATCCGCCAACGAAGAGGAGATGCCGGATGCCAACGACGACACTGCCGTCCCTGAAGTGTCGAACGAGCGATGGATGCCCACCATCCCTAAGCCAGTCGTCGTCGGAGATGGCGATAACGGCCTCTTGGACGCCGATGGCGAGCTCAAGGCAGACGGCTTCTTCACTCGTCCGTGGTACAATTTCTTCTGCAATCAGACCATCTTTGTCTTCTTCAGCATCTTCCAGACGCTCTACTCCCGCCTGCTGGATATTAAAGACAGCAAGGAGGCCGTTGCGGCTGAGATTGAGCGTCTCAACAAGCCCAAGCCTGCCAGAGACCTTGGATTCACAGAGAACCACATGACCTTCTTCGACGCCAATGAGGAGCCTGCCAAGTTCTGGCCCAAGACTCTCGAGCTCATCGAGGACTACATTACCGGCGATGTCGACGAGAACCGTTACCAGGATGTCATGCGGCACTATTATCTGAAGAACGGCTGGAAGCTGTATACGATCCAAGATCTGCTCAAGACCCTTTGCCGCCTAGCGCTGACGTGCAAGAGCCTTGACGCGAAGGAGAAGACGCCGGATCTCATCCAGCAGTACCTCATCAACCGGGAGAGGGAGGAGACGAGCTATCAGACAGAGATCAGTGCCCGGAAATTCGCCGAGAAATGTGTCAAGGATGGCGACTTGTTTGTCATTTGCTGGGTAAGTTTGAGAAGCGCCTTGTACTACACTGCTCCTGTGCTTGTCAGCTAACACTTGATACTAGTTCCCTCAAAAAGCGGAAGCTACGGTTCGATGGCTCCAGCGAGACGAGACTACCTTCTACATGGACGAGATGCAGACGCGTGATAAATGGCAGTATTACATCTCTTCTTACGTCCGAGTAGAGCCTACAGAAGGGGTTCCTCGATCCAAGCTGCAGAAAGTTGTCCTCACTCGCAACTTGCCCTCCGGAGACTCCGAGTCGGACGAGGACGCCATCCCCAAGCCTGTGTCCTACAAGGAGGACCTCACGGTTAGCATCTGCCTTAAGAGTTCCAAGATGATCTGGGCCCCAGGTACTTCCGAGTACTTTATCTATGATCAGGCACCAAAGACCAAGGAACAGCGCGAACACCGCGAAAAGTTCATCAAGGCACTGAGCAACTACCGTGAACTCAAATTCTCTGAGAAGATGATCCACAACCCAGTGTGGGCCAAGGACATGAGCCCCGAGGAGGTTCAGGAACAGAACAAGAATTTCCGCAGGTGGATGGACGAAGGCATCCCTCCACCAGCTTCGAACGAGGACGTGGATATGGACTAGGAGGCATCAGAGGAATCGGTCCTCACTCTTGCTTTGTTTGAATGACGACGACAATCTCATTTCTTTTACCCGTCCTTTCATTTGTTCACCCTCTTTCTCTTTTGGAAAAAAGGAGATTGTGCGGGCATGTTGCGAGCGGAATTGGGTTGCGCCTTTGTGCCTTGTTTCATTGCTTCAGACTTGTTCACCCTTGGTCGCAGAGCTTCTTTGCCCTCCAACAAGAACACGAATACAAGAAGTATTCTCTGCATCTACGCTCGCACACACGAGAAAAAAGCACAGCAGGCGGCAGGTTGATGGTAAACGCACGCGAGACACGAGTACGCGAAGGGTTCGTCGAGAGCCCGGTGGAAGTGGATGTTTGTTTGATGAGGACTTGGGCTCTCTGCTGGGTAATTTCATTTTGCAGCGGACTTTTCTTTAAACTGTTGTTTCGTATTTTCCTCTCTCTTCCCATTCAGGTTGTTACGTATCATTGTCTTTTTTTCCAAGTACAGGTAGCTTCCCAGTAAGTACTAAGGTAGTAGTAGGTGGTGAAGGCTGAATTGATTATGAGAATTGTTTTCTAGATGGCGTCTTGATTTCAGTGCCTGCGAAGAGTATGATCACAAGAGACCATGTTTGTGCGATTCGGGTATTCATTTCATTTGTTTGCATTATTTAATCCCTATGTATATCCCAACTCCAGCCCAGCCAAGCCTTCACACAATGGTTGGCAGTATATGTTGTGGGAGGTCTAAATCTCTTCGCTCAATCAAGGCGCTTTTTTTTCTTTTACCCCTACCTCGCTTTCAGATTCCAAGGTACTCATATATTCGTAAAGCTTTATAATTTCGACGCCTCCAGTCCCGAGGCTGACTCGGATGCAGCCAGTCACTGCAGGTTCTCGATGACCAGGGCAGAGGCACCACCGCCACCGTTGCAGATACCAGCAACACCAATCTTGCCCTTCTTCTCCGCCAGGACGGAGGTCAGGGTGGACAGGATACGGGCGCCGGAAGCACCCAAGGGGTGGCCAATGGCGACTGAGCCGCCAAAGACGTTGACCTTCTCAGGGCTGAGGTTGAGGAGCTGCAGGTTGGCGAGGGCAACGACGGAGAAGGCCTCGTTGATCTCGTAGTAGTCGACGTCCTCGGGGGTCAGGCCGGCGTGCTTGATGGCCTTGGGGATGGCCAGAGCGGGGGCAATGGTGAATCGCTCGGGCTCACGCTCGGCGTCGCCCCAGCCGAGGATCTTGGCAATGGGCTTGAGTCCGAGCTCCTTGAGCTTGGCCTCGGAGACGAGAACAACGGCGGCGGCACCGTCGTTGAGGGGAGCGGCGTTGGGGGCAGTGACGGAGCCATCGGGCTTGAAGGCTGGGCGCATGGCCTTGAGCTTGGCCTCGTTGAGGTTCTTGACCTCGTCGTCGCGGTCAACGACGACGGGGGGCTTGCCTCGGGGGCCGGGAACCTCGACGGGCACAATCTCCTTGAAGAGGCCGGCCTCGGTGGCAGCCTGAGCCTTCTTGTAGGTGTTGATGGCGTACTCGTCCTGAGCCTCGCGGCTGATGTTGTGCTCCTCGGCACAGAGCTCGGCCTGGAGACCCATGTGCTCCTTCTTGAAGGTGTCGGTCAGACCGTCCTTGAGGACGCCGTCGACGAGGGACTGGTCGCCGTACTTGGCACCAGTGCGGAGGTTGGGCAGGTAGTGGGGGGTGTTGGACATGGATTCGGCACCGGCGGCGACCACGATGTCGTTGACGCCCAGCATGATGTTTTGGGCACCGAGGATGACGGCCTTCAGGGATGAAGCGCAGACCTTGTTGACGGTGGTGGTGATGACGTTCTTGGGGAGGCCGGCGGCGATGGCGGCCTGGCGGGCGGGAGCCTGGCCCAAGCTAAAGAGATGAAAGTATAAGTATTTGTCTGACTGGTTGATCGTGTAGGGGTTCGATTTCGCGTGTTGTCTTACTTGGCGGAGAGGACATTGCCGAAGAAGACCTCCTCGACGTCTTCGGGCTTGACGCCAGAGCGCTCAACAGCTCCTAGAGTGCTGTTAGCGATTGATTCGTAAGAATACGACGGCGGTGGTGGGAAGCAGGCGAACCTTTGATAGCGGCGGCACCAAGCTGCGTGGCACTCAGGCTGGAGAGGGAGCTGGATTCGAAGAGTTAGCAATCGGGCTGTAACGTGTTATGTTAACAAGGAGGGCAATTGCAATTCTTACCCCAAGAATGAACCCACGGGGGTTCTGGCAGCGGAGACAATGTAGACGGGAGGAAGACCAGACATTTTGGGGGAGGATTGGAGGGATTGAAGGACGGAAAGAGGCTGGAATTGGCGTGAATAGGGGAGGGGAGAAGAGACGGATGGATTGGGTATGAAGAGATGAAGGAGAGCAAAAAAGATGGAGAGCGCCACCAACGGGGTTTATATACTACTAGTGCAGCCCAACAGATCGAGCCGCGATTGAGTGATGACAGCCTGGAGGGGCGTACTCGGACAAGCACGTTTGGGATGACGACCAATAAATCACAAAGGGGGGGGGGCAAGGCTGGACTGATGATGGAGACGGTCGACAACAGGGATTCCAGGTTGTAGTTGTATTCAGGTACCGAGACAGCCAGTCAAAGTCAATGGGCGCAACGCTGGCATCGTCTTGACCAGCGGGAGATTGATAACGGTTGATGGTCCCTGATCAGTGAAGCCGAGAGGCGGCGTAGAGGGGCAGTTGCTCTGCTTAGTGGCCGTGCTTCGGCCTCTGGGAGGACCCCTCTATGGAGCCCTCTGGACAGGTACTCGTACCCGGTACCTGAGGCTTTCGGATATCCGTGTCCGGCAATAAGTTTGGTTACAAGTTGAGCCAGAAACGGTACCTATCATGAGCCATTGTATGTATTGTGTCCATTCCACAAAAAGACAACTGGGCCATCTTGAGCACCCTTGATGTTGCTGATGAATCTATCTGATTGATTGATTGATTAATTGATTGATTGCATCAATTTCAAGCTTGTCAAACCATCGAGACGGTACGGATACGAGCACACTGTTGTCTGTAGTGAACTCGAGATGCCATTGACGTGAGGTCGGTCCCACGCGATTACGCTAGTACTAAGATGCGAGCTGGGGGTCCTTCCCGTATCCGTATCCGTAAACGCGGCAGTCAAGAGTCTCAACCAACGTGCAGACGATTACTCAATCCTTCCGATTCAATTCCATGCTGGGTCATCGAGATGATGACAACTTGATATAGCTGATATACCTCAGGTACCATAAGGCTATAGATGCATGAGAGCCCAATTGGTGTCGGTATAGCCTGGTTGGAAGCAAGGTACATGTATCGTATATGGATTGACAACGGGAAACGAAGAGAAGTACAATACAAACAAGTCCCGAGTTGAGCCTTTGAGCTTTCCAGCTCATCTTCTTACCAACTTCACTCGCAGAAACCAAAGTCAACGACGGCCCACCTTTCATAACTACCTGTCTACTAGGTACTGTTCTTACTACTATCTTTTGTACCTACCTACCCACCACATAGCAGATACTACTAGGTACCTACTAGGAGGTAAGGTAGTAGTATGTCGAAAGTATCGTTACCTTGTGCCTGACGGCGAATATCAACGCTTAGATAAGCAACGATAAGCTTCAGCCTTGCATATCTCCACGTGACGCGTTCCTCCAAGCTAATGCCTGCAGCAAGAAAAAAGTCGGCAAGGGACCCGGTTTTAGCACAGGCAGGCGGTCGGTTTAGCCAAGAGCTGGTACTTCGTACATACGCGACTTGCGACGATACCCGTGTCTTGAGCCTCGAGCATCTTGAACCTCGTCGCCCGCCATTGACCTTGGCTTTTGGACCAGACCGACGGCAAAATGGATGACCTCTACGATGAGTAAGACTTTCCGCTGGTTCCAGAGCAAAGCAGAGCATAGCTGGCTGTGATCGAGCTGCTGACAAGCTTTCGCCATAGGTTCGGAAACTTCATTGGGGAAGAGGTTGAGTCTGAGGCAGCATCCGAGGCTGGAGATCAGGCGGGCGACTATGCGTACGACGACGAGCAGGAGGAGGCGCCCAGTGTCGCCGGACAGGAGCTCATGGAGCTCGATGGTAAGCATCTCACAGCCTGGCAGGGACACCGCGTCACAGATGGCTGATTGCGCACACCCTCCGAACAGATGGACCCTCCAACGCCGTCATCCTCCACGAAGACAAGCAGTATTATCCCACGGCCGAGCAGGTGTACGGCGCCGACGTCGAGACGCGAGTAGAAGAGGAAGATGCGCAGCCTCTGACGGAACCCATCATTGCGCCGGTCGAGCAGAAGAAGTTCAACGTCGAAGAGGCTGATCTGCCCCCCGTCTTCTTCGACCGCGAGTTCATGGCCGATCTGATGAACTTCCCCGACCAAACAAGGAACATTGCACTGGCAGGCCACCTGCATCACGGAAAGACGGCTTTCATGGACATGCTCGTGATGGAGACCCATGACATTGCGGACAGGCTGGACCGGAGAGTTGGAAAGAAGCGGGATGAGGCCCTGCGATACACTGACGTGCACACGCTGGAGCGGGAGCGAGGGCTGTCCATCAAGGCTGCGCCGATGAGCCTTGTCCTGCAGAGCACCAAGGGGAAGTCGCACCTCTTCCACATCATCGACACCCCCGGCCACGTCAACTTCGTGGACGAAGTGGCAGCGGCTTTCCGGCTGGTGGATGGCGTATGTCTGGTCGTGGACGTGGTCGAGGGTGTCCAGGTCAACACCGAGCAGATCATCAAGCACGCCGTCTTGGAGGACATTCCCCTGACACTCATCATCAACAAGATGGACCGTCTGATTCTGGAGCTGAAGCTGCCCCCCAAGGACGCCTACTTCAAGCTTAAGCACGTTGTGGAAGAAGTCAACACCGTCATCGCTAACACTGTGCCCACCAAGGCAGCTTCAAGGCGGCTCAGTCCCGAAAAAGGCAACGTCCTGTTCGCCTGCACGGACATGGGATGGTGTTTCACGCTGCCCTCATTCGCCAAGATGTATACTGATACCTATGGCGACATCAACCCAGACGACTTTGCCAAGCGGCTGTGGGGAGATGTCTACTACAACCCTAAGAGGCGGAACTTTACTCGCAAGCCGGCGGAAGAAAGATCTGCGAGATCCTTTGTCCATTTCGTCCTAGAACCCATCTACAAAATCTTCACACACTCAATCAGCGACAGTCCAGAACAGCTGAAGCTCGTTCTGGCTTCTCTCGGCATTGAGCTGAAGCCATCGCAGTACAAGGCCGACGCAAACGTCATCCTTAAGCTCGTATGCGAACAGTTCTTTGGTCCGTCAACGGGCTTCGTCGACATGGTCGTCAAGCACATTCCCTCGCCGTCAGAAGGCGCACACCGGTTGTTGGAGCGATACTACACCGGCCCCTTGGATACAAAGGTTGCAGAGTCGATGAGGACATGCAATCAGGACGATCCTTTGGTGGTCCACGTCACAAAGCTCTTCAATACCTCGGACGCCAAGAGCTTCTACTCCTTTGGTCGTGTTCTGAGCGGCACAGCTCGGCCTGGTGCTGCCGTGAGAGTCCTTGGCGAGGGCTATTCTCTTGACGACGAAGAAGACATGACAATGGCGTCCATCGGCGAGGTTTTTATCGCAGAGTCTCGGTACAACGTTCCCACAGACGGCGTCCCTGCAGGTAACATGGTGCTCTTGGGAGGAATAGACAACTCCATTGTCAAATCTGCAACAATAGTACCTCCCAAGCTAGAGGATGATGAGGATGCTTTCATCTTCAAGCCCGTGACTCACTTTACCGAGTCTGTCCTCAAAGTAGCCGTCGAGCCCGTCAATCCTTCCGAGCTGCCCAAGATGCTCGACGGACTCCGCAAAGTTCAAAAGTCATATCCCCTGATCAGCACCAAAGTCGAAGAGTCTGGAGAGCACATCATCTTGGGGACCGGAGAGCTCTACATGGACTGCGTATTGCATGACTTGCGGCGCCTATATGCCGACATGGACATCAAGGTCTCAGATCCAGTCACAAGATTCTGCGAGACGGTGGTGGAGACGTCGGCGACAAAGTGCTACGCCATCACGCCGAACAAGAAGAACAAGATCACCATGGTGGCAGAGCAGCTGGAGAAGGGCATTTCCACAGACATTGAGACGGGCGCTGTCAGGATACGTGATCCTGTACGGAAAACGGCCAAGTTCTTTGAGGAGAAGCACGGCTGGGACAAGTTGGCGGCCAGAAGCATCTGGGCTTTTGGTCCTGACGAGATGGGACCAAATATTCTTCAAGATGACACCCTGCCTACGGAGGTAAGCCGACTCGGGTTGATTGTGCTGCTTGATTGTGAACAATTCGCTAATGGTCTTCTTTTTGCCGTATCAGGTCGACAAGAAACTGCTGAGTACTGTCAAGGAATCCATCAGACAGGGCTTCAGTTGGGCTACCCGTGAAGGCCCCCTCTGCGAAGAGCGTACGTTCCAATAGCCCGTTTGCCTCTTTCCCAACCTTATAATTCCCAACCTTATGCCGTTGGTGTCGTGACAACTTGCTGACAAGAGTTATAGCTATCCGTAATACCAAGTTCAAGGTCACAGACGTAGTCTTGGCCAACGAGGCCATTTTCCGCGGTGGTGGCCAAATCATCCCTACCTCTCGCCGAGCATGCTACTCATCCTTCCTCATGGCCTCTCCGCGCCTCATGGAGCCCGTCTACGCGGTATCCGTCACGGGACCGGAAGACTCCTACATGGAAGTCTACAACGTGCTCGCCCGACGCCGAGGCCACGTCCTCTCCGACGGCCCCGTTGCCGGCACGCCCCTATACCGCGTCAACGGCCTGATCCCCGTCATCGACAGCTTTGGCTTCGAGACGGACCTGCGCATCAAGACGCAGGGCGGCTCAATGGTCAGCCTAGTCTTTGACAGCTGGAACATCGTGCCCGGCGATCCGCTCGACAGAGACCAGGTAACGAGGCCGCTGCAGCCCGCCTCAGCGCAGGCCACGGCTCGAGACTTTGTGCTCAAGACGAGGCGCCGCAAGGGCCTCAGCGAGGACGTCAGCGTCAAGACGTTCCTGGAGCCTGAGTTTTACCAAAGCCTGATGGAGAGTGGTATGCTCGGTGATGTATAAATCTTCTATGGGCTAGGTAGATGGTGTTGAGACGATGAACATATAAGCGAGAGCTATATTGGTATGGTATCATGCCGCTGAACCCGCGATTCAACGTTATAGAAAAAGCACGTCGAAACAGTTGAAGAAAGAGGCTCCATTGCAAATGCAAGCCATTAAGAAGGGCACAGAAGAGCGGCATTTAGAATGTCATGTATATATAATGGCCCAGCGCAGACGTTGGAGGTCCAGCTTAATAAGAGACGAGTAAGAACCATCAAGCCACCAGACCTTCGCATATCACAACAACTCATCACGTAGCTAGAGTCTGTTCATGATTGGTGGAACAATGGCGTGTTGTGTACCTAGTTGGACGGTTTGCCTTTTCAAGGATAACCCATGCCATCCCTGGCTCTTCTTCATTGCTATCGTCCCCGGTGCAAGGGGTAGAGAGCTCTGGGGAACATGGGCCTGAGTCTAAATTGGTTGCATTGCCTTGTTTCTGTTTTGATTGATTCGCAGTACCACAGGTGCGCTTAAGCAGCAATAGTGGCGATGACCATGGAGAGCTTTCGTGGGATCTATCATATGTGCTATGGCTTCTTGAGAGGTGGTCCATGTAAGAGGTGGCGAGATTGGCGGCATTCATCAGACGGATAGGTAGGAGGAGATGTCCCTTCTTCCTCGTCATGGCTGATGATTTGGACTGAGCATGTGTGCAGTCAGTGTAGATGGTCCCGGGCGTGGGGAGTCACATCTGCAACCGGCCTGATCATGTTACTCACATGAGCAACCACATTGTCATGTTACAGATATACTCTATAGGTGGTCCCTCAAATGCTTCTCTATTTATCTGTGTCTTCTATTACCCATGAAATGCTCTTGTACATATTACTGTAGATAGCATCTCGTAAGATAGATAAATAACTTATACAATTAGAGTCAGGTAGTAATATGACTTGACAGTGTTGGTCTGCCGCCAAAGGTGCGCGACATGATTCAAGAACTTGACAAGTCAGGCCGGTCCTCTAACAGGGGCTCACCCTCACCGCCTGTACACACAAGGAACCCGCCATTCCTGTTTCTGCCGCGATGACTTTCGTCTTTGCTAACTCGAGTCGACGTGGTGTCTCTCGAAAAGCGTATGATGTAATACCTTGTGAGGAATAGCTTCGTAAACCTAGCAATGGTTCGTTCAGGATACAGCAAAAGGTGCTGACGTGTGGATATCTCGTACCGCGGGGATGAGATACTCGTTCTGCCGGCATGCCATCGTAGATTTAGCCATACTGATAGAGGCCATCACAGAGGCAATTGGAGTCTCGATGCGTCAAGTCACGGCGGGATTGCACATGTGGAATGACCGGAAATCCTTCAGATCTCGGGATATGTGCTTTGTAGATTTATACGCCTTGACCAAAGCTTTCTTCAACCGACAGATTCAATGGCCTGTCAGACTTCGACCACGGCTGAAGGAACACACAAACGGCCAAACAACAAAGTGTGGCTCTCGCCAATCCGAAAGAAACGATACCCGAGCGCCTGACCATGCTCTACTGACCTCACACCAGGCGACAGAAAGCACGAAGTTGACACACATAGGAGAACCACCCTTCTGAACAAGTACCCAGAAAGTTTTGTTTGGATTCGGCTAGCTTGCGCAGTTATCAGTGTTTGCCCCTAGTCGTCCTTCGCGGGGGTTGATATTCAAGGTCGACGAATATGACGATGCTACCCAACATGGCACATAACGATGCGCACGATACCAGGATAGCGGAAGCAGCACTCCTTTATGCGGCTCCTCCATGTGATCTTGGTGGCGACATGCGTGGCCTCCTAATGACGCCGGAGCTTCCTTCATCGAGTGTCTTGGGCACTAGCCATGTAGCTCCCTGAGACCATTGGCGCGAATGGTTTGACATCATGCGCTGAGGAAGCGAGGAATGGCCTTGCCTGCTGGCGATTGAGATGGCATCACATACATTTGATTTTGGATGATGGATAGGCTGGTGCCAGCAGACAAGCCTTTAGCCCTGCGTAGCACACTGTCGTCTTGGTTGTGAGAGTTTTGTCGTTTCGATTCTGAGAGCAACTCAGTTCTCTATACAAGACTCCAGCATCTTGTCCAGAACACTCCGCAGCGAGTCATTTTCCAGAGCGGCTGCGACACGCTCCTTGTCGCTGAGCTGTTTGTTCACTTGATCATCCTGGCTATGACTGTTCTCCTTGCAAATGACTTCCACGCGGTAATTTGGAGGCAGCACCTGCTCGAGCCGGACTCTCACGCCAAGTCCGAGCACGGTAGCGAGAGAGCAGTGGGTGACGGTAGGGGTAAGTTCGACAGTGACATGAACGATGGTATTCGGACTTGGCACTCCAAGGGCCGGGGAGGGAGTGATGTGAATGTCGGGGAGGTTGACGACGGACAGTTGGCCCAACGAGACGGGATGTTCCGGATCAGTTATGTTAGAAATGAGATCTAGGTATGAGCGTTAGCCTTACCATCCTCTGCCAGCAATAGTGTGTGACGTTGAAGGGGGGGGTGAAAAAAAAATGGGCAGTAGAGTAGTCGTAGGGCGACTCGAGATGAAGTTGTTTGAGGGTGAAATGGATGAGAGTTGCGCTTCATTCAATCAGCGCAGAGGCTATGGTCGTTACTAGCTCGTTACTGAAGCCAGCAACGGAGGTTGATAGAGCTTGCAGTTTCCCCCAGCCATTGACGGGGTCATGATATTGACGAAACGGGATTGGACATGTCGGGGAGGAGGAGCAGCATCAGTCCTCACTTCAAATCGCCAAGCAGAGCTGGGTCAAAGATGGTGCAGAAAGCACGCACGGATGAAGAGGGATGCCATTTCGGCAGAATACGATTCAAGTATATGAAAAGCAGACAGGGCAGACAGGGCAGGTAGAGCTTGGTAGGGGGTATCAATCATACCGTAGATCTCTTGCTCGTCGATGGGCTCGGCCGATAGACGGTCCTCGTCGGCAGCTCCTGAGCCGGCACCGAGGCGGGACCAGGGCACTGCCGCCGCTGTGTCATCCTGATACCGGATATCATCGTCTTGTAAGAAGGGCCGAGACAGGTAGGAGGGCTTGGCGAAGATCAGGTCCGAGTATCTACAGTCAGGCCCATTGCGCGGGGCGGACCGCTTCTGCCGGGTTGGGAGCTGCGAGGCGCTCAGAATGGTTGGGTTGGCATTGTCGAGGGCGGCAGCAGCCATTGCGTCTGTGGACGAGTAGATAGAGATAGCTTGATGAAGGAGGGTTTGATGCTGTTGGCGGATGTGCTAGAACCGAGGACACGGAGTAGTTCGAAGCCCCAATGACGGCTGTGTGGCGGTCGTTGAAAACTAGTGAAACCGGTGAGGAAATATCTCGGAGTCTGGACGCGGGGGCGATCGACGGGTCAGGGAGTTGATGCAGGCTATTCCAGGTAGTAATTGCACGAGACGAGGGGTGTGGTTCGTGGGGATAGAGAGGAGTTTGGTCTAGGTATGATGGAGACAATCGAGAGGTGTCCAAGCTCCTCAAGGGCTTGCGTCGTATTAGTAATGGATGGGGCGTCTGTTTTTCCCCTGTGATGGAAGTGACACGGAGGCGAACTGTGCTGCACTGTGTGATGCTTGACGCTGCGCAGGTGGACTACAGGTACCTAGGAGTACACCTACATGTACCTGTCATCCGCAGTTTGTTCGGAGCAGTGACAGCGGATCAAGAGATCCGTATAGCACCAGGAGCATCATTTTGTGATATACTACTACATAGCATGATATGATATCACAAGTTTCGCCCAGGATCTGGCCGTGGCAAACCCAGAAGCAACCGTCGTTTGCAACTCGCTTCGTCGCTTTGTTCTAGCGAGATGTGACTGTTCGCTACCTCAGTAGGTAAGGTAGGTAACCTTACAGGGGGTCGCAGCGCTGAGTGCTAGGTAGGTACAGTAGGTAAGGTACGAGACCTGAGGCACCTCAGGCGGTATGTACAGTGCTCGTACCCGACCTTAGCTGATTGTGGGCTAACGCTGATGAAGGCACTTGCAGCAAAGCCCCTGCAAATGCCACCGATGGTCGCAAAAATACAGTGCTTAAAAGGAACACGATCATTGGAAGATGGATGACCTCACCAAGAATCGAAAGATTGACGGGTCGCCATTGATTGTTGGTCAGGACCAACAGCTGCATATCTCATGCGGGCTGAGTCGGCACGAGCATCCTGTATTATTATTATTATTATTATTATTCTAATCACCTCTGTAATTCCGAGTGAGCCATCGCCTGCAGAGATACCATTCACGTTATTACAAGTACCTACTTACACGTATTAACAACCCAGCTGCAATCCTCGTGGCTCTCGGGGTTAGCGATGTGCAAAACCCGAGCCGCCGCTCGTGGCTCCAGGAGTCTTGGTAATAGCCCGAGCTTTCAAGTTGCAGCTTTGTAGTTACAGCCCTGTTGGCTCTACCCCGTCGCTTTTAGGAGCTCCCTTGAAGTCTTTCGTGTGCGCGCGCTCGAAATTGTCCTGCTACTAAACCGGAGCCACGCCAGGCTAAACGTCCTCCCTGCAGAAGCGCGCTTGACGCTGATCTACTGCAGGGGATCTTTGTCGTGGGTACATGAGGCCATCTGCATCCATTCCCACGCTTTCATGGTCGAGCCCCAGCTGGGTCAAATACCAGCTTGAATGTTACTTTTTGTTCGGCATAGGTATTGACATGATGGAAGCTCTGGGGAAAGTTGGTCGTATATAGAGCAGCTTGGGTCTTCCCACAATGGCTACTACAACGATCGATGCCTAAGATAGGCAACTCTACATCACCTTGAGGCAAGGCCACCGGCCCGTTCTATCATCAATGGCATCGCGCGCAAACAAGGAACCCTTGAGAACGTGTCCAATGCGACGAAACGGTCAGGGTTTGAAGGGGGTAAAGGAAACAGCCACGCGGCTGTTCAACTATCCGGCACTCCGGCTGGCGCCATGCTTCGTCCCTCGACAAATCCATTCGAGTCGTTCGTTGATGCCACGAAAAGACAAGTTCCAATCCCGTCACCGAGCCTCATGTTTCCATACCTACCTATTCGCCTTGTTAGTCCCGCTCCTCTTCCCCTCCCCCGGCTTGCGTGGTTGCGTGCCCTTGCTACTTGTACGCCCCCTCCCGCGTTTGTGAGTTCATCGAACCCCCACCCCCTCCCTCTTTCTTGCAATGCCGCTTCTGTCCATGATGGCTGGAATAACATACTCACTACCAGTACTACCTGGATAACAAAATCTAAGATCCGAGGAGAGCCATGGGGGGAAGTCAAGGAGCCGCTCGCTGACGCAGATTGAGGCGAGTCAGAAGAGAGAGCGAGGCGCGGTTACGGCTGATTTGCACGACATGACAATTACACAGAACATGCTGTTTCGTTCTTCTGTTGCGAGAGCCTCGAGTCAAACCCGTTGCCACATTCGTCCATGCCTCGGCACACAGTGGAGAGTGTTAGGAGTTGCTAAGTTTGCTACTAGGTCAAGCCGCCTGTTAAACTTTGGTGTTTCTAGAAGCCCTGCTCACGCTAGAAGGGCTGCTCAACTCGACTTTCCGTCCAAAGGCGCCCTCGTACGAGTAATACCCCAGTCTAGACATTACTATGTATGTAAGTTCTCCAATTGACGGCTAGTAGTAATACTATAATGATAATCATACTACTACTATAAGCAGCACCAGCATGCCAAAGGGCCATCAGGTCGACTCAAAGAACGGTTGTGGCGCTGGCAAAACTCCATTTTTATCACGAGATATGGATTGCGGGACGTTGAGCCAAGTTGCATTGCAGGCCTCAGGTATGGAGCAGCCCAATGCCGTGCAGCAACGGGGCCTCGCTCATCATGGAGGCATCCCACAAGTGCCGAGCATTTAGCAAAATGTCTAGGCCTGGCCAGCACGGCGCTCTCCGGACCTGATCGGCGTTGGCAACCGGGGGGAGCGATGGAGCAACTCTTCTGACCCAACACAGTATGACATCTTCAGCAACACGCAACACGCAACCCGCCAGAAAGTATGGCGATCCAAAGGACCGAATACTGTCGTGCGCACGCAGGCATCTCTTCGAGCACCGTACCCATATTAATAATGACTGATGGATGATACCTATGAATGGGTCCGAGATTCCTGGCAAATGGCACACAGAAGCAGCCCGGCTAGCCTGCTAATTGGGCAGATCAGTACAGCGAGATTGGCAGATAGTCGAGGCTTGAGCATCCACGCATCGTCATTGGCGGTGGTGCCACAGAGGAAAGTTTGGCTCGAGATGAAGATCAGATGGGGATTTTCCAGGCACGCCGCTGGCTGGTGTGCTACATGCTTTACTTCCACAGTGCAAGTGTGTTCTCTTGCAAGTGTCTATATACACTGAGGGCATCTCTATATCGCAAATCCAGTCATTGATAGTCGTTTATCAACAGTAGGTATCAAGGTATTCTTCCCATGAGTCGACTGTGCTTTGTATGTGCGATGCGCTGCTATTACTTCCTCGAGTGAGCACGCGCATCACGAAGGAACAAAACCTCCACAAATTGCACCAGCCATCAATCCCTGCAGCCGACTTGCCTGAAATACTACATACGATGTACGAGTACTCCATACCTACTTGCAGTATCGTATGCGTATCCGACGCGCGGCGATGGTCAGTTCCTCTGCAAGCCTTTCCCCACCGCATGTCGCCGACGCATTCACACGAACTCCATAGGCTCCGTCCGTGCTGCTACGCTGTATCGGCGCTTGAAGGACGAGCCCTGGAGATTTTCCGAGAGATCAATCCCGTTCTGGCATCAAGACTGGGCATGAGGTAGATTGGACTGGAGCAAGAGTTCCGTTTTGTCTAAGCGAGCTGAACAAGATGCGAAAACATAGAGGAAACAGGAGCTCCTCGTTCAGTGGGGTGCTCAGCCCCAAGGATGGAGGGCTGTTGCACCTCGTGTGTCACGCAGCCCGCGGTCTCTTTTTCTGACGAGATGGTTGCCGGAACTTTCCGTCGTTTGAGCTTGGCAGAGTCATTCCATCAGCCTGTCGGACTCTGCCGACAGACGAGACATACGAGATGCTTCCTGGAGTCGCGAATCCTTTCCATTCATAACAAAGAACAACTATTACTTCCCCAGACTTGGACACTGATGCTGTTAATATTGTGAACATTGTAGCAGATTTCAGTATCGTCGATCCGATGACTGAATTGATCTTTGCTGGCAACTCCATCCAAGTCGTAATAGCGTCTACATCAGCATCATCTCGACTACATACCTATGTATGTACCAGAGCGTGCGGGGATGGCTGGCTGGGTTGGCTGGCTACATACCTCGGCCAGCGTCCTGGTCACCGCTAAAACCCACGATGCCGGTGCGCGCCGCAGCGGCCGTCGGGCACTCAAGAAAAGGGACAGACAGAACAGACACCTCGACAAGGGGAACCGGGGGGAGCTATTCTGCAGATCCAAGCGCGGCGGGGAAGCAGTCGGTTGCCTGGGCCTGGCTAAAGTGAACTTGTAGCGATCATGGATGTATCATGGATGCCAGTCAGAAAATGCTTGTTGATGATATGAGTGGCCTTGTCTGCGTCCAGGTATCCGCACGTCAATGAGGGGCCACGCAAGCAGACACGGGGGGGGCCACAGAGGCCATCTTCCTCAAATCGCAGAGCAGCAAAAGGAGCTGCAGAGGCAGGGAGCCTTGGACAATTCCCTGTCTGCGCCGACGAACGGCCAATCACGCAACCTTGTCCGCTGCAGACAGGCACCTCTTGCATAAACCTGATAGAGAAACAGAAGAGCTTGGAAAGGAAAGCTGGTGCCACTAAAAGGGAGCCGGATGCTCCCATGGATGTGCGTGCTCCTGCAAGGTTCGATGAAGAGTTTCCTGCGATACCTCAAACCTGAATTGCCCGCCTACGACATACCTACAGTACATCACAGACCCTGACGGGTCCTCATATCCTTGTTGAGGGCTTTACATAGGTATACCTGCAGGAAACGCGAAAGCCTGCTCTAGGTAGTACATACATAGATACGATATCATACGGACAGGGCAAAATCCATAGCGTTACAAGCACGTGTACATAGTATGGTAAATGGAGTCTACTCCTGACCAGCCCTACCATCTTCAAGGGATTTGCATCCTTGCTGCATACGTAATATCACACATGCATGTAGAATACCACTGCTTCTGTACGCCGTGTAGCATCAGAGATAAAACCAGCCAATTTGATTGGGCTACCTGGATTGTCCGGGTAATAACCTGCCTGTAACACGTAGACGACGAATACGCCTCCTGTGCGTTCGTCTTTGTATTACATGGATCCAGTATGTATGTCTCTCTCACTCCTTTCTTGCCTGTGTCTGCCCTGTGAGATGTGATTAGAATCTGGATATGTATGTAAATTTGTTATGAGTAGGTGCACAGGTAGTGCTTGTACCTACCTTAGTTCACCGTCACTGCCTTACCTACCTAGTAGATACAGTAATACTGCTTTGGCTTTAGGTTGGAGCAAGCCAAGTGAGAAGTGGTTTGGGCCTGCATCTGGGCTTTTTAGATGCTCATTCATGCTGTGAGATGTTTCTGATACCTGCACCAGTGTAGTAGGTATACCTAGGTACCTACCTGTTATCTTAGTAAGGTAGGTGAGTCTGAGCGACGTTTACAGATCTTGTTTGAACAACCTAGTCAATCTCGCCTGTAGAGAATGGAAGCGACAGAATGCTTATTACCACGGATGTTAATACCTAGCGTTATGCCACTGAGTCAATGAAGGTCAAAGCCGTTCTTCTATTCGCGTTGGATGAAGTGAAGATGGAATCGAATTCCACGTGTTGGAGGGGTTGAACCAAAGCCCTCTGGTTGATGGCAGGAACGCCGCGCGAGCTACTGACTAACTTCGTCTCCTTCACTTGGAACTACCTTACATGTATCTTTCCTATCCTCCAAGCCCGCAGTCGCAATTGCAAAGTGCGAGCTTCCAGCCATAAACGGAATTTGCACGAATCAAGCATACAGACGTACGTACGATTTCCTGACATGTGGTCAGCAGCCTCACGGAGGCTGTGGGGAAGCACAGACAGCGAGAACCACCGCGCCCAGAACCCTGACGATGGGCTCCCCCCCTTTTGCGCCACAGGCATGCTGCTTCTGTCCGGAGCGTGCGGAAGACGGGCAGGCCAAACCTTCTCTCGACTCCATCTGAGGATACCCTCGACTGTCACCACTCCACCCGAATCTGAGTGATCGCCCTTGGCGTGACAGCATGCCTTCGAGTCTCGTACCATTAGCGAATCGCAGCGCACCGAGTCTCCGTTTGGGCATTGCGGAATACGAGCAAAAGGGATGCGTCTGCACTCGGGCCGCTCGCCGCGAAATCCGTGCTTTTGGGTGCTTGAGCAGTTGCATACACGATTCTGGGCACGATTCTTCCCAGGATGAGGATCCTTCTATCATATACTAGTATACTGGTCGTATATCGGTAGCACGATTGTCTGGCAAGGCCCTCACTCCCTTTCCCGTAAGCTTTGCCCCATGGCCTCGCTTGAGGAAAAAGAGCTATTCAGAACCATGCTGGTATATAGGTGGTACCTGTATCTGCCAACGGTGATTCAGCTCAGACTCGCTCTCGCATAACACCTTCTCGGACACTTGGCGGCACAATTGGCAGTTCCACACGCCACCTGGTATGACACGGTCAATGCGAGCTTCTTGGCCAATACGTTTGGCGACTGCTTGTTGTTAGGTGCTAGATAATAAGGCGGCCCTTGGACTTGAGCTCCAAATGGGCCGAAGACGTCTCACGACAAGCAGCGCCAAGATCCATACAAAGCAGTCATTGTCATGACTTCAGCCCGCCCAGGGGTCTTTGCCTTCGTTGTGATGCTCGACGGTGAGCCAGTCAATTGGCGTGGCTGGTCTCTGGCCCCCAGCCTGAGCGACACAGCATCCTGGAAGCATCAATGTTCGCTGCCGGCTACTGGTCGATGCACGTCGCCCCCTCCTCGCCCCTGGCTTGACTGCCGGCTGTGGCTGCCGGCATGGAGGGAATGAGTGGACAAGGAAGCAGAAAAGAACAAAATGCTTGCGAGGACAGCCATACCTCATGTACCACCTTATTACAGACGGTTGATGGCGTGCCATCTCCCTCTGGCGGACGTCTAGTTGTTCAAGTTTTATCGAAGACACTCTGCCTTAGGTCTAGGTAGGTATTGAAGCTTTGTTCGAGCTCTCCCTTGTAGCTACCTACTAGGTACATGTACTTAACAGGTAGTCGCGGTCCAAGGAGCCCAGCGTAATAGACTGAGAACACAATCCTCAAGATCCAAAGCACCGCATATCGACACCTCCAGACCTCCAATGGTGCATCCAGTGTCGGTACCAGGAGCCACAGTAAGACCAGGGCTCTGGAGGCAGTAAGCTATGGTTCCTGTCGATACAAGCTTGGGCTCATGCTCGCAGGGATCGCTGGATGGCACCGAGGTGGCAGCGACGGCAGCTGGAGACGCAATACCTGGCAGATACCGCTGGACTGGCACAGCTGCACTGTACTGCCGCAGCGCGGGCACTAAACAGCAGCGCCTAGGCCCAAAGCCGCCCAGTGCAGCCCACCCTGTCAGCGCCAACCCCCTAGTACCTCCAAAGTATAGCTTAGTAATTGCTTGTTGACATGCAAAAAGTCGACGCCACAAGCCACAAGCAGCCCCAAGCAAGCCCCGAGGAATCAGTGGAGGCGGCAACCCATGGCATTCTGATGTCCCCTGTCCGCTTCTGCTCCTTAGGCCGAGTGTCCCCAGTTGTTCGCTGTCGTCTTGTCGTCGTCAAGCACTTTCTTCACTTCATGTTCCTGCAGACACGCCCCCCGTCTGCTCTGGAATCCCCCCTCCTGTCCCGTTCTGGTTCTGGTAGACCAAGAACCTAGGTACTCGCTACACTGTACTTATAGCAGGTGCTACCCACGCCTCCGGCCCCCTGTCCTGCGCAAACTGCCACCACTGGACCGGGTTCGAGCCAACTGGAAGGCGACCCCAAAAGTCCGCTCCTGCTGGAACTTTGTGCAACGCCTTCATGCCCCTCTGCTACCCTCTAGTACAAGGTGTTGTCTCGACCGCCCTCCACTGCTAAACTCTGCTATACCTGCAGCACTTCTGCCACTGCCCGACGCCATCGCACCCAGAGTTTCAACTCTTGCGAATACACTCCAGGTCGATCGCGAGCCTCTAGCCCGACACTGCGAGATTGCGGCTGCGGCTTTCCGGGCGAATCTTCGAATTTGCGGCATCCTGAAGCTGGATTCTGTGTCTTGCGATTACTACGATCCATCTGCATCTGCCGAACCCGTCCGAATCCGCGCTCCCCGCGAAAACACCACACTCGAACACCATACCGAGGCGCCGGGCCGCCACTTTGGTGGTTTTAATGTATACGATCTCCGAGCCGCGACAAGTCCGACGCTGAACCTCCAATACTGCCTACCAATCCTTAATTCGCTATATCGATCACGAGATCTGGACTTACACGGAGCGAATGCTTCGCAATTCATCTTCCAAAGCACCTTAATACAAACACAATTCATCATGTCGTCGAATGATCCTTCCGTCCGTCGCATTCTGCCTCAGGACGCACCAAACGCACAGAATGCAGGATTGAACAGCTACACCTTTGCGCCTCAGCAATTTCCTCAGAGGGAGACTCAGAAGAGTAAGGGACATCCAACTTCTGGCGGACTTCAACTCCCAAAGTTCATCGAGATCGCATAAGAAGCACTGGCGCTAACCTGTTGCTGGCTCACATAGACTATGTGTTCGTTGACGAGCACAATCGCCACAAGAGGCTCAAGGGTACTATCTGAACCTTACCGTATAGCTGGCATCATCAACAAGACTGCTAACGATATTATGCAGTAATGAGAGCCTGCGAAGGCTGTCGCAGACGCAAGATCAAATGCGATGCCGCTACCACCAACACCTGGCCTTGCTCTGCCTGCATTCGCCTCAAGCTTCACTGCGTCCGGCCGAACGGATACGACGGCGCAACTGATTCAACAACATATGAGACCTTTGTCCCGCCGACGAATCAGTTCCAGCAAATGGGAATGCCATCTCATCAGCCAGGACAAGCTTCCCTCAAATCCGAAACTGATATCTATGCGCCGCAGGGCGGCTACTCAGACGGATCTTCAACTTCGTTTCAGGCCATATACGATCCCTCACAGCCTCAGCATAACCTTAACTACACTACGGTTCCTCCGCAAATGTCCCTGGTCGATCAACAGGTAGCCCCCCAGGATGCATTTCCAACACCGCCCATGCAACAGTCGTCGCAGCAGGGCTCCTCACCAGGCGCATATTCAGCCGACTCTTATCAGCAACAGGATCTGGCCGATCTCCTGGGCGGCCTCAAAATGAATGAGATTGGAACAGGTACGAATCGAACGCGTCAGAAATCAGATTCTTCTATCTTACTAATATGTCTCAGCGCCGTACCTTAGAAACAAGGCATCCTTCAGACGGGAGGAACCCGCCGTCGAAGACGAAGATGAGGAGTTCAATTTGCCTCCCATCTCGATTGGGGCAGGGCATAGGATCCGTATCCCCCCTGAACTGATGCCGGACGAAGGAACCGCGATTCATTACTTCGATCTTTACTTTACCCATGTCCATCCATATGTCCCAGTACTCGACAGGTCCATGTTTTACCGCCAATGGACTACCTCAAGAGAATCCATTTCCCCGTTGATCCTGGAAGCCCTGTTTGCCATTGGAGGCCGTCTCGCCGATGAGCCTGCACAGGGTCAGCAATGGCTGGCGCTGGCATCAAGTGCGTTTCGCCCTGCTTCATTCATTTTTAGCATAGGTATAGACATTTGATGTACTAATCCTGGCCTAGGACATGCCGACGCTTTCATGGACGTTCCTCGACTAAGCACCCTCCAGGCGCTGTTGATGATCCTCAAGGCTCGGGAAGCCGCTCCGAAACGAGGCTATTACTACCGCTCGTGGATGACCGTTGTTCAGTGTGTTCAGATGGCCAAAGACCTTTCGCTAGAAGAGCATTATGAGGAGCACCAGGCCGGCCGACATTGCGGGTTCAGCCCTGCGGAATGTCAGCTGCGCACGCGGATCTGGCAGACAGTCTTTGTTTGCGAAGTCATGGTGGGCACGCCACAAGGTACGAGAAGCTCCATTCATGATGCTATCATTACCCTCCCCGGTTTCCTAGGATTCCCTAGAGCAAATTGCTAATGCTGGTTGCGTAAACACGTGTATAGGCCGCTACAACTTGGCTGTCGACATAGACTCTGTCGATTTCAGCGTGCCAAAACCCATTCCCGGCGGAGACGATGCCGAATATCATGTCTCGCGAAACTTTACGTATTTTGCTCGCAACGTCCGGAACATTGCCAGGATCACAAACATCTACGTTCGTCTAAAGAAGAAGAAGGACTGGGGACTCGATCCAGAGTTCCAGCAGATGGACCACGCCTTCAACTCATTCCTGGCGGAGCTTCCAAGTGACCTTAGCGTCACATTCCCACCCGACGGTTCGGCGCCGTGGCTGCCTTCGCCGTTCCTTGGCAATCTGCACTCATATTACTATTTGACGTTGATCTTGTTCCACCGTCCCCAGTTGTCGTTCTTTGATCCGACAACCCAGGAGGCTCAGTGGAAGCATCACATGATGATCTGCTACAATGCCGCTCGTGCTCTCTGCCGACTGCAAGAAGCTGTCCTCAATTCGTTTGGAACCATGGGGCTACAGTGCATGCAGCGCGGCTTCAGTTTTACTGTCTACGCCGGGCTCTCGTGCATTGTGCTTCATCTAGTAAGCCGCGCTCAGTTTCTTTGCCCCCCTCTTTTCCTCTGCGCAAGGACGTGATAGAGAAGCCAAACGAAAATGTGTTTTCTGCCTTTTATCTGATCAGGTCTAACTCTCGGAATCAGGTAGCAATCGTCTCTCCAGATCCCGATCTCCATACCGATGCGCGGCAGTTCTTCACTCGCCACATGAGGATCATGGAAAAGGTGATGGAGGCGTGGCCAATGCCAGAACTGCAGAGACAAATCGACGCCGTCAGGGAGGCTTTCTCAGCTGACGTTAGGAAGCCCTTTGCCCTGAAGCCGTCTTTCCCATACGGAAGCCCTCATCCATCGCATAGTGCCAGCCCTCCCGGATACCGTGGTGTCCAGCGCGCTGGTTCCATGGACCAGGCACTGGATTCGAGCGGCGGTCAAACAGTCAGTTACCTAAGCCATCCCATCTCACCTCCAATCTCCAATGGCCCTCTGGACAGCAAGAGTGACTCCCCATCTGCACAGTCGCTCGTCATGATGCCACAGGCTGTCGGGCCCGGCATCTCACCGAACATGGCTCTACCAGAGCAGCCAGCCTGGAACCCGGCGAAGATATTTGAGTAGGTCTCTTCCAGCGAAGTTGTTGATTTTTTCTTTTTTTGTTTTCCTTTCTCTTTCGAGTTCATTCGCCGAGTTCATTCGCCTTTACGTCGCCCCAGTCTTACACTTACACCACCTTGATTCTCATATATCCTCTTCCACTCCTCGCATGTACTTTGCCTTACAATGTGAATCCGCGGATCGATATACTGACATGACGACTAGACAATGGAACACCACATTTGGTACGCCCGCCCAGTCCGATCCCAATCCTGTCTCCCCGGCCAGCTCGCTCAACATGTCCTCGTCCTCAGGTGCACCCGAGGTCCCTACAATTGATGACGTTCATGCCGTAAATTCCTCGTTGTCGGCCGGCTCACAACACAGCATTCCGCCACATCAATACGCGGCTGCGCCTGTGCCAACTTTTATCACGCCCGCGATGTGGCAGCAGTCTGTCGCCAGCGTGTACGAAGGCGGCCTGAAGCGCTCGTGGGATTATGACGGAACCACGCCGGCAATGAAACGTCGTTAGCGAGCTTTCCCTGAGAACATGCCTCATGGCTTCTGTTTCCTCACGGCTCTCGATTATATATTGGTCTGGCTGCGATCTCTTTCCGAGGGGCGACCAACGACGTCCTACGATTGGATGATCTATTTGGCCCACGCACGGTCGTGATGCCAGCCGCAGCATTGCATTATACGTTGCATATGATACCTCTCCTCCTGTTTTGCGGTCATGTTTTTTCTCAGCTTCTTGCACTCCATGTTTCGTTCGTGGCCATGTTTCTCCTCTTATGCATATGCTGGACGAAGACGATATGTCTATTTAATTTCTACTTGGTCTCCATATAAGGCATCACCATCCTGTTTATGCTGCTCTGCGGATGCGATTTTCTTTGTACGATCAGGGAGGGCTTCGGCAGCGAGGCCTGCACGTGAACATAAAAAGAAAGATGGGAAAAGGGGGAGAATATCTAGAGAGGCGGCGCCCCGGCACAACAAAAGCAATATCGGTAACCAGTTGACGCCCTGGGGGCTAACCTGGCAAAAGAACGTTAATGAATATACGATGGACGGGATTGGTGGCGTTGAGGTTCGTTCGCATCTTGTCTCAGATGTCGGTGCATTGTTAGTTCGAGTTGGAACACTCGGTTGATGGGAAAATAGGGGCTGGATTGTGTGGTTGACATATCACGGTGTTTACGGTGATAGTGGATATTGGGATGTTCTCTGCCCACAAAAACAAAATTTAACGGTTACTCTTGGTTGCGATATCGTCTACAGGCATCACACCTCTGCTCCTCAGTGAATAAGGTAGTATAGGATTGGGCTTCTGGGGGATACCATGGTCAAGGTCCGGAGATTCGGGATCCATAGTATGCCTAGTAGGCAGGTAAGCTGCCGCGCGCTTGTACAGCCCTGTCCAGGTGTTTTGGAATTGTACTCGTATCAAGCTCAGGAGCAGGATTCGGCGAGTAGCAATTCCGGAATTACTGCGATTGGTACGAAGTAATAGTTACTTCTGTCGACAACTTGGCATGTTTGTTCTCGTGTGGGGTGTAACAGTGCCCTGGGCTGAGTGTGGGAATTGCGACGAGATAAAGCCGAACCCAGCCTCAGCTTGCGGGCGAGCGGAAGAGTGTGGAATGATGTGTCCTTTTTGAGGGAATACGATGTGTATTACTACCTAGGTATGTAAGTCAAGACAAAGAGAATGAGCGTGGTGACAGAGAAGGAAAGATGCGACACTTGTAGAAAGTAACAGGTAGAAGAAGAAACCTGGAGGTTAGAGCTGAAACGTGTTACAGGATGTGTTGCTGATAGATTGGGGCGGTAGTACGGGGTTTGAAAAAGGCGGGACGGGGCGGGCGTGTTTCGGGAGGAGGGCCGTTTCGGTGCCGGATAGTCAGTAGTACCTAGGTATAGATGGAGCCGAGGTCTGACGAGTGGGTTGATACGCTGAGGGTTATGTATCAATATTGCCTGTATGGGTGTTTCTATGGGGTTGCGAGAGTTGCATGATGAGAGGAGTGAGGAGTAAGGAGTGTTATGGCAATTTACATGGCTGAGGTAGGTACATATTCGTAAGAACGAGATGAGTGTTGGTGGTAAGGAAGGATGGAGTGAGATTGATAATGGAGGACTTGCTTGTGTGGGCGTGGGCGGCGCTAGAATGGGGACGGCTTTTCTGGGGAAGTTCTTCTCCTAGGTAAGGTAGGTAATATTAGGCTACCTTACGTTGTAGAGTAGTACCTTTAGTTGAGCCTCTTTGTGGATGAGATGACGAGTATGTGGCTAAATGGAGTGTCTCCATGGAGCAAAGATACCTCAAGGCATTTACTACTACTACGTTGATGTTGCGCGGGTGACTCAGTTTGGAGAAGATGTGTCGGTATTGCAGCTTTGTACTGTCGTTTCATGAAAGTGCTGCATAGGAGGTAGGTAGGTAGGTACTTGTCTTTGATTAACAGTCCCAGGCTCATGAATCATTGGCGATAGGCGCTCCAATGGCATGTCGAACATTGAGACATGTCCAACAACAACAACAATTATAGTATTCCGTATTGCTGCAGTTGTGTTGGTGTAGATGGTACATGGGCCCAGGCCCCATATCCCGGCCGGGTTCCGATCCCATGAACGAGTAGACATGTATGTACAATCACCGCAACACTGCAGCCCTCCATTGCGTACAAGTACCCAAGGCCAGATGGGAGAAGATGTGGAGTTCTTTTGCGGCGAAAGTTGCAGGTTCAAGTTCGAGCTGGGCTAATTAGGCTATTTTCTAGGCGTGATTCTACTCGGCTTCCGTAGGCCTTGCTGCAAGGTTCGATGCTACGTGGGACATTTCGAAAGGGGAGGGGGGGGAAGAGGGCGTGTGTCTTGGCATAGAGGGGGAGGGGTGATGAGGGGGAGGTTCTTGGGGTCTTTGACCATGTGGGAATGGAATCTAGTTGTTGTTGGTAAGGCAGAGGGTGGAGGTGCGTTATGAATCGCACGCAACTAGTATAGGAGATGAAGAAGTTGTTACATGTACGACTGCCTATGAGATCTGATGAGGTGAGTTTGTGGACGTTACGTGGAAAGTTGCTGCAGTGGTTGGTTCTTGGGCACTTTGTTCTCATCCGTCTGATACATGATTTATTTACCCCCTTTTCCATCAACTGATAATGTCCCCTTTCACTTGAGGTACAAGCAGGATACCTACCTAGGTAGTAGTAACCCATAATACATGTACTGTAGAGGTGAGAGTAACGCTAAGTGTATGTATGTACGGCATATGCATGCATATGCGTGATAATACTAGCTGCAAGAAGAGAAGGGGTCAGGAGCCAATTACTCTAGGATTGGATGGATCGAATGCATTGTTGGCCTGGATAGGCAAGGTCAGGAAGGCAGGGATGGAGGGCAGAAATCGAAATGCCGAGGTCTGAGTGTTGGCTCTTGGGATCTGATCTAGTATGAGAGAGAGTTGGTCGGAGGTAGGGGGGGAAAAAGCATGTGAGAGGGACTGGGGTGGGAGAGCAGGGTGGTGTGATTCGGACGAGGCTCTGCGATAATTTTGCCCTGTTTCATTCGATTTACTGTTTTGGGGCGGGTTTGAGGTGAGCGGTTCGGTGAGGATGAGGGAGTGTGTCTAAGGTGAAGTCAGGTGAAGATGCCTTCGGTTTGGCCTGGTGGGAAGTGATAATCGAGAAGCTCTCCAGAAGCCTCTGATTTACTTATAGCCGATGGCGATGACTTTTCGCTTACAGTATATACAGACATGCGTCGCGCGACTTCTAACTAGCTGATAGTTGTCGATCCAGCCGTCACAGTCAAGCCACGACTTCCACTCCACTGCGGTATTACAAGCCGATATGGCTCGTCCCGAAGGCTTCTGGAACGCCTCCAATCCGATCCCACAAGGCAATTCATTGTTCATGCTAGGCGGACGCTATCTCTAGCAACGCGATGGCCCGCTCGCGATACAATGGAGAAGCAAGCATGCGGCTCGGGTCACATCCCGTCGCTGGGAAACGGGCATGTTGCTTGTTTTGATTCTAGCGTTGGCTTGACTTGTGGATATTATGCGAATCCCTCGATGTGCAAATTGTTCATGTGCGTGCATGTAGTAATCAGAGTAGCTCTGTTGATGCATGATAGCGACCCTGCGTGAGGCTTTGCCTGAGTCTTGCAGGTGTTGAGTAGGCTATTGCACATGGAGAAACACTTGGGATGGCATTATTATCAAGCATAAACTAGGTAGGTATGGATGATTTTCGACATACCTCGTCACCGACATCAAGAGCAGTCAAGACGACTTGGCCGCCGCCACCTCTGCTGCCCTCTTCTCAATCTTGTCCTTCACGGCATCCCATATCCACGCCTCAGTCAAATCCCTAATCTTGGTTCCTTTGGCCTTCTTCTTCTGCTTCTTGTCCGTCCTCACCTCCTGCACGCCAAACTTGGTCAACGCTCGCAAGTTGTACCACCTGCGCGTCTCGTTCTCCGCTATCGCACCCTCGGCATCCCGCACGTAATTGACGATTCCGAACCGTCGCTTTGCGGGACGCAGGTGTCCCAGCTGCATGGTGCTGTAGCGGGGTTTCGCAATGGCGCTCATGGTCGTGAGGGTGAGCTCGGTGGAAGGGGGGAGGGCGCCGTGGATGAAGCGCTCGAGGGCTGGGCGGCTGGTGCGCGCGGCTGGGGGGAGGTGAATGTAGATCTGGGTGGTGAAGGGTGACGTTGTGTATGCGACAAAGAAGAGAGGGATGAGTCCGCAGAGGGCGACTAGACTGGTTAGCTGTTGTTGTCAAGGTATAGCGGGAGAAGCAGAAAGAATATGAGGAGAGTGGAAAGGAAAAATGAGATGCATATGAATGAGACACGAAAACTGTGAGTATAGCCATGGCGACAGTCAATGACGTGTCTCGTCTTTCTCATAAAGAAGGTCGACGGCATTGGACTGGTATCCGTCTACCACATATCATCCCCCATGGCCAAGGAGCCCCTACAAAGAGAGGGGATAGATTCGAGAGACTTGAGCGGAACAAACAAACTCACCTCCTATGATCTCCCACTCTGACTTCTCGGCCTTGATATAGCCCGGGACAACGATAAACGTAAAGAAGGCCCCCAGAAACAGCGTCGTCACCTTGACCATGGCCAAGAAGGTGATCCGCCCCGTGCCAGCATGGTATATGAGTAATCTCTCGGCGATGTCTGAATCATCATTCATGCTTAGCTCTCCATTCGTCCACGAACATAAAAGGGCACTATCCATCCTCTTTCTGTGCCTCCTCACCGTATTTTTTCGATCCGGCATTAGCAGCCGCAGCTCTGGCCTGCTGCTTTGCTTGCTCGGCTGCTGAGAGGTTAGGCTTGGATACGGGCTTCTTGGATGATTGGGCGTAGCATCGCTGGAGGCATCTGCTCTCGAAGTTTCGCGGGTGGCGGATTCGTGTGAGATGCTGCAGATTGATGAGGCGGGGAGGTGATGATGAATTGAGAATTTTGCTAAACGGCCTTTGGCCACATAGTCTGAGCGAGAACATGACTATTTGCGTGGGATCGAATCCCAGGAGTAGAATCAGTTTGAGCTGGTATACGGGGAGTGAGACGAGTTGAATACCGCTTGACGTTGGCCTGAGATGAAATTGTGAGCCAAAAGGCCGATTTGGGTTGGTCCACACTCGCGATAACGATAGTAGCTGATACTGTACTGAACAGCCAGCCATCCATACACACTACAAGCAAAACTCCCACTTACACCACGCGAGTCACAGCTTGAAAGTAATGCATTTAGGAAATTGTTAAAGCAACGTGATCAATCTTGTTCTTCATTGGAACCATCCTAGCGCATTTAAGCAATGTTCTTGGTGAAAAACTCCTTCCACTGGTCAACAGTCCAGCCCGAGCTCGTGTCCTGAACAACGCCGTCGAAAACAACCGTCGGGGTAACGTGGACGCCCACCAGGCGGTTCATCTTGGTGATGACCTTGAGGTCGTTGGTGACGGCATTGCCAATGTTCAGAGATCCATCGTCGCCGGCCTTGTCCGGAATCTCGAGCAGCTTGTAGACCTCCTCCTCGTTGACGCCCACCTTTGCAGCCACCTTTGCCAAGCGGCGGTACGTCTGGTTGCGAGTCTCGTTGACGACGCTGACGTCGAAGAAGTCCTTCTGCGCCGCAAAGAGCTCGCCGCTAAAGGCCCAGAACTTGTCAGGGGCCAGGCGCAGGACCGCGAGGCCCGCCTCGTGCATCAGCGTCGACGACGGGTGCCACGGCTGTACCTGCTGCCGGAAGACGACGGTGAGGTTGTCGGCCCAGACGGGCTTCTCGCGGATGGCCGGGAAGACCTTGGTGGTAAGTGTGTTGAAGATGCGCGCGGAAAAGGGGCAGCAGTAGTCGACAAAGAGCTCAAAGGTGTGAGTCGCGCCAGGCACCGAGGAAGCTGACAGTGACGGCCGAGCCGAGGAGAAGACGAGCTTGTGGCCGGCGAACTTGGGAGGGACAGCCATTGTTAATTGTTTGGTCGTTGGTCTCAAAGAGAAGAAATTCTGCAGTCAAAGAGGCCTTTGGCAATGATTGGAAAGGTGAAGGTGGTTGAATTCTGTAGAGTTCTGGCGGAGTTGTGAGGACACTACCAAGCCAAAATCATCAAGGTGCAGCATGATGCAATCGCATTGCCGTAAGCAAGAGCTACCCCTCAACCCCTCCATCTCACCTGCCTCGCATAATACCTGCCACTCTTTGGCCAAATAAATCTACCTGATTGCCTTTATTTGTCAACAAGGAAGCTTCAGCTCACGGTAGCGGGGCAACAGACTACTTTACAAAAAAAGAAGCTCCAATGACGTGATACCGCGATTGCATCATGATACAGCTAGCAAGACAGGAAGTCACGACCTTTACACACCGTGACCATGTTAATCTCCCACATACTTACCTCAGGTAGCCTCGAGGCCTCTCTCACGGAGTCAATCAAAACCTCACATCATCAGGCTAAAGAGCCAGATACGATTGCCGACAATTCACGGAAGACGACCAAGGGCAGCTCATTTGTCATGTACAGAGTCAATTCCAGATATAGACATCATCCATCCAAAGGTATCTTACACCGCTCCTGCGAGGGCTCCAGGCTCTCTCGCAACCTTCGAACATGACTGCTTGATCCGTTCCAGAGCCATCAAAAAAAATCTATGTGAGCCAAACAAAAAAAGCCTAACAAAGGAAAGACAAGGGGAAATGACAAGAGAAACCAAAGCCAAAGCAGCCATCCCAACATGATACATGATTTGTCGTTCTCGTTGACGCAGCTTCTCGTGCAGCACCTTTCCGACACTCCCTCCTCTACACTCTCCTGAGTCTCACTGTGATTTCGTTGGCGCATCGCTCAAAGCCAATGCCGAACCCGTCTTCAGTCCTCGGCTCTGGATAATCCTCGCCCTCCCGAGGGTTTTCGATGTCAAAGTCGCGAAGCATGTTTGCTACAACAAACAGAATCGTCTCGAAGCCAAGCTTCCTCCCAGGGCACAAGTTTCCGGCTACGCCAAAGACTCGCAGCTTTCGAACCATGGAGGCCGAGAGACGACCAGAATCGGTCAAGAACTTGTCAGGAGAAAAGATGCTGGCGTCGGAGCCCCATGTGGTTGTGTCTCTGTTGAACGAAGACATGGCGAGGTAAATGAGATCTCCCGACTTAAGGTGGATTGGTTGTGAGTTTGGCACCGCAACGTCGAAATCTGTTTTTGCCAGGCGTGGAATCGCTGTCATGTGCAGTCTCAATGTCTCATACAAGCAGGCTGCCAAGAAGGGAAACGACTCTCGGATGCGGGCAACATCAATGTTGCCTTCTGCGTCGAGGGCGTTGGGATCACGCGCTTCCTTGGCCACTCTGTCAAACAGATCCGGACGCATCAGGAGATGACGGATCATCCAGACGGCCATACTGCTTGGTGTAACTAGAAGTCCTAGTGAGGTAAGAAGCTCAACATTGAAGTAGTCCTTGTTGGACTCCCAATTTGGGTCGGACAGGACGACGGCGTTGATCCGATGGGCGATTTGGCGGAGCCTGGATTCTCTGTTCTTGACGTGGAAGGACCTCAGTCTGTCAACGATGAAAGCTCTGGCCTTGTGGGCTGCTTGGGCAGTGTATCTCGAAAACGGCCTCAGAAGGGTCATTTGCGAACCGCTGATTTCCCTGTTATGCCGAGCCGATTAGCACGAAGTCGATTTTGGAGAGCGGATAGGGAGACTGGACTAACATGAACTGTGTCTGAAACTCTTCGTCAACAACCCACGGGCTCTCCGGGCCCCAGAGGGCGCTTGCCACCGACGAGCTAGTCAGCTTGAACAGCCAAGGCCCAAGCTCAGTCTCCTGAACGTCAGGCTGGCTCCGCAGCTTCTGGCTTGCAGTGGCAGACACTTGCGCAAGGAGAGCCCTGACGTTGCTCGCCGAGGAGAACTCGCCGACGTGGACGGGACGAGGATCATATGAACCGATTGCCTTGATGGTTTCATCACTCAAGCCAAACACGCGGCGGCCAATGAGGAACATGACGTTGGCAAGACTTGTCTCCGATGTATGCCTGGAGAGTGTGCTTTCCATAGAAGGGTCTGTGACGAGAACCTTTCTTGGAAAGATGTTGATCGAAAGTGTTGGCTTGGCACAGTTGATGATGGCATTGTAGATGAGGGAGTAGAGTCTGTATCTCATCCGGGACAGGATCTTGACAAGACGGACAGAGAGGGGCCTTCTCTCCAGCCTCTTGTGGCCGCGGTATGTGTGAACGAGGGGAGCTATGAGCAGCAAGAGCAAAAAGATGTGGTAAGGGAAAGGGAAAGGAGCACCATCTCCGGCTAGGACGGACTCACCCGCGGCGGGGTGAGATGAGGAAGAAGGGATGACTCCCACTTGTTGCATATTGGAAGCCCTGAAACCAATATCCAATGTCTTTTGTGTGAGTTCGTGTAAGTGTAGTGAAATGTGTACTTGATAGTTGTCTGATGAGGAGAATGATCATGAGGAGCCCACGATCGGAGTGGCAAGACAGCTACATATTTATCTACACAACGAGAAAGACAACAGCTTGCCTAGGCAGATGCATCCATGGCCAAACTAGCTTCAAAAGGAACCGTCCTGAGAAAAATCGTCCCAGCCAGTGAGGCTATGGAGACCCAGAGAGGCAGCGGGAAGCAGCCCTGAGGCCACCGTCAGACTGTCTGGGTGGAATCCTGTCATTGCCCGAAGCTGAATTGCGCCTCTCCACGTTTCCGACGGTTCCCTCAGGCGAGCCCCTCCTTCGGCCATCACTTCTCGCGGAAGACAAGATGCCTAACTTGATGACCTCTTTCTTCGTCTTTCTGAGGCATCATGGCAGATACGAACAAGGGGGGGGGCAGAAGGGGGGGGGGGCCGTTGCCAAGGCCAGGTGAGAGGACCCCTGGCGAGACGAAGATCAGGGCTATGTAAGTAAGTGCCTCTTTGCAAGTAATACTCGGTAGCTGAAAAAGAGAGTGGGTGAGTGACTGCACTTCCCACCCTCCCAATATAGCCTTGTTGGTGACAATCCGATGGGCAAGGGGGGAAACAGAATACAAAAGAGGACGAACCATAGTGGTGGTGGGGGAGAGGGGGGGCGTGTGTTTTCTCCCCTGTCCTTGACCTGAGAGTCTTCTGTGTGCAGAGAAAAAGGGCACCGTGAGGCTTGCTCATTGGTAGGACTTCTGGCGAGGATAAGACAGACAGGGCTGATGGGGAGGAGGAGGGAGAGGGGGGGCGTATGTGCGTGATGGTGCATGGGGGGGAGGGATCCGATGATCTGGATGACTCGATTGGCCGCCTTGCGTTTGATTGGCTTTGTTCATCTTTTTCCTTTTATCCGTTTCTTCCCTTCTTTTTGACTTGTGAGGCTTACCTACACTTCCCTTGTCAAGCCTCATTCTTTAGTCTACCTATCCCGGCTATGAGAGCATTTGGTGGTGATGACGAGTGATGCCTGCTGGGAGGGCTATTGCCAGAAGAGGAAATGGGCCGCGGGCACCTTCACCGAGGGGTGTCCGATTTGGGGTCTGTTTTTTTCCCTCTTCTTCTTCAAACTTCTGATGTCGTTGCTATACTTTGTCATTGTCGTAATTCTGTCATTTGCCTCGAGTATAGTGTATGCATGCATGTTGAATTCCGAATGCAGTAACGATATGCAGGATACACGGCTGGCGGTTTATTCTGGGAAACACAGTCCAGGGAGAATTGCACCTCCATCGTTTCTAGACGGTTGGCTGGAACCGTTGACGAACGCTCACCCAGCGACGACGAGTGGGCGCGGATCGCTGCTCGTACGACCCTTCTTTCTATCATACCTGGTGCTGTCGACTTACCGCCTTTGGGGGGGGGGGGGGGGGGGGGGGGGGGAGTCATCGAAAAAGGGTCATCATCATTGTCACTCGTTACACGCTCGGGAAGTTCTAGAATGTCTCGCCCTGTTGCCATAAAAAGAAAGCTCTCGGGGCCGAGAGCCGTGCCTGTCTTCCCGCCGTTTTTTTTTTTTTTTTTTTTTTTTTTTCCCCCTTCTAAAAGTTTTATTTTGGGGTGTGTATGTCTCAGTTGATCTTATGCCTCGTCTTGGCCTAAGCCCAGCCAGCTCTCATGCTGTGCTAAGGTGGACAAAAGATGACGCTGTGAGCGATGCTTTGTTACAAGCTGACGGTGCTAGCATCCTCATTCCGGTACGAATTCACGGTGATTCCCAGGACCTTAGTAGACAGGGAAAGAGGTGTGCTTCGTATAGCAGGCATTGGCCACTGGCTTTCCCTCCGGTGGTGTAACTAGCCGTCGCAATTGAAGGTGCACGCTCCTCTCTTGAGCTTGACACTGTCCAATCAAGGACTCAATGGCACCTACTACTACTAGGTATCTGTAGACAACCGCCACAGCTCGGTTGCTGGCTCGCCGCGTATCAAAGAGAAAACGGATACATGACAGAGTCAGTTTGGTGTTGTGGTAACCCCCGGAATCAGCCATCCGCACACCATATCGTTTCGACCTGGTGCAACTCAGACGACAAGGACCAAGAGTGAAGCTGTGTGTCACTCACTCCCCCACCATGTAGCGTCATCACAATCATCAGCCGCTTTGAATGTTTCTCACCCGGTCTCAGCCCCAATGGCAGGGACCTGTTCGCACTTGTACAGGTCTTCTGAGCCGTCCTCGTGTCGTGGTGCCCCTCTGTGGGGGAAAGATGTAAAAAGCATATTCTTCTTATCAGCGTGAGTACATACATGCCTTGTTGAGCTTTGTTCCTTGGCCTCTCATTGACTGGTATCTACCTACCTAGTCTAGTCCATTTTGCATTGGCGCAGGACTCGTGAGCAATACTCATCACACCGAACTTCAGGTAGTAGGACCTTCTCGAGAATGAGAAGTACAACCGGCTGCGCAGAGCTCAAGCCAGACGCTGCCGGGAATGCTGTAGCGGGCTGGTTGGCGGCCGCAGGGATGTGATGCATCTGCTTCGCTTGCCTGGTCTGCTCTGCTTGCCGTCCATCTGCGCTGGCGTCGCTTCTGATTTGCGGCTATGCGCAGCGCTAGCAGCAATATATCGAAATCGACAGCAGGGATTTGAGGTCGTTGGTTGGCCACTTGACTGCTGCCGGGCTGGGCCTAGCTCGCGGGAGGCAGAAGGGTAGGGCTGGGCCATCGTCCAGTGGCCAGCCCGTGTAATAACCCAATCTGGATGTGGCTTGTGATACTTGCTGCACGTCGATGGCAAGTTCGTCGCCTCTTTTGGGGGGGCCTGGCCCTTCAGCTGTTGGCCGTCCGCCCGGAGGTTTTTGTTGTTGCTGTTGTTGTTTCTGGTTTCTTCCGGTTGTGGGACTTGGTCGGAGGCGCAAGACGGGAAGAAGCAGAAACAAAAAAAATTGATTACTACATGCAAGGTCCCTTCATGACTTTAGAAGGTGTACTATACTACTTTAGTACCTACACAGGGACGGATAGAGGAGGGAAGGAACAATTTGAACTGGAGAGTGACGTTTGGCATTGCCGACGGGAACGGGATATGGCAGGAGCAGCCCAACTCTGGATGACTCTGGGAGGCGCGGGAGGGCGCCTGCCTGCACAACGCCAAGCGACAGAACACCTCGTGTCCATTAGTAGCTTCACTACTCTTTTCTCTTTTTCTCTTTCTCTCTTCTGCCTCATCCGCTAGACCCTCGTCTTCTGTCCTGTTGTGACGTCTTCATCATCGTCACCTGAGCAGTCAGCAAACGGTAGCGTGAGCGTATTTCCTGCCTCTTTCTTCATCGCTCAATGACTGAGAAACGAGCAATGACATGCCATTGACCGGGTATGAAGCACGAAGAAGCACTGACTAAACCCCAAGCGCAACTCCCTCCAGGCAGACGAGCACTCGAGCCATTCTGGCGAGATTCCGCCATCCGGCCCGCGGCTATTCTTTCCCGTTGGTCGGAACGTCCTCGCGCCGCCACTCGCTCATCTTTGGTTTCCGCGCGGCTGGGATTGCCCTTTGATGGCCCCAGATATGATGCATCCAGCATTAGTACAGTAGCTGGGCCCCCCGTATCTGCCCGGCCCTGACCGAGCTGATGACGAGCTGCCTCACCCTTGCGCCAGTGCCACCGCCAGCTGAACTGTCCAATGCCACCAGCCGTGGTATCCGTGCAGCTCGCGCCCCGCTCGTTCCCGTTGCTCCCTTGGCGAGCCGTGGAGAAGCTCCCATGGCAGGGTGTTGCGATTCTCTGCATCTTTCCCGCATCATGGCTGCTCAGGTGAGGTTGAAGGGAGAACAGGGCGGCACAGTGATGGCTAGCCCACTTCCACTCTAGCCCGCCCGGCAATACCAATCTATTGGATTGCAACTGAGCAATGACGTCTTTTGTTTGGTCACCACCCGGCGCCTGGGGGCCAAACGAGGCTGGCTGCTCACCCTCGTTTCTAACTCGATCCAGATAGGCATCCGCATTCGAGAAATGACATGTTATTGAGCAAGCTGCGACTCGGGCGGGCACGGGCCAGCAAGATGATACACGGAGTCTGACTTTGTGTTTCCCAACCACGTGGATGGCCATAGTCTCCGGCAGTGCCACGAGGAGGGTCCCTTCCTCCCCGCCAATAACGACAAAGAGGGAAAAAGAGCTGCGGTTGGATTGCAGCTGCGGCTGTTCATCGCACGGGAATCTTGCTTGCAGCAGTCATACATACTTGCGGGACCACGATGCTTTGCCTGCAAGGGCCCCTGCGTTATGTGCGACACTGACTGACTGCAGCCGGTGAGGCGGCCCCGGGTTGGCCGATATGGGACTCTCGTGGAGACTTTGAGCCTGCTTCTGGCGGCTGGGGCATTTCCAGCAGCATAGATGTCACTGCTCTGAAGCGACGGGTGCAGCAGCAGCGCAGCAGCAGCAAGCCGAGGGCTGAACAGCAATGACTACTATTCTGTGTCAAGCGGGTGCGCGCGTTTGGTAAGGTATCTGTCATTAACGGCAGAATACGTGACAGGAGACAGTCCTTCAGCCAAGGCAGCATCCCCGTTACAGTCACATCGTATTCAGCTTGGTATTCTACAACATTCTGAAGCCACAATGCAAGAAGCAGCCTAGCCTAAGACACGGTGTTCTTGGTCACGACCCCTCTGGCAAACTCGCCAAACGTCAAGTGCTGCTCGATGTCAACCTCCTCATCCAGATTGGGCTGCGTAAAGACAGCCAGCGTATTCCTCGCTATCCTGCCATCGCTCACGCTGGCCCTGACACCCCTCACAAAGTGCGGCACCGCCTTAAACTTTCCTGCGGTGATGCGCTCCAGGGCCTCGCCCGTCTGGAACGCGATGCAGTCACGAGGGATCTTAACCTGCACTGTCTCGCCCGTTCGAGACTTGATGTAGAGGCCGGCGGCGGGGTCGGGCGATGCAGGCAGCTCCTCCAGCGGAGGCAGAGAGGCGCCATTGAGGCTGGTCAGGTCTGCCGTAGGCACCGTGGGGTCGGCCTTCTTCTCGTCGATGAACATGGCAGATGTGAGTCCGGTCAAGCAGCCATGATCGAGATGGGTGCCGCACCAGTCGTCCTCGTCGCCCTCTGCCGCGGTGGATGCCGCCTCGGACGCCCCCTGAGGGAAATAGTGCAGCAGCCTCGCCTTGGTGGTGTTGGAGGTGCTGACGACGTGCTCCAGGTAGCCCTTGGGGTACCCCTGGATCTCCTTCTCGGCAAAGCGGTCACAAGCGCGCGCCACCAAGACGGCAACGTCAATGATGAGGCGGCAGAGGCTGGTCACTGCCGGCTTCATGCCGGGGAGCACATTCTCCGCGGGCCAGATGTTGGGCGACAGGTACTCTGGAAAGGTCTCTGGCGAGAACTCAGCCGTGGGCTCGGCGCATTCCAGGCTAGGGTTCACGTAAAAGGCGCAGTTGGCGTAGAAGGATCCCTTGAAAGTGTCTGCCTGCCCATTCTTGAGCGTTTCCTTTCCCAGAGACCAGCCGGTAAGGTACTTGGCTTTGGCGTTTTCCAGCTTGTCTGTGGAGCGATGGTAAGCGTTTGCTGATTGTGTCATAGGATGATGGACACGAGGAGGGAAACGGATAGTAGCTGCCTGACGACTGAACCTCCACTTCCCCCCTCTCCAAGTTCTCACTCCCATTTCGGTGGCTAAAGAAGAAACAAGACAGGCACTTACCCAGTTCCTCCTTGGGCAGATTTCCCAAGTAGGATCCATATGACAGGGCGAGATGGCGCAGCTGCACAAACTCCTGTGGAACGTCCTTGACAACTAGGATTCCCAAGGAATCAGGGCCAAAGGCCTGCTGCAGAGTCTCAAAGGAGACGTCTCCTGGAGGATTGGCCTGCTGTGTAAGCCAGGGTTACAGCGACACGTGGGAAGGCTCGGCGATGGGTGTGACTGAGAGTGCGGGATTGTGCTTGTGTTTGTGCGAGTGTAGGAGTGAGAGTGGGAGTGAGTGTGAGAGCAGTAGGCTAGGTAGTGGGAGTATGATTGCGACTTTGAGTGGGTGGGCAGTATTTCAATCCATCCATCCATCTCTTGCTGCCTACTGCTGTAGCAGCCAGCTTATACAGGGTAAGGTAGGCAATATGATGATGATGCAGATGGACAGGGTGAGCATAGAGGGATAGGCACGGGAGTCTCTTCATACCATTCTGCAAGTCCTTGAGAGACACCGTTACAGCCTGAGCCAGGGGAGCCATGCCGAGACGATGATACAAGAGTGGAACTGGACGAAGTTGTGATAGACGTCAGTTGCTGACTGGAGGAATGCGTTGGCGCGAATGACTGCTAAACACAATGAGATAAAGCAGGAGATGATGGGATGGACAGATGGCGGGAGGAAAAGGATCGATCGCCGTTCCTTCAGGTGGCTCGAGGGGCCGTGGCAGAGAAAAGGAAGAAAACCGAAGCAGAACTTTGGCTTGCATCCTCGCCCCCAACCCAGGGCGAAACCGAGGCCCGCCACCTAAGATAGGTGGTACCTTTAGCGAACGGCTCCAGTGCCGCTCCTCCACGTTCCAAGGCAGAACACAACCACTTGTACAAGGGCGTCGGGGCTGTTGCGTACCTTTTCGCTGTCACTGTTACCGTAGGTATGTATGATGAGGCCAAACTGCTCTTCTCTTGATACTACCTAGTATTTGACTACGGATTCTGTGGACTCCATGGTGGGGGAGGGGGCAAGCAGACAGGAGTTTGCTTGTGAAGTCGCACTGGATACCAAGATGGGGGGAGCAAGAGCAGCGGCTAAGGACGGAGCTTCGCATATGCTTACGTAATTCCCCGGCCGGATGAAGATGGAGCTCGCCGTTCGCCGCTCTTTCTTGGAGCTCCGGCTATTATGACCTTAGAGTATTCATTCGTACCTCTCTCGCACTAAGCAGCTTGGAGCCTCTTCATGAGCATAACAGGCGAATCCCGCGTAATGCGACCGAGCACAGGCGGCGATACGTAACGATTCCGTCTCGACAGCCGTTTCTCTAACACTTCACAGCCTCCGACGCGAGCCGAGGCTTCCAATTGGCCGTTGCCCGTTCCCGACATTCAGGGCTCCTCGCCATCAAAGCATCGTCAATGGTCAAGCCGCTGACCTTCAAGGGCGACAAGAAGCCCAAGAAGCGGAAGCGCGCCGCCGCGGAGCGCGATGACGGCGATGACGCGGGCGAGTCCAGCAGTAGGCAGCAGAAGAAGCTGGTTCGCAGCGAAGGCGGCGGCGGCGGCAACGATGCCGAGGACCAGGCCAACGACGACAGCTGGGTGTCTGCGGACACGGTCGCGGACGTGGTCGGACCGGTCATGATTGTGCTGCCCACGGACAAGCCGTCTGCGCTGGCGTGCGACGCGGGCGGCAAGGTGTTTGCGCTGCCGATTGAGAACATTGTGGATGGCAACCCGGCGAGCGCGGAGCCGCACGATGTGAGGCAGGTCTGGGTCGCGAACCGGGTTGCTGGGACGGAGCACTTTCGCTTCAAGGGTCATCACGGGAGGTAATGTTGCAAACCTATCTGGAGAAGAGTAGATTCATTTGAACGGCACGCTCATTGTGAGATGATGTGATTGCAGATATCTTGCCTGCGACAAGATTGGTCAACTCTCGGCAACCTCTGAAGCCGTCTCCCCCCTGGAGTCGTTCAACGTCATCGCCACAGCCGACACGCCGGGCACCTTTCAGATCCAGACGCTGCGCGACACGTTCCTGACCATCAAGCCGTCGACGTCGACCAAGCCCAACGCGCCGCCGGCCGAGGTCCGGGGCGACGCCGACGCCATCACGTTCAACACGACGCTGCGCATCCGCATGCAGGCCCGGTTCAAGCCGCGCATCAGGACGTCCAAGGAGGAGCGCGAAAAGTCCAAGATTAGCCGGCGCGAGCTGGAGGAGGCGGCGGGGCGGAGGCTGGACGAGGACGAGGTGCGAATGCTCAAGAGGGCCAAGAGGGAGGGCGATTTCCACGAGCGGTTGTTGGAGATTAAAGTCAAGAGCAAGCACGACAAGTTTGGTTGATGCCTCGCGGACATCAGTAGGGTTGAATGAGGGCAGATTGTTACCTACAGTGGAGTCGTGGAGGCATAATGGTCGATATTTGCGCGATTACACGGGCGTGGTCAAAGCCCCGTATCATCCGGGGGGGTGGTTTCAGTCTTGAGACGATGCGAGCCTCCGCCTCCTTCTTCAGATGAGATCCTTTTGGTTGGGTTCTCTACATCCCTTGTGCTTGACGGATTTGAACAGAGCCGTCTACTTTTCTCACCACATAGCGGATGTGTTGATACACGAAACGACGCAGTCGGAAGCAAAGGGCTAAAGGGTAAGGTAGCTTCTTTTGCACATGATCTGTTCGCGCACCAACAACTAGGTTATTGTTGCATGAGCTCTACCGGCACTCAGCAGGTTATACAGCCAATCGAAGCCTCGCAGACTGGATGGTTGAAGATGTTTTTCTCAGGGCGGGCAAAAGACAAGGAAGAAGTTCTCTTAGAAGCGCCATTTCCAGATGCCAGCTGATGAAAAGTCATGTACAACAGATCAAGACAAAAGGTTTGAGTCAATTAGTATAACCAAAAGAAAGTAAACACCGTTACTCAACGGCCAAGAGGAAAAAATATATTGCTTTGGTATACTTGATTCGATAATCAGTCAATGATCTAGTATATCTCATCCCGCCCTCCACGCCTTGACGTTTCCGTCCTCTCCCGTCGTAAAGACCACCTGCTCATCATCAAAGAAGCAGAACGAGCGCACAATTTCGCTGCCGTGAGACCCCGGCAGGACGACCCTGTTGTCGAGATCGAGGGCCCATTCGTTGTTTGCCGCCTTGGACAGGAAGGTGAGCTCAAAGGTTTGTTTGCTGCGCATTCCTTCGTAAGCAAAAAGATCACAGGTCTCCCCTCGTATCAACCACATGATGATGGGGGGGGGGGAAAGGGGGAACATACTCTTGCGCACCAGCGCCCAAAATCGCACCACTCCCATCCAGCTTGGTCACGACATTCGCCACGTACTGACACCCCAGCACCTTTCTCAGGTCCCCGAAATCCTTGACGGCGTCCCCGCCGACGCGGTCCTCGGCCACGTCCCAGACGGCGAAGCACTCGTCGTGGGAGAGGGCAAAGACCTCGGTGTCGTTGAGGAAGGCGGCGTCGTGGATGGAGGCGTTGTGGTTGAGCGTCTGGACGGTGAGCTCGTCCTCGTCGGGGATGGACGTGTCGTGGACGCTGGCGAGGCCGTCGGTCGAGCCCGAGATGAGGATCTGGGGCCGCGTCGGGTGGAAGGAGAGGGATGTGATGTCGTCGCTGTGGACCTCGGAGTATGTTGCCTTTGGGGAGGGGGTTGAGCGGACGTCCCTGGAGGCGGTGTGAATTTTTGTTTTTTGGTCAGTAGATGGGGGAAGTGATGGGGGTGATGATGGTGATGATGAGGTTGTTTTACCATAGGTGTATTGAGGCGGCGTGGTTCTCCAGCTCGGTGCCCACGGCAATGGTCTGCGTGCTGGGACTACATGCCATGGATAGTATTGATGCTTGTCCCGCTGTTCGTCATCAAAAACACGACGGTTAGCACAGAGCCTCTCACTCGAAATGCCTCTCATTCATCCTCCACCCTCACTCCTCACTCCTCCTCATTCTTTCATGCATGCACCTCCAAAAATTCCATCAGAACACACAAACTCACCCTGAAACCGCGCAACCCTCGCCCCAGCCCTCAAATCCCACACCCCGACCGATCCATCCTCTCCCGCCGTACAGACCACGCCAGTCATCGGGTCAAACGCCCTCATCGTCGTGACATTTCCGTGGTCCGTCCGCAGACTCGCCTGGGGTCCGCTCCCGATGCGAGCCGGATCGAAGAGCGAGAGGGCCTGGTCGGAGGATACGGTTGCGAGACCAGAGGCTGTGCGGTGGGCTTCGAGGACGTATGTTTCGGAGTCTGGGCTGCTGGGGAAGTGGTATTGGTCAATGTTGGTGAGGGTGTACATTTTTGCTTCGGTGAGGTAGTTGGTTTCGTTGACGGTGTTTTGAGGTTGGGTATGATGTATTATAAGATGAGTGATAGAGGGTGGGAGTTGGCTTTTCGTGCCGCTTTGTGTACACGACACCAAGACGCTTGGTGGTTAGTTAAAAATCGAGGAGGAAGGAAACAAAGAGCAGTTCTTCTGAGGTTGTGAATGGTATCGCTTATGACTCTGGGTTCAGTGTAAGTGAGTTTCACTCAAGAGATGTCTCACAGACCTTCAGAGCTCCAACTTTTTTTTTTCTCAGCGCGCTGCTCACTGGCGAGGTACCTCGGCCTATGTACCCTGATGGACGCGCTAAGAGCTTCTAGACTCCTTAAATGCATATTTCTTCACATAGCAATATCAATGGGAAGCTTCAGCAGCTTTAGGTGGTTGAACCGTATTCATCGACATCATAGTCAAGACACCTTCTGCCAACACTATCGTACACACCACAGTTTCAAGTCTAAACCAGTCTAGATCCTCGCCCGGCCAAGAATAGGAGTGTCGCCAAACCAAGCTGCAACGCGATGAGTAAATGCCACAAAGCTGCGCCGCCTCAAGCAGTTCCGTCCTGCTTGTAACAAACGCCGAATAAAGCACACAAAACGCCATGTCCTGCATCTTCGAGTAGAAATACATATAAGAAAGCTATTCCCCCCCTTTTTTTCTCATTGACTTGCCTTTTTTTTTTCAATTCTTCCTAGCAAAGCTTTCTTCCCGGGCTCGCTCATTGATGCCTCGAAACGCTCGCTTGCCAACTTCGTAGCTGCTGATCATGATGGCGCACGCCGGCGCTACCTTCAGGGTTCGCGGAATCCAGCCCCGCCACAGACCAGGGAAGCCCTCCGTCTTGAAGATGTGCCACAGCAACCGAATCATGTTCTGTTCCTCGGGGGCCGGCGCAGCGCCAGCAACGCGGTGGGGAGAGTTGTGATAGATCTGGGTGCGCGTTTTGCCGACGTCAAACGGCATGGTCAATACCGACGCCAGAGCACCAGAGATGGCACCGGCAGTGAAGCTGTCGAGGAACGTCTCCGTGTGCTTCTCTCGGCTCTGCGAGCGACGCCGCGCCCTCGTGCGCTCAAGGCTGTCGAGGGTGTCGCGGGTCAACGGCCTGCCCTGGCGTTCTTCGCGGAGGTCTGTTAATCTAGATCGTATTGACTCGTATCCCCACCAGTAGAGGCCAGAAAATGGCACATCTCGCCATAGTGTGAGCGTTAGTCCTCGCCAAAGCGAAGTGTAGCCATGGGAGGCGACCATGGACCGAATACCGTTGAAGGTTTCTACCAAATGGTTCGTTGTTGACCCACCATGGGCAGCCTGCATACGGGTGCGGATGAGCTCAATAGGGCTGACGGCTGTTGCCGCAACCAGTCGGGCAGCAGATCCAGCAATAAGGGGCGCATAGTCGTCCGAGAAGCCAGAGAAGGGGCTCACGGGGTTGAATCGCAGCCAGTCGTATCCGGTGAAGTAGATGATGTTGGCGGGGATGGTCATGACAAGGGTGGGTGAGAGACCCCTCCATAGCGTTGTGAATCCTTCGTTGCGAGCAATCTTGCGCAGTCCATCAATGGTCGAGTTGTATGTCTTCCTCTGGACCTCCTCGACTGCGCAGTCAGCCGCGGCAGCGCTGCTCCCGCTCGGTGCCGGAATGCCTTCAAGCTTGGGGACGGCGAGACAGTAGTCAATCGAGCCTCCGGCGAAAAACACCTCGCGGCAGCACGCAGTGACGCCCAGTTCAGCGCTTTGCACGGGCGTGAGGCTCGTGGTTGTTCGCATCAGCCTCGAAAAGTCGACGTTCCTGACGGTGGTCGTGGTGGCCTTGGTGGATGATTGCGACTGTAGCCGCACTCGAACGACGTCCAGCGGAGTCACTGTAAGGAAAAAAAAAAGGTCAGCACCTGTATGAATCCCACCTCCAGTGGGTGACATCAGGGGGATTGCTCACCAAGCAGCGACGTCAACAGACTGCCCGACATGGCCGACACCATCTTCTGGCCGGCAGTGATATCTGGAATGGCATTGCCTCCGTCGCCATCCTCCGCGCCCATGCCAGCCATGGCGAAGGTATCTTCGTCTATCCTGTCGTGGTTTTGGCTGTAGGGGCTGTGGACAGCAGAGGTAGAAAAGGATCCCATGCCGAGTTGCCCGTTGGATGTCAGTGGCGGGGGGGCGCAACGACTGAGCGAGCAGCCGAGTGCTCGGCCCGTGAGGAATTGTGCGAAGTGGCAGCTCTCTCTCTCTCTCTCGGAGATGCTCGGACCAAGTCAGATCGACGTCAAGCGGGTGTTGGTTCGTATGCGAAAGCGACGGCAGCTGCTTCAGTGTGAGCGCGACGTGATGCGGTGAGAGGAATATGAGATATCGATGATGCAGGATGAGGACGAGTCGGAGAGAGGAACGAGGGAAAAGACGAATAGGTAGGATAGACGGCTTGTCAAGAACCTGGAATCAAGTAGTCATAGCTGCTGGGCTAACATGATGGAAAGGCTACTAAAAAAGTTGAGGCGCTGCTACTAGAACTGAGGCTAGCGAGAGATGCTCGTTCGGGTATAGCGCCTCAATCGCCCCAACGTGGATTTTCTCTTGCCTTCTCTCCTATCGCCTTTTTTTTTGCAATCTGTAATTTTCCGATACTAATAATGTTTTTTTTTTTTTCTCTTTTTTTCTTTTCGCCCGCCTCCGCGCCGCTGCCGGAGATGAATCTGGAACCGCGGGTAGCCGATGATGTCACCCGGCGCTGTGATTGGTCGGCTGGGTGGCGATTGATAATTCGCGATAAGATAACAGGGTTCCTTGCAGAGCTGCAGTCGCTCTTGCCTAGAGAAGCAGCAAACTGCCAGTTCAATGGAAGCTGACTGTGCAGACACGACAGGACATCAGGTGAGTACCTCGGTATCTCGTCTTAGTAAGCTTCTCCAGGCTGTCACTGGCCGATTGAGTCAACCTGTCAAACCTCCAGGGGCGCGCATTGTCTTGACCGAATGATTGCATACAAATCTTACCGACTACAGGTAGTCTACCTACATGCTAACTCCATCCCATCTCATACCATTCTCACATCACGACGTCTTCATTTCCTACATAAACATACAGGGCTATATATCAAGTCAATTAACCCTCATCTTTCCTCTTTCTTCGATAATTAGTCATCCATTCATTCCACTTACTTATAGTTCTCGTCACATCTTTGCGTGCCCTCGAATAAACTCCATCCGTCGCTTCGTTACCTGAGGTATAATACGCAGCAATTACCTAGGTAGCAATCAACTCCGTCCAGTCCCTTCCAGATTCCCCGCGCTCGGCCATATCGGACATCGTCTTTCATCAAAGCGACACAGCCGCATCCACCATGGCTTCAGAGAGCCGTGAACAAATGTCCAATTCCGAGCTGGAATCGTTCCGTCAGCAATGGCTTTCCGATTTGCAGTCGCGAAAAGAGAGCGTAAGCTCAGCATCCCATGAGGCCGGAGCTTCGTCTTCATCTTCTGCCGCCGTCCCGCCTGTTGCTTCACGACAAAGAAAGCACACGGGCCCTTCAAGCCCGACCACCAAGAAGATCCTGCCAGCCATTGAAGATGACGAATACTACCTCCATGGTCAGACGTTCGACACCCTTCCTCCGCCATCATCAGGAGGGCATCTGCTCTCAGATGCCCCAGGCAAGCATGATGAGAAGCCGCTGGTCTCGGCTCTGGATCATTATGAAAAAGCCATGGAGAAGGAGGCGCAGGGTAACATGGGAGAAAGTCTGCGGCTTTATAGACAAGCCTATCGCGTAAGTTTCGGTGCATGATGAAGATGCTCTTCCGGTGACATAAATAGCTGACTCTGTCTTCTTAGCTAGACCATCGAGTAGACAGGACATATCGGGAGAAGCACTTCCCAGGGGGTTTCTCTTCTACCAAGGGAACAAGCACAGGCGCAGGCGCCGGCACTACTTCGTCCGCGGGAGCATCAAAGGCATCACCAGAAGCAGCCAAAGCAGCAACCTTGAAGCCCCCCGAGGGAGAAACGCAGCCACTGACCTGGGACGAGCTTATCGAGAGCTTTCGAGGCTTGAAGATCGAAGCCGCGCCCCCCATCATCGAGAACACGCCGCCACCTCCGTGCCATATCGCCAAGCTTCCCGATGAACTCCTCGTGCACATTCTCACAGACGTCGCGGTGGCTGATGTCGGTGATTTTGCCCGCCTGAGTCTCGTATGCAAGCACTTCGCCTACCTCGTGGCGACCGAGCAGCGCATCTGGAAGCGCGTCTGCCTCGGCACCGAGTTTGGCTTCACCGCGATGCCGCGCCACTGGCAAAAGACGGTCGAGTGGGGAGACCTCGAGGCCCAGGAAGAGGCAGACGAGGACGGCCTGCTGGTCAGCATGCGGGAGCTCGAGGAGCGCCGCCGCGCCGACGCCCTCGCGCTCACGACGTCGCTCCTCGACTCCGGCGTATACCCCTCGTGGAAGCACATGTTCCGCACCCGCCCGCGCGTCCGCTTCAACGGCTGCTACATCAGCACCGTCAACTACATCCGCACCGGCCAGGCCACCAACCAGGCCGTCTGGGGCGGCGACCCCGTCCTCATCGTCACCTACTACCGCTACCTGCGCTTCTTCCGCGACGGCACCGCCATCAGCCTCCTCAGCACCACGGCCCCCGCCGAAGTCGTCCACCACCTCACCCCGGAGCTCCTCCGGCTGCACCGCGAAGCTCCCAACGCCCACCTGCCCTCCGCCATGATGCACCAGGCCCTCAAGGGCCGCTGGCGCCAGTCCTCCGCGCTCGATCACCCGGACACCGCCGACCCGCGGGAGCAGGAGTCGGACCTGTACGTCGAGACGGAGGGCGTCGGCCCAAAGTACATGTACCGCATGGACCTCTCGCTGCGGAGCGCGGGCAAGGGCACTAGGAACAACAAGATTGTCTGGAGGAGCTTCTGCAGCCACAACAAGCTGACGGGCGACTGGGCCGAGTTCCAGCTCAAGAACGACAAGCCCTTTTTCTTTAGCCGCGTCAAGAGCTACGGCGTGGGAGAATCGTAGCTATCTTCATGTTGTCTCCTTCCAAAATATGACTTCACGAAACGTCCTTTATACTTTTTTGCTTCTTGGCATACTACAACTCGGACTGCTGTCCTCACAGTCCATTTTTGGATACTTGGCCTTCACATCTTTTGGGCACATAGACATTATATCAAGGTCTTGAGCACGAAAAATATGATTCACAGCCTTCACATCTTGCTTCTTCACATGTTTAGAAGATCCACGGAAACCTCAAGATTTTCATCAGACTCCCTACTTGATTCGTGATATCTTACCTTTTCCACACACAGCTGGAAAATTTTGCCGCCTTCGTAATTCCCGCCTTGAAGCTCAACTGTTCAGAAAACGATCAATGCCTGCCATATGTACCGCGCTAGAGTTGGTATACAAAAAGAAGGAAAGCATGAAAGGAAAGTAGATACATTTTGATAGCTTAAGAAGAAAGATCCTTCGCCATGATAAGATGCCATACGATATGATATTCAATGCCCAAAAAATAGTGAATCAAGAAAATAGAAGAGGCGAGGCATGTACAAAAAAACACGCGAAACAGATGGGTAGGGGATCGCTTGGTCGCTGATACGTAGATGATACCACATTCCCCAAAAGCGGGATGTGTGTCAGTAAGATATAATGAGAAAGCACATGCTTGACAAGCTGGTTGGCAAGCTGGTGTAGGGTCGTATATAAAATAGGGGTAATGGGCTCTGCCCTCGCACAGTTCAAGGTACCCGACAGACCTTGAGTAATGGCGATTTGATCGTTGAATTGCCGAGCGGAAGAAGAGGTTGGTAGATCTACCCCAAAGGTAGATATGGTGCAAAGAGGTCGTATATGCCCCTGGACTCCGGGCTATCGTCTCTTTGTCTCCTACTTTTCTCGCTTCAGACGGTAGATTATTGCAGTGACGTCGTCCAGACGAGATGCCGCATATTCTACCGCAACCTCTTGCCGTCCAGAAACTTTGGCGGATCAGCATCGTAGTAGCTCTGCTGGAACTGCATGGCCTTGCGCGCCTCGTAGGCTGCCCGTTCTTCTTCGTCCATGCTAAATGCTTTCTTGAGCCATCCAAATGCACTCTTCTTCTTCTTGAGCTGCCTGTCCGCCGTTTTGGACGTCCGCATACTTTGTGCCGTCCCGTCATCGTAGGTCACCGACTCGACATTGCTCAGCGTGCTCAGTCCGGCGTTGGAGCCCTTGCTGCGAAGATGATGCGGTGGTACCAAACTCGGGCCCCCATGGTATGCAGACTGGCCATGGCCGACGGCAGTGTGTGGCCTCTGTTGCAGTGGTGAATGCGGCGAGGCCTGGACGGGGTGATATCGTTGTCGATCCGACCGCGGTGATGGTATAACATTGAGCTGCGGAGGGGACATCTCCATGTTACTAGAGCCACCTGATCCATGGCGGCCATGGCGTTCCGCATCGGACTCATACGCCGAGTCGAATTGGTGAGATCGCATCGTCTTTGGCGTGGCTGTGCTGGGCGAGTGGGCATACATTTCCATGCCCTTTATGGACCTTGGGGGGATTTGTATGTCCCCGGGCATCATCATCTTTTGCGACACTCGATCCCGGAGGGACGTTCTCCTTTGCACGATATCGCTGTCTCGCCATGTCATCGACTGTGTGTCTGCAGGAGTAAACGGGGCCGACTGGAGTGACTGAAGCGTCGATTGCGAATCCGAGCGAGCGCTATGGCTAGGCGCATCTTTGATCCGTGGTGAGGGTAGCGGCGCAGGGGGCTGGGGTGTGTAGGTGCGCGGCTGGAGAAGGAAGACCGGCTCGCTCCCGCGTTCACTGCGAGGCGTCTCCGTTTCTGGGTCGCTCAGTTCGCTGCCCGCCACCGAATTCTGCCGCAGTTGTGTGTTAGTTTGCAGAGACCTCGGACTGCCGAATCCAAAAGTATGGGCGGTAGTCGGAAGAGTATACTGAGAGCTGCCAGGGCTAGGGGCGGCCGAGGGCTGGGCAGACTTGGGGCTGTTGGAGGAGTAGGCATTCGAGGTGTGGCGGTTGGAACGGAACGGTGGGAGCAACGGTAAGCCTCCTGGCAAGGGAAAGTCGATGGTACTGGTATCGTCTCCGTCGACCATTGAGTTGATGGTCATTTGATCCGAATTGTCGCTCAGAACAGTACTGGGGGTAGGCAGATCATGTCCCTGCACTGTCTTGTACTCAATATCTGGAGACGCAACATCGTAAGAACTGGGCATTGGGGGGGCAGTGAATGGTGTAATGTTCGCCTACAATTGGAAATTTAGCCACCATGTCAAAGCCATCAACACGCCATCAAAGGGGTGATTTTGCAGCTTACCCATGTCCTCCGGCTGGCTTCACCGGCTTTCTTTTCCATCTCGGAAATGATGTTCATGAGGCGGATAATGAGGTTGTTGATGTCATCGGTGCTATCGCTGATTTTCTCAAAAGCAATGAGCCATCCCTCCGCATTGCCGCTCATGGCGTCGAAAATATCAATAACGTCAGGCTGATTCTCTCGCCAGGGGCCTTCGGCCTGATCGTTCAACCAGTTGATGAAAAGGTTACTGGTCTGCAGACCAGCCTCGATATCGTCGTCCCATTGCTTCATAGCCACATTGGTCCTCGCCAGGATGTGCTCAATTTTCTCGTTGCCCTGGAGTATCTCGTTGCGGAACTTGCGGTCCTCGAGCAACTGCTCAAAGACGGTGACATTCGACATGGGAAGCATCAAATGTTCGATGCGCTTCTTGAGATCCATCTCCACCTGCTCGAGATCCTCAATGGTGACCTCGAGAAATTCGTCGACTTCGTCAATGTGTCCCTGGAGGATGCTGACGACCTGGGTGTTGTTGTTGGCCATGCCATTGAGCATTAGGTATACACCAAACGAAATCTGAGCAATGAGCTTGGCCAGTTCGTGCTGAGACTGCCCCGGTCGCAGCCTCCACTGGGCATCAAAGGCGGGCTCGTTAACTCCCTGCGAAAGCACAGCCTCTCTGCGGCCCTGAGCATCCAGAGCCCTCAACTTGGGCTTCTGGACCTCAACACCGCTCATCACCTCGTGTAACGACTCGGCGAAGGCATCCTGTAGGGCGGGAATGGGGTGGACCGGGATTGCTGGCGGTGGGGGGGCCGAATCGGAATCGGGATCGGCCTCATCCTCAAGGCCTTCGCTGTCATCGTCGGATTCGGAGTCTCGGGCGTCTTTGTCGTGCTCGCCATACCGCGCAGAGCTCAGAGTCGTGGTCGAAGGGGGCGCTTTTCCTTGGGCATGGTCTGGAGAGAGAGGCGACGACAAGGTCTCAGCCTCGGGCAGCAGGACGATGCGGAGTCCTCCATTGTCGAAGTCCAGGGGCGGTAATGTCGAGGTCATGACGGTGCAGATACTGGTGCTTACAGAGGAGTGGGAAAGGCGAGGTATAAGCTGTGCACCTTTGCCAAGACTGTAGGGCGCTATGACAACGAGGAGGGTGTGCCAGGTGGCGCAGCGCAGAGAAAGTCGAGGTAGGCGGCAAATCTGAAGCGGCAAGCAACAGCGACGATGACAACGATGGGCGCGGCTTGAGAGGAATACGTGGCGCTGTCTATGCCGTCGAGAGCTTCGATGAGGATGGCCTAACAGCCATAACACCCCCCTCTTTTGGACAACAGCAACAATGAAACTCTGAAGGGCGAGACTCGGGGCTTGGAGAAGCGACGACCTCGAGCTTGGTCCTCGTTCTAGATTATGATACGGAGTAAGAGAGGATCGCGAAGCCGGGGACGATATCGAGAGGAGCAGGTCAGCAACGGATTCGCATGACCAGTCGATGCCAGTGATCAGAAGAGGAAATAGAAGCAGATGAAGTAGGTAGGTATGCAGGGAAGGTCGAACAAGGATTAAAGCGAGCGAGTCTGCAGAGAGACAAGAAAGGAAGAGAGAGTGTGTGTGAGAGTGAGAGAGAGAGAGAGAGAAGGGGAAAATGCCGGCGAGCCAACCAGCCGCGGCAGGCTTTGTGGTGATGGTTTACGGAGGGGGAGGAGAGGAGGAGAGGAGAGGAGAGAAGACGAAACGTGCTACTAATAATATGTACCTTCCTAATACCAAGATAATAAGACTTCGGGTCGCTCTCGCCTCGTCCAGCAGCAACAGCTCGAGCCCAGACCACCTCCAGAGCGTCTCCGTTCGCCTGTTAGCGCAGGTCTGGCCGCTGCTAATGGCGCCTCGACTGCTAAATTGGGAACAAGCAGATGCGAGCCTGCCATCAGGTCCCCTGGCCGTCGTTTTTAGTGGGAAAGACCTAGGGGGGGAATGATCCCTGATTGGGGATGGATTTTTTTTTTTTTTTTTTTTTTTTTTTTTTTTTTTTTGCCGTCTTTTTTCATCTTAGCCTTTTCAGGGTTCTGTCTGTCATTTTCGACAGCTGTCTTTCTGAGGTTGCTGTAAAATGCATCAATACCCAGATATTTTACCGTCATGATCATCGTGCGACAGAACAGCTGCGAATGCTTGCCGCAGTTAGCGGTATGTACTCGTATCTCCTATAACCTACCTAGGTAGGTATAATAGGGCTTTATTCTCGGGCTGACGATGCATTCGCGCGTGCATACGGGCAACACAGGACATGCAGCACGACGACTCCTGAGCCTCTGTTGGCCAGTGCTCGTGCAATTGCAAGCTCGAGCTCCAGGCTTGAATTTGGGGCTTGGAGGGGGGGGGCGCGGCTCGCATGGGATGGCTGGCGGGACGGGCCAACCAGAACCGCCAGAGTCCATCAATGATCAGGGGGGGGGGGGAGAGCCCTCGACAACGGCCGGATGGGGCTCGACAGATTTGATGGCGTTCAAATCTCCAGCAAGCGCCACGCGTACCTGAGATGGGAGCAGAGCTAGCAGTGGTAGTCGCATAGGATGGGGCCACGCCAGGAATTACTAGCAGCAGCGATTTCTGTTGGTCTTCATCCAAGCATTACAAGCACTGGGATATTATGAGCCTCTGGTGTCTGGTGTTTGGTGTCGTGGCGAATGGGCGTCTTGCCTTGGGCTGCTCTCAATCGAAAAGTGGCCGCCTCAAGCGGTGTGCCGTCGCTTGAGTGAATCAATTCTTTGCAGGTTGCTTTGCCGAGACGGACAAGGAAGTTCGTTCGAATTGAATGCAAGGGCTGCTGTTGAGCAACTCGTCAGCAAATGCAAGGGAGCGTAGCGACATGCAGCAGCAGCAGCAGCAGCTCACCAGCGACAGTTGGGTATCAATTCGCCATTACCTTGCAACCTCATACTAATACTATCGCAGACGTCGAGACAGGTTGTTCCTATTCGTCACGATGTTCCTTCCACTGCAGAACCGAGACAGCCATTCGTCGAATCGACACCTACGAAGCAAAGTTGCAAAGCAAGCAAAGGTAGTACAAGAACCCCGGGGACGCAAGACATTGAACGGCCCTCAGTGGGTACAGACTTGTCGGTCCGTCCAAGAGGCGATGATGATCAGCAGCGAAATCCCGATCGCTGCGGTCTAGACGCCGCTGATCTCGAGGATTCATTGAATAAGCGGGCATCCAACCTGCTGATCTTTCCTCTCTCCAGCCATGTGCCTGAATTCAGCGGCATCTCTTTGAAGTCGTGGCGGGCTCAGGCACGGCTACATGGCATCGCATCGGTAGCATCTGGGAAATGGCACCATCGATAAGTCATTTTCTTGGCTGCCATATCATCGCTACGATGGAGAAGGGCAAATTGGGCATAAACAGTATTTGCAGAGTCCATCTCCGATCGTACCTGGAATACGGAGCGTCGCACCCCCCGCCCAGCCTGTCAAGAGCCGGATATTACGACGAGGGACCCAAGCATTGCAGACCAGCTCGTTTATACGAGCCATGATGGCCCAGAATAGCCACAACGCCTGGTCTTTCTCATGAAATACGCATGTACGTACGTTCTCGGTGGTTTTCTTTCTCACATTCTTGCGCTCAAGCAAGTAAGATCAGCGCCTTTGCAGTGCAGAAAGGGTCAAGGCGAGAGAGAAGTGGTGGTCAGCTCACAGGGAGCCATACCACGCCAAATCGCATCAAGGCACCCGAATTGAACCCTTGGATGCCCGTGTCTCCGCGTCTAGTTCCTGCGCCTCACTCATCATTGGTCTTCCGCAGCTAGTCATACGAAAATGCTAATAATCTGCCAAACCGGCTCCAAGCGGTTCATTGCCTTAGCCGCATCAAGGCGCCAGGGGGTGGGCCATGGGTTCTTCATTTCGGCCGCCTTGGCTCTGCTAAGCACACTCGGCGAAAGGGCTCTTCCATGCCATTTGCTCCCCCTCCTCCTTTTCTTGAGCAATTCTGAATATTACATTACAATGATAGACAAAAGAGAGGGCATTTCCGTCCTCGCATCACGTCGCGGAGATTGATGCACGGGCTTCGATGCAGATTGAGAGGCAGCCAACTGTCACCAATCCCATTTCCAGGGGCTTCGGAGCAGAAGCATCACGACAGGGCATTCATGATGTTGGCTTGGGGTGCCGGTATGGTATCTCGAATCTTCAGTACTCATCCGTAGTCTCCTGTTTTATCGAGGTCCCTGGTATTTCTCAACGCGCTATCAAGTGCCTTATGAAACAGAGAATGGCCTTGACTCTCCTTTTCCTTCTAACGCGCAGCCGCCCTTGAAGAACACACCCTTATGCACAGCATTGACGACCCTTTATCACTTCAATTTCGAGAGTGGGCATCTCTACGCGATGAGGAGCCATTCTCCCACGCAAATCGACCCATCGACCTGACTAGCAAAACCGAGATCCCAGCAACCCGGCATCCGATACCAATACTGCCGCAAGGACCGCATAATGCGGCTCATCACGATCGTACGAGCAGCGTCCGAGGCAAAATTCGGCATAATCGACTCTACAAGCCGCCATCTACCTACAGGAACTGCCGACAAGCATTTCCCATCTGGTGTAGCCCCATCCAAAGTGCTCCCCCATACTATCTCGAACCTTTATTTTCTCCCCCACTATCAAAGTGATCAGCACGATCGGAGGCCCAGAAGTGGGCGCGATGGCCTGCATCGTGCCGCTTGCGATCATCGCACAAGGGGAAAAGAAACCAAGCAAACCAAGGTGGCGTCAGTGCTTGTCTTGCCAGCTAAGACATGTCCACTTGTAGGCTTACCTTATCACTGCATTCAGGCCTTTCAATGTACATAATACTAGTAGACGACATGCCTGTGACCGATAGGTTGTGTAATCAAAGCGGCGATGCCCTTGTATAGACGGGCGCAGGTGAAGACTGATTGCCTGGTCAAGCGATTCGCAGAGAGCAAAGAAAACATACGCTTACACAAAAACCAACCATACGCACACAAATGCGGCGTCTACAACCAAATGCTAACACCCAACTAGTGCTCGTATTACTCGCATGTGTGTCTATATTCTTTTGCACTCCCTATTCTTTGCAAAGCACTTGTTGGTGTGTTATATGCATGATGCCTCAAGTAGAACTCTCCCTAAATCATGAGTTCAAGCGCATTGCATTCGAGAAGTCTCTCACCATCTTGCGGCAAGAGTCATTACCGAGGCATACTGCTCCTCATATCACAGAGCTCTGAAGTGAACCACGATGGTCTCTTGCCTCGCATCAAGAGACTCGGGAGTGGTCATATGCTCGTACAAGTCAATCAATAACTTTGAAGACACATGGACAGTGTGGAGGATAGCAAGAGCCCCAGCTCATCTAAATGCCATCAATTTCTAGGTGCCAAAACCACGGGCAACAAAGAACTCAATCTATCATTCGACATGTAACCCGGGACAGAAAAAGCAATCAAGTACCAATCCATTCCCCCAAAACCCTTTTTCTCGCCTTTCCCTTTCCTTCTTTTCTAATTGCTGAAAACATATCCGCTCAAATCTCTAATGTTACAACTCTTGTTCTTCATCTATCAGATCCCACACGCTCTAACACTTCATGACAACGCCCTTGCGCTTCTCGGATTCGCGAATCTCAAACATGATCTGAACACCCACAAACAAACAAATACACGCAGTGAGAATAAAGAATACACCTAGTTCATTGTGTAGATGTCAGCAGATTGTACCAGCGGCGAGAAACGGAGCATCAGCGCTCAAACGTACCTGACCAATCATGCAGAATGCTGCTGAGAATGCTCTGTAACCCATCAAGGCCAACCGCAAAGCCAACCAAGTTGGCAGAAATCATCATCAGCACATTGCCCACGGCTCCGATGCAGCACAGCATGCGATACTCCGTAGGCCGGCTTTCCCACTTCCTCTTGGGAAACAAGTAACTGGCAGTCCATTCGGGCACCATGAAGATGACAATGAGCCAGCCCCAGATCAGCAGGCGGAGCTTAATGTCGTGCCAAAGGGCGACAAATGTGAAGACCAGCAGATACGTGACGACCGATTTGACCGAGGACTGCCAGCTGCGGAACGACGAGCCACCCAGAGGGATGTAAATGTACCGGATGAGCCAGCGGTTGTACGAGCGATGCCAGGCACGCCAAAACAGCTGCGTGCTGTAGTTGTTGCTCACGCATCGAACCATGTTCTCTGGCGGGTCAATGCCATCCACCAAGGCCCAGAGACGGAACATGCGCCAGGGAAGCAGCAGCTTCAGCCAGATGATGTGAAGGTTGAAGAAGGACAAAAGACTGAGCTGAGCGGCAGTGTAGTCGCTCCAAACGGGGGCCGCCTTGCTAATCGCTCCAACATAGTCGTAATGCAAGATAAGCTCCATGGCAAGGAGAACAAGCAGGAACCGGACGCCGTATCGAATTGTGCGAGGCCATTCGATACTCGCGGCGCGATACTTGGACTGCGAGATGTAGTCGTTGAAGGTAATAATGGGACCGGCAATGTACAGCGGCGCGTACAATGCGTACGCTACGTAGTTGCGGAACGAAAAGTCCTTGATGTCGGCAGGGATCGAGATTCGGTCGCGCTCGGAAAGGCTGGCGGGATCCAATCCCTTCTTCTTGGGTGTATTAGACACATACGGTATGCAATGACATCGGAGATGGGGGCGAATGGGCGCTTACCTCTAGAGAGTTTGAGCTTCGCTTGTCGATGCTCCAGTAGTAGTCCAGGTTGAAGCTGATGAGTCGCAGAATGGTAATGTTGAACAGAATGTCCCAGCGAGTCAAGATCCCGCCCCACCGATCCAACCAATATCCCCAATGCGCCAGCGGTCCCCAAGGAGGGCCAACCCAATTGGCCAAGAGCTGGAGCCGGTATCCCATGGTCAACTCATTGGCAAACAGAGTTCCAATGTTGAAGATCCAAGTCGCCGCGGGAACGTACTTGCGAGGCAGCTTGGTCGCAAGTTGGTAGTTGATGGTCAGGATGGCGAGGATCTTGAAGGACGAGATGCCGTGCAAAATGACAATGAAGGCAATGGCAAAGATGAAATCAAACGTGGCGCGCTGGTCCAGCCTCGTCGAGCCTCTGGCACCGCGCGCAGATGGCTTATACACCGATTCCCATGCCTTTCGCAGCAGTGGGTGAAATATCAAGAGGCCCGTCATGATGGGGAAGTTGCCGCGAAACGTGCGGTACTGCGCATCTGAATTGTCGATTTTTCGCCCCGGGATCCATCCGTCCGACAAGTATTTCTCGTATTTGGGATACCTAGGATCAGACGCTTCATCCAGCTGTCAGTATCTCCCCGTAGCCAGATCTAGGGGGGGAAAGGGGGGTCGCTCTCTTACGTCTTGACACATCATAGGCTACCCAGAACATATACGGGACGACGACGATAAAGACCATGTAGTAGAGGAAGAACTCGGGCGTGCGCCATTTCGGCGGCGGCGCAGAGCTCCGGGCCCTGGCCGCAGCCTCTCTCTCGACGGCCGGGTCGTCGCGAGCATCGATGACGGTCTGGTAGGGAACGGATGTCGACGAGGTGAATCGCGTGTCGAGGGTGTCGAGGTCGTAGACCTTGCGCAGGTAGGAGGAGAGACCCATGGTAGCTGATCAGGGTCCCGAGAGGCAAGACTCAGCGCATGGTGATCCGATTGGGCGGCGGGTGGGTGACAACTGGCAGCGGACAAGGCAGGCAAACAAACGGCCCTCTGGTGAGGCAACGCTGTTGTTCTCGCGAGGCTTCGAGAGAAACACCCAACCACTGCAGTCGAGCGCTGGCTAACGTTGGTGGGGCCGCAGCAGCGCATCTCAGCAAGCGAAAGCCCCTGAATCCCTCGGCCCCACGATTTACACGCGGCTGAGCATGGCTGAGCGCAGGTACCGCTACTTGCGCGGCTGCTGAGCTTGGGCTTGTTTGCCCACAGCCCCGCTGCTGCGCACATGTATCGCTACTTACAAGATCATCCCAGCTCAAACCCCAGACTGGTGCATCTTGCTTCATCCGTTTGCCTACCCTATCAAGCCTGTTCATCAACCGCTTTCTCATCTGTTCTCGAGCCTTTGGTTGGCCGACCTTTTAGAGTGTTGTCGTAAGGAAAGAAAGAAAAATAAAAAAAAAAATAAGAAGAAGAAGAGGAGGAGGGAGAGGAGGAGGAGGAACGGGAAAAGCTGATCAAGCAAAAGAGAATGAGTCGATGGACGAGGCTGGAACCATCTTCGTGTCAAAAAGGTACGCCTCGTATTGTAAGAGGCATGAATGACGACCTGTCAAACATCACTGCCGAAGCTGTTTGCTTCCCACAAGTTTCGAGCATCTTCAAGAGCAACTCGAGTTTCCCCTTGATGACAGCAATTATGCACGGTCAGGTGACGCATGTGCAGAGCCTCAAGAGAGAAGCCATCACCAACAGCGAAGGCTGCGCGCAATCAGCCCGAACGGCGATAACAATAGCTACGCCCGATCATATGCTGCAGGCAATTTACATGTTCCCGATTCCACCGGCCGCATGCAACCACAAGCAAGGCACCAACTGCACTCATCACCCAATGGCACCGTGGATGACTTGATGCAGCCATCGCTCCGAGGCCCACGACGAAAAATCCTACATGCCGCGAGGGAGAGGCCACCCCCCGTAGTAGCCAGTCAAGACGAGGCAGGCAAGCAAGCAAGCAAGCAGGCGGCGAATGTATGCGCTGGCATGCCGTAAAGCTCATCCTAGTAATGCTGCGTACGAGGGGCCCTGGGTTCGTTTCCCTGTAATAGCGCAGCTTCACAAGCAGCACTCTTCGCCGCGCGGTTTGCTGCATACTGATTCGGCATGTTTGCTTTTTATCTCCTCCCTCCCATGTCCCGTGTCCCGTGTCCCCCCTCTCCTCCCTGTGAGAGGCGCCAGATGAGCCAGAAAGACGGCGAATCATATTCCGGGCTGCCCAACAGGCCCCTCAAACAAAGCAAGGCTTGCCGAGCTGGTTGTTGAGGTGGCAAAGCCACTCATATGCGGCCCAAGGTCGTACCAGTGAGGCCGGCGTGGGAACGTGAAGGCTGAACAATGTTTGTCCAGGTGCAGCGCAAGACCTTTGAGTCCGACCCTCAAGCCTGGAGATGGCTTTGCCTATCTCCTTTGAAGTCTCCATCTTGCTTTCTCAAGAAGTTTTTCGCTGGCCAACTTGAAGCCGCTCATATCGTTATACCCCAATCACAGGAGGGCTAAGCGCCAAAGAGCATCTTGTTCCGGAGTAGCTTCGTATGTGTCTCCATCATCAGGAACAAACCGCGCGCGACCATGTGTGAAGTCGAGCTTTCCATCTGCGTCCACTGCGGGAAAGTGTTTGCGGCCAAGATGAAGTACTGCGACCCTGTCAAAGGCAAGCTGCTGGTCGTCAACAGCACGCCATTCGAAATCAGCTCGTCGTTCAATTGGTCCCCGATGGAAGGGTGCGACGGTCTGCAGATTCATCCCACCGCCATCCTCGACGCCTGCAGGAGTGACATGGCCGGACCCGAGGTGCCCTTCGACCGACCAGCAGCGGCGAGGCCGAGTGTCAGGAGCCCGTATCCGACCCCAATGGCGCCCCAGCGGACGGACATGCCAGAGGAGCTTCCACAGGCTGCGGGAGTGGAGGAGCGTCGCCAGGGGGTGGCCATGACGCCGCTGGGCTCAGATGTGCAACTGCAGCTGCAAATGCAAATCCAGACGCAGACGGAACCACCGACTGGAGACACGCCGGCGGTTGGGTCGCCGACATCCTCGTGGTCAGGGTCGACCGTGTCATATTATTGACTCATGGGACATGGGCCACGAGCCGAGGGCTGCATGTCAGCCAATTTCTCTCTCTCTCCTTGCGCTTTTCATCGTCCTCTTTCATTTAACCAACTGTTTGATATGCGGCATATCAGGCCTTGGTCCAATTCGTCGCCATGAGGTCGTTTGATCCATCAAGCGACCCAAACTTTGCATTACGACACATATACGTGCTCGGTTGTGGAAAGACAAAGTGCCAGTCGAGAAGACTCAGTGGTGGGATGATGTTCTTCTGAAGGAACTGAAAGAAGGACTGAGTGCTGGAGCAGCCTGATAGGATTCTCAGTCTTACCTTGACAACCAAGGGGTTCGGCGGCAGTCCATCCACGGTAAGCACTGGTGCCGAAGGGGATGGAGGACAATGTCATCTGAGGGGACGGGACAAGGAGGGGAGTGAGATCGGAGTAGAACGAAGCTCCTTTGGCTACATGACGTGTATCCTGGCGATGTGCGTTCCTGCCGTTTTACAGTGTGACCGGACGGCCGTCGGACCAGCCGGCTCAACGGCTATGCTAGCAAGCGAACTGTCGTCTGGGGCAATGACATTCTGTTCCCGGCCCTATTGACATGCTGTTGGCTGTTGAGCTGTTGGTTGGGCGACGTGCTTGCTTGAACGAGAAGGGGGGGAGGGGCTGCCTTGTCAACGCCGGCCGCTGCTTGAACGGGATGCCGGTGGTGAAGGAATGTAATGGTACTTTACAAACTTCATAGAGGGCTTTCATGACCATTTGACCGCCCTCCCGTATGCAAAGCCTGTTTTTCTTGTCACGTATGAACTGAGGGTGTCCTATGCATGACCACCGATAGTAAGATGTCCCATAGTGTTGTCCCGTTTTGAATAAAGAACCGCTATAGTTGTTCCGTGCCGTAAGAAATGCTCCGGCGACGCGAAAGACGGATGATCCGAATCTGTAGACCTTTCGCTAAGAATTTCGGCTGCGAGGCTCTGGTCGAACTTAGGCCGGGGAGATGTTGCTGAGCCTCTTCCGGGACCTCATTGTCCGCCTATCAATGACGAAAAGGGGTTCGAAGGGTTGTGACATCTGAGCATTCTTGTCGTGTCGAGCTTGTCCGTTGTTAGCAGAACCGCATAGCTTTGCAGGATGTAGCTGGGTTTGCCACCAATTACCTGGTCTCGGCCGACATCGATGACTTGTGTGAAGTATAATATGGACGTTCCACAATCCCCGGCCCCGCGGCCTCTTGTTCTGGACTACCGACTCCCCAGCTGCGTGGAAATACTAGACTCGTAACGGGCGTAACGGGTGTGCTCCATACAAGATGACGGCGGGTTACTACCTTGGTGTCTGATTCTCTCCTTCAAGCTCTGGACATCATCACCCAAAGCCGTAACATGCGCCGAAGGGCACTCATCTGCGAATGGTAGTGTAGTGTAGTGTAGTGATATGATCCGCTGGCTAGTAGTAGTTGTAAGTATACAACTAGTAAACGGACGTCGTTGCGGTCGCTCCGCACGTGCATATGGCATACAGGATGTCACCTACACAACATATACTGTAGTATCCATGTCGACAGGCCGCCTACAGGGGGCAAGTCTAGCGTGGATATGTCGGAGTTTTTAGATTGCATACCCTGAGAAACAACACTCACTGCTGCGTCTTATGACCGATCGAGTCGGCCGCCATCTCGGGCGGTATGCACGAGTGACTTTAGTCTCGTGCGTTGGGCCACGAATCGGCTGTTTGGGCGATGCAGCTCGTTTTGCATAGCGCGAGCGGTGCGGCCTGGGGGGAGTGGAGAGGGGCCGGGAAAAGATCTTGAAGATCTTTGAGCCAGACAGGCCCTTGCGATCCCTTGCCCTTTGTTTTCGACGCTTGTTGCTTTTTTTATGCCTATTCCTTCTCTCGTGTCCTCTTTCATGTCCCGGGGCGTCGGATGCGGTTGTGTGGCAAGCCTCATTTCCGTGTCGTCCGCCGAGCGTATACTTTCCTTGTTCTGGAGCAATGTGTAGCCGCATATGTAATGCCGTGCAGTTGAATGGGCGTTGTGAATATCCGGCAAGCACCTGTATGCTTCGTCTGTGACAAGAGTATTCCATCAGCCAGAGGAAGGACGAGCAGCAAAGAGTCTGCATCGCGTAAGGGAGGATGAGGCAACGCGGCGATGCGACGGAACCGGTAGCGATAGTACTACTGGTGGCACCCAGTATTGCCGGCCTGCTGTCCCTCTCGCGTTGTTCTTTTCTTCTGCTTCTTCCCGGCTCTCTTTTGCCCGTTGGGCGTCAATCTGCAGAGCCACGTAGTCGTAGTGTGACCACGAGACGATACCCTGAAGGGATCCACGAGAGCTGATGGGACAATGGTTGTAGACAGTTCCAAATCCGAAATCCGATGGATCAAATGCAGGAAACAGGTGCATGCAATCTCCAGCGACCCTGATAGCTTCGGCAGCGGCCGCCCGAACAAGTCGAGCCACCACGCTGAGCTCAATTACAGTGACGGCCACAGGCGTGACCGTTTCGGCGGGGGAGAGCTTCATGGTCGGCTTGAGAAGCCGTTGGGCCAGGGGTTGAGGTTCATTTGGCGACAAGTGGTGATTGTTGTAAATTGACTCCGTCACGATAGGAGTCTCTTCGATTGATGTTCCCGTCATCAAATGCTCCCCGTTTGGGGAGCACCTTCCCGGTGGTAAGTAATTAGGTACCTGATCATCATATTACCACTGCTCGTGATTCGCCGCAAGGGCAGGTCCCACCCGAGCACTTGTATTCAGCAGCATGCCGTGTCATGCAGTGGGAAGTTGCGCCCATCTTGGCCATTGCCGTCTGTGTCAAGGTCGGTCTTGCCCCCCCGTAGGCCGATGCGTGACTCGACGACAGCAGGCAAGACACAGCGGGAGTACATGTGATACCAGCGGCACTTGGCACACGCACATTGTATCTCCATCCAGTCCTCTCCGTTGCTCAGACTTGTCAACTTCAAAAGTTATCATCACCATCATCAGCATGAGCAACTGCATCTTGATGTGCCTCCATCCACAAGACGGTTCGTGTTCGGCCATCAGCACCGAGACTTGCGCGCATTGGCCCAACTGCACGGCTACGGGTACACATACATACGTTTGAGGCAAGCTCTGGAATGTTTACTCTAGTCTTGCTATCCCCTACACGCCTCAACTTGCTTTTGGAATTCATCTAATGCGATGCTCCATACCTATCTACCGTCAAGCCTTTTACGCCGACCGCTGCCGCCGAGGGTTCGACTACTACTGTACACCGACGACTAGATGGCATCTTCTGTGCTGCTCTGCTCGAACTACAGTAATCCTGTACTAGTACTAGTAGCCGCATCACCAGACCCAACAATGAACAATGAGATGGCTCCAGCGGCTCACCAGGGTGGGCTTCCGACCCGTTGGGCGTGTGGGCCGCAGCATAAAAGCCGACTAGGGGGGATGGAGGGGGGTCGATCGTGAGCCTTCAGCAGTGACGACGACGCATGCGAGGGCAGAGGAGATGGATGGCTCCATGGCTCTCGGCCCCGACGTCTTTCCTGGTGTTGCCGGCAGTGCGTTTCACGGTTTGTGGAGCCATCCGCTGTCTCTGGCGCATCTTGGTCCGCTGCCTCAACGCCGACGGAAGCAGCTTCCAGTGCAACCACAGCAGCCAATGGCGCTCAAACCCGCCCGGCCCGCTGTCCGATCGCCGACACGGCGTTTGCGGTCAGCCGCACCGACAGGCGGCGATAAGGCGCTCGTCCATCTCAATCTCGTCCATCTCATACCATGCCGGTCCCTTGTCTGATCTGGCGTCTGCTGGCGGCTGCTGGCAATTGGTGCGGCCGATGGCGCGCAAAAAAGCAAAGCCCTGGTGTGTCTCGTCTCGCAAGAGTAGACCCGTTACGGCCTCTCCATCTTTCCTTCTCCCTCGCTGTCTCTCGCAACCTGGACATGCTCCTTGTTACATACATACACTGCATGTATTACTACTTCATATGCCGGTTCCAGTCATTGGATTGCGGAATACCCCACGACGGCTGATCTTGTCCTTGACTGCGGCGCCTTGGCCCAGTCAACCGAATTTGCCTACATTTGATGGCGGTCTGATGCCGTAGCTGGGCCCCTGGCTATTAATCAACTCATCATAGTCTGTACGAAACACCAGCTCCATCTTCGAGCTTTAGCCGTGGCTTCAAAACATCCCTCGCCCACCCACTGACACTCCTGCTTCGCTCATACATCACCAGCACTCAAGATTGACTGAGACTGGGTTCCTAAAGCGCCCTTTTAGTTTCTTCCACCACAAGAGACTTGCTTCCTGGACAAAACGACACCGCTCATCCGCATCACCACCTGCAACCATCCGTCTCAGACACAGACAGTTTGTAACCGTCGCCCTCGCCCTCGGAAGTTCGCGCTGCTGTAGAGGCGTGTTGCGACATCAATCGTGTACGATACACACGGGCAACCGAATTGCCAGGTTGCACTTGTATGTATGTTGGTTCTTCTTCCCGCGCAGACCCATCTCACCCCAAACCGGCACCATCGTTCCAATGTCCTGCTTGTCCCTGCTCCGGTCATGCATCTCCTAACATCGTTCTCGCACTTTCTCTGCAATATCGATGCCCATGTACAGTGTTGCCATCACATGGTGTCCGCTGCCCACCCTCCGTGTACCTCCATGGTAGGAGGAAAAAGCCCTGTCAGCAATGAGATCTTTGTTGTTCAAAATCCTTTTGTCACTATATATCCCGTCTTCTTCCCAGTCCCCCTTCACATACAAGCAATAGTGGCATATGCGAAGCACTCAGTACCGCCTCCCTCCTTCTTATGTATATTGCGTAGTGGGAAGCACATATACACTGCCTACTATCTGAGTTCGAGGGCCGGGGTATTTCGAAGCATATGTTTCATGGGAAGCGAATTTCTTATGCCTACTACTGGAATTGATGCCTCTTGCCAACCCTTTCACTATTATGGGTACGGGTTCGGGGTTACATAGGACATGAAGCTTGGACTTGGTTGTCTAATGTGCTTGATAGATCCCGGTCGCTCACAGTCACCCTCCCGGCCTAGAAAACAGACGTACAACAACTTCGGCACACGTCCACTCAAGTCAAGCATGGAGTCAGACTCTGGTGCCTGCCACATGGCCTCACAATTCCTACAGATATTCAAGGAATCAGGCCTCCAAAGGCAGCTGGAGGACGGCTGGGGGCAGAGGTACACTGGCGTCAGAGATCCAGGCTCTGCATCAGTACACGATGAGGGGGTCAACCACGGCTGCCAGTTTGATCCAAAGTCCTTGCGAAGTTCCAAGGCTCCCTCCCCATCAGGTCCTCGGAAGCACCGTGAGGAGGCAGATACCAGAAGCCGCAAGTCCAAGAGATCCAGGAACGGCGACGTCAAAGAGGAAACCGAGGAGGAAGACGACATAGAGGTAGTTCCGGTCGTTCAGCAAGGATCAAGCAGGCCGTACTCTCCAGTCCATGATTGCCAACCGACAATTTCCAGGGACGACCATGCTACCTCCAACTATAAGGCGAACAGGGACGTTTATGGAGGCCGAGGCTATCTGAGCCATCTGGACACGGAGCTGGACGCTCTCAGAAAGCACTTACTTCAGCGTGCCAATCCTCCCAGGCCTTATCCTTGAGTACTGCTCTGGCCGCATTTGACGACTTGGAGTGTGGATTTGGGGAAGGAAGGATTGCCCATCGAGGGCAGTTACTCTCACTTCATACAGGCATTGATCACAGCAAAGGCTTTGTATTCAGACGTACAACGTGCTTGGCGCTGAGGAGTTTTGGATTTGGATTGGGTATCATTCTTGGCGGGCGAGACGGAATCACGATCTACCTGCTACAACAAGGGGCGTACAACGATGGAGCTGACTGCACACGGGCTATCAGGGCAATCAAGAAGGGCAGTGGTGGCAGTCTTTTTTTTTTTGTGTGTGATCTAGTACTTTATCGTTCCAATATAGTTTTCAGTCTTAATCCACTTGTCACTTTCTCCCTGATTGTCACATAGCAGCTCCATGGGACGGGATTTCGTCATTGGCGATGGACAAGCGAATCAAATTACCGATCCAGCGCAAAAAGCTTCTTGATCGGGGTTGCTCGCCGGGTTGACGTTGACATCGGCCGAAAGGACGTGGGCATGAGTCGGCCGCTCGCTGTGCCCGAGGATCGAGGGTGGCGGTACGACGCTCCCCCTCCCTGCAGGGCGAGTGAGTTGCGTACACGCGACAAGACAGACAGAAGCAGGACGACTATCTCTCGGCCGAATGCCCAAGTGCGGGCACAGGTGAAGCACGAATTAGGCAACTTTACTATTACCTGAACGCAACCGTCCTCCGAGACCAATCGCGCACTGAAGCTGCCGAGGTGGAGACGTTCTTTGTTCTTTTTCATATTTTCTGCTCCTGGTGATTCGGAGTCTGTACGGAGTACACCCCACAAGCATCTTGAATGTTAAATCAGTACTTTTGCCACTGACCCAATTGTTGATTGGCTGTGAAAGCAGGTAGCTTCCCTAGTGATTTGCGTCTGACGATACCTCATCGCATACTTGCCACAACAACAGGACCGGCATCGTAGGCTTTCAAACCTTCTGCCACTACCTAGGTACTATTTATCAATATATACCACCTTTCTTGCTCTTCTAGGCCCCTTCTTCCATAAGGCGGAGGAGAATATAGGCTTCTAGCTAAGTAAGAAACAGCAGGAAAAGGAGAAAACAGTAGGAGATAAGGAATCAGTACCAGTACTGCTATGCATAGCCTTTTTTACCAGTGCCGATCGGTATCTATACCTAGACATTATCTGGCTAATGAAATAACGTGCTGGCCCATGTACTCATTTAACGTTCAAGATGCTTGTAGGGTGTACTTGTCTTATTTATAGTAGTTGTGCCTCCATACCAGATATCTGCCCCTCCTAGGGATGCTCGATTGGGTGCTACTTGTACCTGTTGGCTCCACCCTTCGTGACTAACTATTAGGCCGTCGCCTTCTAGTTGGTATGGAAATGTCTAGAACGCACTAAAAATCAGGACACCTCTTACACTATATAAATTAGTAGCTATTCTAGGTCACTTTCTTCTTATTTAGATTATAAAAAAATAATAAAAAAACATATTAAATTAATCCCTATAAATTCCTTATCCTTTTAAAGTTATCTAGTATTATTATAATCCTGTTATATAGTGTTTTTAGCAGCAAGTTTAGTTTAGGTAATAGGGGCAAGGTTAGTAATAATAGCAGGCTTATAGCCTTATTATTACTGCTATTAAAAATAGCAGTAATATTAGTAAGGGTATCTTATATTATATTCTATATTTCTTTTTATATAGCCTCCTCTTAATATTCCTAATAATCTTTATTATTATCTTTATTATTAAAGGGCCCTAGCCTAATATTAATTAAACTATTTATTACTGCTTCTTAAAAACAGTTAAATATCTGCTTTAGGATATATAGCTTTATTAAGGCATGCTATATAACTTCCTTAGTATATTAGGACTGTTATTTTATAGCCTAAGAAATACAGGCCAGGGAGGTAATAACTAATAAGGAATAATAAGGCTAATTAAGCTAGGAATAGTAATAGTAATATATAAAAAGGGAGATGCTTTTTAACCTAAGTAGTAAAATTAAGTAAGTTAGTTTTTAAAATATAAGCCCCTAAAATGCTTAACTAAGCTAGAATAGCTTAGTCTTTATATAATTAAATAATATCTTAACTTATTTATATATAGCAGTCTTAATAGTTTATTAAGAAATAAATTCTTTATAAAACAGTTTAGCTAAGAAAAGGTAGTATTTAAAAGTATATAATTTAATTATTAATAAAATAATAACTAAAATAAAAAGATATTTTATATTATTATTTAATTTATAAAAAATAAAGCTAGTTATTAAGGATTCTAGCTTAAAAAACTATAGGTTATATAAAAATAGTTATTATTTAATTATTATATACTTATAAGGCTAATAAAATAACTTAATATATTATAAAAGGTATTACTTTAAGATTATAAATAAAGTAAGATTTAATAATAAAAATATTAAAATATATATAACTTAATTATAACTTATAAAATATAAAAATAAGGAATTAATTAATTTAATTACTTTTATAAAATTAAAAGATAATATAAAAGCACTTTTTAGCTATTATTAAAATCTTTAACCTTTAGCTTTATAAGAAATTATATTATTAAAATTATAAGCTAAACTTTTAGTATCCCTTCTTTTAAAAAATAAAAAGAGGGGGAAAAAAGTAAATAGCTTATAAAGGCTAATTTATTTAATTAAATAAATAGGTATATAAAAAATAATAGTTTAAGCTATTAAACTATAATAAAACCTAATATAAAAAGAATTAAAAAAGCTATATAAAAGTAACTTTAGCTAATAAAAGTTAATAAAAATTAATATAAGAAAAATTTTAGTAGAATTTTTATTTTATAAAAAATAGCCTTAATAATATATACTAATATATAAAAACTATAAGTTATAAAAGGCAGAATAAGTTAAGATTAAAATAGTAAAATAATAAGTAAAACCTTATTTATTAAAGATTATTTAATAATAAAAATTAAATAGTCTTAACTTTAAGAATTTAAAAAATAAAATATACTAAGTAAAAAGGTTATAAAAAACTTTTTAAACTTAACTACTTAATAATAACTTTTAAGCTAATAAAAAAGAATTAATAAACTATATATTAATAATATAATTAATAGCACCTTTATATAAGTTAACTATTTAATTTATATAATAAGCTATTAAGAGTTAGCTAAGTTTTAATTTTTAAGGTTATTAATACTATTACCTTATACTTAAAAACTTATTAAGTTTAATATACTTACTACCTTAATATTTAAAAGAATTACTTAAAATAATTTTAAAAAGAAAAACCTTAATATGCCTTTAATAATAAATAAGCTAAATAAAATAATAAATATTATTAATACCTAAAGATTAATTAATTTTATAATATAAAATTATAATATAATACTTAATTAAAGCTATAGTACTTTAAGAAGCTTAAATACCTTTTTTATATTTATAACTTATAAAAAAATATATATATTACTATACTAATTAAGTAAGTAATATACTAATAAAAGTATTAATTAACCCTTATATTATTTTATATTTAAAAATAACTTTAACTTATTACTATTTTTAACTTTATTAAGTAATAGCTTAATTAAACTAAATATCTAGGATTAATTAATTAAGGAAGGAATTATAATATTATTATTAAGGAATAAATATATAAAAAAGGCAGATAAATAAGGCTGGACCAGCATCC